>NW_026522025.1:30565000-31188333 GCF_021234435.1 Artibeus jamaicensis | reverse complement strand
CCCCTTTTATGTTTTTGTTGTCACAAATTACCTCTTTTTATTCTGTAAGTTTGTTGGTGGTCTTGCTCCTAGTTTTGTGACTTTTTTCCTTGTTTCAGATAGAATAACCCCTTGAGTACTTTCTGTAGTAGAGGTCTTCTGGTAATAAATTCCTTCAGCTTCTGGATGTCTGGAAGTCTTTATTTCTCTTTCATATTTAAAGTATAACTTTGCTGGATTTATTATTCTTGGCTTGTAATTTCTTTCAGTAGCTTAAATATTTCGTTCCACTCTCTTAGATCTTATAGAGTTTCTACTTAGAAGTCTCATAATAACCTAATGGGCTTTGTTCACAGGGTACTTTCTTTTTTTCTCAAACAGTATAATTATCATGAGTTTACAATAAGAGTTCTTCCTTTGTTATTAATTTTGACAATTTTAATACAATGCGCCTTAGAGAAGACCTTTTTGGATTGAGGTAATTAGGCATTCTGTTCACTTCTTGGATTCAAGGACACAGCTCTTTCCATAGGTTTGGGGAGTTCTTGTCAACTATTTGTTTGAATGGGCTCTCCACTCCCTTCTCCCTCTCTTCTCCTTCTGGTGTGCATATAATTCTTATATTGCTTTTCCGGGTGGAGTCCGATAGTTCTCATAGAGTTCACTCATTTTTTTATGCTCAAGTCTCTCTCTTCTTCCTTCAGCATCATTTCTAGATTTCTGTCTTCAGTATCACTAATTCTTTCCTCCGTCTGGTCTGCTCTATTTCCTACACATGCTACTTCAATCTTGATCCCTTTTATTTTTTTATCTCCAGAATATCTGTTGGTTCTTTTTTAATGTTTCAATGTCTTTGGTAAAGTACTCATTTTGTTTGTTGATTTATTTTCTGAGTACATTATACTGCTTTTTTATTTTCTTGCAGTTTGAATTTTTTCAGAACTGCAATCGTGAATTCTCTGTCATTTAAGTCATATGTTTCCATGTCTTTAAGTTTGTTTTCTGAAAGTTTTTCATTTCCTTTCTGAGCAGCCTCACTCTTTTGGTTATTCATGGTATTTCATAGACACCCTTCTCTGTCTAGGCATCTATGTGTGAGTGGCACTTCTCTAACAGACTGATACAAAGATTTCCACTTCTTTCCAGTAGGTGGCACTGAATCACAAATTTTTAAGGTCTCTTGCACTTGTCTGGCTTTTCAGGTCTCTGCAGGGTGGTGGACAATGAGAGGTGGGTGCCTCCCTATGATTCAGTGCCCCAGCCCCAGGGAACCAACACAGCTGGGGAATGTGGTGGGTGACCAGGCTCTAAACCCGTGAAATCCCAGTGCTGTCCCCTGCAGCCAGGCACTGCTGTCAGTGTAACTATAATGTGTGGGGGTCAAGGCCTCGGGCAACCCAGTTGCTTTCTAAGTAGCTTTGCCCTCCTGGTAATGGTGACATTGGACCTCCATGGAGTACCCCCTGCACCTTGACCTCGGGACCAGTCATGGAGTATACTCTTCACTTAGGGAAAAAGTGAGTCTTTAGTACCAGTTCTTAGGTTTACAGATAATGTGCTCTGCAGCCCAACCTTAAGTGTGAAGGGAGGCAATCTCTGGTAGGTTAAGGGGCAGCCAGGCTCTGTGACTTTGTTTCACTGTCTGCAATGCTGACTACCAGACAACCATAGCCACACCTCCATGCTATGTCTCTGCCCAGGTCATTGGACTTGGCAGCTTGTACTGCCCACTCCTGCAGGAATGGCCACCAAATCTCTTTGCCCCCCCCCCCCAAGTGAAGGGAGTCTCAGCCATAACCTGATTCCTCTCCTCTCTGGGCTGAACAGCACTATGAGCTCTGCCTATAGGGCTGTGTCCTTGGCTTAGCTCAGTGATTCTACCTTCCCAGTTAGCTCCCACTTACCCACCTTTAGATGTTTCAATGTGCAGGTCTCTCAGGTGTGTTGTGTGCTGAACGGGGAATCCTTTGTTAAAGCATTGTTCAAATTGTTGAAACTTCAAGGGGAGAGACCACAGGGATCTCTTACACTGCCATTCCTCTGATGTCAGTCTCTGATTTTCTGTGTATTTTATTATACATTCATTTCACTCCAGCAAACTGTGAGCATTATCACTAAGCTTTTTATTGTGCTAAAATATCTATAACATAAAATTAACCATTTTACAGTGTGCAATTTAGAGGCATGTAGTAAATTTATAATACTGTGCAGTTGTCACACACTACTTCATTTCTGAACATTTTCATCACTCCAGAAAAGAAGTCCCATACCCATTAAGCAGTCATCTCTATTTTCCAGCCTCTGGCAACCACTATTCTGCTTTCTGTCTCTAGTGATTTATCTATTTTGGATATTTCATACAAATGCAATCATATTACATAGGTTTTGTGTCTGACTCCTTTCACTTAACATGTTTTCAATTTTTATCCATGTCGTAGAATGTATTAATGCTTTATTTTTTTTTTTGAGGCACAGTAATCACCAAACTTTTAAAAAACACTTTATTTAACATTTGTAAATATTCTTCCAATTGTGGTTAACTCATGATTTTGCTGTTGGAGAAAAAAATAGAATGGAAAATGCAAATTTTGCTTCCATTTGTCTGTAAACAATTGGAAATCATTTTAAGTCCTTCTCGTCATTCCTTGCTTTCTTTTTCTCTTGCAGAAACTGAAAAGTACAAGTCAATTATGTTGCTCATTATCATCAATACATACTTAACTAGGCATCATTTTACATGATACTTATTATCATGTGATGTATAATGAAATCTCTGCTTATTTGGCATGCATATTTTGGGGTATCTGCCCTAGGCCAGGAACAGAGCCAGGAGCCATGACTATAACACTGGACATTCCTGACACAGCCCCTGCCTCATGGACAGCCCATGAAGAAGGCATACAGAATAAGAACATTTAATCAGTATAAAAACAGATGCAGTGAGTTATAGTTGTCATCCAGGAAACTATATATCACATAGGTCCAGAGAAATTTATTTAAGGCTTGAGAGAGCCAGAGCACATAGTGGGAGTAAGCATATTCTACTGTCAACATTCACTTTTAATGATATGGCAGAATCATGCAGGCACTCAAGATTAAGTCAGGCCAAACTTCAAAACTATGAAATCAATTATTTTCTATCTCAAACTTATTTTTACTTTGCTTTGGCAAAGGCCATAGAATTTTTTGCACACAATAAAATAAACAAATCCTCACTTGGCCTTCATTCCTTAGCATAAGACATGTATCCGAATAGCTATTGAACGCAATCACAGGCAGCTCGAACTCAGTATGTCCCGTACCATAGTATCATCCTGCACCCTTACTCTGCACCTCCTCTTTTTTATGTCCTCAGGTCAGCGAATGGTACCACCAGACATCCAGATACCCGAGACAGTCAGTGAATCCTCCCTCTCTCTCTCCTTCTCACTTTACTCCTCTCTGTGGTCATTCGTCCCTTAAATTCAGTTTGCCACTTCTTTTGATTTCTTAAATATCTCTGGAATCTAGCCACTTTGCCCGACTTTGGTTTACATTATTTTTTGCCTGAATTATTTTTGTAGTTTCCTAACTAGACTTTCTATGCCTAGTTACAGCCCTCTCGAGTCCCATCTCCACTTAGCATGTTTTGTCAGATGAATCTTCGTTTATTTCCCTGTGCTGTTCTCTCTGCCACAATGTCTTCCTTTTACTTTACTGCCTGAAACCCTCATCCTTTAAGATTCAGTTTATCATCATTTCTTTTATAAACCTCTCCAAGCTCCCCTCAGCCATCCAGCTGCTCCCACCTAATATCGTTGGGCAAAATTAATCACTCCCCATCACCGTGCTTACATAACTTGATAATAATATTTACTTCAACATATTTAACTCTCAACATTGCAGAAAATATAGTCTTTGTCAATATTTATTAGACTGGAAAGGACCAGAAGAATTACAGTGAAACGCCTAGAAAGCAAGTTTGTTTTTGGTGAGATTTG
The DNA here is from genome assembly GCF_021234435.1 of Artibeus jamaicensis. Classification (NCBI taxonomy): domain Eukaryota; kingdom Metazoa; phylum Chordata; class Mammalia; order Chiroptera; family Phyllostomidae; genus Artibeus; species Artibeus jamaicensis. The sequence continues at coordinate 31,184,374 of NW_026522025.1, read as the reverse complement.
TATTCAGACTTCTCAAAGCCAGGAGAGAAGCTGGCTATTCTGTGTGTTCATTTGAAAAAGCTGTGTGTGAAACTACACACAAGAGTGGTGGCCAAGTCATAGTGAGTTTCCTGGTTTCTTCACATGCTCACTCTTCCTTTACGCTGGAACTCCAGCTTTTTACCAATCATGTTCTCCTGGGTCCTGTTTGGTAAGTGATCAATGACAGTTGTACTCACTTGTACCAAACTCCGTCTTGATTGCTCTGATTCTGTTATTTTCTGGCTCTACTTATGTTTTGCTGGTGAGAGTCATGTGTTATAATGGTTTTCCATGTGTTCTAGAAAGCTTTTCAAACCAGCCTTTCTCTCTAAACACTGTTTACTTCCTTAAACAGGACTTAATTTTTTTTATCGGTAAATTGAATCTTAAAACCATAAATATTTGTCTCACAGAATGTAAGCCAGAAAGCTTCAATTGATCCTCCTGAGATAATAAATACTGTTCCCCTACGTATGCAGTCCCTTCTCCCATCCCAGAAAAAGGAGATTAACCTGATAATTGTGTTTCCTATATTTTTTTCCTCTAATAAACAGAGTAGAAAGAAAAAAATTGAAGTGAAGGGGACAGTGGGGAAGGGGATAAAAGAGGTTACCTGCAGAATTCTTCACGCATAACTCTCACCTGAAACAGCACTGCATTGTTGCTAGTTTGTGTCTACACACTCGAAAAGGGACATGTGGGAGGTCAGCATTCCTCCTTAGGAGAACTAGGACGATGACAGACTGCTGAGTGTCAGAGTCACCGGATGTGTATAGATATCATATAGAGTAGCCACTCCCAGTTTTTAACCCAGTACATCTATCCAAACAGCTGTGAACTTAGAATGTAACAATGGGCACCGTTGCACACTTCTGCAGAGGGAATGGGTTGAAAAAAGGAATTTATTCTCAAACTTTTTATTCCTTTGGTAATTTACTGTATTGGTTTCCTGAGCCTGCAATAGCAAATAGCCACAAACTGAGTAGCTTAAACCAACATAAATTTATTTTCTCACAGTTTTAGAGACATGAAATTGGAAACCAGTATGTCAGCCGGGCCATGCTCCCTCCCTAAACTCTAGGCCAGACTCCCTCTGGCCTTTCCTGTCCCTGGTGGCTGACAATGTCTTTGTGGCTACACTATTCCAGTTCTTCCAGTGTCTTCCCATTGCCCTCTCCTTTGTTCCTTCTCTCTCTCTCTCTCTCTCTCTCTCTCTCTCTCTCTCTCTCTCTCTCTCATTTTCTTTCTGTGTTTTATACCGATACTTGTCAGTGGATTTAAGCCCACATGATAGATAACCCAGGATAATCTCCATTTAAGATCCTAATTTAACAATATCTGCAAAGACCCTTTTTCTAAATGGGATCACATTCACAAGTTTGGGGGATTAGGACAAAAACAACTTATGGTTGGGCACCATTCAACCCACTACACCAATCTACAGGGAAAAACAAAACATAACCAAAACTCAACACTGGTTCTCAGTCACCATACTATCCAGAGGGTATTATGTTCTATATTATTTCCAAGAGAGAATCATAATCTCTATGATATTTAAATTGAATTTTAAAACACTTTGCTACCATTTAAAATGATATCACCCTATTCCCTAAGTCACATCTACTGTATCTCCATCTCCTCTAACAATACAATCTTTTCTCTTCCTAGGGTCATGTGGGTGTACCAGGACCAAGAGGCGCCATTGGACAGCAAGGTTCTCCAGTATGTTTTGAAAACATTCTTTGTCATTCTGGCATTAAAAAAATAATGTTAATGTATCTGATTTGATCTCTCTTTCATACGTGATTTCTATTTTGGTTCCTATTAAAGGGTGAGCCAGGTGACCAAGGTGAACCAGGACTAAAAGGAGAGAGAGGATCTGAAGTAAGTTGATGTTGTTTAAGGCAATTGGAAATTTACTGTTGCCTGAGAAAGCAGAGGCAGGAAGAGTTGCCGGGTATTGTAATTTAAATGATCACTCACCCTTCTGGAGCAAAGATCACTGATGGGTTCTAAACAGGGCGTTTGTCAGTAATTGTACTGAAACCTGATTATTGATTAATTTATGTGTTTTGACTGCCATCTAAATTTCCCTTTGCCAGCAGCCTACTCTGGCTTTGTGAGAATTGCCTGAGTCTCTTCCAAAGTAATTGTCTCTTCTTAAGATTTCAGCAAAAATACCACAAGCCTTAAAACCAGTAATTCAGTGTGAAACCCATCAGTCACATCTACCTAGTCGTAGTGAGACAGGGACAGAGATAGGCTGCGTGACACAGACTCACAATTGGTTTAAAATATTTTTTCCAAAAGACAAACCAATTCTTTGTTATCAGGGAAAGAAAAAAATCTGTTGGCTTACTGAATGTAGCCATCTCTTTCTTTGTGCGCTGGTAGTTGTTGCTTTGACTGTATGTAACAACTGGCTTTGTAATTTGTACTTCCAGTTCCTAGCTGCCCTGCTTTTCATGGCATTCTGATTTCAACTTAAGTCCTTAGAAAATGTCGTTTACTTTAATAATAAATTAGGGGAAAATAAATAAAAAGCAATGCATTTGAGACTAGGTTTCTCCTAATTTTTTACACTCATACCTGTGTTTCCTACTTGTGGGGGTAACTAATAAAATTGGGTTGAAACTTATATTACACAGATGTCCGCTCACCTGGAAACCATAGCATCTACCTAGTAACTCCCAGCTAGGTTCCTGAGAACTAATAAAAATAAATAAAAATTTCTCACTGACGGCAAGTCTTAACAAGAAAAAAAAAAGCAGAGAAAGAAGGCATTTGTCCCAGTCACTTAAAATTTTTAATACCCCAAATGGGAAAAGTGGTGGAAAAAGCTGTGAACCTACAACACCGCTGCTGTTTTCATAGGACTTGCTTATATTTGCATTAGGTGCCTAAGGATGCAAATGCTTTCCCAAGGTTTGATTGTAAAATTGCTAATCTTTTATAATTAATACTTTTATATGTTCTTGATGTTTTCTTTTTGACATATCTCAGAAGTAATTAAAAAATGTTTCACTGAAGTATTTTTTGATGTGTATTAGTATCTGTTAAAATTATGCCAATGAAAACCAAATATTCTTACTGGACCACTGCCCACCCAGCCTACATGGTCGGCTCTTCCTGGGCGTCAGCACTGAAGGGTGCTGAGGAGCACGGTTTCAATTCTACGTAATCCAGGGGAACTAGCTATTTCCTACTCTGGGCAAGACTGCTTACATGCAGTCTAAGGTTATGTTAGAAGTCCTCTTAGAATTTAAAATAGTAATAATTGTGACAAGAATGTTCATTGACTATTATTTATTTAGGGTCACCTTAATTGGTGAAGTGGATACTGTCCAATTGCTGTCCTCTTGGTTTTGCAAACCTTTCCATTGTTTTTTGGATTGGAAATAGCCTTTTTAAATCACATGGACAACCCACTCATTTTTCAGATGAATAAATTTTAAGTCCAATAAGATTTTGAGTTGCTTAATATCTCAGAATTACTTACCAACAGAACCAACACTAGAAACTTTACTTCCTGACTCATTATTATTGAAGCCTTTAAAACCTTTTGTAAATGAAGTAATATATGATAAAGTTTACTTAACCAACTAATTCATTCATTGGACTTTCAGACATGAGACTGTTAACAACTATGAAGAAAAATTAAAGCAAGTCAAAACCAGTTGCAGAACCACTTCATATTTTAAAAGACTTTTGTAATGCACATGTAATGAACTGTCTCATAATGTCTTTCAAAGACTTAAATTCAAGTCAAAATTTTATTTTCCTCCTAAAACAAAATTCCAGATTTTAGTGAATTGAAATATCTTAGTTAAAAAAAGAGAGAGAGAAAGAGAGCACGAAAGAGCCCTGGCCAGTGTGGCTCAGTTGGTTGACTCACAAATAGAGAGGTTGCCGGTTCGATTCCCAGTCAGGGCACATGCATGGGATGTGAGCTATATGCTGTCCCCGGGTGCCAGGCAGGTGCACTTACAGAAGGCAACCAGTGGATGTTTCTCTCTCACATCAGTGTTTGTTTCCCTCTCTGTGTCCCTCCCTCCTGCCTCTCTAAAATAAAATGAAAAATAATTTTTTTTAAAGGAGAGATTTTAATTTTTGCCTAACTTACTAAATTTATGTTGCCATTTTAAAGCCACCCTCTAATAAAGTTAGAACTAGCGAAGTATCAACATAACCATTTGGCTTCACTTAAATAAAAACAAGCAAAAGCAAAAACTAAGGTTTGGACTAGAGTGGCACATTTAAAAACGTTTGTTGGACAAAGAATCAGGCTACCTCCTCCAGTGGTCTGTGAATCAGTACAGCCCCAAGAACAGAAAGCTGATTTAAATGGATCTGATTTCAAATGGGCCATTCTGTTTTTCAAAGCTAGCCAGATAAAAAAAAGGCACTATTTTCATGCACTCTAAAGACTGCATATAAAATTCATTTGCCTTTCATATTACAAAAACAGCAAAGTCTGTTGATTTATGAGGTACTTATATTTAAATAAAATAATACAGGTAAATTAAGTTTGAAAGGAATGTAGAATACTTATAGCTTTACTATATATGAATTCTGGGGATTGAAGAGTGACTTTTTCCATCAATGATACCAACTCAATTAATCATCTACTAACACCTTTACGACAACATATTTTCTTTGTCCTTGGCCCAATCTGTAGTTTTACTGAACAGACCACCTCTGTATAGGATTACTGTTTAATACTGGTTGGCTCTTAAGTTAGTTATAAGGCTATCCAGCAATTCCAACTTTGAAATTTTTTTTAAATATACAAATTCAAAAAAGTACCAATGTCCTACATTTTGTTGATCTTTATATATTTAAAACCATTGCAAAACTGGTTTTTCTAGCTGAGCTACTTCCTTTCAGCCATAGTGACAATAATTATAATAAGGAAATCTTTCCTTAAGTGAACATATAAAAAGAGCAGAGATTATAGTTGTGTTATATTTCTTAAACACTTTTTGTGTTCAATGGAAATATTTTATGCAGTTTTCCAAGTAGGAAAACACACTTTAAAAATAATTTAATCATACTTTTTCTTTAGTGTTATTCTGTTGGAAGCAGCTTCCTGCTGATCATTCTCATTTCCTGGTGGTAGACCCTGTATGTAGATTTTAGTGCACAACATTTAACTCTTCTGAAACAATCCCCAACGTAATGGCCATCCCAAAATGTCATCAATTAGTGATGATATGTGAATCTCTTGGGTTCGTTCTCTTTGAATGTTTGGGATAAAAAACTCACATACATGTGTACCATATCTGAACCTTAAGCCATAAACCTAGGTATACTAAAAGTATCACTTTGTTTATGTTCTTTATAACAGAACTTAACAGTTGGCCTGATGCCTGTCCCACCTGGTGGTAGTAACCTAATTGGTGGAAACCTAGTCAGCTGACAGTCTTTAACTTCATACACTCAAATATTCTATGTCTGATTTAGAGTTTTCCCCCACTCACTGTCTTGTCAAGTTTGCAGGTACATTCTGGGTGGCAGTGGTGGGAAGAGGAATGGGAGGCAAGTTTGATCTTCGGTCATCGTCATTTACACTATAACCCACTGAAATTCACCTCCTGTTTTTCTTTCCCAGTTGCCACTGTCCCACCACGTCAGTATCCACCTTGGCCTTCCTGGCCAAGCTCTTTGATCCACATTAGCACGTACAGCTATTTTCTCATCACAGGTGCAATGTCTCCTTAGATAGACCTCTAAGGGTATATGCTTCCATTCTTGGCCACATGGAAATAACATTCTGCTGCCCCTCACCATGCTGGTGTGTGCAGGACTCAGACTCTCTCAAGTCCCTCGATCCAGGCCTCTCATGCCGCAACTTCCACTCAGGGCAGTTTATGTGGACTCCTCCATGACGGCATTAGTCTCTCTAGCCACCTCTCTGTGCCCAGATCCCCAGGCTTATCTGGAGTTACAATTGTCCGAACTATCCTAAGTCTTCAAGGACAAAGTGGGGTGAAGTGTTCTTGTGAGAGATATACATTGAACAGTTTTGTTCTCGTCTTTCTCCAACTTGAAGATCTTTATATCCTTTGAAAGAGGAAAAATTCTCTCTTACGTTAATATAATTTTTCTAAATCTTTTCTTCATGGCATCAGTTTTAAGACTTAAATCCTTTATAACTTTGGTTTTTAATACTCAAAGATAGACTTTTAACATTTAAAATTCAGGCTTTTGTATTTAAAATATGTATTATTCTCAAACAATTACCCACCATGACTCTCAGAGGAGTATTTCAAAATTCATAGCTGGGGAAGAGTCTATTTTGAACATCAGAAATCTAAAACAGATCTATCACTTTTCTTAAAAAGAAAACTGTGAAGGAAAAAAACACTGCTTAATATATTTGTTTACTACTTAATTAGTGCTGTTTAAGATAACTGATAATTTTTCACTGTTTAAAATATTTACTTCTTTATTGTGTTCTGAAAGATATATATAAATCACATGTATATATCACAGTGATCATATGTTCCAGAAGCTTCAACTAAACCTGGGTCACCAACTATCACCTTTTTTGGTTTCCTTACCCTTAGAAAGTCTTTTCATCAGTGACTTTTTATGGCAAGTACAATAGTTTTCAAAGTTTGAAGTAGAACCCTTTATTCATATATCTCCCCATTAGCAGATTCTAACAAAGTTAGATTTTTATCTCTATGTAAAATACCCTTTTTTCTATTATTAAGTATACTATTTCTTCTTAAAATGTTTAAGCTCATTTTCAGAAGGTGTAATATCTTATGAAACTATTTTATTGCTGTTGTCAGATTGAGTCTTTGACACAATTCATCTCCAGATTTAAACAACTTAACATCCTATTGTGGTGGAATATCCTGCTTGTGAGAAGTTTCAGTGACCTCTGAGAAATGTGTATGATAATGATCATATGCTTTTTAAAAAATTTGTGAACTAGTCACTTCCCATTTTTTCTTTTTAAAATAATTTTAGAATATCATCAGAATACTGGCATGATTTGTCAGGGTAAAGTTTCTAACTATTCTGGCAGACCAGTTGCTGCTGAGTCAATTATGATTTAAAACATCTTACACATGGAAAAACAAAGAGTTCCGTGGGAAAAATATCTTTGCTTTGATTCACAAGTATGTTCTCTATGCTTCCAGATAGCACATTTTAGGCTTATTGGGTCATGTCTGTTACTACCCTGTAAGTGCCTTGTGGTCAGGGACTTTGACTTTGCATTCTCAGCACATAACCAAGTCCCTGATACAAACTGCTCAATAAATGTGTACTAATTCGTTAAGTACTTAACCCTTTTCAATAGGGAGGCAAAGGCCCTACCTGAAAATGGGGACATTTGTTAAATAATCTATCCAGTTCCCTTTTAGAACTCTGACTTAAATTCTTAAACCAGGAATTTGGAGCTAGTTGGAAATTCATAAATTACCTGGTCAAATTTTCCCAGTTGGGGGTTGAAGAAACTGACTCCCTGGAACTTTGAATGGCAGTCCCAGTGGTACCCAGCTACGTAGCGGCAGTACTTGCTGTACTGTAGCATCCAGGTCTCAGGGTCCTTTCGTGTGCCTTCAGTTTAATTTACCATATTTAGTACAATCAATTGACAACTGTGATTTACATTTTTAGGGTCCTAAGGGGAAAAAAGGAGCTCCTGGTTCTTCTGGGAAACCTGGGATTCCTGTAAGTAACAAGAATTTTACATCTTTCTTACTTCTCTTAATAGAATTGGCAACTTTAGCAAGCAGCAAAGTTTGGAGCCAATTATGACAAGTGTTAGATAAATCAGATTTTCTTTAAAAAAAAATTGTGAGCCCATGCTGGGGCACAGAGGAAACAAAATATGACCATTAGCTCAACCCGAGCTTGCTGTTTAAAGGTAAGTCTCTGTAACTGGGTGCCACCCTTCAGTGTTCGGGTGCCCTCTCTGTGGACCCATGCCACTCTCTGATGGGAACCTAAAACACAGGAAATTTGGAATCTTGATGAAATGGTTGGTGACAGAGGTCAGAGATCTTAAAGCATAAATAGAAGGACAGGAGCTGCATTTTGAATGAAGGATTCAACCTCTTATTTTCCTGGAGGCCTTAGAAAAAAATTTCAAACTCATCATGGAACAAAAATTAATTGTACCATAGCCACCAGTTTCCCCCTCTGACCAGGTAAACATGCGTTGACTGGCTTATTAGCAAAAGTTTCCTGCTGGTTTTCCCTAGCCATGGGATCGGTGCGGGGCAGGGGTGGGGGTGGCGAGCCGACAAGCCTGTGTTCAAACACAGGTTTGAACCTGTGTGGGTTCAAAACAGTAAAGAAAAGAAACATAAATTGTAACACATTCAGATCAGAGATTCATGCAGATAAAATCCAGTTGCCTAAGAGCAGAACCAAATAGTTCAGGCCTTTACTCAGTCATGCAATTAATTATCCAATTCAAAGTGGCAACAAAATGAGCCATAATTTGTTTGTTTGGAAATGAATACAATATGAGCTTTTGTAGAAGGTCTCTGGAAGCATAAAGAAGAACATACTTGTGAATCAAAGAAAAGATATTCATTTCCCATGGAATTGTTTGTTTTTCCATGTGTAAAATGTTTTCAATCATGGCTGATTCAGCAGCAGCTGGTCTGCCAGGACAGTTAGAAACTTCACCCTTACAAACCATGCCATCAACACCTGTATTCTAAGCTGACAGGTGCATATGGCTGATCTTTTCTCTACAGATGGAGAAAGCATGGGCTGGCACAATGAGAACAACCAGAGATTCACACTAGAGCTGAAAAGGACACACAGTAAATGGCTGATTAGCTGGGCACTTTGGTTTAGGAAACTTGTAACGGCAGTGACCTGATCTTTTGAATCCAAATAGTAAACCATTAAGGAATACGGGAAACAGGAAGATTTATTTGGGGACAGGGTATTAAAAATGTAAATGCCCTCCCCCCATAAATATAAGCATATTTGTTATTTAATCATCTGTACAGCATCTCTCTATAATCAAGTCATTTTTAACTACCAAGGGACTTCCAGGCCTACCTGGGCCAAAAGGGCTGCAAGGGTACCACGGCACAGATGGCGTTTCAGGAAACCCTGGAAAAACCGGGCTACCAGGAAGACGGGGGCTTCCCGTGAGTAGACTGAACATTATTTCTTTGCTTTTTATTTTTTATGAATACTGTCTCCTTGCTAGACCATAGAGATGCTGGCTCTCTTTTTTAGCTGTGACATTGGCTCCAATTAAGCCAATCATCTCTTTAATAATTATTAAATTAATAATTATTAATAATTAATTATTAAATTAATAATTATTAAAGAGATCATTGGAATCATGTTTATGATTTCCAGAGAGTGGCGATGGGTACATTCACTTGGATACTGTATATCTAATAATGCATATTTATAAGTTATGCCATTTTACACATCTAAAATCTCGTAAATAAGAAATAAGTTTTAGGGGCTACCCACCCTAGTTATATTTTGAGTTCATCAAAAACCACCTTTGGAACATTTGAGCCTTGGCAGTACCTCAAGGCAGGTTCTGCCAAAAATTATCTTCCCTTTATTTTAACAGCCTCAGTATTTCACTTTACAAAAATTGTGTGGATAGTTTTTCTCTATTTATGTGGTGGTGGTGCAATGATACAAATTCTCTCTTATTTTCCTATAAAATCTCTACCTTATTTTCTCAGAAATTAAAAATCATATTTTATCTTCATTTAGCTATTGCTCTTCTTTCCTTCCCTCTTGTCATCATAATCAAGATATTTTTGTTTTCCGTGTTGTTTTCACTCAAAATAGAAAAATTAACCACATACCTTCAAGAACCCACTAAAATGTACCCTTTTATGTTTCTGTTATTTGCATATACTCATCTGTTTTTCTCTTAAATAATAGGTTAACACTAATTGTTTATCAAACATAGCATAATGCTATACCTAAGTCCAAATCCAAATTAATATTCTTCATTCACTGTGATGAGTTATCTCATTTGTTTAAAAAAACTATGAAACTATGGTGTAACAAACTTAATTATTTTAGAAATAAATATCTGCCTAGATTCTATCTGTAAAGGTGAATATTATTAAAGAGTCTGTTTGTTCTAGAGTCAATATGTCAGAACATAAGAGTACTAGGTTAAGACCTAGAAAACTCTGACAGTCAGGCTAATATTTTTTAATTAAAATAGATATCTTATAGATATATGCCATTAAAGTCGGTCTGGTTAAAAGAGGACTTTCATTTGAGATCTCAGTCTTAAAAGTAGCTCAAATCAAAACAAAACAAACAAAAATACTAATAAGAAAATACAGGGAGGTTTCAGGCTACAAGATGAGTAAACAAAACTGAATTGTATGTCTATATACTAACAATAAACAATCAAAAATGACATTTAAAAAGCAGTTCTTGCAATAGCATTAAAATGGGATAATCTGACCCCCAAAAAATGTACAAACCCGTATACTGAAAACTGTAAAATATTGCAGACAGAAATTAAAGAGGACCTAAATTAGTAATATATATTCTATGTTAATGGATCAGATAACTTAATACTATTAAAATGTCAGTTATCCTATACGTTGTCAGTTATCTTAAAACATTAAACATACACCTATCATATTACCCAGTCATTTCACTTTTAGCCAAGAGATATAAAAGCTATGTCCACACAAAAACCTGTCCATGAATATTCATTCATAGTGGCTTTCTTTGTAATAGCACTGAACTGGAAACAAACCAAGTGTCCATCAAAAGATGAATCACTAAACAAATTGTGGTACATATGTGCAATGAAATACTATTCTGCTATAAAAAGAATTAATTATTGATACATGCTACCATGAAAATTGATCTCAAAATAGATATGCTGAGTTTTAAAAAAGCAGACAAAAAAGGGCACAGACTCTATGGAGATCGGAATGCGTGTTGGGAGGCATGGGAAGGATGGATTACAAAGGGACAGGGGACATTTTTGAGAGGTGGGTATGTCATCTTGCTTGTGATAATGATTTCACAGGTGTATTCTTATGCCAATATACTTTATGTGAATAATTTACAATTATGTAAAATGGCATTATGTAAAGTGAGGGAGGAGGATGGAGAAATGACACTGAGATAAGTAAGAGTTAGTAAATTAGAAATGATGATTATGTTGGAGAACAGGAAAGACACAATCTAGGTAGAGACAACTGCATAATTAAAGCTAGGAAGAACATTGTGCGTTTGAGAACCGTAGCAAGACCAGCTGGGGGCTAAAGTTTAGTGAGCAGGATGTAGAGTGATAGAGTTTGATTCTGTTCAGCTATATAAGAAGATACATCACAGTGGATATTGAAGAACATATTAAGGATATTGATCATTAATTAAAGATAGTTAGGATTCATTAAGGTTTAAGCTTAAGAGGGACATTATCCAATTTTACATTTTTTTAAAAATGCCCTGTGGCTGTAGTATGGAAAATGGGCTGGAGAGTGGAAAGATTAGATGCAGGAGGCTAATAAGAACACTATTTATTGTGGTATTCCAGGCTATATACGTTCACGGCTTAGACTACACTGGTGAAGTGGAGATGGAAAGAAGTAGATGAATTTAGGTGGTATTCAGGAGGCGGCTTTGATAAGACTTGATATTTGACTATGGGAGGTGAGGGAGGAAAAGGGGTGTCAAGGATAACCTTCACATCTCTAACTTGTGCAAGTTTCTGACTCAGTACACTGTAGGCCCTCACTAACAAGACTGAAGGATAAGTTTATGACATTTTATTGGCAAGTTTATGACATTTAAGTGGAAGTAAGTCAGTAATTAGATATTCTAGGCTAGAGCTTGGAGAGGAGGTCAAATATTATTTTAAAAGTCATCGACATATAAAAATGCACTAATCAGAATCCTATTAGGAAGCAGAAGGAATATTCAACTGGAATTTTGAAGAGACTATTTAGAGAAATGCAGACAGGGTAAAAACAGCCAATGAAGAATGTGGGGGACTTAGAGGCTATCAATAGTAGAAAATGGTTACCACCCTCAGACCTGAAAGGTTAAAGAAAAAAAATAATGTCAAGTTGAAAGTCAAGTTGAGATGTGGAGCTATTGGAAAAGGACAGAATATCAAAACTAGAAGGCTATGGGAGAAATAAAGATATTACCTCTCTCTCCACCCACATTTCTATACTAGTGGTGCATCCCATTGGCCAACTCCAAGTGCAAGTATGAGGACAAGAGAACCCAGGTGATGTAGTCCAGGAAGGTCAGATTCCCAGAACAAATGACACAACAGAGAAGGGGCAGTGAATGAATTTGAGGAGCAAATGGAAAAAGCAACACAAATATGAAGTACACAGTGGAAAGAAGGTCCGGAATCAAGCTATGAGGTGTTCTGTCATTTAGAAGGCAGGTACAGGAGGAAGAGAAGACTTCAAAGGAAACTGAGATGCAGTGATCATGATAGATAGAAGAAAAAGAAGGCAATGCCATGAAAACTCAAGAATATCCCAAGAATGAAAAAGTTATCAAGTATATCTAATAATTCTGAGAGAGTACATCGGACACTTTTTTATTAATTGTGTTTTTGTTGTTTTGTCTCCTCAGCATCTTAAGTCCATTTTTATGTTTACTGTCTTTTTTTTAGTCTTTGTAGGAAACTAGCTTCTCCTAAGGAAGTCAAAAATTTCAGCCCCAGCTGGTATGGCCCAGTGAATTGAGCACCAGACTTTTAACCAAAGGATCTCCAGTTTGATTCCCAGTCAGAGCACATGTCTGGGTTACAGGCCAGGTTCCCAGTAGGAAGCCCATGAGAGGCAACCACATTGATGTGTCTCTCCCTCTTTATCCCTCCCTCCTTCCTCCCTTCCGCTCTGTCTAAAATTAAATAAATAAAATCTTTTTAAAAAATTTCAGACTCTCACTTCTTAGCCCCTCATTAAAACAAGGATGTAGGCCCATGACCTAAGCCGAAACAATCAATTATATTCACAAGGCCTTCACTGGGGAGTTGGTGATACACAGAAGCAGTAACATCAGTAGCTCTCAGTTTCCAAGGCTGATGCACACTGCAGGGTCCAAATTCAGGCTGCCTGACCTCCCATTAATTGTATCCGTTTTTCAAACCTGCTTTTCCAGGTTTATCAGTGATTGTATGAGCTACTCATTGTCTTTTCAGTAAATTTCTGCTTGAAGTCTCCAGGGTTGGTTTCCAATGTTTGCAAGTAAGGGCCCTGACTAATACAGAAAGCTAGTAAGATGAAATTCTAACCATTGTATTATTATTTTTTTAATTGTTCAAATACATTTGTCTCCATTTTCAACCCACCATACCCCCTGGCCCTATCCATCCCCACCTCCCACCCTTGAACCACCCCCTTTGGCTTAGTCCAAGTGTCCTTCATACATGCTCCTTGATGCCCTCCCCTGTCTAGTCCTCTATTATCCCTCTCCCTCCTCCTCTCTGGTTACTGTCAGTTTGTTCTTTACTTCAGTGTCTCTGGTTATATTTTGCTTGCTTGTTTGTTTTATTGATTAGGTTCTACTTATAAGTAAGACCATATAATAATTTGTCTCTCACCCCCTGGCTTATTTTACTTAGCCTAATCCTCTCCAGATCTATCCATACTGTCATGAAGGATAGGAGCTCCTTCTTTCTTTCTGCTGCATAGAATTCCATTGTGTAAATGTACCATAGTTTTTTGATCCATTCATTTATTGATGGGCACCTAGGTTGCTTGCAACACTTGGCTATTGTGAATTGTGCTACTGTGAACATTGGGTGCATAGGTTCTTTTGGATTGGTGTTTCAGGATTTTTAGGGCATAATCCCAGCAGTGGAATTGCTGGGTCAAAAGGCAGTTCTATTTTTAGTTTTCTGAGGAAATTCCATACTGTTCTCCACAGTGCCTTCCATCTGTGAAAGTCATAGTCTACATTCCTACCAACAGTGTACTAGGGTCCTCTTTTCTCCATGCTCTCTCCAACACTTGCTTTTTGTTTATGATTGTTTATGATGGCCATTCTGACTGGTATGAAGTGGTACCTCATTATGGTTTTAATTGCATCTCTCTGATGGCTAGTGATGTTGAGCATCTTTTCATATGTCTGTGGAATCTCTGTGTGTCTTCCTTGGAGAATTGTCTGTTCAAGTCCTTTGCCTATTTTTTAATTGGGTTGTTTGTCTTCCCAGAGTGGAGTCATGTAACCATTGTATTTTAGTGTATGGTGGTCATTGGTAACTTTAGCAAATAACCATTTGACTTGATGAGTGGGGGCAGAAACAGGACTGGAGTGCTTGAGGAGAGAATCAAGAAATTCAGACAATTTTCCCTGGCTGGTGTAGCTCAGTGGATTGAGTGCCGGCCTGCAAACCAAAGGGTCACCAGTTCAATTCCCAGTCAGGACACATGCTTGGGTTGCAAGCCAAGTTGTGCCCCCAGTAGGGGGCGCGTGAGAGACAACCACACATTGATGTTTTTCTCCCTCTCTCCTTTCCTTCCTCTCTTTCTAAAAATAAATAAATAAATAATTTTTTTAAACAAAGAAATTCAGACAGTTCAATAGAGAAATCTGGCTCTGAAGGAGAAAGTAGGGCAATAACTACAGAAGAAACTGAGATTCAGGTAGAAAGTATTTTTAAATAGAGAATCTTGGCCCCATTTAAATGCTAGAAAGACCTAGTAGAGATGGAAAGGCTGAAGATGTAATAAGAGAAGGGAGAATCTGAGTGTGAATTGGTAGGACAACAAAGCCTGCATAGTCCAGCTCCATTTCCTAAGTTATTTTTCTTCTAGTTGGGAATTATTTTCGAAAACCAGATTCTGAGCCACATGTCCCTTTACATATGGCTAGTATAAAAAGCTCATTGAATTGTGTGATGAAAGAAATTGGAACGAATTACAATACTGTTGAATACCTCTCAGGACCCATGGAGTTGAATAATGTCTGGTATTGCAATTAGTAAGCAATGATTTATCAGATCATAAATCATCATCTCTTATTTTTTAGCTTTTTGTAAGAATAAGTTAGAATAATTTCACATGCATACTTAGGGTAATAGGATGTCATTAAGTGTTAAAGTGTTTTATATTCATCAAAATAAAAACAAAATAACTTTTCCTTAAGGAATTCCCCTTTGAACCACAAGATTTCCTTTGGTATTTATGAATATGGAAATGCTTTCTACAAATGTCTCTACTCCCTATAGAATGATTGCTGTGAATGTAGAATGAATGACAATGTCTACTCAATGAAATTAGGTAGCAGTGGCTGTACTGGCCATTAGGGAATGCGACTTTTAGTATGATTACTTCTAAAACCTACTATGTTAATGGAAAAACTACTTCAGAAAGTAATATGGTCTCTAAATACTAGCAAATTCCATGGAATATTTTCAACAAAGGATAAGGATATCTTTCCTTTGGTCTTTTTTTTTTTTTAAGATCATGGCATGGTGGTGTTTTTGGCTTACTTTTCAAGACTGCTGGATTTTTCCACTGAGAAAAATATTTATTCTGGGATTTCTAGCATTATGCAACTGCCTGATTTTCCTAAACAATGTTCTTTATTTCTTTTTGTCCTTTTTTTTATGTAGCCAAGGATTTAAAGAATTCCTGGCAAATTCACTGCAGTTTCAATAGGTTTTTTTTATAACAACTTTATTAAGAATAATGAACATACCATAATGTTCACCCTTTCTGAGAATACAATTTTTTCAAGGTCACATGATTATAACCAAAGGACAGTTTTCGGGAAGTTCACAGTTGCCTGTGTTAATTTCCTCCTATACAAATGAATGTTTTAACACTAGTCAACTTAGCACATTTTTAGTAAATGAATCTACATGCTGTTTTCATTGAGTTGGACTTCTGTATAAGCATAATGCCTCAATCATTTATAGAAAAAAAACAACTTTTCTCTGCAAAGATCATAAATCCATTTGTCATCAAAATGAAGGCTTAGCAGTCTTTATTTTTCATTGCTACAACTAATAAAATTGGTTATGGGAAAAGAGGGGAAGAAACGCAGCTAACAACTTGATTTAGGGCAAATCAAGGCCTTTCAATCCTGACTGCAGTTTGTGAGGTGAACACAGGCTTATGTGTTGTCTGAAATGATATGCTTGTCCTAAAAGAACATTGAAAGTTTTGGGTTTTCCACTTATGGATTATGTCCAGTATAAGAAGGGAAAACACACTTCATCAGCCAACTCATAATCCAAGCATAGAGTAGCAGGACCACCACGGGAGCTTCTATTAGAAACACCAGCACAGTCCTGCCACCTGCCTGGACTGCGTTCTCTAGTCCATGAGCTAGTCACACTAAAAAAGCAGAAGTTTCTAAGAAGTTTTTTGTCAGTGTTTTGAAGAAAGAAACATACGTCCCTTGACCAGATCTACACTCAGCATATCCTGTTAACTCTTGATCACTAAGAGACTGATTCTCTAGTTATGGCTTATCTGTATTACTACTTTTTCCCTCTTCTTCTGCTGCTTGTTTTGGCCCATTTTCTGCTCATTAGGAACTCTTCCAGAGCAGATGAAACTCAGTCTCTTTGGCTTCTTATTGGCAACAAAATGAAAGATTTGCTAAAGGGTTAACTTTCCTACTTGACTCATCAGTGACTGCCACCCAGTCCAACCTAGTTCACACTCCTTGTGGAATGCTGTTCCCTCACAATCTGAACTCTGTTTACATATCCAGTCTTCTGTTCTACCTTCCTCCTCATGTGTGCCTTTCAGTGATAATAACAACAAACAATTATTAAATTCTTATTATGTGTCAGGCAGTATTCCAGGTGTTGAATATGTATGGAGTTATTTAATCCTCACAAAAACCCCACGAACTGGGTAAACATGTTCTCTTCAGGTTACAGAAAAGGAAGCTGGGACTCAAAAAACTAAATAGTTTGTCCACGGTCACACAGACAACGACTAACACCTGCCAGAATTTACATTCAGGCCATGTAGACTCAGGGCCTATGTTCTTAACCACTATGCTATACTCCCTCAACTACATGTGCTTAATTACTTAGATATCCACCAAAGTCTGTGTATTTCCTTCACTTTCATGTCTTTGTTCATACATTTTATTCTCTCAGTGTGCAAAGCACTTTGATCTTTCCCTCTAAATTAAAAAAGAACAACTTTTTGATCTTTCACGACTAAGTTGAACTGTTAGCTCCTTTCAGGCGCGCTCCTGGGACTCCACTCAGTTCAGCATGCCTGCGCTGAACTCCCATGTTCTTTGTACCCTGCTTCCATCAGAGCCTGAATGATATGGTTTCTGGTTACTTATCTTCATGTCTTTCTTCCCCAGGAGATTGTAAACTCCTGTAGAACTGGCATTGTGTTGTGTTCATCTGCGTATCCCTAGCACCTAGCACAGTGTCAGACCCATAGAAGAAGCTCAATAAATATTTGAGGAATCAATATTCTTTGAATAATAAGTACGACTTTGGAGACTGGAGTTTAAAATTAACCTGAGTTAGCTACTTAATATCTTAAGCATTACCTATAAAATGAGTACAATAATACATAATTCATGTGGTTTTTATGAGAATCAAATGAGATATTATATGTGAAATGCTTAGTATACTGCATGGACTTACTGAGTTATCACCCTTTTTTGACCATATTCTTTTTAAAATTATTTTTATTGATTATGCTGTTAAAGTTCTTCCTAATTTTCCTTTTCTGCCCACTCCACCCAGCACTGCCCACCCCCTCAGGCTAGCCCCACGTCATTCATTGTTCGTGTCCATGGGTCATACATGTAAGTTCTTTCACTACTCCATTTCCTGTACTGCACTTTACATCCCCATGGCTATTCTGTCATTGTTTGTACTTCTTAATCCCCTCACCAGCTTCACCCATTCCTCAATATTTCCATCTGTCAACCATAAAATGTTCTACATATCCATGATTCTGTCTGTTCTTCTTTGCTTAGTTTGCTTGTTTGTTTTTAAGATTTTATTTATTTATCTTTAGAGGGGAAGGGAAGGAGAGAAGGAGAGAAATATCAATGTATGGTTGCCTCTCGTGAGTCCCCTGCTGGGAACTGGCCTGCAACCCAGTCATGTGCCCTGACTGGGAATCGAACCACAATTGTGTGGTTTGCAGGCCTGAATTCAATCCAGTGAGCTACACCAGCCATGGCTACTTAGTTTGTTTTTTAGATACTATAGTTGATAGCTATATATTTAGTGCCATTTTATTTTCCATAGTTTTAACCTTCTTTTTATTAAATAAGTCTCTTTATATTTCACATAATAAGGGCTTAGTGATGATGAACTCCTCTAGTCTTTCTTGTCGGGAAGCTTTTTATCTGCCCTTCAATTCTAAATGATAGCTTTGCTGGGTAGAGCAGTCTTGGATGTAGGTCCCTTTTTTTCATGGCTTTGAGTATTTCTTGCCAATCCCTTCTAGCCTGAAAAGTTTCCTCTGAGAAATCAGTTTACCATCTTAGGCGAACACCCCTGTAGGTAACTAACTGCTTTTCTCTTGCTGCATTTATAATTCTCTTATTATCTTTAACCTTTGACATTTTGGTTCTGATGTGTCTCGGTATGGGCCTCCTTGCATCCATGTTGTTGAGGGCCCTCTGTGCTTCCTACACTTGCATATCTATTTCTTTCACCAAATTAGGGAATTTTTCTTTCATTATTTTTTCAAATAGGTTTCCAATTTCTTGCTCTTTCTCTTCTCCTTCTTGCACCCCTATGATATGAATGTTAGACCTCTTGAAGTTGTCCCAGAGGCTCCTTATACTATCTTTTTTGGGGGGGATTTTTTTCTTCTTGTTGTTCTGATTGGTTGCTTTTTGCTTCCTTATGTTCCAAATCATTGATTTGGTTCACAGCTTTATCCATTCTACTGTTGTTTCCTTGTAAATTGTTCTTGATTTCAATTAGTGTATCCTTTGTTTCTGACTGGATCTGTTTTAAGCTGTTAAGATACTCACTAAGCTCCTTAAGCATCCTTATAACCAGTGTTTTGAACTCTGCATCTGATAGATTGCTTATCTCTATTTTGCTTAGTTCTTTCCCTGGGACTTTGATCTTCTCTTTAATTTGGACCATGTTTCTTTGTTTTCTCATTTCCACAGGCTCCCTGTGTTTGTTTCTATGTATTAGGTAGAGCTGCTATGACTCCCTGTCTTGGTAGTGTGGCCTAATGCAATAGGTGTCCTATAGGGCCCAGTGGCATAGCCTCCCCTATCACCCAAGCTGAGTACTCATGGTGCACCCTTCATGTGGGCTGAGTACACCTTCCTCTTGTAGTTGAGCCTTGATTGCTTTTGGCAGGTCAGGGAAGAATTAACCTGAGACACTCAGCTGCAATGACTGATTGTGACCACTGACCACCAACCTCTGTCCTCTGTGGAGGATCAGTTATGCAGGGGCCAGGTGGTGATGCTCTGATGTGGTTTGTGGTTGTCCAGTGGGTATGCAGGCTCTGGGATTTCCTGAGTGGTGAAGTCACGGTCAGCCCCCGAACACCCTGCATGAGCAATAAGACAATCTGAGATGACTGCTACTTGTTCTGGCCTTGGATAGACCTAGGTGAAGTCAAACTGTGAATTTAGGCCACCTGCTGCTAGTGCTGGACCTGTGTTCACCTTGCCAGAGGTACGGAGGCTGGGGTCTCGCTGATGCTGGCTATAGCTTGTTTGAGGGGATTTAGGAAGTTGTGAAGCATGAGCCAAGAGCAGCCATTCATATGGAAAAGTCAGGGCAACAGTTTGAGTGGGCCCATGAATTGGATGGGACAGAGTCTCAGGGGATCTCCAAGCATGGGGAAAACGTTAGCCAAATTGACTGTCAGAGTCTCAGATATGGCACCTGCCTGCTGGCTTTGTGGCTCTGGGAGAGAGGGGGCTCAGAAAGGGACAAGGGCCTCTGCTCACCTTTATGTCTGAGAGAAAGCTTTCCCCCAGCTCTTGCCTTGATGCCAGACACTTCAGTTCCTCCCCATATGCCACTGGTGCCTTTCAAGCTGCTACCCCAGTGCTGAAGTTCAGAGGGAGTGAGTCTGGGTCAAAGTTCATATGTGGCTTCTTTAAGAGGAACTTCTTGGGACTCCAGAAGTTTCTTCCACCAACTTAATCTCAATTGGTTTATGCAGCCAGAAGTTATGGGTATTTATCTTCCTAGCCCTGGAACCCTGGGCTGGGGTCCCATTTGGGGCTAGGACTCCTGGTTTCCAAGATATCACCCCCTGAATTTTCATCCACCTCATGTGGATGTGGGACCAGCCCGTTCTGCATCTTTGTCTATCCTACCAGTCTGGATGGATGCAGTTTCTTTAATTCTGTAGTTTTCAGATGTACATCCAACTCAATTTCTGACAGTTCTGAGTGATAGATGCTCTATATTTTAGTTGTAATTTCAAGTAGTTGTGTGAGGAGGCAAGCCATATTTACCTATGCTGCCATCTTGAGTTATCATTTTAAAATAATATTAAATACTCATGGTTAAGCTAACACTTACTCACTACACAAATACTTGTTTAGTGCCTAGCAGGGCTACAGGTTAGGGAATACAGCAGTGAATGAGGCAGGGAGAGAACTGCCCTCATGAACACACATGGAACAGCAAGAAACTGCTGATGTTTGAGCATTTCTGACCCACACCCCAGAAAGTACAATTTAATAGATCAACCAAATAATTAAGTAGCAATCTATAAATTTTAATTCCAAACTGTGATAAGTGCTGTAAACGAAATGGATAGGGTTTTGGTATAGAGTATAATGAGAAACATTATTGGTGAGGCAGACAATGGTAGCCTCCCTCAGAAGGTTATATTTCAGCTGAGCACTAAAGGTAAGACTGAACAGGGGGACAGTGACCAGAGGGAAAAAGGGAGGGAATTTCAGGGAGAAAGGGGAAGGGTTTACAGAAACTAGTATAAAGGACACATGGACAAAAACTAGGGGGGGTGGAAATGGGAGGGAGGTGGGGAGGGTTGCAAGGGTGGGCTTGGATGGGAGAAAAAAAAAGATGGGACTAAAATGAAAAAAAAAACTCTGCAGTTTGGCATATTCACAGGATTATCAGAGGATCAGATAAGTTAGTGTAGAGAGAGATTTGTCATTTTTGAAATAAAATATGGACATTTAATTTTTTCATAGTGATGTGAGCCTAGACCTATCTAAGAGCCAAAGTATAGATGAAATATCTGCCTTTAGTCCCTGTTAGTCCTGTGATTTTTGAGTTGAGGCCTGCATCAAGGAGATTTCACATGATACATTATTTTGTTCAATATTATAGTGGCATGTGCACTATCCATTTTGAAGGATGGATAAACTACCAGTGGTTCTAATGGAAATGTGTAACTAATTTCTGTGAGGTAATACAATGTTGAAATGCCTGTATTCATTAAGACTGGACAAGAGCGAGTTTTGTATACTCTTGGGAATGGACCAACGTCAAGCAGACCTGCCTTTACTACCTAGACTCGCCTCAACCCTGCTCTGAGTCCCATAAGCTTTAATATGTTTAGAGACCCAAAAGTTGCCTCCTAAATTTAGCACACAGCTCATTCATAAATCTTATTTCTAAGAGTCAGCCATATTATGTATGATTGGCACTGTCGGAAAATATATGAATGCTGCATTATTTCTGTATAATGTGGCCCTGCATATAATCACCTAATAATTACTATCCCACATATTTTTAAACAGCCAATTCTTTCCTGGAGGGATATATTTAGTAAAACAAATAAAATGAGAAATTCCTACTTAAACTGAATGTTTTTAGTAGCTTGGAGTAAAGGAAGCAAAGTATTACTTTTACAACTCATTAGTTTGCTGGCTTAACCAAAAATACAGGAAATATGTTGTCTAATAATATAAAAAATGTCAGGGCATCATAGTTATTTTTCTGTTCTCTAGAGTGTAAATTAATTTTAATTACTATATTTTCACACAATAACAACTGTATCAATATGATACCATGAGCACAGAGGGTGCTTGGCAGTAGGGAAAGGCAAAAACTTCCTTATAATTTCAAGGATAGTGTTTTTTAAAAATCAACTAATTTTAAGTTCAGTGTTATTTTAAATTTATCATTTTACTGTTGAAAAATCAATCCAATTAGCATAAAATATTTATCATTTCACTCAATATAATTTTAAGATAATATTCCTTTCTTAATCCTCCCTTCAACATGGACTTCTATCATTGCCTGTAATAAACTATTTTTTCTTACTTATTTCTTAATGTGTTTGTTTCAATCCTGATGAGAATAAGGCAGCTAAACCAAGGGACCTGGGGAATAGCGCAGCGACAGTCTCTTTGCTCTGTTTTACTATTATGCATAAACCCGTCACCATTGTTCCAAAGTCTGCGTCTGTGCCTGTTCTCTAAATTTGTGCACATGGCCCCATTTTTATTTCCATATCTTTCCATTCAGATCCAGATTTATACTTAAATTATTCCTTCCATTTTCTATAGGGAAGTCAAAGTAAAAGGCAACTCTCTCGTCTTTCCATAAGTGACATCAGTTTAAATAAAGCAGTCTAGGTTCTGGCCAAGATGGAGACGTAGGTAGATACATATTGCTTCCTGGAGCAACCAAAAGAAGGAAAACAACCAATTTAAAAACAAAAAAAAAAACCAACCATAAATACCTGAAAATCAAACTGCAAGGAGTTTGATCACATGGAGGGTTATTAGTGTGGAAAGGGAGGGAGAGAATGGGGGAACAGATACAAGAAATAAGAAGCATAAATGGTTGGTACAAAATAGACAAGGGGAGATTAAGAACAGTCTAGGGATGGAGAAGCAAAAGAGCTTACAAATACAACCCATGGACATGAACGAACTAAGACAGTGAATGCTGGAGGGAGAATGGGTGCACTGTGGAGGGAGATAAAGGGAAGGGAAACAATGGGACAACTGTGATTGCATAATTAATAAAATATACTTAATATAACCATATTGCCATTACAGTTTATGATATGTGGAAGACACTCAATAAAAAAAAATCTTGTGGTTGATGTTGTTGTTGTCATTACTAACCCATTGTGTGTTTTCTTAGAATCCAGCCCTTAAGCAGCCAGCAGTTTCAGTCTTATCAAAAATTGACACTCTCCTGCAGAATTTAAAGCCAATTTAAGGGTACAAATTTACAACTTATAGATAACTACTTCTGGAGAGCTAATGCACAACAGAGTAGTTATAGTCAACAACTCTGTATTGTAAACTGCAAATATGCTCAGAACCCAAATCTTAACGGTTCTAAAAACAGTGAAAAAGGAAATAATAAATATTTGACATGATAAAGTTATTAACTATGCTACTACTGTATTAATCATACTGCAAAATACAAATGTATGAAACCAACATGTTCTACACCTATACTTGCATAATATTATATGCCACATATATCTCAATAAAACAATGAACCAATTCAACCAGGCAGTTTGGCTCATATCTGAGGATAATGGAAATCTGTGGCCATGAGACATCATATGTCTTATTGTTTTATTAACTTTTTAAAGACTTTGATAAATTGTTGATTGGTTTCAGCATCTCTGAAAAATTAATAATTGTAATGTTATTTATTTTTTAAGTTTGCTCAGAATAACTTGTCCTTTGCTGTTGGGTTTTAGTCAAACGATTTTTAAGGCATTGGAAAAAATGCCTAGGGATTAACATCTGTTTCTCTTGAAAGCAAAATTACTCATCCATCTGTGTATTCATAATAAAAAATGTTTGTTCTCTGCTTGTACGAAACAGTGTTTGGAACTTTGTACGGAACACTCTGCTACTGTCCTCAAATTTCTCTCTAAGAAACCAAAATGAACAATAAATAACTTGCAGCATATTCATTGTGTTGTATTAACCGTCTGACAGCCCTGAAAGTAAAGTAAACTTTCTAGTGTACAGTTAACCCTAAGGTCCTTACTATTTTCCACTAAAAGCACCTGTCAGCTTCAGCAGTGTTCATTCAGATGCTGTCCGTTGTCCATTGACCACCTGAAAGACACTTTTTTTTTCCACGTTGGAGAATAAAGGTCTCAAAAATTAGCTAAAATTGCAAGTAAAGTGAAATGAAGTGGTACTATGTTAGAATTCTGGAATGTTGAGGCATCCTAAAATCATCTGTCATAATCTGTCATGTGATGCATGTCCTCTCTCTGTGTCATCAATTACTCCTATAATACACGTAGGGACAGGATACTGAATGCCTTGCAAGACAACACACAGATCTGCTGTTAGGTATGGCAGCGCTTGTGTTCAAGTGACCCTTATTGTACTTGATGTGGCTCCAAAGCACAAGAATAGTGATGCTGGTGATGCATATCTGCTAAAGGGAAGCCATAAAGCGCTTCTTTTTAATGAAAAGGTGAGTACAGTACAATAAGATATTTTTGAGAAAGATCACATTTATGTAACTTTTATTACAGCATAGTGTTATGATTGCTCTATTATTAGTTATTGTTAGTCTCTCACTATGCCTAATTTAGAAGTTAAACTTCATTATAAGTATGTAGCTATGGGGAAAAACATCATATACATATTTAGGGTTCAGTACTATCCATGGTTTCAGGCATCCACTCAGGGTTTTGGAACCCATCTCCTTTGGACAAGAGGGGGACTCTGTTCTAATGTCTAATGATTCATCTGGAGACAAGGAAAACCACTCAAAAGCGTGGCCTTGTTTTTTCATTGACTATCAATGCTGCTCCCGTGTCTTCAGCACTTTAAGCAATTGTTCCTACCGAAAGGTTAGCAATCTTAAACAAGTTTGTTTTTGCTGCGCAATTTAATTAAATCAAGAAGCAATTTTCCTTGCTGGGCTAACAAATGAACCATTCAAAAACTTCACTTTAATTGCAACTTTCTTTTCTTTCTTTCTTTCTTTTTTTTTTTTTGAGGACAAATGCTGTTGTGATTAGATACTCCATTTTAAACTTCCTAATTTTTCTTAACTGTCACATTTCAGGAAATTGTGTCAAGTACTTGGTCTACTTATGTTGATGTATATTGTATATTATTTTTAGCATTATAGCCACTGAATGAAATACACAAAGCTCTGACATCTAATCTGATAACAAAATAATCCATATTTATTTCACTGTGCTTTAAACAAACAACATTCAAAATTCACGTTTTTTCCCTTTGTTGTTTTCACATGACCAGTATGCACTGGTGCTAAAATAAATGCCACAGAGAGACAACATATGTTCCACTTGAAACACTGTCAAGTCGTAACTGTGTCACTGCAGACGCAGTGCGACAAGAGCAGCAGGAAGCAGTGAGTGCCATCTAGAGTCTCAGCCACCACTGCTCAGCCTGCCTCACGTGCAAAGCAGCCATCATGGTGCATCAATGAATGACAAGGCTGTGCTCCGACAAAACTGAAATCCTAACTTCATGTCACTTTTACGTCTTGAAATATTCTTTTGATTTTTTTAACACATAAAAATGTAAAAACTGTTCTTAGCTCACAAGCTCTACAAAAAACAGGGGATGAATTAGATTTGTATTGTAAACCATGGTTCCATAGTTTGTCAAATGCAGGATTTGGCCTTGTGGAAATAGTTTTCTTATTTAACTTTATTCCTGATCACACTATTTGTAGTACATTTTCTGGAATCAAGCGTGATTGGGGAATAGAATAGTCTTCCTTCTCCACTGAGATATAATTGATATGACGTATTCATTTTGGTTGTACAGAATAATGATGCAATATATGCATATTTTGAGTAGCGATTGCCACAATAAGTCTAGTTAACATCCATCAAAATATTCTTTTTAAGGAGAGATTAATAAGTTGTACGAGTTGTCATGTATGCCAGAGTAGGATACAAAAATTTAGAATACAACAAATATACTTTACACATAGGCTACTTAAGTCAGAAGATGCTGGTGGACTTTGTACTGCCTTGGTATTTTCATTTTAAAAACCCAAGACCACTATGTTAACTATAATTAGAGATTTTGGGTGGACCAAAACAGTATTTAAATATTTCACTTATCTGGGAAAGAATCCCAGGACAACTTCCAAACCTGGGTAATGTGTTAACAGTGGCATTTCACAAGACCAACCCTCCCCATATTTATTGAGCCTGTGGATGGATTTTTTAGGAATTGCTCCAGTTTTCATTTCTTATGTATGTTGTTAGGGCATCAGAGGCAGCCCCGGAAGAACAGGGCCGACAGGTTCTCCAGGTCCTCAAGGAGCGAAGGGTTCATCCGGCCTCCCAGGAAGCCCAGGAGTTCTAGGTCCAAAGGTAATTTAAAGTTTCGTTCTGGGTGGTGAGCAGCAGTGACCATCCTTACTGGCCCTGCATTCATTGGCTAGAACACAGGATGGTAAGATTAATAGCTTTTAAGGAAATTTCGCTAATAATCAAAATACATTAGAAAAAAAGGAAAGTATGTGGCCTTGACATGTCCTCCTGGGACAGCTACAGTGCATGTACTGTGCCAGAACAGCCCTCAGTCCAGGACTGTAATGCTTTAAAAAATGCTCTTTGACTCATTTTGCAATTTTTTCCCTCTCTGTGTCATCCACCTTCTCAAAGAGATAAATCTTATTTACTTCCAGATATACTGACCAACCAATTAGTCTGTAAGAGTGCAGAGTATTTCTCAGAGTCGGAGGGACAGCAATTAAGTCTTGCGTTAACATTCATTGCATAGAGTATTGTCACATGTCAATTGGCATCCCAAACAAACTTCTCTTAGAAATATCTCAGCGCAGAACTGACCCAGACAGCCAAGGCAGTAGTCCAGTGCCTAAAGCTGTTTGATAAAAGCCTATGGTTCAGACATTGGCCCCTTATCATGATTACCTCTTAATTGACTTTCACAGTTCCATTCCTAAAGAGTTTTCACACAGTCTGACCTATACAAAGTAAACTCAAAATGCTTTCAGTCACAAGGTGACTCACATGCTTACTCTTTACAGTTTGAACCTCCTGTTAATGGTTATTCCATAAATATCTCTTTTCACTAAAACTCAGTGTAGCTGAGCAAATGCTAAAAGTGGGAAAAGAAATGGTGAGATCCCTACCTCTGAGGTGTGAACCTGCAGTGAAAGAACCCATATTTGTCAAGTCCCTGCCCTGTATCTTTATCTCAAGACAGTGAATGATAATTTGCTGATCTGAAAGAATCTTTGGTCACAGAAAAATAAAATCTCTCAAATAAAATACAAGTTTTATCACATATAAACACCCTCTCACTCATACTGCATCCTCTCACCTTTCTCTCTGCAGCCCCACAATCCGCCTCCTGAAGTTTTGTAAGAATCCCCTTCCCTCCTCTTTCCACACTCCAGACTACACTTAAATTTTCTTTCCCCACTGCTACACTTCTTATTTATTATAATCAAATATTACTTATGTGGAAAATATTGGTGGGGAGGCTGATCATGCCATAGTTGATTTCCCCAGTGCCTTGTTCTATGCCTGAGAACAGGCCTGTATTTGGGTTTCATTTGGGTTCTAAAGTCAAGATCACCTTTCTTTTTCTGTCCTTAGGGTGAACAAGGGCTACCTGGTCAACCTGGAATTCAAGGTAAAAGGGGTCACCGAGGAGCACAAGGTGATCAAGGACCAGGTGGAGAGCCTGGCCTGAAAGGGCAGCCTGTATGTACCAAGTCAGAAATTCACTAAGCACTTATTCTGCAGACGGGAACGCCACCACACAGTAATCACTGTCATGTCTGCTCACGTTGCAGGGAGAACATGGTGTTCAAGGCTTGACAGGCTTCCAGGGATTTCCAGGCCCCAAAGTATGTTTACATCATTTTCTGCTAACCTTCTAGCTAACCAGGAAAAAATATGTTGAAATTCTAATACTGAGTCTCTGACTTGAGCTCTTATTATTTTAATCTGAATGTTTTCCGTTAGTACAGAGTTATATATTTGAGTTTTAAACATGTTAGTTATAAAACTTATGTAACTACATATTTTTATATCAATTGTATTGAATAATTTGCTTTTGTCTCTTCTTTTCATTTTTCCTTCTATCTATCCATCTCTCACTCCCTCTGTCAATCCATTTCTGGCACATTTCAGAGTAAATTGCAGATCCGAGTACAATTACTCCAAAATACTTCAGCATGGACATCATTAACTATCACATTCCATTCTTTAAAAGGCAATTCTGAGTGTGTTGGCACAAGATTATTTCATTCGGGAAATGTTTCTACAGAGCTAAAGACTTTGTCTTTTTGGTTCTTTGCTGTGTTTCCAGGGTCCTGAGGGAGATGTTGGTGTTGCTGG
Organism: Artibeus jamaicensis; assembly: GCF_021234435.1. Classification (NCBI taxonomy): domain Eukaryota; kingdom Metazoa; phylum Chordata; class Mammalia; order Chiroptera; family Phyllostomidae; genus Artibeus; species Artibeus jamaicensis. The sequence continues at coordinate 31,156,130 of NW_026522025.1, read as the reverse complement.
AATATCAGGTCCTAAAGGCCCCGTTGGACAGAGAGTAAGTGTGAAGTGCTCCCATCTGCCCAGGAATTGGGATTCTTTGCTTATTTTAGGAATTGGGGTTAAGAACTCTAAAATTAATATACTCCAAATTAGCGACTTAATGAAAGGACTTTTAAGATAGAAACTTACTAGAACACATGCGGGATTCTTAACCTTTTTCAGTTCAGATAATAGTTTGGTCAAAAGACCCCATGGACCACCCACACTTTCCAGTTCTCTCTTTAAAAACATAATCATCAGAATTAATGTGAACCCTGCATCATGTATTTATTAACTCACACTAGGAACAAAAACATAACACAGTGTTATGCTATAAGCATTAATATGACCCTAGACCACCCCCGTGTACCACCTGGAGGAGGCTTGCCTATGACTACAGTTCCTCATTGAAAAATATTTCCTGATAGCTATGTTTCCCCAGCTCAGGGGTGGGTATCCCCAGAGAGTGATGAGGAACTGCTTAAAGAGTTGCAAAGATCAGGGTCCGAAAAACTCCAATTAGCTGTTTAGTGCCTGGAATTGCAAACCATAAAGAATACAAACAGGATAGATAAGCCACTAGTTGCTACTGCTTATTGGTTTATTTGGGGTTATTTTTTGCTTTTAGGGTTTATGCTTTGTTTCTTAACCATAGTCTCTTCGATATAGAGATGATCTATAAAACTGAAAAGAAAAAACAAAGCTGTGGAACACCGAACAGTGGTTTGGCTGTAGCAGTAGAGCACCTGCATGGCTTACTGCAGGCTAGGCCAGGGAGGAGAGACTGGGCAGAGGGAGGAAGAAGGAGAGTGATTCAGATGCAGGAGAAAGGAATCATGAAGAAGAACTTTGCAACTGAAAACCACTGTCCTTGCAGAAGTTTAAATGAAAAGTCAAATTTTTGAAATTCTGTGCCTCTTCCCCAACTCTTACAATAAATTCTTTTCAGTAATACAAAGAGCCATATTGCCATGGGAAATATTTATTTAAAGACCCCTCTCAACATTTCTTCAGGTGCAAATTTATTAGTTATTTTTATGATTTCTGAAGAACCATGGAAAATTGGTGCTTTCATGTAAAGTCCAATTCCTGATTACCCACAAGTGGGTTATATGTGATAGGCTTCTCTATGATAAATATTGCTTTAAGTCTCTACATGTATTAGGTTCCCCACTAATTAAAATTCATTCATTCTAATTTTATTAAGTTCTTAATTAACTTCTTTCTTGGTGTTATCAAAGAGAATTTGGCTGCCTGCCTAGCATCTGTCTCAAGCAGAGTCTTACCAAGTGCTGGGTATCTGTAGGCCAGACTCTGAGCCTATATTGCTTTGCAGCTCCAGAAACTTGATCAGCTCACCAACAGTAAAGTTCGGATAACTATCTCATAGATGCTAGTTTATTAGTGTGGGCATTTATTTGGTAAGTCATTACAGAGTCAAGTGGAAAGTCTTCATAGGCTAATATTTAGCAGAAAACTACCAGTACTGGTTTACAGTTTGTGTCCCTTATATCATTTAATTCCCATAAAAACCTTGTGAGAGATGCTATTATCCCTACATTGCAGGTGGGGAAACTAAGTCTCTGAAACTAAGTCTGCGGCTCAAGGTCACATATGGTTCTTATACACAGGAGACAGAATTTGAATCCACAACTGATTTAGCAGATGATATGTCAGAAGATTGCTTGCTAATTGCACAAATAACATATAGAATGGATAGTAAGTGGCCTAGTGTCTAGTACTTGCTAATAATCAATCAATAGTTGATTGTTAAGTTAAATTATTTGAAGTAGGAAATCTGGATTAATTGTCCTTTATTTCAAATACGCATTTAGAATTTAACTAGTACCAGCCATAGCACTTCATCTTTTGGACATATTTGGATAAACATAGACAGTTTTGGCTTTTTCGGCCTACTTTGTCAAGAGTCCATATATACCTCTCCATTCTTTTAACAAATCATTATTTCAGAGAGTTAGGTCACAGTCAAGTTTATTAGATTAAGGATTTCTTGACTTTCCTCTTTTTTTGGTGATAAGCCAGTCAGTTGGATATATTTGATTAGGTTAAGAAATCAACTTTCTTGATTTGATGTAAATTTTTGAGATTATGGTATCATATTTACAAATTATCACTTTAACTCAATCTTTGTGTTTTTATTGTTTTATTAAATGTATTTGGGGTGATATTGGTTAATACAATTATATAAGTTTTAAGTGTACAGTTAGTGCTATAACACATCGTTCATATATGGCATTGTGTGTTCACCACCCCAAATCCTCCATTAGATTACTTTTAGAGTACAAGTTGTTTTCTCTCATCCTAGGCCAACTCAATGTTAACACTATCTGTCAGTGCTCTGTATGGCATTATAATTATCTCAGTTGATAGTCTTTGTTGTACCTTGGCAGATGTTGGAAAAAGAAAAGGCTTGTTAGTTATCTACATTTATGTCTTCCGGGTTAATTGTGAATCAGAAAGTCTGAAATTTGCAGCCAGTGAAAGGGGAAGTGGAGATTGAGGGAAAACAACTAAAATAGATAGTTTGTATTCATTAAGAAATAACAGTTTGGGAGGAGTAGATCAAAAATCTAGCTTATTCAAGGTAATCATAATAATTAAATAAAAGCTTACAGTTTCAAAATCATTTGTCACATGTAAATATCACAGTGGCCCTGTGAAGTACTTTCACAGATAAAGACACTGAAGATTAGTCTGTCACATATGATGCCTTCTGTTTTTTTCTCATAGTTTCTCTCAATTCCATGCCACATGTCACTGAAACATCTGTTCCTTCAATATCTGTGATCTATGCAAAATTTTATCATTCTATGTAGTCTCTTTATATAAAGTAATTGCATTTTTATATAATGGCACATATATAATATAGCATTATTGGAGTTACCAGTACATGGAATTGTAATGCTGATTTATCAGTTTGTAAGGAGTTATACCAATGCAACTCTCCTGACAGGAAACTGTAATAATATGTAGAATTGGGCCACACACTGCAAATCAAAATCCCTATGATTTCTACTAATACTACAAGATTTTATAGTGAAAACTAAAATTAGGTAGACATGGACTGTTTTACCATTGCACAGGACATTTTCTAGAATTTTTCTGAATTATACTGACAATGAGAATGACTGTCTTTCTTTCACTCCAACAGGGAAACACTGGCCCCCTTGGCAGAGAAGGTATAACAGGCCCAACAGGTAGAACCGTAAGTTTGTCACCAGTACAGGTCTTTTTTTCTTTAATCTTATTTCTACAGCAGTCCACAAAGGACAATCCTGGGTATTTGAAAAGCAAAGGGCAAAACAGATGCGCGTTTTCATCTGGAAGGTGATTCCTAAGAATGTAGAAATCGCGTGTATTAGGAAAGCATGTACAGCGAGGTAGGCATTAAAACTGGGATTGATGAAGGAAAATAGAACTGGAGTTTGGAAGAGAGGTTGAGCATCATAAACATAATGATGATCACTAAAGGAATAAAAGAATCAGTATTCTGAAGGAAAGAGCATAGCAAAAGAAGAGCAGACAGCTGACATTTGAGTCTTTGGAAATGCCCACCCTAAAAGAAAAAAAAACAGTTGGTGGGAATTAGAAAACCAGAAAACTACAAGGTTAAGCCACATGAGTTTCAAGAAAGTAGGTAGTAGGAATCTCAGAGAATAAGTTGCAGTAGAAGAGAGTACAGATAAAATAATAGTAGGTTTTCTAAAATTCTTGCAACAAACTTTTGATGTAGATATTATTTTTTATACTTAAGACATAAGGAAATAGATGAGTTTTATCAGTTATGTTGTTATTCATGGTGATATAGCTAGTGAATTACATAGCTGATATTTCTTATTTCAAGGCCAGTGCTCTTTCCTCTGGGGAAGAAGCTGTGACAGTATGTGCCAGTGCCTTAAGAAATTTGGCAATGAAGTAAGATAAAAATGAGACAGCGTTTAGGGGGGGAGGTCTTGAAAGAATTTTACTGTACTAATAGTAAAAGATGCAAGAGCAAGAGCACAGTAGAGAGAGGCAAATTGAGATTTGGAGAACATTCATTCTCTGCAGGGAATTAATATTTTCAAGTACTCGAAAGTGTTAGACAAAGAGTTTTCAAATAGGAAGCGGGATGCCCCTATTTTATACTTACAGTATTAAGTATAGCTATTCTCTCTGCTAAAGTTAGAAGAGTCCACTGCCAAATTTACTGGATTTTTAATTTTAAAATGTTAAATGCATAAGTTGATGTTTTTGTAGACTTTCAGCATTTACCACTCAGCTCTATAATCTAAATCAGAGATTATAAGTGAGAGAATTCTCATATTTCAGTGGGTGGTTCTTCAGCAAACTTGGGAATACAGTCTTCTGATTACAGAATGATTTAGTCCTCTGTCAAAAATATGAAATATTAATTGGTTGAAAAAAACATGATAAAACATGGCTCAATTAAAATACCTGTTTTGTTTATAAATGGTTCCTTAGGGTCCTTATAATATTCAGCATGTACATTAAAATTTTTGTATATTCTATTTTTTCCTATTCCAGAAAGAAACTTCCAAGAAAAGTTTATTGTAAAAGAATAAGCATTTGAGAATGGCCAAAACATTGTGAAAGAAAATAGTGGTGGGGGATGAGAGACTTGTTTTTATAAATAAGAAAACAATACTTTAAAGTCATTGTAAATGCAACTATATAGTAGTACAAAGAAATGAATGAATTGATCAGTGTAATAGGCTAGAGCCCAGAGTTACATCTCAGAATAGGAATGTAATTATAACAAAAGTGATACATCAGTTGGGATAATTTTGGCTGCAAGTAATAAGAACCCTGAATCAAACTGCTTTATCAGTAAGGAAATGTGTGTCACCTTATGAAGAGCCCTGAGCTAAGAACTTCAGATTTGCTTAACTGAGTGAGTAGATCATGTTATTCAAGACCAGATTATTTCTGTATCTCTACTCTGCCATCCTTTTGCTGGCTTCATAATTACGTTTACAGCAGGATGGCTACAACTTCGCAGGAGTCACATCTAGAATAATGATCCAAAGTGAAAAGTGATCTATCTTGGGAAATATAAAGCTTTTTTCAGAAGTCTCCCATTGTATTTTTTATGTCTGCTGACCAGGATTCGGCCACACACTGACTCCTACACCAGTGACAGCAATGGAGATAGATTTTCTTGCAGTCCTGCCACCGTCTAGGAAACTGGAACCCTATTTGACCCAAGTTTGCTAAAAATCCTAGGTGAACTTTTAAAGACTTTACTGTAAAAAAAAGTGAAACAATTAAAATCTTAAGAAACTTATCTAGAAAACTAAATCATAGCTTAACGGTTGGGGAGTCCTTTTATATAAAATAGGAACATTTTTATAAAACATTTATATAAAACAGGAACAGAATTATAGAAATGGAGATCACATAGGAGGTTATCAGCAGAAAGGAGGAAGGTGGAAAATGGGGGGAAAGGTACAGGGATTAATAAGCATAATTGGTAGGTACAAAATGGACAGGGGGATGTTAATAATAGTGTAGGAAATGGAGAAGTTCTTCCATGCATGACCCATGGACATGAACTAAGGAGGGGACTGCTAGAAGGACGAGGGATGTTGGGCAGAGGGGGACAAAGGGGAAAAATTGGGACAACTGTAATAGTGTAATCAATAAAATATACTTTTAAAAAAGGATCAAAAATTAAAATAGGATATCAGAAAACTATAAATGAACAGAAAATATATATGAATACTTGAAAAAAAATTAATTTTATATGGAGACAGAGTCCATAAATAAAGTCAAAATAATATAGGGGAGGGTAAAAGTAGGTTTGCAGTTTGTATGAAAAATAATATAATCATTAATAAATAACAAGACAAGAATAAACTTTGTTTCACATATTCACAACTATAAAGCTATTTTTCCCACCCTTGTAAAAGTTGGGAAAAAGTAATTACAACATATAATAGGCTAATGAATAAAAAGCTCATACAAATTAGTGTGAAAAAGATAGAAAACTTAGTAGACAAAAACAAATTCAAAACATCAATAGTTATTTGAAAAGATCCTATCCTAACTATTAGAGAAATGCAAACTCAAATATTAATGAGATGTTACATCCAACCTTTCAGAAAAGAAGTTAAGAAGAATGGTACTCTCATTTATCACTGGTAGAAATGTGAATTGCAGCCTTTATGGAAAGATATCTATTAAAATATGCACAGACACACATACATACATGTATGTGAGGTCTGTCTGGAAAAAAATCCAACCATTGTTAATGTAAAGAGAACAGTTGTGTGATGTTGTAACCTGGCAGCCAAGGAGAGTGGACTGGAATGCACATATGAGAACAATGATGACTTCACTGTACTAGTCAGTGGGATGTAGATGCCACTGAGTGAGCTTGTGTATTGTGTGGCTGTCACATTCAAAATGATTAAGTGAGTAGAACAATGAATCATCATCAGATTTTGCATTAAGCTTGAACATTCCTCCATGGAAACTGCTTGGATGATTCAGAAGACTGCAGCTATGGGAAACTGGTGATTGGCAGCTTCATCAGGACAATGCACCCACTCATGCATCACGTCTCTTACAGAGTTTTTGGGTGGATCATCAAATCACTCAGGTGGCTGAGCCCCCCTACAGCCCAGATTTGGCACCCTGTGACTTCTGGCTTTTCCCAAAACTAAAATCACCTTTGAAAAAGAAGAGGCTTCAGACCTTTGATAAGATTCAGGAAAATATGATGGGGCAGCTGATGGTGATGGGGAGAACAGCGTGAGGTTCCAAAGTGCCTACTGAGGCATCACTGTCCTGTGTCCAATGTTTCTTGTATCTTGTATCTTCAGTAGATGTCTCTGTTTTCCATGTTACATGGCTGGATACCTTCTGGACAGATCTCATATACCCTTTGATCAAGGAGTTCCACTTAGAGGAATTTGTCCCATAGAAATAAAGGCACTCAATATACTAAAGAAATTTTACAGAGGTTTTTTTTTTTCCACAGCACTGTTTTTATTGGCAAAAAAGGCTTAAAATCACATAAATGCTCGTATGTAGAAGAATCATGGAATAACTTGTGGTCTAACCAATTTATGGAAAATAATGCAGTTGTTAAAAAAGAATTAGTTTATTTAGTTTGGCTGACTTGATGTTGTTTTATGGCATGTTGTTAAGTATGAAAAATCTGATGCATAGAAGAGTATATAATAAGATTATATTATATTAAGAATAAGATTAACAGAGGATGATAGTACATGCACACTTCAGAAGTATGCCCTCCCATTTGTTGTGGTGTGCATGCAATTTCAAACAACCATTCAAAATAATTTCTATCAGAATTTTTAATACAAAGATATTTATCACAGTATTATTCATCATGAAAAAATAGAAAAAGTCTAATAGGGAAATTCAACAAAACATTATAATAGTTTATTAAATAGCAGATAAACATTATAATTACCTAGAGGAATGTGGATTGATATGGAAGAACATGCATATTATATTGTGAACAATAAATACATGTTACAGAAAAGGTGAATAGTATTATCTCATTTTTTTACTAAAACTTGCATCTCTAATTTCCACAAGGAAGAACACAAAAATATTAACAGTGTAAAAGCAGTAGGTCCATTAACAACAGCAGAATACACATTCTCTTCAAGCGGACATGCAACAGTCACCAAAACATCATATTCTGGGACGTGAAACAAATTTTATTAAACTTAAAGAACTGAAGTCTAAAATCTGTTCTCTGGCCATAATGGAACTAAACTAAAAATCTATAAACCAGAAACATAATAGGAGAATATTTGAACACTTAAAAACTAAACCACACATATCTACATAATCCATGTATCAAAGAGAATGTTTAAAAGAAAGAAATTATTTTAAACTGAATGAAAATGTATGTAACATATCAAAATGTGTGGGCTATAGATTAGAAGGAGGAATAGAATGCAAAGATGATAAAGGAGGAAACATCTCTCGAGACCAGGTCTTCAAAGGCCGAGGAAAACAAATATCGGAAGAACTCAACCTGTATTTCTTTTCTAAATTGTTTTGTGTCGAATTGTCACTCAGCTATTTCGAATTAATTGAATAAATAAGTAGCCTGTTATACCTGCCTCAGGTTAAGGTGGAGCTAGGGATTGCAAAACAGATAGCATGATAAATGAAAGGACTGTTTTTGTTTTTGTCGTTCCTTTACTTAGGAAAGAAAACTAGAATTTATATGAATTTACTAAACAAGTCTTGCTAGAATAAAAAAAAGAAAAACAAATTATGTTTCTGTTTACAACCTCAGCTACAACTGATAAATAACTATGAATAACACTAATGTAACTTTTTTCTCTTTTAGGGACCCAGAGGTGAAAAAGGCTTTAGAGGTGAAACTGTAAGTTTAACTAAATATGTGGTTATAGTATCACTTGTCCCTAAGCTATAAGCTTCATGAAAGCAAGAACCTTGGTGTGTTCATCATGTATCTAGTACTTGTGGAATAAAAATAAAGTTACATTTTTTCAGGAAGTATATAGCAGTGAAACCCTATAAAGCCTAAACATATTTAAGAACCTGCCTGTCACATTCTTCTCGGATCCCTGTGTGAAATGGAATATTTGCCTTATCAGGCATCAGGAGAAGAGGTGTGAGCCTTCTTCACTAGTGCTGCAAGAGCACTGCCAAGCCACTTTATATATATATATATATATATAGATATATATCCATTATGTCCAGTCAGAACCAAGAGGGCTGCAGAGCAAAAGGAAATCATTGGTTGTAGGCATTATATTTCACCCAGTCCAAAACAATGGTGAGCGGCTGGGTAAAAAGATACACAGCTATTTGGGGACCTACATAGCTCCTGCTGCCACTATTTCCTACTTTTCTGAATATCACTTCTTCTGAGTTGAAGATGTTCTGTAAAGGGTCCACTTTCCCAGAGGAGACCTATTGAGCTTTATAAAGCAGCAGCCACAAACAAGGCAGGCATGGAGTGAAATGAGGGAGCTAGAAACCAGGAACAGAAGGTACATAAGAATAAACTTAGAGATAGCAGTTAAGTCTTGATGAAAAGGTGGTATGATTACACAGTGACAGCTGAGATTTTTGCTTTGCATTGTGGGGTATGCTTGAGCTACAGAACAAGTTCCAGTTATATTAAATAGCAGAAGAATGGAAATTATGTGATTTCAGATAGCCTAAAAATCTCCAAAGGGCATTAAAATAAATGTGTTTAATTTGCAAAAATACAGTCAGTCCTCACATTTTCTCAGCAGACTTACTAGACCAGGAAGCAAGGGAGTATGCACACAATGAAGCCACATTCCCCGGGAAGAGAAGAGAGGGGAAGGGGAAAGGAGGGAGGCGTGGGATTAGCCCATTTCCCAGACCTGTCTGTCTCAGCTGCCGACCTGACCCACCCTCTCCAGGTGGGACGTAAGTTGCCATCAGGATGAGGAAACCTCAAATATCTGTGACAATGTCAAAACCATCTCATATGGAAAAAAAATTCATTGGCTCTGATGAGCTACAAATCCAATGGATTATGCAGGCAATCTTACATTGCACTGGTAGAAACACAGCATCCAAAATAAAGCAGGTAGTGGCAACAGGTAGGCCACCCCCCTGAGGGGAACATGGACAAAATTAAAGAACAGTCAGAGGATGGCTCTCGTAGATGGGTGGTGTCTGAGACCCGTGTTCCAAAAAATCCAGTTGAAATGCCTGAAATATTTAGCCTTTACCATACCGCAGGCTCATCATCCTTCTCCTAATTCTTTGTTCTCTCTTTACTGCCTGGCTTTTGCACTTGATTTTTCTCATCGGTACTATTTCTTCCTGTAGTTCCTACTTATCTTGAGGTTTCATTTAAAAGATCATTTGTTCAGGGTGGTCTTGCTGTTGTTTAAGTTCCACCCCGCTGCCACCTGTGGACTTAATACCTGGTACCCAGAACCGAGTGCAATGCCCGGCAACTCTTCTTCAGTTCTTTGCTTAAATGTCTGCTTACCAGAGAGGATTTTCCTGACCAGTCCATAAATAGCGATACCCCCACCTGCCTGAGATTCCCTGTTTTTCCTTTACCCGCTTCCTTGCCACCTGACATGCTACGTATGTATTAGGATTTTTTGCTGGTTGTATCTCCCCACAGTGCAATGTAGGCTCCATGACACAAGCATTTCATCTGTTCGTTCTAACGCTGTGTCCCCAACACCTAAGGCAGTGCCTGTCTTATAGTGAGTATTTGATAAATATTTAACAAATATTAACAGGCAGTGCCTGTCTTGATAAATATTTAACAAATTATTAGTAAAATGATTAGAGAAGTCTTGGGTATTGGGAACATGATAGTTGTCTTCAAATATTGGGAAGATTTTTCTCAACAAGAAAGAATATATGTAAGTAACTCTAGAAAATAAAATTTAAATGGTTTATTTATTACATTGAATTTTCAGTTTCCTTGCTTAGCTCTCTGAGAGATGGTGAATTTTGTCATACCACATAATCCCCAGTCTACAAAAGTACTTGGCACGTAATATCACCAAGTAGGTACTTATTGGCTAAGTGTATGGAATGTTGAGGCCAATTTCCATACTATAATGAGCTGTCATATAATAATGAACTGCTTTAAAATAAGTCAGTTTTGTGAGATAGTAAGTATCTGTCAGTAGAAGTTTGTATCTCTCTGAGTAACTGGACTAGTATTTCTGTCCTGAGTATGGAATTAGAATATGCCTTTAGAGTCTCTTTCAGCTGTAAGGGTTTGTGATTCTACATAAAAAATAATAAATAAATGAGCAATTCATAAAAGAAGAGCAAATGCATAGGACATAAACAACAGTTCTTTAAAGCAGAAATTAATTCTCATCAGCTCCAGTGACTCTTCTGAATCCGCCCACTTCCCTCACTCTTCATCCCTGACACTCTTATCTAGATCACCCCGATGTCTCCCATTTTGTTTATTCCACTTTCCCCACTACAGCCCATTCTCTACTTAGCAAGCGGAGTAATACTGTAAGAGGCTAAGTCAGATTATATCACTCCTCTCCTTAAAACGTCCCTCTGTCTCCTTCTTGCACTTAGAATCACATAGCAAGTAGTGATATTGTGGAAGCATAAGTCAGATCACATCACTCCCCTCTTAAAACCTCCTTATGCCTCCTTCTTGTACTTAAAATAACATCTACATTCTTCCCTTGCTCTCCAGTGCCCGACGTGAGCTAGCCCAGTTTACCTCTCCAGCCTCACACACCACTTTCCCTTTGCCAACTGTGATGAAAGTCTTTCTCTCTCTGGAACATGCCTTCCTTCTACCTAGAATATTCTTTCACCTCCTCTTCAGATGACTGGTTTTACCTTACTATTCAGGGGTCTGCTCAAATATCACCTTAGAGAAGCCTTTCATGACCACCCTGTCCTGATATTTCTGGTCATTCTCTCTTTTACAATACCCAGTTTTGTATTGCTCTTCATAGCACTTAGCAACTAACTGAAATTATTTCTTTTCTGTCTCCTCTGCTAGAATTTAAATGTCATGAGAGCAGGGAACTTTGTCTGATACACTGGTTATCAGTGTCCAGAACAGAACCTGCTAGGTAGCAGGCATTATTTGCAAAGTGAATTGATTAATCAATGTGTATTATTCCCTAGAATTAAAAACTAAAATTAACAAGTATTAAAATTCTAGCCAGTAAAGTAGTTTTTCCTGAATTAATATAGTTGTTGGTCTTTTGCTCTGTGGGTTACCATAGTCCTCTTCATAATTAAGGCACAAACTTCCAATATCCAAGGAGGAGGTGAAAAATGGTAATTAGTGTAGACAATAAAATTAGTGCAAATAAAAGGATTAACTGGCACATTAGTATTATTAGTTTATTCTGGTTTTATTATTGAATAACTGGCATTAAATGTCTTTTATCCCCTCTCTTCTTCTGATTCCTTTATAGTGCAAAGGGTCTTATAAAAGTAATCTTTTAATCCTTAGAGATCATGTGCAATTAACTTAATCCCAAAAATGTGCAAGTAAGCCTTTCTGCTTGCATTTTACAAAAAGGTTAACATTTTTACACCTCATCAAGACTTTTTCTGTAATTCTACAGGCTTTGTAAATCTTATTTTTTAAATTTTCCATAAAGCTAGTGTAAGAATTTAGGAAGCTATGCTGTTCTTACCAACTTTCATACCATCATGACTCAGTCCCCCAAAACAAAGAAGTTTAAATCTCATTAAGCAACACAGGAAAAGAATTCCCTTTAGCATAAGTTTGGGTTTCTTGGTTAGAAAGATTCATTTTTTTCTACAGTTGAATATCATGAACTCTAGTATTGATCTCACGTAGGTCCTCTTTACCACTGAGAAGTCTGTTTCTGCCTTGCCATGTGTCAGAGAGTTCCTGACCCTCCTATTCTATGCCGATTTCAGGGCTGCCTGCCTATGTGCTATTCTAAAAATAAGTCCCTGAATTCATGCATTTATACTAAATCGGTGATTTTCAACTGGTGTGCTGCAAGAGGTATGCTGGTGTACAGCAAGGATTTTTAAAACATGCAGTACCTGACTGTTTAGTCTGGGCCACTGACCTTTCTTCCATTGGATTGTCAAATTAAAAAAAAAAATGACACCAGTCAATACAATAGCTGTCTGGTGTGAATGAATAAAAATTATATCTACACTTTTTGTCAGATTGGCAAAAATATATTTTTGGTGTGCTGCAGAATTTTAATAATTAGAGTATGCGTGACTTGAGATGAAAAAGGTTGAAAATTTCTGCTCTAAATTGAGCCGGAGTTTTGTGATATTCTGAGGAAACTTCCAAGTAGGTAGCATGTAAAAGTCCCTACTCTTCCCTACTTCAAAACTGTTGTGCTAATAACAAACTTGAAAGGTTACAAAAATCTCCTGGTTTCTGTTAGGCTCCAAATACTTTTAGAACATGATTGAGTCATTTTTGAAGTAATTCACTGATTCCATCCTAGTTATATGACTGTCTAATAAATCTTATCTTATATTAACAGAACTCCCAGTTCAACCCTCTAAACCAGTGGTTCTCAACCAAAAGCTATTTGGTCCTGCCCCACAGGAGACATTGGAAATGTGTGGAGACGTTTTTTGGTTGTGGCAGCTGGGGAAAGGGGGAGTCGTTAGTGGAATCAAACACCAGTGGTGCTGCTGTACCTCCTGTAATGCAAGCTTCCAGACTTGTAAAGGAGAAAGGGGAAGCTCTCTTTAACTAGTGCAGTTTTCAAATTATGATGCTAAATCGTGAATGCATTTACATAAATGCAAATTCTGAATGCTCAGGTTAAGGACATGGATTTGTCATTATTTTCAAAATCTGATGATAAAATATATTATTTTTGGAGGATCATCAGTAAATTCTGGGACTAACCCAAAAAGAGTCTGTTTTCAAAGGTAGTGATTTGACTATAAGGAAAAAAAATACCATAACCATTCACATCAATTTGATTCCCTTTAGGAAATTAAGATAGAAAAATCATAGTTTTATTATTAACTGCTTTATATCGTATCCATAGAGAGTGAATTGCTTTTCTTTAATGGCTCACTAGTGAGAGGAATAAAAAAGAACTAAGGAGTGTTATATTGTTGGAATAATACCTTGTTGTACGTGGCTGACTGCCCTGCTCTGTGCGGTCGTCTCACCGGGGTTACCCTGCCCCGTCTTGTTTGGTTTGCAGCGTCTCTCGAGCATATTTGTGGTGACGTGACTTACTCTGGGAAACCAGCTGAAATGAGCTCAGTAAAATCAGCAGTAGAAGTGGTCTTCTTTCTATGATACATTTCCCTTTCAAAGATCAGAGAGGAGATATGTATTTTGTACTGAATCATCAACAAGATTTTTGAAAGTGTCAGAAATGTGCTAAGTAGGGTGAAATGTCAACTGTTTGTTTTTACCCTGTTGATCCAGAATGGAGACGCATACACAGCCAAATCTACTCTGAGCCTCTATATACCAAAATAACTTTCCCATAACTTACCATGCAGCTTCTGAGGTACATGTTTTAGACATTCTCTGCTGTAGATCGTAATAATATATTATGCAAATTAAGAAATGTCCATCTAGTATGGTCTTGGAGTACTCTATCCTTTTTACATTACTATGTGGTGTTTGTTCTAGTTGTCACAATACATTTAGAATCAACAGCTTTGGCAATAAAACATGCTTAATGCATGTGAAGCATAGGAACAAATTTATTCAAAACTCAGTGGAAGATAAATTTTGCTTTTGCATCTTTCAACCATAACATTCAGTTGGCCATTAAGCAAATCAGATTTTGAGTAGAAATTCTTTTTTAAATTTTATTGAGGTAACATTGGTTAATAACATTATGTAAATTTCAAGTATTCAATGTTATAATTCAATACCTGTATACCCTACTGTGTGATCATTCCCAAAAGTCTAGTTTCCATCTGTTACCATATATTTGATCCCCTGTACCCATTTTACCCTCCTCCCTCCCCATTCTCTTCTGGTAACCACCATTCTGTTGTAATTGCTGTTTTATTATTTTGGAAAATCTCAATATAACTTTTCACATTTTACTATACACATATAACTATTCTAATTCCTAAATTATTACCAGCTAATTTTAATATTATTCATTCATTCAGTAACAGTTTTTGAAACACCTACTGTGTATTAGGTACTATTCTTGTTCCAGAAAGTGAAGATGACTAACTCACTTTTAAGGGTCCTTAGGGATTTTCCAATGTTGTGGAATGCAGAAGGGGTTAGTTGAGCAAGAAGGAGGTGACGTGGGGGTAGGCAAGGTAGGTACAGTTTTAAAGAAGTATTGGAAGGGGAATGGGAGTTAAACAGATAGAAGATGTAAGAAGGAATATTCTTAGTGAGGAAACAGCAAGTGCAAGAGAATCCACATGAAAAGCTTGGAAAATTCAGGGATCTATAAGTAGTCGGTTACAGGTCAAGTGTCAATGTGTTGAGGGGAGCTAGTGGAAGTGGGACCCAGATTTTGAAGAGAGGCAGAGGTGCACATTATCTTAAAACATACTTTTGTATCTAGTTGACTTGAATTTTTATCCTAGCTGCCCCTTATTTGTGGTTATTTAACTATTCTCTTTTCTTGACTGTAAATGGAAAGTGAGCACAAACTTGGCATTCAACGAGTTATTGATAAATAAGCACACAACTTGGAATATAGTGAGTTCTTAGTAAATGGTAGCTATCACTATTAAGAAGTTCTTACTCTGTTATCTAAGCAATGAAGAGCCATTGAATGATTTTAACTAAATAATCAGAGAGTTAGATTTCCATTTTATAAGTATAATGTAGTTAGCATAGTAGAGAGACTAGGGCACGCAGGGAGTCAGATCGCAAGCCCAGGCAAAACACGATGTCTTAGCTGGGACAGCTTTGACAAATTGCTATCAGCTGGATGGCTTCAACACATGTATCACTCACAGTTCTGGAGGCTGGGAGGTCCCAAGTTGAGGTGCCGTCAGATTTGATGTCTGACAAGGGTCCTCTCCCTGGTTTTTAGAAGGCTACCTTCTTGCTATATCCTTACCTGGTGGGGGGAGAGAGATCATCTCTCTCGCGTGTCTTCTTATAAGACCACTACCATTCATAAGGGCTCCACGTAATCTAATTTCCTCACACAGGTCCCACCTCTGAATATCATCACTTTGGGGATTAGGACTTCAGTGTATGAATCTGGGGAAAACAAACATTCAATTCACAGCACGTGATTAACATAAAACTAAGACTGTTGCTGTAAGAATGGATATGCAGTATTTTGGAGAGATTTGGAGGTGAAATTAACAGTAGTTGATAACCAAATTATAGGTGGATGTTAAAGATAAAAACATCTAAGAACACTGAAGTCTTCATTGGATAATTAGGTAAGTGGTAGATAGAAATAACAGGAAAAACACACTTAGACAATGTTAACATTTTAAATGTTATATTTATAATGGTATGTTAACGTGAATAAATTCAGTTTCTAATATTAATAATACATGAAAATAAATATCCAGCTTGTTCATGAATATGGGTGAAAACTCAATGCAAGAACATATAACTTCAAATTACTGAAACAACTTTGTATCTTAAGACTCGCCTCACACAAAGAGGCAGTGACAGAGGCTGGATCTTTGCTGTCCTGTTTACACCGTCCAAATGCATAATGTTTACATGCTGTGCTGTGTCTCCATTTCTCCTTAGGGTCCCCAAGGGCCACGGGGTCAACCAGGGCCTCCAGTGAGTTTATTTATATTTATATCTGTTTATCATTGATGCTTACATGTTTACCTGGCTTCAGATATCTGTTAAATAAAACCTTTTAAAATTTGTTGTGTTGTAGGGTCCACCTGGAGCACCAGGCCCAAGAGTAAGTTTTTTTTGTTTTGTTTATCTCAGTATATCATGTTGACTTTTTAAAGCTTCCATTAACTCCCTAGCTGCCCGCTTGGCTACCTCTGTTCTTTTTGCTAATCTAGTATAGAACCTTCCCAGCTATAATAACTTCAAGTCCAAGCCCCAGATTTCTTGTGTGTGAAATGGAAATGGTTTTAAATAAGAAGTTATCTGCCTCCATTTCTTCACATTTCTGGGTCCTAGTTCTTTATTTTTAAATGTCCTTTTTTACCAGCCAGAATTATACACTTTCTAAGCTTTACATGAATCTTTCTTATTTGCTGGTAGCTATAGAAGCCCTCAGACTTCTTATGTATTTGCTCTTTATGTATTACAACCCAAAGCTTGCTACCCTTATCTTTGAGACACAGTGCTTCTGTTGCTTCATTATCAGCTATTATCCTGGCCTCCAATGTTCCAAACTCAGTTTCCCTTATACTTCGTATCCATGTTATCTTCCTCACCCATGCCCCACCCCACTTCTGTAGCATCCTGGTCAAATATAATGGTTCTTGGATAGATTTCGGGCATAAATGAGATTCACTGTTAGCTTCACTGTCCCAAACAAAGGCCAGTTCAGTGCCTTCCAAGCCTTACTTATTTCCACAAGCTGCTGTAGTGTCATTTGTATCTTGGACAGTTCTAGTTGGTGGGTCACTGTGGCCTACTCTCAGAAGGTCAGGAACTCTTCATGCTTCTCAGCTTTTCATTGGGATAGGGAATAACTTTCAAGCAAAGTGCCAAAAGGAAGATTGTCTCCTTGGAAATGGGAGATTCATTTATCTATGATTTTTAAAAGTCACTTCCCCTTTCTGTCCACCTGACTAATGGGGATTGAAACCGTCCCTGGAGCAAACATCAGTGCAAGTGTTTGACTTTAAATTGTTACATTGCTTTCGACCTCTCTGTTCTTCTTCTTCCCTGGGTCCCCACAAGACATGGGTCACTAACGCCCTCATCAGTTGCCTCTCCAGCTCACGACTGTGACACAGCTGTCGTAGCTGCCTTCCTAAGAAAAACCAGTTCTAAAAGATCATGCATCATTGGCAAATTAGAGGCGTTTAGTGAAAATTTTCACATGGGAGTAACCAAACTTTGGGGGAAAATATTCCTGTCTCGCTTGGAAAATATTTGTATGTGTTCTTATACAGCTGAAATGAAGTGGGATACATGGCAGGTATTTTGCTCTGAACACACTGTGAATAAAAAAAGCATACACTTCAAGAAATTATTAGGAGGATTAAATGAGAAAATATATGTGCTTGCCAGATTATGGTTGCTCAAGTAATACTGGTTTTGTTGTTTCCTTCTCCTTCTCTCCTCTCCGTCTTCCTTTCCTTGGCACACGTGACACCTGGCTTCCTTACACTGTCCTTGCGGGGCTTGCAGAGTGCGTTGCAGGGAAGGTGCCCCGCAGCCTTGAGAAAAGACTTCCAGAGCAAAAGTTTAAATGACAGTGAGAATATACCTACATGGTATTTCTAAACTCAACTTATGGTCACATCTTCTGTGGAACTCTTCTTAATTCTGACCCCTTATCACACTGCCAGAGAGAACTGATCATTTCCCTTTCTTCAATCATACTCATTTATTTTCATGCCAGTTTTCTCTACTAGATCATGAACTCTCTGAAGGTAGGGACTATTTTTTTTTAATTTTCCATTCAAGCTTCTAATAAGTTCCTATTGAATTAATAAATAACTATCTAAATACCAAAAAAAGCAAGCTATATCTCTTAGAAAATTTCAGTAGGAATCTTCCAAACTAGCAAACTTTGCTTGGAGGAAAATTAAAGATAGGAGTTGTCTTGATAATTATTTAGTAATTAGTTCAGAGTATTATATGACTTATTATTGGTGGATCATGAGACCAATTTAATGATACCATTTAGCATGTTTTAATGAAATAGAATAGGAAAAATATGAGGAGTGACTGTTTAGTAGTACAGGGTTTCTTTCACAGTTGATAAGAAGGTGCTGAAATTAAATAATGGTAATTTTTGCATTGCATAGTGACTCTACCAAAAGTAACTGAATTGGACACTTTAAAATGGCTGAAATGATGTGTCATATATTAAAACTAAAGTAGCATATAACAGATTGAATACAGAAGCAAATAAGGGACATTATTTGAGACATTAAAGAGATGTACCAAGCGTAAAACAGTACCACTCTTATCACATTATTTTTGTTTTGGAAAATGCAATTAACCAGAGGAGAGGGGAGAGGGAAATAACATGGGAAAGAAGGGAAAGGGTCGTAAATGAATATGTATAAAGGACTGATGGACAAAGCTAAAGGAGGGGAGGACTGAGGGTGGGAGGTGGAGGTGGGGAAGTGGTGGTAGGAAAATGAAGACAACTCTATTGGAACGTCAATAAAAGAAAATTTTAAATAATTTATATTCACATAATAGAGTTCTTGTCTTAAAGTAGTCAATATAAATAGTTTTAAATTTTAATTTCTACTATGTTAAATATTAAAAGTTGTAACTTAGATAAATGAAAGTTGTTTACAATCCTTAATAATTTTTAAAAGTGCAAAAGGATTCTAATTGTGCAAAGTCTGAGAACTGCTCGGCTAGGTTGTGTAAGATTAAAAGCCCTATTCACAAACCAACTGGAAAAGATGAAGGTGACTATTGTTAGTGCTTAATTTAGTTGCCTGTATTTAGTGCCAATATTTTTGTGTGACTCATGTCCAAAATCTCCCCATTCACATAGACGTGGGGGTCAGAATTGTTTAATCTGCACAGAACCTTTTAGGCTAACACTTTCTGCTTCTTATACAGGCCGTGCTGGCCCGTCTAATGGCCTGTGCGCAAGGCTGTTACCTCTGCCTGGAAAGCCCTTCCACCCCTTCTTGTAACAATTCATATTTGTTCTTTATGTCTCAGCTGAGCTGTCACAATCTCAAGGAAGCCTTCCCTGATCTATGCCTTCCAAACCTCGTATGTCTTCCAGAGTTGGTTCAGATTCCTCCTTTCTCTCAGAGGTTCATGTGTTTTTCTTTAATGGCACAAATCACAATTTGTTATTATGTATTTTTTGAGTTGATTTGGTTAATGCCTTTCCCTCTGTTTAAACTTCAGCTCCACAAGAAGTGCTTCTTTTTTGCTTACCATTCTATCCTCAATTTGTATCATAGTGTTTGGCAGCATGTATATATATACAGAATGAGTCAATTATTCTCCAATATGAAAACCACATGTTGAGGCAAGGTAAAGTCCATTTTATTAATTGTGCCATCATTTTAAGTAGTTTTTCAAATTACCAACCATGAGCTATGAAAGATCTGGTGAAAACAGTTTCTATTATATAGACCTCTAAGTAAAAAGATTATTAGCAATACAAGTATTCTGAAAGAAATTAGATTGCTTGATCTGCTTATAGAGATGTGCTTTCTCCCAACACATGCTTCTTAGTTTCCAAGTTATTTTTTGTTAAAAAACTAAAATATAGAAATACTTTTACTAATGGTTATGTCTTTTCTCTAAAAATATCTCTTATTAAATGCAGAAGGAGATTGGATTTATACCGTATTATTTCTTTTGGGACTAATGGTACATTTTCCAACTTCAGAAATTGTTTTTAAGACCGCAGAAGTATCGGATTAAACTAATGTGACTACCTCAAGACAGTAGTATTTTATTCTATTTTCCTTCCAAGAATATAACTTAAAAATTATTACAGTTATTTATTCTCCACTTTACAATTTATTAACTAAGGGGATCATATTTCATTCTTCTTCCATCGGAGTAACTTCTGGTGTGTTTTCACGCAGCAGAGACAAACCGTTTTTCATTTGAGGGCTCTAGACTTTGGTCCTGTTTTAATTAGGAAACTTTTGAAATTTGGATGAAGGCAGCATATTGTCCTTTCAGATGGCCAGGCAGTATGTGCAAGATCTGTCCAACTGTAAGAGGTACCAGCCGCTTTCAGATAATGAGTCTAGTATACTTTTAACAGCGGAGCTTTCAGAATTTATAGCCTTCGCTTCAGAGCACTCAGTGTTGATCTTATTGCTGATCTCAAATGGTTTTGTTTTACACAGAAACAAATGGATATCAGTGCTGCTATTCAGGCCTTGATTGAATCACATGCCACCCTACAGATGGAGGTAATATATCTGGTTTTATTTACATTGGCAGTTGCAATATACAAATTAAGCAGAAATTTTCTTTGGAGGCCAAAACGTAGCTTTATCTCAAATATATTTAAAACAGATTTAAAAGAATAAAACCATTTTAAGGACAAAATTAATGATTTTAATAAACAGAAATATATACACAGGATATTTTAAGGAATGCATTTAAAACAAAAATGTCATATCGTTAAATGGATTTCTTAATAAGGAATTTGGTGCTGTAGAGGAAATACTTAAATGAACCTGTCCACTTCTTAAAATGAGACCTAGTATCACTACTTATTTGTCCTATTTAGACTAATTATTCAGTGTATGACTTTTAAAAACACTATGAAGTAGGCATAGTAATTATTAAGTTGTGTGCTGCTTTGAAAACTAGACTCTTGAGAGTGAATTTAATCTCTATTCAGAATCAAAATTGATCAGACTTACACACTTGCTTATATGTGCATATCCCCTGCTTTTCACATCCTGCTCCACAGTCATTGCACACAATAGGAATGCATTCTTTTCGGCCTTGATCCCTGTTGATCATTAGAGTTACCTATCATTGATGGCTATGCTATGCATTTTTGCTAATATGATTTTTATGATGACTTGGCAGAGCTACCAGAATACTGAAGTGACTTTAATTGACTACAGTGCAGAGATATTCAAAACCCTGAACTACCTTAGCAAGCTATTGCACAGCATCAAGAATCCTCTTGGCACACGAGATAACCCAGCACGAATCTGCAAAGATTTGCTTAACTGTGAACACAAAGTATCCGATGGTAAGTTCCTGGTTTCCTCTAACTCTGATGTATAATTTCACTTCATCATTTCAGTGTGTTTGAGATTTGCAGTATATTCATTCCAACTAGTAATTATTTCGATAACTGTAATTTATCAAAATCATTTTAATGTCCGTTTTAAGAACCAAAGTCTCTTTGTGGGAGACATGCTTCTGATGTCAAACTATCTTTTCCTAAAGCTTCACATTACAAAGGTCTTCTACTACCCATCTTTGTTGATCCCTAAGTTCCCCCACCCCTTGCTATATCACTTGCTTATACTTTTTTCTTAAGCTGTATCATATTCATATTAAAATTAAAATAGGAAGGAAGGGCTTTGGGGTTGACTGGACCACCTCTCAAGGCTACCAAATTTGGCAATATAAAGAAAAATGTCATAGACCTCCCTCCACCATACCTCCTAAAATTAGTTTTTGCACAAAATGAAATTTAAACCTTCATTTTATGATCAGTGACTATGAAAATGGAGTGATTTGTTACACTTTGAATTTTCTCATCTCCAAAGGGTACCCTAATACTCATTAACTTAAGGCACAAAAGCAAATTTAGAGCCCTGGCTGGTATGACTCAGTGGATTGAGCACCAGGCTGTGAACCAAAGGATCACCGATTCAATTCCCAGTCAGGGCACGTGCCTGGGTTGTGGGCCAGGTCCCAAGTAGGGGGCATGTGAGAGGCAAGCACACATTGATTGTTTCTCTCTCTCTCTTCCTCTTTTTCTCTCTGTCTAAAAATAAAATAAATAAAGTCTTTTTTAAATTAATTAATTTATTTTTTAAATTATTTTTCAACTACAGTATTCTTTCTTTTACTCCCTTCCCAGCCCACCCCCGTGCCCCCTACCTCCCTCCCCTTTCCACCCCCTTAGTAGTTGTCCATGTGTCCTTCATGCTAGTTCCTGTAAATCCTTCTTTTTCCCCTGAGATTCCCACCCCTCTCCCCTCTGCTCGCTGTCCCCCTGTTCTCGATTTCAGTGTCATTTTTATTTTGCTTGCTTGTTTGTTTTATTGTTTAGCTTCCTGTTAAAGGTGAGATCATATGGTATTTGTCCTTCACTGCCTGGCTTATTTCACTCAGCATAATGCTTTCCATTTCCATCCAAGCTGTTGCAAAGGATAGGAGCTCCTTCTTTCTTTCTGCTGCATAGAATTCCATTGTGTATATGTACCATAATTTTTTGATCCATTCATTTACTGATGGGCACCTAGGTTGCTTCCAGCTCTTGGCTATTGTAAATTGTGCTGCTATGAACATTAGGGTGCATACGTTCTTTTGGATTGGTATTTTAAGGTTCTTAGGATATAATCCCAGGAATGGAATTGCTGGGTCATAAGGCAGGTCCATTTTTAGTTTTCTTAGAAAATTCCATACTGTTTTCCATAATGGTTGTACCAGTCTGCATTCCTACCAACAGTGAACTAGAGACCCCTTTTCCCCACAACCTCTCCAACATTTGTTGTTTGTTGCTTTGTTTACAATAGCTATTCTGACTGGTGTAAGGTGGTATCTCATTATGGTTTTAATTTGCATCTCTCTGACAGCTAGCGATATTGAGCATTTTTTCATGTATGTCTTCCTTGGGGAAGTGTCTGTTCAAGTCCTTTTCCCATTTTTTAATTGGGTTATTTGT
The DNA here is from genome assembly GCF_021234435.1 of Artibeus jamaicensis. Lineage (NCBI taxonomy): Eukaryota > Metazoa > Chordata > Mammalia > Chiroptera > Phyllostomidae > Artibeus > Artibeus jamaicensis. Next base: position 31,133,148 of record NW_026522025.1, on the reverse strand, counting down.
CTTCTTAGAGTGGAGTCATGTAAGTTCTTTGTATAAACCCTTGTCTGAGGTATCATTGGCAATTATGTTTTCCCATACAGTTGGTTGTCTTTTTAATTTAATACTATTTTCTTTAGCCATGCAGAAGCTTTTTATTTTGATGAGATCCCATTTGTTTATTCTTTCCTTTATGTCCCTTGCTCTAGGGAACATATCAGTAAAAAAGTTGCTGCCTGAAATATCTGAGATTTTCTTGCCAGTGTTCTCCTCTAGGATTTTAATGGTTTAGTGGCTTATATTTAAGTCTTTTATCCACCTTGAATTTATTTTGGTGTATGGTGTAAGTCTGTGCTCGTTTCATTTTTTTGCACGTAGCTGTCCAGTTCTCCCAACACCATTTGTTGAAGAGGCTATTTTTAGTCCATTTTATGTTACTGTCCCCTTTGTCAAATATTAATTGACTGTAGAGATTTGGGTTTATTTATGGGCTCTCTGTTCTGTTCCATTGGTCTGTGTGCCTGTTTTTATGCCAGTACCATGCTGTTTTTATTACAGTGGTCTTGTAATACAGTTTGATATCAGGTATTGTGATCCCTCCTACTTTGTTCTTCTTTCTCAAAAGTGCAGCTGCTATTTGGGCTCATTTATGGTTCCATATAAATTCTTGAAGTGTTTGTTTTATGTCTGTGAAATATGCCATTGGTACTTTAATAGGTATTGCATTGAATCTGTTAATTGCTTTGGGTAGTATGGACATTTTGATGATGTTAATTCTTCCAATCCATGAACATGGTATATGTTTCCATTTGTTTGTGTCTTCCTTGATCTCTTTCTTCAGTGTTGTATAGTTTTCTACATACAGGTGACCTCCTTGATTAGGTTTATTCCCAGATATTTTATTTTTGTTTTTGCTATATTGAATGGTATTTTTTTCTTGATTTCTGCTTCTGCTGATTTATTGTTAGTATATAAAAATGCCTTTGATTTCTGGATATTGACTTTGTAACCCTCTGTTTTACCAAATTCATTTATTAGTTAAAGCAGTTTTTGAGTAGAGTCTGTAGGATTTTCCATATACACTATCATGTCATCTGCAAACAGTGACAGTTTTGCTTCCTCCTTTCCTATTTGGATGCCTTTTATTTCCTTTTCTTGTCTGATAGCTGTGGCTAAAACTTCCAGTACTATATTGAATAGAAGTGGTGAAAGTAGACAACCTTGTCTTGTTCCTGATCTTAATGAAAAAGATTTTAGTTTTTGCCCATTGAGTATGATGTTGGCTGTAGGTCTCTCATATATGGCCTTTATTATATTGAGGAATGCTCCCTCTATTCCCACTTTGCTGAGTGTTTCTATTATAAAAGGGTGTTGTACCTTATCAAAAGCTTTTTCTGCATCTATTGATATGATCATGTGGTTTTTGTCTTTGCTTTTGTTTATGTGATGTATTACATTTACTGATTTGTGAATATTGAACCATCCTTTCATCCCTGGGATGAATCCCACTTGGTCATGGTGTATAATCTTTTGGATATATTATTGGATGCGATTTGCCAATATTTTGTTGAGGATTTTAGCATCTATGTTCATTAGTGATATTGGCCTGAAATTTTCTTTCTTTGTTGTGTCTCTCTCTGGTTTTGGAATTAGGATGATGCTGGCTTCATAAACAGAGTTTGGGAGTTTCCATCCTTTTGGATTTTTTGGAATAGTCTGTGAAGAATAGGGGTTAGCTCTTCCTTAAATGCTTTGTAGAATTCTCCTGTGAAACCATCTGGTCCAGGGCTTTTGTGTGATTTGAGATTTTTGATTACTGCTTTAATTTCTTTTGCTGTTATTGGTCTATTCAGGTTTTCTACTTCTTTTTCATTGAGTTTTGGGAGATTATATTTTTCTAGAAATGTGTCCATTTCCTCTAGGTTTTCACATTTCTTGGCATATAGTTCTTCATAGTAATTTCTTACAGTCCCTTCTATTTCTGTGGTATCAGTTGTAATCTCTCCTCTTTCATTTCTGACCGTGATTATTTGTGTCCACTCTCTTCTTTTCTTGATGAGCCTACTTAAAGGCTTGTCTATTTTGTTTATCTTCTCAAAGAACCAACTCCTGGATTCATTGATCCTTAAAATTGTGCTTTTAGTTTCTATGTCATTTAATTGTGCTCTAATCTTGGTTATTTCCTTCCTTCTGCTTGCTCTGAGCTGTCTTTGTTGTTGTTCCTCGAGTTCTTGCAGGCGTAGGGTTAGGTTGTTTGTTTGAAGTATTTCTATCTTCTTTAGGTAGGTCTGTATTGCTATAAACTTCCCTCTCGGGACTGCTTTAGCTGTGTCCCATAAGTGTTGGGTTGTTGTGAGTTCATTTTCATTTGTTTCCAGAAACGTTTTGATTTCTTCCCTAATTTCATTCTTGACCCATTCATTGTTTAATAGCATACCAGTCAGTCTCCATGATTTTGGGTGTTTTGGGTTTTTTCCTTTGGGGTCGGTTTCCAATTTTAGTCCCTTGCGGTCAGAGAAAATGCTTGGTATGATTTCAATACTCTTGAATTTGTTGAGGCTCGTTTTGTGTCCTATCATGTGGTCTATCTTTGAGAATGTTCCATATGCATTTGAAAAGAATGTGTATTTAGCTTCTTCGGGATGAAGGGCTCTCTCTATATATATATCAATTAAGTCCATTTCCTCTAGGGTGTTGTTTAATGCCACAATACCTTTGTTGATATTTTGTTTGGAAGATCTGTCCATTTTTGGTAGTGGGGTGTTAAAATCCCCCACTATAATTGTGTTGCTGTCACTATCTTTCTTGAAATCCTCTAAGATTTTCTTTATATATTTGGGTTCTCCTATGTTGGGTGCATATATATTTACAATGTTAATGTCTTCTTGGTGTATTCTTCCCTTGAGTATAATGAAGTGACCTTCTGGGTCTCTCTTCATGGCCCTTTTTTTGAAGTCTATTTTGTCTGATATGAGAATTGCTATCCCATGTTTTTTTTCTTGTTCGTTTGCTTGGAAAATTTGTTTCCAGCCTTTCACTTTTAGTCTGTGTAGGTCTTTTGTCCTGAGGTGGGTTTCTTGTAGGCAGCATATGTGTGGGTCATGCTGTCTTATCCATTCAGCTGTTCTGTGTCTTTTGATTGGAGCATTTAATCCATTTACGTTTAAGGTTATTATTGATAGGTACTTATTCATTGCCAGTTTTGTACCTGTGTTCCTCTCTCTCTATTTTCCTTCCTTTCCTTAAAGCAGTCTTTTTAGTATTTCTTATAGGGCTGGTTTGGTGGAAGCATATTCTTTTAGACTTCTTTTGTCTTGGAAACTCTTTATTTGTCCTTCTGTCTTGATTGAGAGCCTTGCTGGGTAAAGTAGTCTTGGTTGTAGGCCTCTGGTTCTCATTACTTGGCATATTTCTTGCCATTCTCTTCTTGCTTGGAGTGTTTCCATTGAGAAGTCAGTAGCTAACCTTATTGGGACTCCCTGGTATGTTACTTCTTTTTTCTCCCTTGCTGCCTTTAAGATTCTCTCTTTGTCTTGGAATTTAGCCATTTTAATGATAATGTGTCTTGAAGTGGGCCTCTTTGGGTTCCTCTTGATTGGGACTCTGTGATTCCTGGATTTGTGTGACTTTTTCTCTCATCAAATTAGGGAAATTTTCTCTCATTACTCTTTCAAATACATTTTCTATCCCTTGTTCTTCTTCTTCTCCTTCTGGTATTCCTATTATTATTATGTTTCATATTGTCTTGCATTTCTCTTAATCCCTCTTCATTCTTTCTGAGCCTCTTTTCCCTTTCCTGTTCTTTCTAGGAGATGCTTCTACTTTGTCCTCCAACTCACTAATCCAATCTTCTGTCTCATCAACTCTACTTTTAATACTTTCTACTGTGTTCTTCAATTCGGAAATTGTATTCTTCATTTCCTCTTGTCCCTTGCTAGTAGTTTTCATTTCCTTTTACATGTTGATATAGTTTGCGGTGAGATTGTTGTAGCTCCCCTGTAGTTTCTGGTAGCTCATTGTGAGCTCTTTGAACTTCCTAATAACCAGTGCTTTGAATTCAGTATCTGATAGTTGACTTGCCTCTATTTCATCTAGCATTCTTTCTGAGGCTTCCTCCTTTCTTTTCATTTGGGGACTGTTTCTTTGTCTTTCCATTGTTTGTGAGACTCTTCCTGTTAGCCTCAGCTTCTTAGATTGGTCTGTTCTGACTCCCTGGGTTTATGGTGTGAACTTCTGTGGTGGAATGCCTGTGAAATTCAGTTGTGCAGTCTCTTTTGGTTATCCTGTTGTTCTCTGCTTCCACCTACTCAAATATGCAGCAACTTGTGGCTTCTCTCCTACAGCAAAGTGAAATTTTTCTCTCTGACTCTACTTTTGGGAAGCCTCTTCTATGGGTCCAGCTCTGGTCTTTTCATATTTTCAAGTTGTTTGTGTCTCGTCTGGTTCCTCTGTGACTGCCAAGATTTCTGGTCTCTTATTTTCATACATGCTGAGCAACTGTTGGCTGCCTGGCTTCTCCTCCACTGATCAGACAGGATTCTCTCCCTTGTATACAAGGAACTGGAATCTGCTCTGTCCTACTTCGTCACCATCTTGCCTCTTGCCTCAGTATGAACTTTTGATAAATTCTATCTCATTGAGACTTCCAGCCAAGATGGAGGCATAGGTAGACACACTGTGCCTTCTCGAACAACACATCAACCTTGCAAGTACTCAGAACCTCGGGGCATTTGGGCCTTTTCAAAGCCCCGTGAATTCTGGAAGGGTCGGTAGCAAGTCTTCTCTACTAAAGCAAGCAAGCACAGAGAGGCTAAGTGAGGCACCCAGCCCCGACTTTTAGCGCAAGCCCTTCCCAACGTGGTGCTGAGTCTAAACAAATTTTATTACATTTATTGGGGTGACATTCGTTAATAAAATGATATGGGTTTCAAGTGTACAATTCTATGATACATCACCTGTATGCCCACCTTGTGTGCCCACCACCCAAAGTCAAATCTCCTTCGATCACCATCTGTTCCACCCCCTTTACAACCTCCCCGCGCCTACCTTCCACTTCCCTTTCTCTCTGGTAATCACCATACTGTTTTCTGTGTGTATGAGTTTTTGTTTGTTTATCTGTCTGGTTTGTTCATTTGTTGCTTTCAATTTGATATCCCACATGTGAGTTAAAGCATATGATTCTAACTTTTCCATTTGACTTATTTTGCTTAACATTATGTTCTCCAGATCTGTCTGTGTTGTCACAAATGGCAGTATCTCCTCTTATGACTAAGTAGTACTACACTGCATACACAGGGTGGAGCAGACATGGGTTTACAGTTGTGAGTACACAAAACACAGAGGTTTATTCTTGTATTATTATTTATTAATTATTGTATTATTTTTTCATACAAACAACCAAAAACCTGCTTTTGCTCCATCCTGTATGTACCACACCTTCTTTATCTAATCATCTACCAAAGACACTTTGGTCATTTTCATGTCTTGTCAAGCCAGATTTTGAAGAAGACAGGGAGGTGAACACAACAGTTAGAGCTACTTTCTCCCCGGTCATGTTCAGAAAGAGTAGTGCTTTTGGTGACTTCATAAGGCCAAGGGTCAAAAGTAGGAACCTGTGGCCTCTCTAAGGTAAGACTTAGGTTTTCAAAGGACCCCAGGACCTCCCTCTAGGAAGAGAGAGGCATTTAAACAAATGTAGCCTAAGACTCCCGGTCAGTCACAAAGTAGGTAAACATGGCTTGCACCCTCACACAACCACATCAGTATTACAACTAAACTACAGAACAACCATTAGCTCCAGGAATAAAGCTTCCTACAACTACTGAATTAAAGAAGAAACCACATGGAGACTGGTAGAAGGGATAGAGACGTGGAATGAACTGGTCCCATACCTGCATGTGGCAGATAAAAATTGGGAGGACTATCTCAGGAGCTTCACACAAGGCTCCTCAGCCCAAGGTTTCAGCCAGGAAGATGAGTCTCCATAACTTCTGTCTGTAACAACCAGAGGATATTGAGACTGTGAAAGACAGAAACTTCTGGAATCCCAGGTAGTTCATCTTAAAAGGTACACACACAGATTACTCAGACTCACTCCCTCTGAGTTCCAGCACCAGGGCAGCAGATTTGAAAGGCATCAGAAACATAAGTAGAGGAACTTAATTGTGCAGTGTCAGGGCAAGAGCTAGAAGGTAGCTTTCTCCCAGACAGAAGTGCTAGGAGATGCCAGTGTTCCTTTTCAGAGCCCTCTCCCCACAGAGCCACAGAGCCAGCAGGCAGGTGCCATATTTGAGACTTCATCAACCTGGCTCACATTGTTTGTTCCACCCTGGTGATTCCTGGAAACACTGCCCCGCCCAACTTTCAGGCTTACCCAAGCTGTTTCCAGTGGCTTTTCCATGAATGGCTTATCTTGGCCCACGCTTCAGATTTACCTAAATTCTCTCAAACCATCTGGAAACATCTGGATTCAGTGATCCCTATATCTCACATTGAATTGCCCCAGGCCTGACACTAGCAACCTTTAGCCTTGGTTCACAGCTTGGCCCCTCCTGGGCACCTCCAAGCCCAGCACAAGTAGCAGCCATCTGCAGATCACTTTGTAGCTCATGCTTTGTGACCATGGACAGAACACAGGTGGTGGCTGACCTTGAATGTGCCAACATCAATCAAGGCTCACCTACAAGAAGAGAGTGTACACAGCCCACACGGTGGGTGCACCTTGAGTTCCCAGCTTAGGTTATGTGGGAGGCTGTGCCACTGGATCATACAGGACTCTTATTATATTAAGCCACTCTGTCAAACCTGGGAGACATAGTAGCTCTGCCTAATCCATAGGAATAAACACAAGGAGGCTGCCAAAATGAAGAGACAAACATTACCCAATTCTAAGAACAGAATAAAACTCCAGAAAAAGAACGAAACAAAATGGAGATAAGCCATCTATCAGATGCAGAGTTCAAAACACTGGTTATAAGGATGCTCAAGGAACTTAGTGAGGACCTCAACAGCATAAAAAAGACCCAGTCAGAAATGAAGGAAACACTAATTGAAATAAAGGACAATTCGCAGGGAAATCAACAGTAGAGTGGGTGAAGCCAAAAAATCAAATCACTGATTTAGAATATAAGAAAGGAAAGAACAATCAGAATAGCAAGAAGGAAAAAGAATCCAAAAAAAGTGAGGATAGTGTAAGGAACCTCTGGAACAACTTCAGGCATACCAACATTCACATCATAGGGGTGCCAGAGGGAGAGCAGAAAGAACACGAAATTATAAACCCATTTGAAGAAATAATGACAGAAAAATTCCCTAACTTGGTGAAGGAAATAGACATGCAAGTCCAGAAATCACAGTGAGTCCCAAACAACATGAACCCAAAGAGGCCCATACCAAGACATGTCATAATTCAAATACTAAAGATTAAAGGCAAAGAAAGAATCTTAAAAGCAGCATGAGAAAAGCAATTATCTACAAGGGAGCCCCCATAAGACTGTCATCTGATTTCTCAACAGAATTTTGCAGGCTAGGAGGGATTGGCACAAAATATTCAAAGTGATGAAAAGCAAGGCCCTACGACTAAGATTGCTGTACCCAGCAAAGCTGCTATCATTCAGAATCAAAGGACAGATAAAGAGCTTCCTGGACAAGAAAAAGCTAAAAGAGTTCATCACCACCAAACCAGTGTTATATGAAATGTTAAAGCATCTTCTTAAAGAAGAAGATAAGAAATGAACAATGAAATGGCAGTAAATACATATCTATCAACAATTGAATCTAAAAAACAAAATGAACAAGCAGAACAGACAAATAATCAGAGAATCAGAGAACATTTTGATGGGTGCCCAATGGGTGGGGGTTGGGAGATGGGTAAAGGTGAAGCAATTAAGAAGTACAGATTGGTTGTTACGGAATAGTCATTGGGATGTAAAGTATAGCATAGGGAATTGGAGTAGCCAAAGAACATAGATGCAAGATTCCTGGACATAGAAAACAGTGTGGGTATTGCCTGCGGGAGTAAGTGGGGGCTGGGTGAAAGGGAACAAAATGGAAAAAAATTGGGACAACTGTAATACCATAAACAGTAAAATATAGTTATAAAAATATGTAGACTAGTTTTACATCATCGAGATAGCTTACAAAATCTTCAAAATAGCTTACAATCTTAGTCCAAGCTTTGAACTTGGACTAAGATGGCTCCATAATGTTTGTATTCCCTATTATATGACAGAAGCCAAAATCTTCTATAAAAGATAACATCATCATAGAGATAAAATTATTTCCAAAAAGAATTGTTAAATATAGTGCCCAGAATACAATCAGTGGTAACCAAACATAGTAGTTTTGACAAATCACCATGAATGAGAACTGGCAGAAACAGCAAACAATAGAAGCAGACTCCAAAGGAAAAAAATGAAAGAATTTTAACCTGAAGCTATAATGGACAAGATAAGCCTTATACAACAACACGGTAATAAGAGGGAAGTCAGAATGTATTTGTACAAGGACAGCTGGTCGGGTAGATGTAGTAGGGGGAGCTTATGCAAGTTTTCTTCAGATTGCTTTAGTTATCTCAGAAATTGAAGCTTCTCAGTCAAGAATAAGGAAGAGGGAATGGGTAGAATAAATTTGAGGGAGAGGGAAAGGTTTTAAATAGTTAACTGCAAGAGTGATGGGAGAATACACTGGGGAAATGTAGTATTACTATACATTTTTATTTCCAAAAATAAAAACTTTTATTATTCTTATTTTATTTATAATAAAGATACATTTTACCTCAGGGAGATTGCCAAAGTTACTTTTTTTCTTGATTATTTTCTTTTATTGATTTTTAAAACTTTATGTTTATTGCTGACACTATCACAGGTGTCCCCATTTCGCCCCCTCTGCCCACCTCTGCCCAGCCCCTACCCCTCCTTCAGCCATCGCCACACTGTTGTGTGTGTCTGTGGGTTGTGCATATGTGTTTTCCGTTAAGCCTTTCGCCTTCTTTCATCTGGTTCCTCCTTCCCGTTCCCCTCTGACAGCCGTCAGTCTGTTCCATGGATCTGTGCCTCTGTTTCTATTTCCTTCATGAGATTCCACATATAAGCTCAATCATATGCTATTTGTCTTTCTCTGACTGGCTTATTTCATTCAGCATACACTCATTTTAAGAAATATATATCAGAAATATACACATACAGCACATTAAATCCAACTTTTCTATTTACTACGTCACATTAGACAATTCACTTTAAGGTGCTCAACTCATCTGTAGAATGAAGCAACAAATTCAGCCATTCTTTCATTTTTACTCAAATTATAAAATGCCCTTAGATTGACAGGTATGTGAAAAATATAGTATTTTTCAGTATTCATTTTATATAATGTTTGCAGCTTCCATTTATTCACTAAATGTAATTTTTTCTATAATCTTCTAGATGTTTACAGATAAGACAAAGTATAAAATTAAAGTATGATCATTTGTAAGGATGTTTCAAATATATTTTAGTATGGTATTTAAATATCTTTGTGGCCTACAATACATTAATAGGAAAATACTGGATTGATCCAAATCTCGGATGCCCTTCAGACGCCATTGAGGTTTTCTGCAATTTCAGTGCTGGCGGTCAGACGTGCTTGCCTCCGGCTCCCGTGACAAAGGTGTGTATCGTGTTCTGGAATACATGTCAGCATTGGCCCCGTGTCAGTAAACAATGATTTTTTAAATTCTAGCTTTAAATAATTATAAATGTTATTAATACATAAGAAATTTTTGTTTTTAAAAAATAATCGTAGTAAATCTTGACGTTTTCATTACTTTTGTGTTGGTTTATCTTGGCTTACTCCACTGATTATAGTTTTAAAATTTCTTTTTAAAATGTGAAACATGTTTGTGCACACACACACACACACACACATTAGAAAATTCCCAAACAGCTGCAGGGTTTGTAATCAGTAATCAGTTACCTAAAATTTTATTGAAAATTTTATGATCATTAAAAGAGAAAGTTTGTCACAGAACTCGCCTTTTATCTGGTGATTGAGCTCAAAATAACTTTCTTAGACATCCACTAACTATTATTGAAAACTTCTTTCAAGTAAAATTCTATAAACCAAGTATTTAGGATGAATGAAAGTTAGCTTGGTATAACTTATACACTAGGTATTGTAACAGGCATTTATGAAAGCTAATGCTTAGTTCTACCTGTAACATATATTGAAGACATCAAAATTGCATTTCTTTTTTCTGGTTAAACCAGCTTGGCATTACCAAGGACTTATTTCTCATTGGCAAAGAACTGATACATGTGTCTCTTTGTGTTTTGTCCATGACTTAAAAAATAACAGCAACTAAAATGCACAGTCTGTTAGTCTTTCTCACTGCCTTCTCCTCCTAACACCTCCCACTTCACTGCCCAGGGTGTTTCACCAGTTCACCTCCATAGGCACTTACCATTATTGCCCTGAAGCAGAGGAAGGGAGGATTCTTCTGTTGTTAGGGAATCTGTATACCGCTAGCATGACAGTCCTACCTCCCAAATATTCACGTTACCATCTTTGTTCCCCTGGATTTGGCCCAGGATTCTTATTTGGATTGTCACAGAAGAAAGGGGAGTTATGCAAAGGAGATAGGAGCAGTGGAAGAGCTGCACTTTAATCCTTTTCTTGACTGAATCAGCTCTCCCATCCCTCCTTTTCCTAAACTCAACCTGAGAAAGACTGGGCAGGTGCAGAAAGAAAGTAGACTTGGAATTGGGGAGCTGGGTTCTAGTTTCTATTCTGCTATTAATCTGAGAAAGGATACTGTGAGCCACCGGAGGACCTGGGTCAGTGACCCTTGGCACCTCAAATCTTCATAACAATCCTGTCATACCCATATTATAACCAACTTAGTGTCCAATAAGGACACTAAGGCTCAGAAAGTTTAAATATTTTACAAGTTTGTGATTCTCATCTGTTAAATGAAGGTATTTTAACTACTTAGACTCTATTGCTCTTTATGATGATCCCTCCATGTTTTCATCCTATGTCCTTCCTTCACTTTTCCTCTTTTCCTGGGGCTTTGCATTTTATGTTGACGCTTCATTTTTTGCTTCTTTGTCATCTCCTAATTGATACCTTTCTAATTTTATGTTTGGAATTTAACATAAATTCCTCATTGTCACTTAAGCCTTGAACATGTACAATTAGAGCTTCTTACTCCAATTTTGCTCTATATTATTCACTGTACTAGTTAATGCTTGCTCATGCATTCATTCATCTTATAGACATCTATGACTGTGTGACTGAAACTACACCAGAGCTGGCAACACAAAGAATATGATGCTGTCTTTATCTTTAAAGGCTCTCAGTTGAAGTTACTCAACCAATTTATTATTACAACTTGTAACTTATCTTTATAAACTAAAAAAATAGTTTCGAATGGAAGTATAGACAGAATTTCAGATTTTTAGAAAAACAGTTATTAAAGTATTAATCAACAAAAAATCCTAATATATTTTATGTAACATTATAAAAAGTATCTTCATTTTTATCTTATCTGGTAGCCTAGTATTCTGCTGAAACCAGCACATACTGGCTTAGGAGAGCCAATAGTGAACATCTCTTCCCAACTCCATGTTCAGTGATGCCACCTTGACAGGCTGAAGTCAGCCATCATGGGAGTACTTATACCATGGAAATCAAAGTGCTATAAATCAGGAATTCCCACCCACTCTCCCACCCTGGCCCCTGCAAGTGCCTGTCAAGCATTTATGAGCACACCACTGACTGGCATTTAAATGCCAAGAAGAGTAGCTTTCTCAAGGCTGTCTTTCAAGGGCTTTCCTCAAGTTTCCCCAAAGTACAAGTTTCTCAATTTCCACATCTTATAATGTGCATATTGTTTCCATAACATTAGTTGGAGTTTGCAGTTGGAAAAGTCCAGATGAACTTTCTTCATTTACTGAGCTCCGAAGCCACCCAAATCATCACCATTCACTGTCTAAACACTCCTGCGTGGACAAGCGCCCAGATGAGTGGCTCAGGATTGCCTGTCGGCTTCAAGGGGTGGAATGGCCAGATTTTTGAAGAAAAAACTCTACTTGAACCTAAAGTGCTTTCAGATGACTGCAAGGTAAAGAAGGGAATGGGGCTTTTAGAATTGTTTGATATAACTAACTTAAAATTTATAAAACTGTAAAATTAGCCATGAGAGTAAGACTAATTGTAAACTGCATATATAGAAGTATAGTAAGTTTCAATGTCCTGATTTGTAATAACCATACATTTTTCAAAATCATCTGTTTATATCATGTTCTGTTAACTTTTGTCACATTCATTGGTCATCCATGGATTTTATATGGAAAACAGGTGTTAATACATTAATTTTTATTTCCCATAGGAAATAATCATGTCATTCATAGATAGATACACAGAGAGATAGGACATACAGATAAATAGATTTCTTGTGCGTATTTTCACCACTGTGATTCTACATCTCATTACCTCATGGGAAACAGGTTATAGAGGCAAGTCGATTTTATTTTATTTTGTCAGTGCCTATGCTTGATATCAGATATGGTGTAATTGCAGACTGACTGGCCCTACCAATCAATATTTGAATTATAGCCCATTTTTATTAAAGTTAAATAACAAGTCTTATGAAAATTATATAATTTTAAAATATTTTGTTATAGGGTAGGCATTGGCAAACTCCAGTGTACAAACCGAATCTAGGCCACCACCTGTTTTTATAAACAAATGTTATTGGCATACAGCCACACTCACTTGTTTATTTAGTATCTACAGTAATGGCAGAATTGAGTAAACCTGACAAAGACCATATGCCCCACAAAACCTATAACATTTACTATCTAGCCCTTTACAAAAGCCTTTGCCAATTCCTGTCCATTGACATACATATTTTAATAACTTTGGGGGTTCTTGTGTCCTGTGACCCCCATATTTACTGCTTGTTACCATTTCCAGGGAACTCTACTTTGTAATAACATTTCCAGATAAATGGTGCATGGTTATTTAAAAAATTACAGACTGTCAGAAGTACATGGCTCATTCTGTATAAGTGAAGAAATCAATATTATCAACAAATTCACTTAAAAATTTTGTCCAAAATTTTTCAGTGGCTTACTACTATCTCTGAGGCACAATCCAAATTTACCATCTCTGTGTTCAGCACTTAAAACAGTCAAGCCCCAGCCTACCCTTCCAGCCTGGGCATTCCCTGGCACTCTGCCCTAAACTATGGCCAGACTGATCTACTCTTCATCGTCATCATCACCATCACATTGACAACAACTCCTACTATTGATACAATGTATTGGAGGCTTATTATATGGCAGATACCATGCATTGCATCCATTATTCTATTTAGTTGTAACAGCTAAATTGTTAGTCTCATTGCATAGGTAAGAAAGTGAAGGCAGAGATCATGCAGCTAATGTGAGCAACTCCAAAGCTATGCCACACTGTACTGCTAGGGACTTTTAATCGAAATCTCATTTAATCCTCACAACCCTCTGAGGTAAGTTTTTATTATGTCCATTTTATATGTGAAAGAGAATGTGGCACCTGGATTCCTATCAAAATCTCTTCCAGAACAAAATCTGTGCACTTAAACCCATGTTAGGCTTATTTTCACAATCACCTTCTACTTTCCCAGTTGTTTTTGGCACTCGTTGTTCATTATTTATATTGCACTTAGTGTATATGGTCTCATATTATGGTTATTCATTTATATATTTTTCTCTCACCCACTAGATTTATAAGCTGCTAAAATTCAGAAGCCATAACTAATTTATTCATCTTTATATTTCCCAAGCACTGTAAGAAAATAGAGGATTACATCTTACTCAACTGTACCAAATATACTTAGTGTTCAATAAATGTTGCTTAAAAGACTTACTGAGTTAAATCTAACAGTGTCTTACACACTGAACTCTAATTCTAGCTATCACATCAAGCTTATGAGTTTAGTAATTTATTTTCAGTGAGCTTTGGCTGCCTTAATTTAAAACAGAATTCATAGTTTAAATAGTCTCTAAAGTTCCTTCAGATTTTAAAAATTTATACCATGATAATCCTGTGAATGAGTAAGTGAATCAACTGCTGAATAAACACTTCTCTAAAGTAGTCAATTGTGTTTTTCTATTTTGTCTTACTGAATCTGAATCATAGGTTATTTAATGATAGTTTCGTTCCACCATAGAATTTATCAGAGTCAAAAGAGCACACAGCAATATGAGAAACAGAAAGGCCCAGAAGGAAGATAGGAAAGAAAGAAACTATATAGTAACCACAGAATGGAAAAGAAAAGAAACCTAAACAATGATTTAACAGAATTATAATTTACTTCTGACTGAAGCAATTCTGGTTATTTTGTGCCTAAAGGAAAGAGAGGTTGAGATAACTCATTTCTTTTCATCCAAGAAAAAAAGCCCATCATGAAGAATTAGTCCCAGATAAAGGAACATAGAACAGATGAGTATTAATCATATTAGGCATTGTGCAACCTTCCATTTCATTTCTGGTTTAATGACTCACAGACAACAGAAGCAGAACACTAGCCTTAGTCTCTAAAACTGAAAAATCAGAACATGCAATGCAATTTCAAGAAAGGAATAAGTCCATGTTTTCAATTATTCACAGTAACTATTAGCATTTATTGAGCATTTTATGCCAGGTATTACTCTATACACTTTCTACTTAGTATCTTTAATCGTTAAAGTAAGTCTGCATTGTCTATGAAAACATTGTCTGCTGAGAATAACTGCTGAAGAAACAATTACACATTGAAGCATTTTGTTCTTACTTTACAGATTCAAGATGGCAGCTGGCATATGGCAAAATTCCTTTTTCACACCCTGGACCCTAATCAACTTCCAGTAATTGAAGTACAAAAACTTCCTCATCTCAAAGCTGAACGAAAGTACTACATTGAAAGCAGTTCTGTATGCTTTCTCTAAAGTCTCCGAATTAGTTCTGAATTACCTGGCTGTTGGCCAGGTAACTGCTGCAGAGGGATAAATATAAACAGAAAGATAGTATCATTATGAAAGGCATGGAATAAAAGCATTGGCTAATTCTTAAAGAATCTCAGGAAGAAAAGACTTCCTCCTAAGATGGAGAAAAGTCATTTTTAAAGGACTATAATTGAAAAACTATTTAATTCTTTTAAAAAGTATGTTGATCTGAGCTTTCTTAGAAAATTCTCTAGCACTGAAGATTTTTAAACATGGATCTTCAGGGTACCCTTTATTTTTTGACTGAGAGCAAAGTACCCATTAGACAGCTGGAGGTGCAGAGCGCTATGGAGCAATACTGGCTAATGCTCCCAAAAGTGCAATGCTTCTGTCTAAAAATTATAAACCACAGTCTAATATGTCTTATCTTCCCAAATACTGAACTGTATCCAGGTCCCCAGTGGGCATACACATCCTAGCCGGTGGTACACTACCTCTTACGTGTTACCTTTTCATGTTGCTTGGTGCTCTTTCTAAAGCAAGGTGCTTGTGGCTTTTATAGACAATTTTATTTCTTTTTTGTCTTTGTCATTCTTTAAGAGTGTATGTACTGGTTACATCAATATTTGTTTTGGTTGTTAGTACTTATTTTAATTTGTTTGGTCACATACTTAATAACAAGTAAAACATTATTTATGTGAAGCCTTTGTTCTATTTTAAAATTCTCTTTGTGGCTGTGGAATCAAAGCCAGTACATTGTAACCTATGCTTCTGCACAAGAGAATTGGGAGGTTACTTTTGTTTTTGTTTTATTTTTAAACAAAAAATTTGTTGTAAAAATTTTATAGGCCAGCTACATCAGTAGTAGGTTTGGGTTAGGTTTTTGGCATTGTTATATACTAGTTTTAAAAGTCCATGATCATCTGGAATGATATTTTGTGTATATATATTTTGTAAAGTTTTAATTCAGCAAATCTTTTGAAATTGCTGCTGTTTTAAATTATAAAAACTTTATATTTCTGCTTTATAGAAATTACATGTTTTATAGTATTAATTGATTTTTGTTCACTGTTCTTCAATATAATGTGTTGGGACCTAAATGAATTAAACTTACTAGTCTTTAAAGCAACATCCAGGGGGGAAAAGAACTTTTTTTGCCATTTAAAATAGACTCGGCCAACTTAGACCTTCCTTGTTGTCAGAGAAATGTTAGTTAAGTATTAAAAGAAAAATATTATACCTTTGGTATATAGAAAAGCTTGTACATGCATTATAAACATACTTTCAGCCACAACAAACCACACTTACCTATCTATAATAAAAATGTGCTTTAAATGTTTTTTGGTGGTATTTGTTTTTCTTCTTTTGTTGCTGTATCCTTTTATTGTATGTGATAGGCCCTCTGGCATGGCCCTTCTCTACTGTGTGTGTTTACATTATTGGAAAGTATCTGCTACGTACCTGGAAAAGGATCACAGGGCCTATTTCTTCTCAGTACGAAATGAAGTCATGGCACAGAAATAAACTGTCCCATATATGGTCGGTTGAGTTTCAACAAGAGTGCAAAGATCACTCAGTGGGAAAACAATAGTTTGTTTTGTTTTAACAAATACTGCTGGGATAACTATATTTTCACATGGAAAAGAATAAAGTTGGACTTTCACCTTAAATCATATACAAAAATAAAATGGATCAAAGTCTTAAATGTAAGAGGTGAGACTATAAAACTCTTAGGTGAAAACAGGGGAAAGACTTCATGAATTGGATTCGGCAATGACTTCTTAGGTACAACACCAAAAGACAGGCAACAAAAACAGGTAAAACCTCACATCAAAAACTTGTCATCAAAGGACATTCTCAAGGCAGTGAAAAGACAGTCTCCAGATGGGAGAAAATATTTGCAAATCTTATATCTGATAAGGAAATAATATCCACAATATAGAAAGAACTCCAACAACTCATAAAAACAAATAAAAGCAACCCAATTTAAAAAGCGGGCAAAGGACTTGACATTTCTACAAAGAAAATATATAAAAAGCTCATGCAAACAGAGGGGAGAGGGGAGGGAATTAAAGGGGAAAAAAGGGGAGGGATTTAGAGGAACAAGTATAAAGGACACAGGGACAATAACTAAGGGGGGTGGAAACGAGAGGGAAGTGGAGAGCACGGGGTGGGCTGGGATGGGAGAAATAGACAGAAAACTATACTTGAAAAATGATTTTAAAAAAATGAATAAAGCCACTATAAAAAAATCTAACTAACAAAAACATGCTGAACTTCACGAATTATCAAGAAAGTGCAAATCAAAACCAGTTAAGACACTACTTTGTATACTAGGATGGTTAGTATCAAAAAAGAAGAAAGAGGAGAAGGAAGAAGAAGAAAGAAAAAATTACAAGTGCTGGTGAAGATGTGGAGAAATTGGAACCCTGGACATTGCTGGTGAGAATGTAAAATGGTGCAGCTATTTTGGGAAATAATTTGGTAGGTCCTCAAGAATTAAACATAGAATTACCATATGATCCAGAAATTCTACTTCACGTATATATACCTAACAGGATTGGAAGAAGGGACTCAAACAGATACTTGTTTTAATTATATAAATGATTAAAGAGGTGTTATTCAGAGTAGCCAAAAGGTGAAAACTCAAATGTGCATCAGCAGATGAGCTGAAACAAATGTGCTGTGTACATACAATAGAATATTATTTGGCCTTAAAAAGGAATGAAATTTTGATACATGTGGCAACATTGATGTGCCTTGAAAACATTATGCCATGTTAAATAAGCTGTACCAAAAAAGGACAAATATTTTATGATTTCACTTATATGGAGTGCCACAGACAAATAAATTTATAAACAGAAAATACAGCAGAGGTTATCAGAGGCTGAGTAAGTGGGATTGGGGAACTATTTTTTAATGAGTTCAGAGTTTCTGTTTGGGGTGTGACAAAGTTCTGGGTGTGGGTGGTCATGATGCTTTCACAACAGTTATGATGTACTTCATGCAACTGAATTACATGCTTTACATGAATCAAATGACCAATTTTCTGGTGTATGTTTTGCCACAATTTTTAAAAGTGGGGCTATGGCAATGATGTCTGATTTACTGATGGAAGAACAGAAATGTTTTTAAAACAGATCAGAGGTTACTTTAAGTTTTGTGTTCCTGAAATATTAAATATAAAGCATATTTTAA
This sequence comes from Artibeus jamaicensis, assembly GCF_021234435.1. Taxonomy (NCBI): domain Eukaryota; kingdom Metazoa; phylum Chordata; class Mammalia; order Chiroptera; family Phyllostomidae; genus Artibeus; species Artibeus jamaicensis. The sequence goes on along the minus strand of NW_026522025.1, from coordinate 31,115,029 downwards.
TCAACTTAATCATAGGCACTATAACATAGTTGAGTGCTGTGGAGAGTAGCTGTGTGATTTAGGGGTATATTTTATATTTGTTATTGCTTCAGTTTCTTCATTGTAAAATTAGGGTAGTGAAAATAAAAACTAGAGTCCTCTGCCCTGGCCAGGTGACTCACTTCATTGGAGCATCGTCCCATGGACCAAAGGGCTGCAGGTCGCTCCCCAGTCAGGGTGCGTAGGAAAGGCCACCAGTGTTTCCCTCTGACATCAGTGTTTCTCTCCCTCCCTTCCTCTCTCTCAGTGAACATATCCTTGGGGAGGATTAAAAAAATAGAGTTCTCCAGAGATACAGAACCAGTAACAGAGATAGAGATTTTTGTAACAATATATATTTATGTAATATTACTAACAGATTTTACTGATATATTATATGGAGATTTACTGTGACAGATTGACTCCCATGGAAGTTGAGAAGTCCCATGAGCTGCTGTCTGCAAGCTGGAGACGCAGAAAAGCCAGTGCTGTGATTGGGTTAAGTCCAAACACGTGGGGACCAGGGAAGCCAGTGGTTTCAAACCCAGTTTAGGAGCCATAGGACATGAGTTGTTCCAGTTCAAGTGGGTAGACAGAAAGCAAAAAGGGGCAATTTTTTGTCAATTCAGACTTTTGTTCTGTTCAGACTCTCAATGGATTAAATGATGCCCACCACATGGGGAGAGCAGTTTACTGAGTTTGCTGATTCAAATGCTAATCTCATGCAGAAACATCCTCACAGCAACATCGAGAAATACTTTTTAATCTGGGCACCCACTGTCCAGTAAAAATTGAGACATATAATTAACCATTGCAGATACTGGTATAAAAAGAGACACACGGATCAATGGAACAGCATAGAGAGACCAGAAATAAACCCACACCTGTATGGGTCAATTAATATGTGGCAAAGGAAGCAAGAATATACAACAGAGTAAAGAGTTTCTTTAATAAATGGTCTAGGGAAAAGTGGACAGATACGTGCAAAAAAAATGAAGCTAGACCACTTTCTTATACCATACACAAAAATAAACTCAAAATGAATTAAAGACTTAAGATCTGAAACCATTAAACTCCTAAAAGAAAATACAGGCAGTAAACTCTTTGACATTACTATTAGTGATATGTTTTTGGACATACCTTCTCAGGCAAGAGAAACAAAAGAAAAAAATAAATGGAACTATGTCAAACTAAAAAGCTTTTGCATAGCAAAGGAAAACATCAATAAAATGAAAAAATGACCTATGGAATGGAAGAAGATATTCACCAATGATACATCTGAGAAGGGATTAATATTCAAAATTCATAAAGAACTCATACAATTCAACACCAAAAAAAATTCAATTTAAAATATGTGCAGAGGACCTGAATACACATTTCTCATACAAACAAGACATACAAAATGGTCAATAGACATCAGAGAAATGCAAATTAAAAACATAATGACATATCACCTAACATTGGTCAAAATGGCTATTATGAATAAATCAACAAACAAGTACTGGTGAGGATGTGAAGAAAAAACCCACGTGAACTGTTGGTGGCAATGCAGACTGGTGCAGCCACTGTGGGAAACAGTATGGAGAGTCCTCAAAAATTAAAAGTGGAACTACCTTATGACCCAGCAATTCCACTTCTGGGTATATATCTGAAGAAATTCAAAACACTATCTCTCCATCAATTTGGAGAGATATGTGCATTTTTATATTAATTACAGCATTATTTGCAATAGCCAAGACATGAAAGAAAAGTGAGTGTCCATCAATAGACCAGTGAAAAAAAAGAGGTGTTACATATGTACAGTGGACTTACTCGGCATCAAAAAAGGATGGAATCTTACCACCTGCAACAATATAGATGGACCTGGAGTGTATTATGCTAAGTGAAGTAAGTCATAAAAAGACAAATACCATACAATTTCACTTAAGCGTGGAGTCTAAACAAGTAAACAAACAGGGACAGATTAATAGATACAGAGAACAAATTGACTTGCCAGATGGGAGAGGGCTGGTGGACTGACTGAAAAAAGGTGAAGGGATTAAGAAGTACAAGTTGGTAGTTACAAAATAGTCATGGGGATGTAATGTACAGCACAGGGAAAATAGGTAACTATATCATAATAACTACACATAGTTCCAGGTGTGTACTAAACTTACCAGGAGGAATTACTTAGTAAATTACATAAATGTCTGACCACTCTGCTGTTCATTTGGAACTAATGTCATATTCAATGCTAACTATAATTGAAAATCAAAATTTAAAAAATTAAACATTGCCCTATCTCACTTGGTTGTTGAGTAGATTCAATAAATTAACATGGGAAAGTACTTAAAAACTGTGCCTTGCACAAAGTAATTACTTTGTAACCATTAGCTACGGCTGTTGCCTTCATCATCAGCATCGTCACTGTCATCATTGTCGAGTTAATAGTTCCATGCAAGCTATTACCAAAGGAGGTTGTTATGAATTCCTTAATAAATTTATCTGCTTTAAGTCCATGCCATCCACATAATTTGTTTTGTAAGTGTAAATTTTATATTTTATAATATATATTAAATATAAATGCTTTTTAAAAGATGCAACTGTAACTGTATATAATTATTAAATGTGCCTTGCTTTTCTTCCCACTTGTATATATTAATGTAGAAATTGCAAAAGTCATTATAGGTAAATATAACAAAGCTTTCCTGTAGTACAAAAGCATAGCAGAAGGAATACTGGACATAGAGACAGAAAATTTTAATTCAGTTTTAGCTCTCCCACGCATTGGTTGTTGGGTACTTGGTTAAGTCACTAAATCTCTTTTCTTCGCTACATTGAGTACGCTTTTTGTCTGCTAGTTGTATCAGTTATACAAGACAGGTGTGTTAAAATCTCCAGTCATGATTATGATAATGCCTGTTTCTCCTTTTACCCCCTTTTTTATCTTTTTACTTTATACATGTAATTAGTTGCATTCAAATTTGCAATTGTCATATTCAGTGATATGCTAGTAAATGTTTAACAACTAGCTCTCCAAGGAAAAAAAGAAAAACAATCCCCAATTTGTAGCATGCGCCAGTTTTCATGGTGTAAATACTCAGACCGCGTCAATTTTAAGCTACCATTCTGATGTTACTGAATGTGAAAATGAGCAGAGATGCACAATATTGGTTCTTCCCAGCTGCCCACACACTGGTTCTATCACCCTATTAGGTTGATTACTTCATCATTATGAAGTGTCCCTTTTATCTATGACATTGTTTATTGCCTTAATATCTATGATGTCTATTAGTATAATTATACCAGCTTTCTTTTTGTTAGTTTCTACATGGTATATCTTTGTTGATCTTTTTTATTTTTAACCTTATTGCATCCTTTTATTTAAGCAAATCTCTTGTTGTAAACATATAGGTATTTTTATTTATTTTTAGTTCACTTTGACAAACTTTACTTTTATTTTTTCTTACAAACAATTTTCCTTTATTTTTTGTTTACAGATTTTTTTATTATTGTTCAATTACAGTTGTCCCCATTTCCCCCCCACTACTCCCCCCTACCGACTCCTGCCTCCACACTCAATCCTCCCCTACCCTGTTGGCTTTGTCCATGGGTCCTTTACACATGTTCCTTGACTTGACTCTTCCCCTTCTTTCCGCCGAAAAATTTTACTTTTAACTACTTAGTCTGGACTTCCGCCAAGATGGAGGCATAGGTGGAGACGCCGTGCTTCCTCACACAACCAAGTTTAGAGACAACAAAATATTAGCAACAGAAAACACACCCAGAACACAGAAAATTGAATTTTTCTGGAAGTCTGATAACAACGAATTCTTCAGCCTGACGGGTAAGAGGGGCGAAGTCAGCAGCTGGTGGAGCGGGGTTGCACAGGAAAACTCCGTCAGATGGACTCAGGCGCGTGGATCCCGGGCGTGGGGTTGCAAAGGGTGGACCCAGTGAGTGACCCAGTGAGAGACCCAGTGAGCAATCAGCGGACCCAGCAAGGGCTCAGGGTGGTGGGTTGACTATGGTGGTACATTCCTGCACAGATAGACTGGCAAGGGAGTGGGCAGTGAGACGGGACCGAGCAGGCCCCGGCGGCAGGAGGCAGCAGAGAGGGCCGCCTTTTCCCCACTCTGACCCTGCCCTCACATATAGCGTCACAAACCAGTGACCCCGCCCTGTTGGCCCTGCCCTGCACCTAAGATTCCGCTCCTCATACTTAATGGGTGCGAACAGACCAAAAATGGCTCAGGAAGATCTCAAAGCCCCAGAGCCCATTACTCTAAGCGACGAAGAAATAGCAAAAGTCTCAGATGCACAGTTCAAAACACTAGTGATCAGGATGCTCACAGAACTGGTTGATTTTAGTCACAAATTAGAGGAACATATGAAGGCTAAACTAATTGAAATGAATGGTAATGCACAGGAAACCAATACTAATGGAAAGGAAACTGCTACTCAAATCAAGGGAGTAGAGCAGAAGGAAGGGAAAAAATGACCAAACAGAAAAGGATGAAGAAACAAGAATTCAAAAAAATTAGGAGAGGCTTAGGAACTTTCAGGACATCTTTAAATGCTCTAACATCCGAATTATAGGGGTACTAGAAGGGGAAGAGGAACAGTCATGAGTGGAAACCTTATTTGAACAAATAATAAAGGAGAATTTCCCCAAGCTGGCAAAGGAAATAGACTTCCAGGAAATCCAGGAAGCTCAGAGAGTCCCAAAGAAGTTGGACCCAAGAGGAAACACACCAAGGCACATCATAATTACGTTAGCCGAGATTAAAATGAAGGAGAGAATCCTAGAAGCTGCAGGAGATAAGGGGACAGTCACCTACAAAGGAGTTCCCATCAGACTGTCAGCGGATTTCTCAAAAGAGACCTTACAGGCAAGAAGGGGCTGGAAAGAGGTATTCCAAGTCATGAAATCCAAAGACCTACAACCAAGATTGCTCTATCCAGCAAAACTTTCACTTAGAATGGAAGGACAGATAAAGTGCTTCTCAGATAAGATCAAATTCAAGGAGTTCATCATCACCAGCCCTTATTATATGAAATGTTAAAGGGACTTACCTAAGAAAAAGAAGATAAAAAAGATGAACAGTGAAAGGACAGCAAACACAGTTATTAAGAACCACACCTAAAACAAAAGCAAATTAAGAGGACAGCTAGATCAGGAGCAGAACCATAGAAATGAAGATCACATGGAGGGTTAGCAACAGGGGAGTGGGAGGAGGAGAAGGGGGGAGAAAGTACAAAGAATAAGTAGCATAGACAGTAGGTATAAAATAGATAGGGGGAAGGGCAAGAATAGTATGGGAAATATACAATCTAAAGAACTTGAGACACGTGGTCATAAACTAAAGAGGGGGATGGTGGAGGTGGGGGGTGCAGGGTGGAGGGGAATCAAGGGGGGAAATAGAACAACTGTAATGGCATAATCAATAAAATAAAAATTTTAAAAAAGAAAGAAAAGGACAAATGACTCAAAAAAAAAGGCAAAGGCTGTTTCACTTTGCAGAGTGATGCCCAACCCACTGAGCCGCACCCATCAGGGCACCACAGCTTTTGTATCCACTCATCCACTGCTGGGCCCGTGGCTGCTTGCAGTTCTTGGCTGTGGTTATATATATATAACCGTATATAGGTTATATGTATCATATATACTATATAATAGGTTATATATATTATAATGGTGGACTATTTCACAGTAGAGAAAATAAAAATAGCAAAGACATGAAAAGATTCTCAGCCTCACTGATGAATGGGAAAATGCCAAGCTAAAGAAGAAAGCACTCTTTTAAAATATATATTTTATTAACTATGCTATTACGGTTGTCCTGAGCTCCTGCAAGGGAGTCACCTTCTTAATTCTGGATACAATTGTTCCTCCTCCAGTGGCCCAGGCCTCTGGAGAGGCCCTGCACTTCTCTCTCTGGACATTCTGGAAACTTTGCGAGGATATCAGGCCCGATTAAAACCCCGAACAGCCCCTAAAAAGATAATGATTCTCCTCCCTTATCTGCATTCATAATTCAAAATAAAAATACTATTAAAGTAAAAAAAATACTTAGTCTGTTAACAGTTAATGTAATTAATATTAATTTGCATTTAAACCTAATATTTCAGTGTTCTTTTGCATTTTTCTCAATCCAAATTGATTCCTTTTATTATTCTTTTGCCCTTTTCTTTGCATTGGTAAAACATTTTTTACTATTTCATTTTCCCTCTCAGCTTGTTGCTTTATTTTTACTTTATTTTAGTGGCTACCCTAGAGACAATAGTAAGCATCCTTAACTCTGTAGAGGCCAGGTAAGTTAGTACTTTTCCACTATCCAGACAACTCAAGGATATTACAAAACTTGACATCCACTTATCTCTCACTACAGTTTTAGGATATTGTCATAGATATTAATTTTGCACATATTTGGAGGCCTACAGGATATTATTTATTTCCTAATGTTTTAAGCTGACAATATTTATTTAATGTTTTTCCATTTATTTACACATCCTTGTGCTTTTCTTTCCTTCATTATAATGCTTTTATATGGGATATTTTCCTTCTGCCAAAGAACTCCCTTAAGTATTTCTTTAACAAATTCTCTCAGTATTTGTTTGTCAAAAACTTTTCATTTTTGTCTGTAGGGCATTTTTACTGGGTACAGAAATCCAGGCTGCAATTTAGTTACTTTTAAAATTTTTTCTATTTCCTTACACTCCCATCACTTTTGGTTTTGGTTTTGCTCATCTGAAGAGTTTTTGGTTTCTTTAAGATTTTAAAATTTTATTACAATGTGCATAAAGTAATTTTCTATGTAATTATTTGCTTAAGATTTAAGAGACTTCTTTCATTTTTATTGAACTTACTGGGGTAACACTGATTACTAACATTATATAGGTTTCAGGTGTTAAAGAGCCTCTTGAATCTGTTTAAAACACCTTTGGCCAGGGTCTTGTCAAACATCACTACTGCCCATCCTACTGTTGTCACCCTTTGGGACTCCTGTTACACAACTGTAGACATAGTTCCGATGTCACATATGTCTCTTATGCTCTTTTCTGCACTTCTTTTTTGTGCATCTGTTTTTATATTTTTCATTGATTTATTGAGTAGTTCACTAATCCCATTTTTGCTGTTAAACTTATCTTTGGGTTCTTAGTTAGAAATTCTGTTTTTCAATTCTAATTTGTTCACTTAATTTTTTATAGCTTCCAATTTGGGGGGGAAATCTTTGATCTTTTTATTTATTACTTATTGAGCATATTAATCATTGTTTACTTGAAGTCCACATTTGATTATTGCCATATTCATATGTCCCAGTTATTTCTATATTGTCTATTTTTTGGAGATTTTATTTATTTTTAGGAAGAGGAGAAGAGAATAACTGAGGGAGAGAAACCTTGATTCAAGAGAGAAACATCAGTTGGCAGCCCCCCGCACACGTCCCAACTGGGGACCAAACCTGCATGCAACCCAGACATGTTCCCTCACCTGGAATCAGACCTGGAATCGGATTGGTGACCTTTCCCTCTGCAGGACGGTGCACAACCAACTGAGCCACACTGATTAGGACTAGATTGTCTATTTTTTCTTTTAGTTTCCAGTCATTTTGTCTTCTCTCAAGACATATATAACATTTTCTACTCAAATGTCATACATTATATTAGAGAATTTTCAGAAGTTCTGAATTATAGTAGCTGCCTCCTGAAGGAATTTAATTTTCTTTTGGTGGGAGATTGGATCCAGTGATTGAGATAGTTCAAGACTAGGTTGTGGGCCTTCGGAGAGCTGGTCTATTTCTAGTTTTTTACTACTCACAGGGTAGGTCTTGAGGTGTCTCGAATGAAAGCCTGTGGTGCAGGGACCCTATCCTCCTTTATCAGGTCTGAACTCCAAGTTTCATCTCACTCTCCCATTCCATTCATCTTCAAGGCTGCCAGTGCTCTGGGACACTGTGTCTGCTTAGCAGAAAAATACTGGAGAAGGTCCAGTTTACTTTTATTCATTTCCTTCTCCCTTACCTATCCTCTAGTGCTGGTTGTTTGGGATGATCATTGATACTACGAAACATCTATATTTTATACCTATTTAGATTTTATAGTTCTTAGTCACGTGTTTGGTATGAGCAATTTCATCATAGCTAGATGCAGAAGTTTCCTTATCTCCAAAAAGAAAGGAAAATTCCTGTCCTTTATTCTATTTTATTTTGGTAGTGGCTGTAGGGATTACAATATTAAGCTCTAATTTGTCACAGGTACCGAATTATTTAAAGTGAAATATGGGAACCCTGTGACAGTATACCTTCTCCTAATCACCTCATTCTTTGAGATATTGTTGTCATATATAGTACATCTATATGTATTATACATCCAACCATGTAAGATTATAACTTTTGCTCTAAACATTTGTATGTTTTTTAATTATAAAAATAAAATTAAATATAGATAAATGCTTTTTTGTAGATTTAAGTTACCATCTGATGTCATTCCCTCCATCTTAAGAATTCCCTTTATTTTATACGTAGGGTGGCTGGTGATTGATTCTGTTTGGTGTGTGTGTGTGTGTGTGTGTGTGTGTGTATGTGTGTTTATTTCATCTTTATTTCTGAAAGATATTTTCTGTAGACGTAGAATTCTTGGTTACATTTTCCCCAGCACTTTGGACATATCAGTCTAATTTCTCTGGCTTTTGTTGTTTCTGATGAGAAATTAACCATCACCCATATTGTTGTTCCCTGTATGTAATATGTCATCTTCCTCTTCATTCTGTCAAGATTTTTCTTTATCTTTATTTGGCTTTCACCAAATGCCTAGGTATTTACTTAGTATTTATAGTACTTGGGGTTTGTTGTGTTCAAGTCTGAAAGGCTCTATATCATCACAGTGCGACAATTTTCTCCTATGATTTCCTACTTTATGTAAATTCTCACTCGGTAACAGCATGGATATCCAAAACAAAATAAAAAAATGTATGTACGTAGAGACAGGTAACCATAAGTCAAAAGTAGAATCTTTACATTCACAAAGTGCTGTAAAAACATTTTCCTAATGGTAAAATAATTTAGTTCATTACATCAAAGCCTACACAGTACAGCAAATTAGTATTCTACCTAGTTTGCCTACAAAGTGCTTTCTGTCGAGGCAGAGCTACTGTAAGGCTAATAAAGTTAAGCCTTAGAGCCCTGTAATGACCTTGAAAATATCTTCATGTGAGCATTTGTTGGTAAAGTTTGCAAAAGTACAATAATTTTTTATTCTTTTTCATAAAGAAAATCCTAAATTGTACGAACCTAAGGTCTCACAAAACCTAGGTCTATCTCTACTTTTTACCTGTAATTAAAAAAATAATAATCAGACTTCCGCCAAGATGGAGACGTAGGTGGAGGAAACACCTTGCCTCTGTGCACAACCAAATCTAAGAACAACTATTTTTAACAACAATCACAACCAAGCCACACGGAAAATCGACAATACAGAGTCCAAAGACAACTAAATGCTCAGCTAAACCGGTAAGAGAAGCGAAGCCAGCAGCGGAGCAGGTTAGCAAGAAAAAATCCCCGGGTGGTACGTGGTGCGCAAGCAGCCAAAGGCGCTGATTGCGAGCTAGCTACGGGAGCGCACAGGGAAAAGGCGCAGCGGGCTGTCTCAGTCGGTCGCACATCTGCGTGCGGAGAAACCAGTGAAGAGGCGAGCATTGAGACCGCACGGCGCAGGGCAGCAGGCTCCCACAATTCTGCTTGGATAAACAGGCTTGGGCAGTGGTGGGACGACTGGGCTAGCGGAGACGACCGCCGTTGTTCCTCTCTGACCCCACCCCCACACACAGCATCACAAACCAGCGACCAGGGTCGCCCCGTCCTGATAAACAACTAAGGCTTCGCTCCGCTTACTTAACAGCACGAATAGACCAAAAATGGCTCTAGGACAACTCAGAGCCCCAGAACCGATAGATCTAAGCGATGAAGAAATAGCCAGTCTTGGACTTCCGCCAAGATGGAGACGTAGGTGGAGGAACCACCTTGCCTCTGTGCACAACCAAATCTAAGAACAACTATTTTTAACAGCAGTCACAACCAAGCCACCCGGAAAATCGACAATACGGAGTCCAAAGGACAACTAGATACTCAGCTGGACCAGTATGAGGAGCGAAGCCAGCAGCGGAACAGGTTAGCATGAAAAAATTCCCGGGTGGTGCGCGGTGCGCGTGCGCAAGCAACTGACTGCGCTGATAGCGAGCGAGCTAGCTACGGGAGCGCCCAGGGAAGAGGCGCGGCGGGGCGGGGCTGTCTGCAGTTGGTCGCGCACCTGCGTGCGGAGAAACCACTGAGGAGGGGAGCCTGCTCGGGGCAGCAGGCTCCCACAATTCCGGATAAACAAGCCCGAGGCGTGTGGTGTGACTGGACAGGCTGGGCTAGTGGAGAGGACCGCCATTGCTCCCTCTCTGACCACGCCCCCACACACAGCGTCACAAACCAGCGACCTGGGTCTCCCGGTCCTGGTAAACAACTAAGGCTTCGCTCCTCTTACTTAACAGCACGAATAGACCAAAAATGGCTCTAGGACAACTCAGAGCCCCAGAACCGATAGATCTAAGCGATGAAGAAATAGCCAGTCTTTCAGATGCACAGTTCAAAACACTGGTTATCAGGATCCTTACAGAACTGGTTGATTTTAGTCACATATTAGAGAAACATATGGAAGCTAAACTAATTGAAATGAAGGGAAATACACAGGAAACCAATAGTAATGGAAAGAAAATTGGGACTCAAACCAAGGGAGTGGACCAGAAGGAAGAAAAAAATGATCAAACAGAAAAGAATGAAGAAATAAGAATTCAGAAAAATGAAGAGAAGCTTAGGAACCTCCAGGACATCTTTAAACGTTCCAACATCCGAATTATAGGGGTACCAGAAGGGGGAAAGGCACAGCCACCAGTGGAAAACTTATTTGAACAAATAATAAAGGAGAACTTCCCCAATCTGGCAAAGGAAATAGACTTCCAGGAAATCCAGGAAGCTCAGAGAGTCCCAAAAAAGTTGGACCCAAGAAGGGATACACCAAGGCACATCATCATTACATTAGCCAAGATTAAAATGAAGGAGAGAATCCTAGAAGCAGCAAGAGGTAAGGGGACAGTCACCTACAAAGGAGTTCCCATCAGACTGTCAGCTGATTTCTCAAAAGAGACCTTACAGGCAAGAAGGGGCTGGAAAGAGGTATTCCAAGTCATGAAAACCAAAGATCTACAACCAAGATTGCTCTACCCAGCAAAGTTTTCATTTAGAATGGAAGGACAGATCAAGTGCTTCTCAGATAAGACCAAATTCAAGGAGTTCATCAGCACCAAGCCCTTATTATATGAAATGTTAAAGGGACTTACCTAAGAAAAAGAAGATAAAAAAGATGAACAGTGAAAGGACAGCAAACTCACAGTTATTAACAACCACACCTAAAACAAAAGCAAACTAAGAGGACAGCTAGATCAGGAGCAGAACCATAGAAATGAAGACCACATGGAGGGTTAGCAACAGGGGAGTGGGAGGAGGAGAAGCGGGGAGAAGTTATAGAAAATAAGTAGCATAGACTGTAGATAGAAAATAGATAGGGGGAGGGTAAGAATAGTAGGGGAAATACAGAATCTAAAGAATTCGAGACACGTGTTCATGAACTAAAGGGGGAAATGGTGGAAGAGGGGTATGCAGGGTGGAGGGGAATGGAGGGGGGGAATAGAGCAAATGTAATGGCATAATCAATAAAAAAGTTTAAAAAAATAATAATAATAATCATAGTTCTTTCTGTAAGAAGTAAAAGGATTATTTCCTTGCTTGTTTGATGACTTTGCAATAAACAGAGAAGGGGCGATGCTAGTGACATCGATGCAGCCCGAGCGGTCGGAACATGGTGTTCAGCAGCACTTCGACCTCATTTTCTGGCCCACACATATGAGTTTGGTCCTTCCACATGAGACTAGCAGTTCTTTATAATTACAAAAATAAGTGTAAGCTAAGCTCTGCTCTATCAAAGCACAACTTTTTCACCATGACCTGCCCAGCAGTTGGCTATGCTATTGGTATGATGATGTTGTCACCTCAGCCCAGGTACACAGTTATGCAATCTGCGTACTTTGAATTCAGAGTACTGGTATAATTCAAAGCCAAATTAGAAAAATGGCACCTCTGTAGAGTAAAGCAACTGATGGGAAATATGAGCAACCTCCTGGCTGTACCTAGCAGTGGAATCTTAAGACAGCACACAAGTACAAAAAGTGATGTCAGTAACAATCCATTACACATACTAGATTTCACTAGGCAACTCGTGCAGGACAAATGTAGAGCTGAAATTCCAGAAAACGTCTTACTTTTTGAAGTAAACACTGGAAAAACAGTTTCATATAAAGGACATTCTTATGAAGGGATAAAGATCTTCCTCAACTATTAGAAAATAAAAACATTATTTAAACATTATTGATATTATATCCAATTTTTCTCACTTGAACATTGTAAATAAGGTTAAGTCATTTAACTACCAATACCAATGCCAAAATACTACATAAAACATTCACAGTGAAAATAATTTTTAATTGTTCCCAAATATTTCCTACATAACTCAGTATAACACAAAAAATTGCCATGGATTTTTCTTTCAAATCTTCCTACAAAGTTTGAAAGCTTTATACAAAACTTAATTAGTAGACACCAGAAAGTTTTTGGTTTAATAGTTGGAAGTGAGAAATTAATATGATTAGAATTTATTTAGTTTGGTTCTATAACTAAGTATTCGGGCTAGTAAAACTTGCTGGTTTCACCCATGGACATGGACAACAGCCAGTGGTTGCCGGGGGAGAGTGGGGGAGGGGGAGGGGGAGGAGGGTATGGGGCATAAATGGTGATGGGAGGAGACTTGACTTGGGGTGGTGAATACACAATACAGTGTACAGTTGATGTGTTGTAGAATCACACACCTGAAAACCATACTTTTTTAATGTCACCCCAACAAAGTCAATAAAAAGGAAAAAATACACTTGCTTAAGTTTAATCATACCTAATCTTATTTATTAAAAAGATAAATGTTTTCAGAATTTAAAAAAGTTTTTCTGAAATCTTTTTAGAAATCTATTTCATGCACTTCTCTGCAACAATTGGTATGCCTTCTGTATCAGGTCTGTATTCCTCTGCTGGATCTTCTAAAGGCTCATCAATTATAATTAAACCTCCTAAATTATGATTTATTTATTTGACTCAGATCATGCTCTCCCAATAATAGATCTAGCTAATGTTTTGGAAATGGTCACTTGTGTTGTAGTAATAGGCTCATCCAAATCACAGTATGCCATGCCCCCCCCCCCCGATAGAGAATAATCACACCCAGAACCAACCTGTGGTTTCTTCCCTGACCACTTACTTCTGTATCCCAACCTTGGGACCCAAGCTCAGGAAATAAATCTGGCTCCTGATCACTGATAGGAAGAAGGATGCAAGCTTCTTTGGAAGGCTTACAAGGCCTTGGTGACCTGGCCTTGGATTCCCTGTCCACCTTCTCTGCCTCCTTTCTCATCAGAGTACCTCAGCCATCCCTAGTCAACGCAAAATATCCACTCATCTGAATGTACTACACTTTTTCAATCCTTTATCTGGTGTTTTTCCTTGTCCTCATGGCCAATTCCTACTCATTCTTTGAGCTAACTCCTTGGGAAAACTTTTTCAACTTTCCCCACAAAGGAATGCACGCTGCTTGATCTTTAGTTCACATAACTGTCCTGCACTTTCTTCGATGTGTTGTTACAGCTCTTTACATGTTTTTCTCCCTTCTCTAATCTGTGGCCTTCCTGAAGGCAGAGTGTAGATTTTAACGTTTAAAATCACGCAGAATATCACAGTGCATGATGCGCGTAGGTGTTCAAGTCCTTTGTATCTTCATATTTTATTGTGTATTGGGAACCACACACTGCTCTGAGTTGAGAATTTAAGTTGACATAAAAAAGGCAAGGTCCAGCCTGACCAGCCTGATTAGCTCAGTGAATTCAGCACAGGCCTGTGAACTAAAGGATCTCGGTTTGATTCCCAGTCAGGGTGCATGCCTAGGTTGCAGGCCAGTTCCCAGCAGGGAACATATGAGAGGCAACCACACATTGATGCTTCTCTCCCTCACTCCTTCTCTTCCCCTCTAAAGATAAATAAATAAAATCTTAAAAAAAAAAAAAAGGCAGGGTCCCTGTGTTCAAAGAGCTTACTATCTGGGAGAGAAACGGGTGTTAATCAAACACTGATGAATATATAATTACAACTAAAAATAGGTGCTCTGAAACAAGCACACAAGCAGGCACATGTGCTCCTCTGACCTTGGCTGGAGTGCTGGGGAGGAGGAGGGGCTAAGGAAGCTTTGCTAGGGAAGTAGTGCTTACCTGACATCTGAATGATGAGTAATTAGGATGAGGCTGAAGAGAGGATATGGGCCAGAATAGGAGGTATCTTTGCAAAGCCATAATAAGGACTTAGTTCTTTATTCTAAGAGCAACAATTAAGCATTGAAGGGTTTTAAGAACTCGACCGACATTGTCAGACTTGTGATTTTCAAAGATGCTCAGGCTGCAGTTTGGAAAGTGAACTGAAGAGGCAAATATTTATTGACAGAAATAACAAATTAACTGAACTACATATCTAGCTGATTTCTCAATTAAAGTATATTTGACATAAAATATTATATTACTTTCAGTTGTACAAAATGGTGATTTTACATATTTATGTACCTTATAGTGTGATCACCACAAGTCTAGTAACTATCCATCACCATACAAAATTATTATAATATTCTTGAATATATTCCCTGTGCTTTACGTTGCATCCCTGTGACTTACTTTATAACTGAAAGTTTGTGCCCCTTGTTTCCCTCCACCTTTTTTACATCTCTTTACCCTCCTCCCCCTCACAACTGTCAGCTTGTTTTCTGTATCTATAAGTGATTTTGTTTTGTTTTATTTGTTTTTGTTTTATTAGATTCCATATATGTTAAATTATATAGTATTTATCTTTAACTTATTTTACTTAGCATAATACCCTCTAGGTACATTTAAGTTGTCACACATTGCATGATTTTATTTTATTTTTTTATATACCTTTTTTTATTTTTTTATTGATTATGCTGTTACAGTTGTTCTATTCCCCCTTTCATTCCCCTCCACCCTACCCCCCATCCCCACCATTACCCCCCTTTAGTTTATGATCATGTGTCTCAAGTCCTTTAGATTCTATATTTCCCATGCTATTCTTGCCCCCCATCTATTTTCTATCTACTGTCTATGCTACTTATTTTCTGTACCTTCTCCCCCCTTCTCCTCCTCCCACTCCCCTGTTGCTAACCCTCCTTGAGATCTTCATTTCTATGTTTCCACTCCTGATCTAGCTGTCCTTTTAGTTTGCTTTTGCTTTAGGTGTGGTTGTTAATAACTGTGAGTTTGTTGTCCTTTCACTGTTCATGTTTCTTTAACTTCTTTTTGTTAGATAAGTCCCTTTAACATTTCATATAATAAGGGCTTGGTGATGATGAACTCCTTAAATTTGATCTTATCTGAGAAGCACCTTATCTGTCCTTCCATTCTAAATGAAAGTTTTGCTGGATAGAGCAATCTTGGTTGTAGGTCTTTGGATTTCATGACTTGGAATACCTCTTTCCAGCCCCTTCTTGCCTGTAAGGTCTCTTTTGAGAAATCAGCTGACAGTCTGATGGGGACTCCTTTGTAGGTGACTGTCCCCTTAGCTCTTGCTGCTTCTAGGATTCTCTCCTTCATTTTAATTTTGGCTAATGTAATTATGATGTGCCTTGGTGTGTTCCTTCTTGGGTCCAACTTCTTTGGTACTCTCTGACCTTCCTGGATTTCCTGGAAGTCTATTTCCTTTGCCAGCTTGGGGAAATTCTCCTTTATTATTTGTTCAAATAAGTTTTCCACTGGTGGCTGTGCCTTTCCCCCCTTCTGGTACCCCTATAATTCGGATGTTGGAACGTTTAAAGATGTCCTGGAGGTTCCTAAGACTCTCCTCATTTCTTTGAATCCTTGCTTCTTGACTCTTTTCTGTTTGGCCATTATTTGCTTTCTTCTGGTCCACTCCATTGATTTGAGTCCCAGTTTCCTTTTCATTGCTATTGGTGTCCTGTGCAATTCCATTCATTTCAATTAGTTTCGCCTTCATATATTTGTCTAATTTGTCGGTATAATCAACCAGTTCTGTGAGGATCCTGATCACCAGTGTTTTAAACTGTGCGTCTGAGAGTTTTGCTATTCCTTCATCGCTTAGATCTATGGGCTCTGGGGCTTTGAGATATTCTTGCGACATTTTTGGTCTGTTCTGGCCCTTTAAGTGTGAGAAGCGGTGCCTTGGACTCCCAGGTCGCTGGGTTGTGACACTGTATGTGGGGGCGTGGTCAGAGCGGGGAAATGGCGACCCCCCTCTGCTGTTTCTCACAGCTGGGTGAGGATCAGCACATTAGGTGGTTCACCTGGGCCGGGCCACTCAGAGTTGCTGGGTTATGACGCTGTATGTGGAGGTGGGGTCAGAGCAGGGAAATGGAGGCGCTCTCCCTGCCACTTGCCGCAGGGACCTGCTGGCCCCAGTCTAACTGCCCACTCCCTCACCTGTCTGCCCCAGCACAAATGCACAACCACAATCAACAGGCAGCACCTCTCCCCGCTGTCTCCCCCGAGGTCGCTCGCCTGGTTTTTTCGTTGGTAGCTCACTAGGTTCAACCCTGTGCCTGGATTCCGCGCTTATGGATTCCGCGCGCTTGAGTCTGTCCGATGAGTTTTCCTGTGCAACCCCGTTTCACCAGCCGCTGGTTTCGCCCCTTACCGGTCAGGCTGAAGAATTTGTTGTTAAAGGACTTCCGAAAAGTTCAATTTTCCGTGTTCTGGCTGTGTTTTCTGTTGCTAAAATATTTAATTGTCTCTAAACTTGGTTGTGTGAGAAGGCACGGCACATCCACCTATGCCTCCATCTTGGTGGAAGTCCCTGATTTTATTTTTTTATTGCTGAATAATATTCTATTGCATGTGTGTGTATCTTCTTTATCCATTCATTTAGTCATGGACACCTATGTTGTTTCTAATATGTTGGCTCTTTTATAATGCTGCATGAACATGCAGGTGCCTATATCTTTTTGAATTAGTGTATTTATTTTCTTTTGATAAATGACCAAAAATAAAATGTCTGGGTCACATGATAGTTCTATTTTTAATTTTTTGAGGAATTTGCAACCTGTTTTCCACAGTGGCTTCACCAATTTACACCACCAACAGTGAATGAGGGTTCCCACTCTCCACATCCTTGTGAATACATATGTGTTGACTTTTTGATAATAGGCTTTCTGGTAGGTTTTAGGTGACATCTCAGTGTGGTTTTGATTTGCATTTTTCTGATGAATAGTGATGTTGAGCATCTTTTCACATGTCTCTTGGCTATCTGTACATATTCTTTGAAAAGTCTATTCACCATGTTTTTTATTTAACATTGAGTTGGAGTTTTTATATATGTTGAATAATAACCCTTTTTGGACATGTCATTTGCAAATATCTTCTCCCATTTGGTGTGTGATCTTTTCCTTTTATTAATGGTTTCATTCACTATTAAAAAACCTCTTTAGCTTGGTGCAGTCCTGCTTATTTACTTTGTTTCTTTTGTTGCCCCTGCCCAGGGAGACATACACAAAAAAATCATTTCTGAGACCAATGTCAAAGAGTATATATATACTTCCTATGTTTTTTTTCCTATGTTTTCTTCCAGGAATTCAATGGTTTCAGGACTTACATTTAATTCTTTAATTCAATTTGAGTTGATTTTTGTATGTGGCGTAACAAAGTGGTTCATTTTCACAATTTTGCATGAATCTGCCCACTTTTTCCAACACCATTTACTGAAGGGACTATCACTGCCCCATTATATATTCTTGCTTTTCTTGTCTTAAAATTAATTGACCATATAGGTGTGGGTTTATTTCTGGGCTCTCTATTCTGTTCTATTAATCTATGTATCTGTTACTATGCCAGTACAATACCATTTTAATTACTATAGCTTTGTAATATAGTTTGAAATCAGAGTGCTAATTCTTGAGTATTCACATTATGTTAACCCCATCTGTTGAATTTTAATAACATCTTCTAGTATAGTGCTATCTAGTAGAAATATCTCAGCCAGATATATTACTTAAAAAGTACACAGAAACAGGTGAAATTAATTTTAAGAATGCATTATACATAATTTACTACATCCAAAATATTATCATTTCAATATGAGATCAGTATAAAAGTGTTATTAATGAGAATTTTACACTTTTGAACTAAGTCTTTAAAATCTGTGTGTTTTGCATTTACAGCATAATCTCAGTTTAAATAACCACAATTCAAGTGCTCGATAGCCACTGTGGCTTAGTTGCTATTGTATTGGACAGTGCAGTTTCACTACCGTCACCCAGTGGTTCCCAAACCTGACTGTATATCAGAAGTACACACAGTGACAATTGTTAAAAATATTTCCCATCAGAAAAGCAGTATGGAGTTACCTCAGAAAATTAAAAATGGAATTGCATTATGACCCAATGATTCCACTTCTGGGAATATAACTGAAGAAAACTGAAACACTAATTCAAAAGAATACCTCTATGTTCACTGCAGCATTAGCCAAGATTCAGAAGTAGCCCAGATGCAAAACAGTACATGAGTGGATGTAAAAAATGTGGTATATTTACACAATGGAATACTACTTGGCTGTAAAAAAGGAAGTAACTCTTACCTTTTGCAGCAGCATGGATGGACCTGGGTAGTATTATGCTAAGTGAAATAAGCCAGTCAAAGAAAGATAAGTACCATGTGATTTCACTTATATGTAAAATCTAATGAACAAAATAAACTAACAAACAAAATACAAACAGACTCATAGACCCAGAAAACAGATTGACAGCTGTCAGAGGGGAGAGGGGTTGGAGGGCTAGATGAAAAAGTAAAGAGATTAAGCAAAAGAAAAACTCATAGACACAGAAGAAGAATAAAAAATAAAAGCAAATTAAACATTTAGAAAACTTTTCCAGCAGCTCCCTCCATTTTGGTTAAATATCTCTAACGGGAAGCCCGAAAGTCTGCTTTTCATCCAGTACACAGGTGGTGCTGATGCAGCAGCCCACCAACAAGCACATGGGAATTACCAAGTTGACTCAAAACTGTCACTATAATGAAACCTCACATCCTGAGAACACACGAGCAATGTCATGGCGAGCGCAGTAGGGAGGATAGTGGACTCACCCTTTAAATCATTTCAAAAATTTATTACTATTGCTATTTTTTAAAAGCTCATTCTGGAAAACCCCATTCCTCAAAAGACAGCAAACTAACAACACTATTGCTCCTGGAGCCCCCAGATCTTCTCCTGAAGCTCTTACGTAAGTGAGAAAGAGGTGATGGAGCTAGGAGCCTAACTCTGACTCTCTGAGAAACTCCTAGGAAATGAAGGGAGTTGGGACCCATTGTGGTGGGGAAAGAAAAGCCTGGAGTCATAGATGGACACTGTTGGGGACCAGGGGCAGCATGGAGAGATAATATGCATCTAATTGTGCCCTTTTTCTACCTACACTACCTTGGGTGGATCACTGCCCACCCCAATACAAGGTGGGCATAGAAACAGCAGGGCCAGCCCAACACCTGCTCAAAAAGGAAGAGTAACACTAATAAAGCTCATAACTATAAATACAGGTTGGCTGAGAACCGCTCTTTTCTTCTCTTTCTTCCACCCTGGGGTCCAGGTGACAGCACAGAATACAGTAGCTCTTGGAAAAGAGATGGCAGATGGCAGGGGTGACCTGAGGGGCATGTTCTCCCCATGGAAGGGCAGATTGGCTATGTGGAGCCCAGATTATAACACCAAAGGCTTTCTACCCTAAGGCACCTTCATTCTCCTCCTTACCTGCCTCACCCCCTTAAAAAATCACTTAGGCTTTCGACGTTCCCTTTCCAAGTATGAATTATAGCTGAGGTTGCTTATACTCCCAAGGAAACATGAGATCACAGTGGAAAATACGACAGCATGTGGGGAGTATAATTCCATAAAAGAAATTTTTTTAGAACACTGGACAACTTGTACTAAAGAAGCAGAATTAATGAACAAAAAAAAGTGATAAATGTTAAATGAGTAAAAGAAATATCTCCAAGGAAGATAGGGGAGAATATTATGAAGCAATAATAAGTTGAAGATACTGATTACAAAAAAATATGTCAATTGAAATGAATTTAGTGGATGGGTTGACTAACAACAGATCAGATATCATCATATAACACATTAGTAAGGCAGAAATTAGTTAGAAATGGGAAAAATATACATGCAGTGAATCCTTGTAACAAAACCTAACAACATTACAAGAAAAGAGACCTATAGATAAATACCCTCATAAACATACATGGAAACACCTAAACAAAACATTAGCTAATTGAATCCAACTATATAATAAAATAAATAGATTTAGTAAGGCCAGAGGACACAAAATAAATATACAAATATCAACTGAATTTCTACACAATAGCAATGAAAACCCCCAAAATGAAAGCAAATAATTCCTTTCAAAATCACATCAATAAGGATAAAATACTTAGATACACAGTTAGCAAAAAACATGAAAAAACTTGTATACAGAAAACTTCAAAGCATTTTTAAGTTGTATAAAAAACAATCTAAACAGATGAATAATATTGCAGGTTCATGAGTTGTAGGACACCATTGTTAAGTTGCTAATTCTCTCCCAAATGGACCTATATGTTCCACACAATTCTTGTGAAAACCCAACAAGCTGTTTTGTAGAAATTGATAAACTGATCCTAAAGTTTGCATGGATTAGTAAAGTATCTAGAAGAGCCAACTCAATTTTGAAAAAGAACAGCAAAGCAGGAGGACTTAGTTACCCAGGTTTAAAACTTACTATCAAGTCATTGTAATCAAGAGAGTGTGGTGTCGGTACAAAGATAGACATACAGATCAATGAAACAGCAGAAAGTCCAGAAATAAGTCCTTATACTTGTGGATACTTGATTTTTGACAAAATGTCAAGGCAATCCAAGGAGAAAGAATAAAGCCCTGGCTGGTGTAGCTCAGTGGATTGAGTGCGGGCCTGCAGACCAAACAACTGTGGTTGTTCCCAGGGCCTGGGTTGCGGGCCAGTTCCCAGAAAGGGACACATGAGATGTAACCATACATTGATATTTCTCTCCCTCTCTCCCTCCCTTCCCCTCTAAAGACAAGTAAATAAAATCTTAAAACAAAAAAGAGTAAAGAATAGTCTTTATAACAAATCTCACTTGGACAATAAAATATCCATATACAAAAAAGAACTCAAACCATTACTCTGCACTAAATAAAAAAGTCAAATGGATCACAGACCTAAATGTAAAAGCTAAAAGTATAAAGCTTCTATAAAATATGAAAGAAAATCTTTTGGACCTCAGCCTAGGCAAAAATATACAAATAGCAAAGATATTAAGGAGAGGGTTATTGCATATGACGAACAGATGCCAAGAACTGGGGAATAAGATTATGTCAACTTTGTCCTCTACAATCTGAGAGAGAAAACATTAAGCTATTACCAGCAGGATTTTCAAAATTACTGGTAGTATGAGGAAAATAACACATTTGTAGAATGCTTCTATTTACACAGCTCTTTCACATACATTTTTTCACTTAATTCTCAAAATAGCCCTCTAAAATAGGTATAACTATTTCCATTTTACAGATAGAAGAAATTAACTGAGACCCAGTGTGGTCACATAGCTAGCAGCAAAGGAGATTTAAACCCAATGTTTCTCTCGTCATAAGAGAACACTGCCCAGCTCAAACTGCCCTTCTCCAGCAATTCTACAACCATGTTTATACTAAGTGATCCTTCCTTCCTTACTTTCTTGATCCAATTAGATTTTTCCCCCAGATATTTGGAATTAGACAAGTGTGTCTCCATGACTGTATAGTATAGTCATGCATTGTAGACCGCTCTGCTTGATTTTAGGAATTGTATCTCTACTCCTTGTGGCTAAGGGTGAGAGACAACCTTTGGAATGCCAGCCACAGGAGACAAAGCCTGTGTCTGGTAGCAAACACTGCCTCAGTTCCTCTCCCTGCCCCCAAAGTTTGGTCGGAAGTCAATGACGGGTAAGACCCCTCACAGTGGGGGGCAACCTAAGCCAGACTCGATCACCTGGGAGGCCTTCATGGAAGGACTCGGGGGCTGCAACAAAGAGCAATGGACTCTCACCCCCCACCCCCGGCTTTGACAAAGCCCGAGTCCCCATGTTCTCTGGGAGAAGTGCTTCCTGGCTCTAATCCCCCTAAGCCTGAATACCTGATGGGAAGAGGTACAACTCTTTGCCTTGCCAGAGTGTGTCCTGGGGAAAAATCTGGCATCACAAAACTTGCTGATAAACCTGTGAAATCTGCTAAGAGTGCTTTCATTCATATGATAAGGGTCCGAGAGGAAATGAGTATGTCTCCCAAAGTTTCTGCAACTCTCTTCCTGGCAGACACTGACTCAGACTCTGAAGCCCTCAGATCTCTTTGAAATGTCATCTACTATTTGATTCTTGCCGCCCTGTATTCCTGTGTATTACAACCCAATAAAAGGCTATGGAGAAAGGCGCTTGGGACCTTTTTCTCCTCAGAGAAACTGGCTGCTCCTGGCCTTTGTTTCCCCTGGGAAACTGGCCACAGCCCACTCCTCCTCCCCAAACAGATCCAGCATGTCTCGGCCATATATTTACTCATTCACGCGTCTCCGTGGCACCGGGGGGACTCGCGAAGAAGTCACCCCCACAGTCATGTACATCTCAGTATAATGAGAATATACATACCTATGAGTTGTGGAGTGACTGTTATTTTTTAACAAGGTAATGGAGAAGAGAGACAGACAACTGGCCTTAAAGAATGAAGCTGATTCAGTGAGAGGCGGCCATATGGCCAGAGGCAAACACATTCACCCCACGGAGCTATGCCACCCGGGTCCCAAAGAGGGACTTGCTACCCGGCCACCTCCAGCAGCCTCCAGCTGTCTGGTCTGGCAGCAGAGAGGCCTCTTTCCCAAGGTCATGTCCCCTCTGGGGCAGCCTGGAGCTTGACCGAGTGAAGCCAGATATAAAGTAATAGGCAGCTCTGCCTGGTGAGGGACACTCTAAAGGAAAAAGCTTTCTCCGAAGCTAACTATCAGGTGGCCACGGTGTTGTCAGACCTGCATCACAATTAAAATTCTCTCTCTGGCCAGTCCTGCTTCCTCCTCCTTCCTTTCACAGGTGTCGATCCCTAGTAACTCCTATTAGCATTTGTTTCTGAACAATCCAATGTGACCACACCACTACACATACCCATACAAAATAAAATTCAGACTTCCATGCTTTCTGGTTTCTGGTTCCTGTTTCCGGCCACTTGTGTGGACACAGCTCCCTTCTACTTCCTGGCCCTTATTTTTAGCTGCATCAAGTACAAACAAGGGGCTTTGACCAGAACATTAATTTTCTGTTTCGGTACTGCCACTAACAGTCATGTAATATGGAGCTAGTAATTTTATTTCTGGTGGTCTTTGTTTTCTTGATTGTCCATGGAGGGGTCAGGAAACACCCTTCTAACCCTCTATATAGTCAACCAAATGGTTGATTACATACAGTGCCTGCTGGGTCACCAGAATGGTTTTAACCATCCCTAATATACACTTTCTCATGGTATTACAGTCTTGGCTAAAATGCCTTCCAAGAAAACAATACCAGACTTTTAGGTATTAAACTGAACTCTATTATTTTGGCAAAGGACCAGTTCCCAAAGTGGTTTTTCCTGCCCCGTAATGTCCAGTGCAGGGAAGGGAGACAGAGATGATAGGGTACAGCAGGAAGGTTCAATCCTACGCTGAAGGAGATGGGCTTGTACCAGCACTCCATTAAGGTGGAAAAGGGAAGGAAAATGTTTTGAGTAACTGGACTGGAATTCAATGACAGTCCTGTGGAACTTCTGTCTCCCTTTCTCTGTCCCTGCCCTGTCTCTGTTCTTGTAGGCAATGCCCTGGCTCTAAACTCCAACAACCCAAAATTCCCTTCTCAGGATCACTCATGCCTCACTTTTCCTTCAAAACTGCTATCAACCATGCCACCACAATCTCCAATATCTCTGTTAAAACTACAGTCCCACAGTGTTGATTGTTCAACTTACATATGTTATTAGCTATAATGCTATCAAGGATCCTTACTGGCTTGATGATTTTCCCTTTGGTTACTAGGGAAAAAAAATACACAGATCATAAAAAGAACAAATGTGGGGAAACAACGAAAGTTCCAAAACCTTACAGTCTTTGTTTCTGGTGTCTGATTTGTAGTTTCAAAACTTTCTCTGTGATCCTGAATGGAAATTCAGATGATTTTATTATCTTGAGGATCAACACTCCCTCTCATTGCTCCCATCTCCCAAATCTTGTCTTTATCAAGTCCAGATGGAGTCTTTCTGTCATTTAATCCTTTTCTAGTGTACTCCTAAACGTGTAATCTAG
Organism: Artibeus jamaicensis; assembly: GCF_021234435.1. NCBI lineage: Eukaryota > Metazoa > Chordata > Mammalia > Chiroptera > Phyllostomidae > Artibeus > Artibeus jamaicensis. Next base: position 31,090,492 of record NW_026522025.1, on the reverse strand, counting down.
CCTGAAAATCAAGTTAGGCTGTCTTTGACCTCAAGGGTAGCTGGCATCTCTAAAAGAGACTGTCAATATGATTCCATTTGAAGCTTCTTCCTCACAATTCATGGGATTTTACTAAACTCTCCAAACTTATTTCAATGCTCCTTCCACCATTATTTAATCAGTGGTGCCCCAACTAAGTTTTTTAAGTTACTTCTCTTAACTCTGCTCACCCATTCAAAATTCCCATTCCCTGAGCAATGGGTAACTGAATAAAAATAGCTAAGTGCCCTGCAAACTATAACAGGATTTGAGGGAGGCAGTAGCACCAAGTAACCTAACAACTAAAAAGCCATTTCTTTAGAGTTTCCTTATGCAGCGAGAAAAACGATGTATCTCAGACATGATATGAAAATAGGGTGAAAGTGTCTAAAAGCCCGGTATGATGTTTCAGTCTTCTAGTCTTGAGGATTGAGCTTTCAGCCCAGTCTTTAAATATACATACACATGTATATACTCTCTTAGAATCCTCTAGAGGCTGAGAATAGGAAACTGACTAAGGCGGGCTCTTACTGACAAAGAATTGAAAAAGTAAAAGTTAACGCCTCTGTTCTACCTGAAACCTATTGGGATTCCCGGTAATAATAGCCACCACATACTGAGTCTGTTTCAGTCACTGCTAGCTTATTTCTATGCACGATTCCCTTTGATCTTCACAGTAACACCAACAGGTTTGTAACACTGTCGTCTCTAGAGCATAGGCGAAGAAACTGAAGTTTGCAGAGGCGTAACAAGATATTTCTTCCATTTCCATACAAGATTAGATTTAATCTTTAATACAGATTCGGGCGGGTCTTCCCAAGTCAAGTCAGTAGGTTGGTACTCTCCTCGTTCGAGTTCTCCAGTGCTTCACTTTCTTTAAGCTCTGATCAAGAGCTGAGGGAGGACAGATCTCAGCCCGCCACTCGACGGGTTTGGGCAAAGCACCGCCCCAAAGGCGGGATTACGGTGGGCGTGGCCTCACGCCAATTCTCGTGGTGGCCCCGGGGCTGAGCTCTAGAGCCGTAAAGAGCTCTAAGAGTCGTAAAGTAGCGAGGCGCGGAAGTGTTGCTTTACGACGACTTGGAGGAAAGCGAGCAGGTCGGCGTTTACCGCTGCTGACTTTTCTCACGTGGATTGCTGTCCGTCTTCTGCCTGTAATTCATATCTGTTAGCGTGGACCAGCCACACTGAAAAATAGAGTGGTAGCGGAAGCCAAGGGTTGTGAGCTGATGGATTTTGCTGCTGAAAATGAAGCGACGTCTGGAGGCGGTCTCCAGCGTGGAGCTGAGGGGGCGCGGCTGGGGTTCAAGTCCGGTAGGGAAGGAGTCAAAGGTGAAGCAGGTACGGAGGAGGCCGGCGGTGGAGAGGCGGGGAATGGACTGACAGGAGTGGAGAAAACGGAAGTTAAAGAAGAAAGAAGTGGACAAAGGGTAGAGAAAATGCAAGTGGATCTAACGGTTGTGAAGCATGAAGTTACGGACTGGTCAGAAATGGAGGAAGGTATGCTGAATAGCCAGTGGATAAAGCAGGAGGTGAAGGATGAGCCTGAGGTGAAAGATGAGCCTGAGGTGAAAGAGGAGAAACCAGACACGTTGGAGGTGAAGCAGGAGGTGGATAGTTTGGTGGTAAAAGAAGAGAAGGTGGATGAAACAGAGGTAAAGGATGAGAAAGTGAAGGTGAAGGAAGAGGTGATGGACTGGCTAGAAGTGAAGGAAGAGAGAAAAGATAACTTGGAGTTAAAACAGGTGGAGATGTTTTTTGGTCAGAACGTAAAAGAGGAAATGGTGGATGAAATGTGTGTAAAAGAAGAAAAGTATTTTGCAAAGAAAGAGATGTTGGATGATACAGAGGTGAAAGAAGAGCCTCAGATAAATTCCCTCGTGGGCTCGAAGCGGAAACTGGCAATGTCAAGGTAAGGCAGGGAGAAATCTGTTGGGGGAATAAAGCTGTGGAGTCCTCTGGTCCATAGTTTGGAGGAAACCACACTACCAGCAAGATGGAGGAAATTAAGCACAAGTTTGGGTACCTGGACTCGTGGGGAATTGGGAATGAGGAGGGGCCGGGGATTGTCAGATAAGAACAAATTCAGTGAAAATATGTTGGTAGTGTCCAATGGGCAAGACAGGAGATGAAAATTCTGGGGACTAGAAAACACTTGGACCAGATTCTGGCTTGGCTTATCATCTTGACTCAGTCTTTGTGTGACAGAAAATACAGATGACAAAAAATCTGATAAAGCCAACAACAACAAAGTGGATAAGGTTAGAATTAGACTTTTACTATCTAGAACACAATGAGCAAAGTAGAAGTAGCTGTAGTTTGATGGTGGTATCCCAAGATCCCAGAAGAGCAGTTGAAGACTGAGGACAGAGTGGGTAATAGCATTACTAGATTACTCTGATGCCTGTTGTGGGTTGGGTGTGTAGTTGAGGAAGAAAGATGCAACTGCTACCCTGTACATTTGACTAGGTCTTAATATTTTACTGGTATGTGTCCCTGTAAGATACCAAACATAGCTTATGGATTGAAGTTCTGGGTGTATATACACACACAGTCATTAAGAGATTGCCAGGAATTACAATTGAAAAGGGCGTTTAATAATCTTATTCTTTGATTATAGTAGAAAAAAGTGAAAAGTGAGATTTTTAAAAAAATCTAATACATGTTTTCTTGAATTACATATCACTAATGACATTGTAGATGTAGATGATTTGGAGACAAGTTTCCTAGAGGAGAATGTTCTAACAATGTTTGACAGCTATGAAGTATTTTATCAAAGATATGTATGTATACATTATTCACTATAACCATGTAAATTGGTTGTGATGAGTAATTGACTGAGATTAAAATTTTATAAACAAGTAGAATTAATAATTGGTCATTTATTTATTTAAGTTTCATGTGGGCTTTTGTAGGTGTGAAACTTGTGGGACAGAAGAAGCCAAGTACAGATGTCCACGTTGTATGCGTTATTCCTGCAGGTATGTGTGTGTGTGTGTGTGTGTGTGTGTGTATGTGTGTATATAAAAGTTTCTACCTTATTACCTCTATCTGTACCATTTTTACCTCTAAGTATAAAAGCACCTCCTCTTTGTCTCTTCAGCTTGCCCTGTGTAAAGAAACACAAAATAGAACTAACATGTAATGGAGTTCGAGATAAAACTGCATATGTTTCAATACAGCAATTTACTGAGATGAATCTCCTAAGTGGTAAGCCATCTTATGCATAGCAGATTGATGCTTCCTGGCCATCAGAGGATGTTGTTTATTTTTCTATTTTGAAATTTTTAGATTATCGATTCTTGGAAGATGTGGCAAGAACAGCAGACCATATTTCCAGAGATGTTTTATTGAAAAAACCATTAAGCAATAAACATGTATGTATTTCTTCTAATCCTTTCCAGTTAGAATTCCTTTATTAATTAGATTCATTTTTTGCTCAACAAATGTATTAAGTGACTACCATGGTCTGGATCTATTACTAGGGATACTGCACTGACCAAAACAAAGTTCTTTCCCACATGGAGCATGTGTTGGAATGGGGCAGGCAGGTGTTGAGTAGAAGAACAAATATAATTTCAGATAGAACTAAATGCATGTGGAAAATAAAGAAGGCAGAGGAGATTAAAGAAAATGAGAATGCTGTTTGTTGGGATGAGGTTGTGAGGGTACTATTTTGGTACAGTGGTCAGTAGAAGCTTCTTTTGAGAGATGACATTCAAGCAGCGATCTCAATGATGAGAAAGAGGCAGTTATGTGAATATTTGAAAGAAAACTATACCAGGTAGAAACAAAAGCAAAAGTAACAACTGAGTCCATATCGAGGTTGGCATGTCTGAAGAATTAAAACAGGAGCAAGGTGACAAGTATAGTTGAGATGTTGAACTGTGGATTTTACTTATTCTAAATGAAAGTAGAAGCCTTGGGAAGGTTTTGAGAGTATTTGCTTTTTGAAAAATCACTCTTGTTGCTGTCTGGAAAATGGAATTTAGCTGGCAAGAGTAGAAGATGGGAAGAGGAAGACCAGTTAAAGGGCAGTTACTGTGGTTCAGATGAGAGATGATGGTGGCTTAGAGAATGCTGTTAGAACCGTTAGGAAATACTTCGATTCTGGATTTAAAGGAAGAGCTAACAGGACTTGCTGTTTCAGTGCATCTAATTTTCATACTCTTTCAGCCCTTTTCATTCCTTGAGCTCTGTTTAAAGTTAAAGCTTACACATTTGAAGTGTTTTACAACTGCTTTTGTTCCAGAAATTCTTTAATATTGTTATTGAATCATGTCATGGAATTATGTTCATTTTTAGAAGCTATGTTAATATTGAAATTGTAGAATTTTAATGCCTTTTAAACACTTCCTTTTATTGGTGTTATTGGTACAGACATGACAGTGCACATACCTGGAAGATTATTATGCATCAACTTTTTTCCTCAAGTTTAATTATACATATTAAAGTTCTACTTAAAAGATAAATTACTTTTTCTTTTTTTTCTTTTTATTGTGAAGTATGGCATGCATGTTTAAAAAGTTAACATCCATGTAACTATCACTCATCTAAAATTAGAACACTCCCCAGCTTCTCAGTGGTTTCCTGTCACCATCTTGTGCCCTCTCCTCTGATCCATTCTTATTCCTGAATAGCTTTGTAGTTTAGGACTCTACCACAGTTTATCTATTCTTTTCTTGGTAGACTTTAGGTTTTATGTAATAACAAAAATTTAGAACCAGTGCTGCTATCAACAGTTTGTTTATGAATCATTATTTGCACGTGTGCAAGTTTTTCTGGGGTTTGTACCTGGGAGTGGAATTGCCTTGTTGTGAGGGTGTACGTATCTTCAGTTTGATTAGATGTTACCAAAACATTTTCCAAAGTGGTTATACCAGCTCCCAGTAGTGCGCAGATGTACCTCTTGTCACATACTGTCTGAAACTGTTGGGTCAAAGTTTTAAAATTTTTGTCAGTTTGATGGCTGTGTAATTTTATTGTGGTTTTTAATTTGCAGATCTCTTGATTCCTAATGAGATTAAGCATCTTTCAAATATTTTATTGGCCATTGGATTTTCTTTTGTGGAATGCTGGTTCAAGTCTTTTGCTCATCTTTTCATTGCTTGGCTGTCTTTTTCTTTCTGGTTTGTAGGAATTCTTTGTATTTCTTGGATCCTAGTTGATGGTTATATGTGTTATAAATATCTTCCTTTCTTTGGCTTTTTTTTTTTTACTCTATAGTGTCTTGGTAGCAGATGTTCCTAATTTTAATATAGTCAGATTTATTACATATCTCATTTATAGTTATTTTGTGCTTATGAAGAAATTCTTCTTTACCTTGAAGTTATAAATTTATTTTCCCATAATTATTTTCTAGCAACTTTTAATGTTGCATCTCACATATATGTTTGTAAACTATCTGGAACTGACTTTTGTGTAGTATGTAAAGTGAACTGGAGGTCCCATTTAATTTCCCATATGGATCATACACTTCCTAGCACCACTTACTGAAGAGTTCATCTTTTTCACTATTGCTCTGCAGAACCATCTTTGTCATACATCAAGTATCTACATATGTTTCTGGCCTGTCTATTCCACTTGTCTATCCACACCAGTACTATGCTCTTCCAATTATTGTAGGGGTTTAAACCTCCCTAAAACTTGCTAATAGAGTAAGTTCTCCCACTTTGTTCATTTTCTAGAGTATAACTATATTCTTAAAAATTCTATACCAATAGGAAGAATCAGCCTGTTGATTCTACAGTCTTCCTTCCCCTACAAAATATATTTTAAAATATATTTTATTGATTATGCCATTACAGTTGTCCTATTTCCCCCCTTCATCCTCCTCCACCCTGCACACCCCTCCCTCACTATTCCCCCCCTTTAGTTTATGTCCATGTGTCTCAAGTTCTTTAGATTCTACATTTCCCCTACTATTCTTGCCCTCCCCCCTATTTATTTTCTACCTACCATCTATGCTTCTTATTTTCTGTACCTTCTCCCCCCTTCTCCTCCTCCCACTCCCCTGTTGCTAACCCTCCATGTGATCTCCATTTCTACGGTTCCACTCCTGATCTAGCTGTCCTCTTAGATTGCTTTTGTTCTAGGTGTGGTATTCTCTAACATGAGAATTTTTATTGGGGTTACATTGACTTTGTAGAATAACTTGGGTAATTAGACTTTATAGTATTGCATCTTTAAATCCTTTGTTGTGTTGTATCTCTGCACTTATTGGTAACTTCTTTAATATCTATGGTTTTCTCAGCAAGATGTCTTGTACATTTTAGTGAGCAGCCTTATTAAAATCTATTGCAGTATCTTATCTATAGATTCTTTAGGTTTTCTCTGTCAATAATTCATCATAATGTATTTCTATCCTTAATCTTTTAAGTGCTTTCTCTTGCTCGCTCTCTCTCTCTTTTGCACCTTATTGAAATAGCTAGGACTTCTAATTCAATATCAAATACTAGTGATGATAGTAGATATTTATGTTGCAAGTCTCAAGTCCACCTCTAGGTTTGATAGAAGGATTTTGCTAGAAGGATTCACAGGACTCAATGTGCAGTTCTACTAATGGCAATAATGTATTTCATTGAAAGGGTATACAGTAAAAGTAACAAAATGAAAAAGCATTCAGGGTAAATTCTGGAGGCATTTAGCCACAAGCTTCCAAAGACTTCTCTACCATTGCAGTCACACAGTAAACAGTTCCTCTGGCAGTGAGTTGTGATAACACATGTGAAGTGTCATCTACCAGGGAAACCCACTAGCAATTCTCTGCCCAAGGTTTTTATTGGGTACTGGTTGCAGAAGCACACTCTGCCTAGCAGGTGCCAAATCCCACACTCCCAGGAGTAAAACAAATAAAACCACATTGTTTATACAAACACTTTAAACACAGTGAACTTTCATCATTTGGAAAAGTCAGTGTAGGGAACAATTTATCAGTCAAATTGTTCCAGAAACTAGCCAAGGGTCTGCCTTGTAAGCAGAACCTTTCAAGAATAACAAGCCCTTATTATATGAAATGTTAGAGGGACTTATCTAAGAAAAAGAAGATAAAAAATACGAACAGTGAAAGGACAGCAAATTCACAGTTATTAACAACCACACCTAAAGCAAAAGCAGTCTAAGAGGACAGCTATCAGGAGTGGAACCATAGAAATGGAGATCACATGGAGGGTTAGCAACAGGGGAGTGGGAGGAGGAGAAGGGGGGAAGGTACAGAGAATAAGTAGCATAGATGGTAGGTAGAAAATAGGGGGCAGGGCAAGAATAGTAGGGGAAATATAGAATCTAAAGAACTTGTGACACATGGACATAAACTAAAGGGGGGGAATAGTGAGGGAGGGGTGTGCAGGGTGAGGAGAATGAAGGGGGAAAAGGACAATTGTAATGGCATAATCAATAAAATATATTTTTAAAAATATATTTAAAAAAAGAATAACGGTCACATGCCCACTGGTTAACTCCTTGGACATCTTTGTTTTATAACTCCTGATCATTGTAAGGAAGTTCTGTTCCTTCTTTGCTAACAGATTTTATCATGAATGGTTGTTACGTTTTATCACAGTGCTTTTTCTGATTTTGATTATTTCTTTTTCTAATGTATAATATTCTGATAATATGGATAATATAATCTTCTAATTGATTTTCTATTTTAAGCTAAATTTCTATGGTGTTTTTATTATCGTAACAAAGAATGCTTTTTATGCTTTGCAGAATTTAGTTGTCTTACATGTGTGTGGTACACATCCATTCATTCATTTTGTATTTCTGTTCATGAGTGAGATTGAACTCTAATTTTCCTTTGTAGTATCTTCGTAGGTTTCTGTATCAATATGATTTTAGTTTCATAAAATTGTTCGAGAATGTTTTTATTTTCTTCTCAGATGTATCGAATTATTGGAATTAATTACAGGAATTATTTCTTCCTCAGGAACTTGGTAAAATTTATTAATGAACAAATACAGGCTTAGAATTTGAGCCAGTGAGATATATTCTTTATTATTTATGGGACTGGTCAAATTTTCTGTGTCTTCTTGACTCTTTGTTAATAAATTATATTTTTCTAAGAATTTGTCCATTTGACCTAAATTTTCATATTTATTATGGCTTAAAGTTCTTCATAATATTCTTCTTTATACATGTCTGTATGAATGATAGTTTTCTTTGTGATATTGGTTACTTGTGTCTTCTATTTTTTTTTGGTCAATTGCTATTGTTATTTCTTTTCTATTTTGTTAATGTGTCCTCTTAACTTTTGTTAAATCCTTCTTTTTTCATTTTTAGTTAAATTGCATTGTGGTCAGGGAATATATTCTTTATTCTGAATTTGTTTCTTTAAAATACATTGACTGTGTTTATGGCCAGCATGTGGTCATGTTTTATAATGTTCTGTTTGCTTGGAAAATAAAAGGTATTTTTGCAGTTGCTGAATGTAGTATTCTGCATATTCCTTTTATGTTAGGTTTATGAATTATGTTGTTCAAATTGTTTATAACTATACTGATTTTTAAAAATCAGTTCCAGAGAGAGGTTGGTTAACATTACCCTGTAGATACAATCAAAAGGATTTGTATTTCCTCTGATGGTTCAGTTAGTTTTGCTTTATGTACTTTAAGGCTAAATTATTAGATGCATACCTGAGGAAAGACCATCCTTTGCTTGGTATTTGCATGGTGTATTTTTTTTCTTTTTTCTATGGGCCCTTTTATTTGCTTATGTTCTAGTTATGTCTTTTCTAAGTATCATATAATTGGGTTCTAGTTTTTATGTAGTCTGATAACTGTTACTTTTAACTGCATCATTAAGTTCATTTATATTTTGATAAAATTACATATATTCTTGACCTTATTTTTTATTTATTTTTTAATTATAGGTGATATTCAATATTATATTAGTTTCAGGCATACAGCATAGTGGTCAGATATTTATATAATGTATATAATTTATGAAGTGATCCCACTGGTAAGTTTAGTACCTCCCCCCGACACCATGCAAACTTACTACATTATTTTTGGCTATATATTTCCTGTTCTGTACTTTACCTTCCATGACTAATTTGTAACTGCCAATTTGTACTTGATCCTTTCACCTTTTTAAGCAGCTCCCCAGCATCCCCCACCCCCCCACCCCAGCGTGTCAACCATCAGTTTGTTCTCTGGATCTATGAGTTTGTTTCTGTTTTGTTTGTTTATTTTGTTTTTCAGATTCCACACATAAGTGAAATCATTCATTTGCCATTCATTTGACTTAATGTCACTTAGCATAATATAGTACCCTCTATATCCATCCATGTTATCACAAATGAATGGCAGGATTTCACCCTTTTTGTGTTCTATTGTTTATATGTACCATAACTTCTTTATCAGTTTCCATTGACGGACACTTAGGTTGCTTCCATACCTTGGCTATTGTAAATAATACTGCAGTGACATAGGGATGCATTTGTCTTTTCAAATTAGTGGTTCGGTTTTGGCTTTCTTTAGATAAATACCCAGAAGTGAAATTGCTGTGTCCTTTTTGTCTTTTGTTATAGTCTTTGTTTTAAAGTCTGTTTTATCTGATATAACTATTGCTACCCCAGCTTATTTTTCATTTCCATTTGCATGAACTATTTTTTCCATTCCTTTGCTTTCAGTTCGTGTGTATCTTTTGATCTGAAATGGGTCTCTTGTAGGCAGCATATGTTAGGGCCTTGTTTGTTTGTTTTTTTATCTATTCAGCCATTCTTTGTTTTTTTTTTAATTGGAGCACATAACCATAATTATTGCTAGATATATAGTTGTTGCCATTTTATTATTCATATTTTTTATCTTTTTCTTCTTAAAGAAGTCCCTTTAACATTTCTTGGAATACTGGTTTTTTAGTGATGAACTCCTATAGTTTTTTCTTACCTGGGATGATTTATCTCTTCAATTCTAAATGTTTGCCTTACTGGGTAGAGTAATCTTGGTTGTAGTTTCTTGCTTTTCATCACTTTGAATATTTTGTGCCAGTCCCTTTTGGCCTGCAAAGTTTCTGGTCAGAAATGAGTTGACAGTCTTATGGGAACTCCCTTGTATGATTTTATTTGTTTTTAGCCTTTGACATTTTAATGATGACGTGTGTTGGTATAGGCCTCTTTGGATTTGTCTTGGTTGGAACTCTTCCTGGACTTACTTGTCTATTTCTTTAGCTTAGGGTATGGAAGTTTTCAGTCATTATTTCTTAAATGGGTTTTCAATCCCTTGTGCTTTTGCTTCTGCTGGTACCTCTGTGATGCGAATGTTGTTACAATGGATGTTGTCCCACAACATCCTCATTAACTGTCCTCATTTTTTTTTAAATTGTTTTTAGGTGTTCCAGTTGAGTGTTTTTCACTATGTTGTTTTCCAAACCACTGATTTGGTCCTCTGCTGTTGATTTCATCTAATGCATTCTTCGTTGTATTCATTTCTGACACGTTCTTTTTTTTATGGTTTCTGTGTCCTGTTTTATCTTTCTTATCTTTTGTTGAAGTTTTTTCACTGAGCTCATCTATACTTTCTATAAGTTCACTGAGTATCTTTATAACCAGTGTTTTTTAACTCTTTGGGAGATGGCTTGCCTTCATTTTGTTTCGTTCTTTTCCTGGAGTTTTGCTCTTTGTTTCATTTGGGACATACTTATTTGTCTCCTCATTTTGGTTTCCTTCCTGTGTTTGTTTCTACATGTTAGGTAGATCTGCTCCATCTCCCAGTCATGCCAAGGTGGTCTTAACTAATGTGTATCTTGACATCTTACCTATGATGAATCCAGGAGATAATCCCTCATGATTCTTAACAATTAAGGCTGGGTGTGGGGTAGACAAGCTCACTTTTCATCTCCGCCCCTCCCACCATTCTCTACATGGCTTCCTTTTTATATCCTTGGTTATAAGAGTACTGTACAGCTAGTCTTCAGGTGGTTCTGAAGGCTGGTTCTATACTTTAGTTGTAATTTTGATGTGGTCATGGGAGGAGGAAAGCACAGCATTTGCCTGCTCTGCCATTTTGATGGGAAGTCGCATGTGTATTTGACTTTAAATGTATCACCTTATTGTGCTCTTTGCTCCATTTTGTTATCTCCCTCCCCCCCACCCCGTCTTTTGGACTGATTGAGGTGTTTTGTCGGGGGGGGGGTCTTTTTTTTTTTTAGCACTTGAATTTTTCTCTTCATTGGTTTAGAAGTTATACACCCCTTTTCTATCCTTCCTTTGTCAGGCTGAATATACAACATGCTTAACTTACCTTACCAGCATCTGAAGTTAATCAGTATCTTAACTGTGTAACTAGACAATGCTGGGATCTTAGAATAGGAATTGGCAAACATTTTCTATAAAGGATCAGATGGCAGATACTTTTTCCATGCCATATGGTCTCCATCACAACTACTCTTTTCCACCATTGTAGCAGGAGAGCAGCCATAAATAGTACATAAACAGCGGAGGGGGGGGACTGTATTGCAAAAAAAAATTGGTTATAAAAATTGGTGACAAGCGGGATTTGGCCCTAGTTTGTTAGCAGTTCCTTTAGAACTCTTAAATTTCATTTAACTCTCTACTAACTTTTCTTACTGTTTTTATATATTTAAAGTGTTTTTTTAATCTTCCTACAGTAATTACTTTTTTATCCAGCAAGTGTTTATTTTGGTGTATCTTCATATTTCCAACTTTCTTTTCTCTTTATACCTACATTCATCATCTTAGACCTACCATCTGAGAGATCACTTTCTGCCTCAAGTACATCCTTTAGACTGTCTTTTAGAGAGGGTTTGTTGGTTACCAACTCTTAGATTAGTCTTTCGGTTATTCGAGTATTTTTATTTCATCCTCACTCTTAGTGATTTTTCTTTGTAGAATTCTGAGTTCAGATTTGTTTTTCCAATGTCTGTGGTTTCCATAGTTGTAAAGTCATCTGTCATTTTTAACTGCCTTTAAAATATTTTCTGGCTGCATTATTTTTGTGTTCTGCATCCTTTAAGTATATTTTATTGATTATGCTATTACAGTCATCCTATTTATTAACTCCCATTTATCCCCCTCTGCCTTGTATTCCTCTTCCCTCCAGCATTCCCCCCACTTAGTTCATGCCCATGAGTCAAAGCCCATCTTTGTCTTCTACATTTGCTATACTCTTCTTAACCTCCTTCTGTCTATCTTGCACCTACCAATTATTTTTCTTATTGCTTATATCTTTTTCCCCATTCTCCCCCACCACCCCCAGCTCATATTCCTCCATGTGATCTCTGCTTCTGTGATTCTGTTCATGTTCTAGTTGTTTGCTTAGTTTGTTTTTGCTTTTGTTTTATTTTGTTTTGTTTTTAGGTTCAATTGTTGATAGTTGTGAGTTTGCTGTCATGTTGCTGTTTATAGTTTTGATCTTCTTTTCCTTAAATAAGTCCCTTTAACATTTCATATAATAAGGACTTGGTGATGATAAACTCCTTTAACTTTGCCTTATCTGGGAAGCACTTTATCTGCCTGTTCATTCTACACGATGGCTTTGCTGGAGAGAGTAATCTTTGATGTAGGTCCTTGCTTTTAATGACTTTAAACACTTCTTTCCAGCCCATTCTTGCCCACAAGATTTCTTTTGAGAAATCAGCTTTTAGTCTTACGGTAACTCCTTTGTAGGTAACTTCTTCTCTCTTCTGCTTTTAAGATTCTCTCTTTATCTTTAGTCTTGGATAATTTAACTAAAACGTGTCTTGGTGTGTTCCTTTTTGGGCCCAACTTCTTGGGACTCTGAGTTTCCTCGACTTGTATGTCTATTTCCTTCCTTATATTGGGGAAGTTTTCTTTCATTATTTTTTCAAATAAGTTTTCAGTTTCTTGTTCTTCCTCTTCTGACGCCCTTGTGATTTGGCTGTTGGAACATTTAAAGTTGTCCCAGAGGTTAGGTAGCCTCTCCTCATTTTATTTTATTTTATTTGTTTATTTTATTTTTTTATTGTTGTTCAAATACAGTTGTCTACATTTTCTCCCACCACAACCCCCTTCGTTTTGTCCATGTATCCTTTATAGTTGTTCCTGAAATCCCTTGCCCCTTTTGAATTCTTGTTTCTTAATTCTCTTCTGGTTGAATGTTTTTTTCTTCTTTTTGTTCTAAATCAATTGATTTGAGTCCCAGTTTGCTTCCCTTCACTCTTGGTTCCTTGTATATTTTTCTTTATTTCACTTTGTATAGCCTTCACTTCTTTTATTTTGCAGCCGTGTGCAATCATTTCTGTGAGCATCTTGATTACCAGGGTTTTGTACTCTACACTTGATAGGCGGTCTATCTCCTCATTGCTTAGTTCTTTTTCTGGAGTTTTGATCTGTTCTTTCATCTGGACCATATTTCTTTGTCTTGGTACAGTTGTTATGTTGGAAGTGGCAGAGCCTTAGGAATTCACCAGGGTGGGGCAACTCCCTTTGACACGTTTTGACACTGTTTGTGGGGGAGGGTCAGAGTGGGAATGATGCCATCTGTTCGGCTCTCAGCCAGCTTTCAGTCACTTCCCTAACTACCCACAGGGGAATTGTGCCTTTCCGATGCTGATTCTCATGCGGATTGGCTTGTGTATGTTCTAGGGCCCCATGGACCCCACCAATGGACTCTCCTGTGAGACTGGCAGTGTCTAGTGCTGCCACTACCACCACAGGTGTTTACAGCCAGAGGTTTTGAAACTTTCTTTTCCTGTGCTGGAACCCTGGGTTGTCTTACTCTCCAGTTGTTCCTCCTGGTTTATCCATGTGCAAATAGAGGACTGCCCAGTCTGTCAGCCACCATTTTTCTGTGCATTCCCTCCACCCTGGCTGCCTGTCTCCCTGTCTCCCTCCTACCAGTCTGGATGAATGTTTCTTCCTTAACTCATTGGTTGTCGGCCTTCCATACAGTTTGCTTTTCCAGCAGTTCTGGTTCATTTTAAATTGGTGGCTGTCATTTATTTGGCTGTGCAAGGAAGCAAAGCATATCTTCCTACACCCCCATCTTGGCCAGAAGCCCTGCATTTTTACTATAATGTGAAAATGCAGATTTATCTTTATTCACCTTATTTGGAAAATGTTAGGGTTCTTGAAACTGTATAGTGTTTTTCTTCAGTTCTGCAAGAACTGAAGCATCAGCCCATTTCTATTAAAATACTATCTCTGCCTTATTCTTTCTCTTTTCTCCTTCTAAAACTACCATTAAATATAGCTTAGGTCTTCTCCCTACGTCTTACCTATCCTTTGACCTGTCTTCAGCTTTTTTTTTTCATCTTTTTTATTTCTATATTGCATTCTAGGACATTTCTAGTTTTATTTCTTTTAAAAATCTTCTGAGTCACTTTTTATAGTTTCACTGTAGATACTTTCAGGCTTTATTTTATTCCTTTAAATTTTGCAGAACTGTCCTGTAAGCTGTGTATGATTCATTTAAATTTATTGATACATGTGGAAGTCTCTCGGCTGCCTCTTTTTGTCTCCTTTGGTTCCTGCTTATTAAGCCTTTTTTCTTTATTGTTTATACTTGTTTATTTTTTGAGTGCTGCTTTCTTTCTTTAAAAAGTTATTTGCAAGAATTTTTTGAAGATGGAACACACAGGTCTTTTTTTTTTTCTACCAGGTACCTGGGAACATTGTGAATCTGGGTCTATCTGAAACCAAGTTAAAGTTTTAAGATTCTCTTGACCACAAAAGCAAAGCAAATTTTCATTTCAACTCTGTGCAAGGGCTAGCTCATGACCACAACTTCTAATGGATTTTTCCTCCTCCTGTTCCAGTTAGACCAGTGCATACTTCCTAGCACACTCTGGAGTTTATGTCTGGTTTACCCTTTTCCTGTGACTCAGCTGCATTTAAAGAGAGCTGCCTAGAAGTTTACAAGGTTTTGACTCTGACCCCCTTGCTCAGAGGCTGGTGAGAGGGGAAGCCTGTATTTGCTAGAATTTGCAAAAGTGGCTTCATTACTTTGCTTACCTGAGTTCTCACTGTTTAATAGAGTTGACCTGTATTTTCCTCTTCACTGCTTTTAGAGGTATTAAAGTACACTTTATTGTGTGTGTGTGTGTGTGTGTGTGTGTGTGTGTGTGTGTGTGTGTTTTCCCCATTATCTCCCCATTATCTAGTGTTCTTAGCTGTTTTCATTGGGAGAGTTGGTTGTTATAACCACTGCCACAGTTGAAACCAAAGTTCTGTAGTTATAAATTGTATATAATTTCTTAAATCATTTTTATTATTATCCAGTGATTGCTTGCCTTTCTTTTCCCTTGGCTTGGGTCTTGTTTGTCTTGACTCTGCATTGCAAACTCTAGATCCCCATTTATTTAATCAAGAAACTTGTGTTTAGACTTGACCATTTCTTTGCCTAATATTTTTCATTAGGCTTGGTCTAGGCAGTGCCATGATTCCTCCCCTGAGTGAAGTACCTCTCTAGTAATAAAAACAGATATATATTATAAAACCATCACTCAAAGAGAGAGAACTGTATAGGTAGCACCTATGATTGCCAAATGACCTTGTCTTGGCTTGTAGAGCATATGGGTAAAAGCGCTGGCTCTGAAGTTACACAGACCTGGATTTGAATACGGGCTCTGCCTGTTAGAAATAGTTGTATAGTGTTGGCCATTCATTAATTCTCACTGCCAAATGGAGGTGATGGAGCAGTACCTGTCTCATCGTGTTCTGAGGACTAAATGGCATTGCTTCTTGGCACAGTTTGTGAAACACAAGTACTCAATAAATCTTTAAAAGTATATGTTTTTATGCATTTGTTTTTAGAGAGAGGGGAAGGGAAGGAGAAAGAGTGGGAGAAAAACATCAATGTGTGGTTGCCTCTCATGTGCCCCCTACTGGGGACCTGGCCTGCAACCCAGGCATGTGCCCTGACTGGGAATTGGACCAGCAACCCTTTGTTTCATAGGCCCGTGCTCAATTCACTGAGCTACATCAGCCAAGGCAGTACTCAATCTTAACTGCTATATTTTGAAAGTTATTTTATTCACTTTTTAAATTTAAGGAATTTAAAAATTAATTTGTCTAATTTTTTTGGTTGTTAGATGTACTTCATGAAAAATCGTGCCCGAAGGCAAGGTATTAACTTAAAACTTCTACCCAATGGATTCACCAAGAGGAAAGAAAATTCAACATTTTTTGATAAGAAGTAAGTTTCTAACTTCTTCCTTACTATATCAGGTGTTCTGATGTTATCAGGAATATCTTTTTTGAATTGTTGTTCCATTAACAGTTGTCCCACCTTTTTCCCCCATTGCTCTGTCCTGTCCTACCCCCTACTTCCAAAGTCAGGAACATCTTTTAAGGTTTAGTTTGATATGATACAGTGCTACCAAAAGTGTGGTCTGTGAGCTGTTTGTTATTGATCCATGAAAAGATAACTATACAATTTGAAAATAAGCATTTAGAAACTTAAGCTGATTTTGTATAGTGAAACTAATAAAAATTTGGGCTTGCTGTGTGTGTGTGTGTGTGTGTGTGTGTCTGTGTGTGTCTGTGTGTCTGTGTGTCTGTGTGTCTGTGTGTCTGTGTCTCTGAGATCCCAGATACCCTGGAAGTGTTTCAGAGACTTCAGGGTCAAAGCAGTGAGTCATAGAGGACTCATGCATGGTTTTGCTCAGAGCAGCTCAGCTTTTTATTATCGTTTCTACCTTAGGATTCCACTAAGATTTTATTTGAAAGCCAGTGATGTGAAAGAAAGGGACTTTGGAAACTTTTACTCTGTAGTGAGTGTGAATACAGGTAATACAACAGAGATTAGTTTGCTGCTTTCTGAAAGTGCTAGATCAAAAAGGCCCCATTAATACACAGGACTGTAAGCGTTCCAAGTCCTGTAAGTAGCCCAGTAAATTATTGGATAATGCCCTTCACAAGTCAAGATTCTGGATTTAGAGTTAAAAAAAAACAACAAACAAACTGAGTGAGTTCCTTCCTCTTCAGTCTCTTAGTATGTGTGAAACTTGTACAACTTACTTCCTTTCTCTGGGCTTCATCTGTGTGATGTGGGGTTTGTGCTAGGTAAACTTGAATTCCCTTCCGGTTTTACTCTTCATAAATTAAAAAGACAGCATCAGAATTATTAGTATTCTAATAAACCTTCTGTCTTTTCAAAACATGTTATATTATTAGATAATGTTATCCATTTTTTTAATATGTTTCAAGACATAGATATTTGTAAATGTGGTTTTCCTTTTTCCTGGTTGGCTTCCAGAAGTAAAGTAATGCCTTTCATTTATCAAATGTGAGGTGATTCCTTTGCACATTTTGAAACTAGTATATTTGGAAATTGGCATAATTTATTTGAAATGTGAAGTAACTGCTCTGTGCCTTCTCAGATATAAAGCCACACACTTTTTTCTGCAGCCAGCTCTTTTCCCTTAAACAATATAGTATGGATCTCTTTTCTTGTTATTGCAAATCTGCCTCATTGTTTTAAGTTGTCTGCTCCAACTGTGACTACTCTATAGTAATTCATTTAATTATCTCCACATTCATGAACATTTAGCTTATTTCTAGTTTTTGTTACAAATAATGCTGTAATAAATATTGTTGAACAGATTGTTTTGTGTGCTTATGTGATATTTCTGTAGGATTAATTCCTAGAAAGCAGAAGTACTGGGTCAGAGACTACATTCATTTATACTTTTTAGAGAAACTCCGAGTTGTTTTTCCCTGAAAGTACTACTTTGTACCTTCATCAAAAAAAGTATCAGAGTACCTATTTTAGTTATACCTGCACTTTAATTGAATTTTATTCAACTTTTTTGACTATGTAATCATTAGAGAGGCCGATCTCTTACATTTTTTATTTCTTTTAAGATGTTCCTGTTTATATATCATCTCAATCTGTTATGTTCATTTGAACATATTTATCAGTCTGTTTATCCTTTAATTTTGTCTCCCATTTTCGATGCATTTTCAATAGTTGTAAAAATATTCTATAAAACGTAGAAATAGTAAAACAGAGTGGTCAAGAGCACAAACTAGAACCAGGCTGCCTGAGTTCAAATTTCTCTGATCAGCATCTTCCTAGGTATGTGACCTTTTAAAGTAATGCGCATAACTACTTTGTGCCTCAGTTTCCTCATTTATAAGGTGGGACTAATAATAAAGTAGGGTTAAACCAGTTTTTCATTTCCATTTGTAGTACCATATGAGAATACCTGTTTAAATATCACTAGTACTGAGTTGACTCTTTTTCTAAAAAACTTACCAATTTTGCTCCTGGTCGGGTGGCTCTGTTGGTTGGAACATCATCCCATGCACCAAAAGGTTGTGGGTCCAGTCCCTAGCCAGGGCACATGTCTAGGCTGCGGGTTTCATCCCTGGTCAGGGCCTATATGGGAGGCAACCAATCAGTGTTTCTCACATTGATGTTCTCTGCACCCCCACCCCTAAAATCAATAAAAATAACCTCAGGTGAGGATTGAAGAGAATTATTAATTTTAAAGTTTGAAATAATATTTTGTTTAAATTTCACTTCATTGCACTAAGATATGGAATATTTGCCCACAAGTTTAAGTGTAACATTTGACTTTAATTCAGTGATGAGCTATCATTCATCTTGGGAGTCAGTTCAGTGGTGAAAAAATTGTTAATTTGTGTAACTGAGTTTTTCCATTTCTTCATTGTTAAATGGCCCAGTAAATTTTTAAAGGAAAAATGGTTTTGCTACTAACTGAATTTAAAATGTCTGTCTTCAGATGTTAGATGAATAATAAAGCGTTAATATTACTTTTCAGCTAGTAGAAAGGCATTTTTAAAGAATATTATTGCTTAGTCAGCTTGGAAATCTCTTTAATCCCAATATTTTGTTTATTCTTTTTTTAAAAGATTTTATTTATTTTTAGAGAGAAGGGAAGAAAGGGAGAGAGGGAGAGACACATTGATATGTGAGAGATAACATCGATTGTTGCCTCTCACACGCCCCCAACTGGGTACTCGGCCTGCAGTACAGGCATGTGCCCTGACTGGGAATCGAAGCAGCAACCTTTTGGTTTATAGGCCAGCACTCAACCCACTGAGCCACACCAGCCAGGGCTATTTTGTTTATTCTTATTTAGCATTTTCATCAAAGATTTAAATTTTGGCACTATTGACATTTTGAGCCAGAGAATTCTTTATTGTAGAAGTCTGGCTTGTGCATTCTAGAGTATTCTCCAGCTGTTGGTAACACACATACACACACTCTCTGTTGTGACAACAAAAATGTCTTGCCAGATGTCCCCCGAGGTAGGGCAGAGGGGAGAGGCAGAATCACCCGTATTTGAGAAGCACTGATTTAGATGAAAACAGAAGGCATGCTTACTGAACTTAATGCATGGCAAAGTCAGGGCTACAGAAAATTTTGATTGGTAATAGGTGGAATAAGATAAATAAATAAGGTCCTGTACTGTAGGGGTGGACTATGGGAGAAAAATAAAAACACACTTAGAAGTACCTTCTTTGAGATACCTGTGTTTTTTTAACCATTCAATATGAAAATGGCCAAGACTTTAGGTAATGGTAGTGTTATTTGTTAGAAGGAGTCAAGAAGCAAATACTAAATCCTTTAAAAGAATTGTTTTCACCTCTATTCTCACTTGTGTTTCTAACAGACTCATTTTCAATGCTTTTCTCATCTTTCAAAAGTGATTAAGGCTTGACTTAAATAAACCTGTATTTCAGTAATGCCTGTACCATTTGGTACACATTAGATGATCTTGGGCAAGATCAAACTTACTGGGTTGTTCAGAGGATTGAATGAAGTAATACCATACCAGGTATGTAGTTTGCTACTGGTCATGGACCAACAGACTACATACCTGGCACTCAGTAAATAATATACAGTGACTTTTTTATCTGACATTCTGAGGTATAGTACCTTTACTATATTACATTCACCCCCAGTCTGGGGCAGCATTACACAATCAGTCCATCCTGTTTCTGTAGTGAAACCTAGAACTTTTTACAGCATACAGTGTTACGTTGGTGTACTGTGGGGGTGACTTTGCCAGCAAGTCCCCCTTTTCGCCACGGATGAAAGTAACACTACCAACATGATCTGCTTGGGGAAGAGAGGTGGCCAATTTCTCAGGCGAAAAAGGCCAGGAGCCCCTTCCTCCAGGGACTTTTATTGGGTTTTAATACACAGGGATACAGGTGGTAAGGATCAAACAGTAGATAACATTTCAAAGAAAAACGAGGGCTTAGTCTGAGTCAGTGTCAGGAAAGGGGATTGCAGAAACTTTGGGAAACATACTCATTTCCTGCTCAGATCCTTATCATATGAATGAAAGTACTCTTAGCAAAGCAGGTTTCACAGGACTTTTAGGAACTCTTTCTAATGCCTGATCACCCTAGATCCCACTCTAGCCATGCACCACCTCCCGCATCACCGATTTTCAGGCTTAAGTGGATTAGAGCCAGGAAACGCTTTTCCCTGACGACATGGGGACTCGGGCTATGTCAGAATAGCTGGGTGGGGGGCAAGGGTCCATCACTCCCTCTTTGTTGCAGCCCGCGTCCTGCATGTCGAGTCCTTCCGTGATGGACCGAGTCCTTCCAAGTGATTGTGTCTGGCTTGGGTTGCCCCTCTCTGTGAGGACTCCTACTGGTCATGGACTAACCGACCATGCTTTGATGGGGGGAGCAGAGGCAGCGTTTGCTACCAGAGACAAGCTTTGTCTCCTAGTGGCTCCAATTCTGGAGGTTGCTCACTCATCCTTAGCCATGGGGGGTAGTTACAATTCCTGAAATCAGGCAGAGCAATTCCCAACAGTGTACTCCTCGTTAATTCATTCCAGAACTGGAAATGAGTGCTGCAACCGATAAGTACTAAACCATGAAGTGTTTTCTCTTGGGGGAGAGGGGGAGCATAGCCTCATGATTCACACAAGTCCTACCAAGTACAAAGCATTTCCAAGAAGCACTGAGTGCTGAAACTTTTTTTTCTCCTCAAAATGTGGCAAGTGTGGGGTTTGGTGAGTTCTAAAGCTGACAAGTAGGCGTGACTGTAAATGGGCTCAATCAGGTTTTGCTGCCCAAGGAGTTAGGAAAAAAACTTATATTTTTGAGATTTGGGGATTTTGGATTGTGGTTCTACACCAAGATGATGATGATGATGATGATGATGATGATGATGATTATTATTATTATTACTCCCTGGGTATTACATTAGTTTTTTATTTCAATAGCTTAAACTGTAATATAGTCAAGAACTCAAACTAAACTTCTTAAAAATCAAATGTTCAAGTGGTGATTTGAGCAGCTAATTAAAGAATTCTTTAGGTATTTTTGTAAGTTTTCTATAAAGTCTGACATTATTTCAAAATAAAAAAGTTTTTTAAAAATTTAAAACCCACCCTGGCTGGTGTGGCTCAGTGGATTGAGCACTGGCCTGTGAACCAAAGGGTTGCTGGTTCCATTCCCAGTCAGGGTACATGCCTGGGTTGCAGGCCAGGTCCCCAGTAGGGGGCACTCCAGAAGCAACCACAGATCGAAGTTTCCTTCTCTTTCTCCCTTCTCTCTAAAAAAATAAATTAAATCTTTTTAAAAAATTTTAAAAAGAAGGAGGAGGTATGGGTTAACCAGGCCATTTTCCTCCTCTGTGTTCTTGAGAGTATAAATTAATAGTCATTTAGAAAGCAATTTGGTAATATTTTTCAAAATGTTATATATGCCCACTCAAGGAATTTAGTCCACAAATGTATTAGTATACTTCACAGAGATATATGTACACATATATTTGTCACAGCATTGTTTTTAATGGTGTAAAGACTATGAAAAACCTCAAGAACTTATCAGTATGGGACTGAGTTAGTGATGGTACTTTCATGCAGTGGTATTCTATGTAGTCATTAAATAAAAAGTTAAGTGTAAGAGTACTGTCATGGAATGGCATCTGTGATTATTCAGTGCCAAAAATATTCCGTGGTTTAAACAATTATCT
Source organism: Artibeus jamaicensis (assembly GCF_021234435.1). NCBI lineage: Eukaryota > Metazoa > Chordata > Mammalia > Chiroptera > Phyllostomidae > Artibeus > Artibeus jamaicensis. The sequence goes on along the minus strand of NW_026522025.1, from coordinate 31,068,578 downwards.
GAAAGATAGGAAGCTCACTTTTTCTATTGACGTAAAATTTACATGCAATGAAATACACAAATCGTAAGTATACATTTGTTGGGCTTTGACAAGTGTGTATACCTATAGAACCTACTCCCTCTGAGAACATAGAATGTTACTGTCATCCCACAAACGTTTTCCCTAATTAGTTCTTCTCCTCCCCAAAGATAATATCTGTTCTAATGTTTTTTTCCTGAATATGCCTCCTTTAAAATTTCATGTGTGTGGAATCATTATAGCTTACCCTTACTTTTGCATGATAGTTAGCTGAATGTGAACTATCTCAAGTTGACACTTATTTTAGTATCTCATTTGTTTGTTACACTTCTTACTTTTGCCACTGTGGAGAATACTGTTGTTTTATATAGTCTTTTTTTTTTTTAAGCTGCTTTTAAGATCTTTATTTTATCTTTGGAGTTCTGCAGTTTCACTACGTGGGTGTTTTCTTTTTTGTTTATCTTCCTCCAGATTTGTTGTCCTCCCGAATATGACAGTTCTGGAAAATTCTAATGAATTATCTTTCTTATTTCTTTGTCTTTGCTACATTCTGGGTAATTTACTCAGCTATATTACCCAAGTTGTTGTCTCTCCTCAGCTGTGTCTAATTAATCTGGTCTTTAGACCATTTTGTTTTGTTTATTTCAGTTATGTTTTTTATTTTTAGAAGTTCTGTTTCTTTCCCAAATCTGCCTGGTCTTTAAGATAGAATTGTATTCCTTTCTCATGTTTCAAGCTCCCTTTTGTTTACTAATTTAGGGTATTTATTATCTATGTAATTCCAGTATGTGAAAGGCTTGGAAATCTGTTACTAGTGCTTGCTGTTTCTATTGACTCTTGATTATGGTGGCTTGTTTTTTCTCCTAAAATGTAATTATGAATTCAAAAAGGTAGTACACATTTGCATTTGCCAAATACCCTGTGGCACCAATCCAGAATCCTCTTTAATTTCTTAGTCTGAAATTGCTGGGACTAGCTATACTAGTAGTAATAATCTGAACTTCAGACGCATTTGAGGAAGCTGCAGTTAGGCATCATTCTCAACTGAAACCTTCCTCCCCATCCCATTTGCCTTATTCCGTCTGAAGCTGAGGTCTCTAAGCTTCCTTGTCTCCTTTTGCGAATGGTAAGCATTTTTCTGGTTCGCCTGCTCACTGGTTTTATGCAGTGATCTCAGATTGAGGTCTCCAGTTTAGGTGTGCCCAGGTTCTTGCCTCATGTCACCCAGTAACTGTTGAAACACGAGCCTCTTGCTTATCAAGATTGGCAGAGGTCTCCTGAGTGTGTGTATCTTGAGCTTCCACTGTGGTTTTCAGTTCCTGTTTCCTTTTGGCCTAAGATTTTTCTTACTTTCTGATGAGTGCAGTATGTTTGTTCTGTTTCTCTCCAGGGTTTCTTACTGTTTGCTTTTGGGAGGGTTTTCAGATGATCCTCTTTACCATGTTGCCTTAATTGTTTAAAATAAGCACTGGCCCCAGTACAAAGGTAAGGTCATTAGTGGGAAAGAGGTGGATCCAGAAGGCATGATAATTACTGTTCATCCTGCAATGCTTGGAATTTCTCTGATAGATGTAACCATATAGATGGAAAATGAAATATATACAAAGATAGTATAACATTATTTTAATAGCAAAATGTAGTATGAATTTAAATATTCATTAATAGTGGACTGCCTAAATTACAGTATACCTTTACAATGGAAAAAGAATGAAATGGCTCTTTTAGTTGTGTTTTAGTTGGCTCTTTTAGTTGTGTTTTAGCTTCTACAGGAAGCTGTAGATATCACACCTGGAGACTGTGGCTCTGCTTGTATAACATGTCTCATTTGGCTCCATGAATTCCTCCTTTTATTTTCTGGCTCTTTGGGTCTGAGGATTCAGCAGTGAGATGGGGAATATACTTTGACTTGTCAATTGGAAAAAAAAAGAATTATATGGAGACCTTTCCCAATAATGTCTTTAGCTTAATTTCAGGCTTGGACTCTTACATGTGGCCTCACCACCCATTTCCCAGAAATGGGCCCAACTTTTGATCTTCTCCCCACACTTTGTTTCTACCTGACCTTAACCCTCAGTTCTAAGCAAACCAGTCCTCCTTACCTTTCCTTTACCGCTGCCAGCTTAGAATTGCATTTCTAACTTCCTTTTGGCCCAGGGCTCTTGAGCTCTCTATGGGCCTCTCTCAGATTTAATTATTAAGATAGTAGGCATGTGCCCATTATTAGACAAAAGTGTGAATTAATAGTTGAGCTACAGCCTGTTTTAGAAGCTAGCCACTAGGTGTCTCTCTTGTAAAGAAATAACCTATTACGCTTTCAAAAATTACTTTTTTTTCTTTGGATAAAATTACAACATTCTAGTTATATTGCAATGATATACCCATCCACTTCTGCGTTAGGCAGTAGCACTTTTTTCCCAAAACAGTTATGGTTTTTTGCATGGTGTTTTGTAAGTTATAGACATTTGTACATTTTTGTAAATTGACTCTAGAAAAGAGGGAGCAAGGGAAAATGAAATGATGGGCTTAGCAGTTATGGTCATGCGTGAGAGACAAGTGGATTTTGTAGTGATCTTTGGGTGATTACATAACAAGTGCTCGGAACAAACTTGTTAACTGGTTGAAAATGTTTAGCTCTTCAGTTTCTCTGCCATAAAAGCAACGATGGGGACTTAGAAAATCAGTGTGAAAGAAGAGAAACCTAATGATTTCCCCAGTCAGGTTTTCCCTTTCTGGAGCCACGCAGACTTAGGAAGCTCCTGTTTCACAGAGGGTGTTCCTTCCCACAGCAGCAGTTAGGCAGCACTCACGGCATGGAAAACCAGATTCTGGATCGTCTTGGGGTCCCTACACTGGTTCAGTTAAGCAATCCTTCCCTGGTCAGCCGAGTCCGCTCCATTGTCATATGCCTCTAGAAAGTGTCCTTTTCCTTTCATTTCCGTCACCACAGCATTTATCAGCTGTATTTTCCTGTGCAAGCCCATCTTGTCTCACCCTGGACTACTGGGGAATTCCAAGTGCACTTACTACCTTCAGTGTCTCTTCACCTCAGTCACTCTTATACACTGCTGCAGGGTCCACCCTTATAAAACATGTTTTTGTGATGATGGTCACCTGCTCAGAATCCTTTAATGCTTCCGTGCCCACAGGAATCATTAGCACAGAGATGCCTTCACTAGCCTTGGGGTGTCTGAAGCTCTCAGGTATTGTACCCCATTCCATGGCTTAAAATCAACTACCTTTTCTTATCCCCCACCCCCATCTGAAATTGCCACCTTCCAGGAGGTTAGAAATAGTGTTTCAAGTATTTGTCATTAGGTAGAATAAATAACCTGTCATCCTCAGTGTATTTGCTTTTTGAGAGAGGAATGATATAGTTCATAATTCTTGAATGTTTATTTTGTACTAAACATGATAAAATTTAATTTGTATGTGTAAGGGGGTTTCTGGGCAAGCTACTCCTCTTTACCTGTTGCCTTATTTGTAAGATGGGGACAAAAATAGTCCTATTTGTGTGTGTACTATATGGTTTTCAACCTGGAGTGCCTGTCAGAATTGAATAGACAATTTCAAAATGTAGATGCTTAGGCTGACCAACAGAATTGCTAATTCACTGGGTTTAGGGTAGAGCTTAGGGTGTCCTTGTTTTTAAAAGCTCTAGATGAGGTTATGCATATGTGGGGGTAGCGGATATATGGGAAACTTCTACTTTCCTCTTGATTTTGAGGCTCTAAAAGGGCTCTAAAAAACTGCCTTTAATTTTTTTTTAAAGCACCACATTATTTTGCTCTTTACTTCTATTTGAAAACCAGTCACCTGTGTGCCAGTAAGTCACTGTCTTTTCTCAAGTAGTTCAGTCAGTGGGAAGACAGACAAGTCAAGTCAGCCAACACGTCGAGCAAGTTACTGCTCTGCCGGAGAACGTGTGCAGTGCTGCCGGAGCACGGAGGAGGGCCCACCGCTCCAGCCGGTGGGGAGTGTTACTCCTTGAGAGCTGGGGACTGGAAAGACCTCCCAGTGAAGACAGAATTCAAGCAGATTTTTAGAGAATCTTCCTATTCCTGTGAGGGATTCATACTAAATGTGGATCTTCATATTCAGTCCCCACCTGATTTCCTAATGTATTAACTAAATGTACCCAGGATGGTCACTATTCTTATTCCTAGAATGTCTTCCCCTTGCATATTTCCTGGGCATCTGTGAAAGTGCATAAGCTCATCTTCTTATTTGTCCTTTGCCAGAATTCCTATAATACGTATTTTCTGCACAGTTAATAGGAAACAGATGCTGGCATTTAGTGCTGGTACTCAGTTTTGGGTGTCCATTGATCTGCTCTCCTTTCTGCATTCTAGTGTTTCCTAGCAGGGGCTCTATTGGCATTTTCAACAGGACAATTTTGTTGTTGTGTGGGACTTAGCATTACAGGAAGGTTAGCATTTCTGGCCCCTGCCCACTAAATGCCTGAAGTACTACCCAATCTTGGAACAATCAAAACTACCCAGCCATTTCCAAATGCCCCCCAGCCCCTAGGTCTGTACCTCTTCTAGTTAAGAACTGCTTTGCTTTATTAAATGCTCAAGTACTTACCAATTATTTGAAGCAAAGTGTACTTTTTCATTTTGATCTTCCTCTACTACTTCCATTTTCTTAATATATTATCTACTGAAGCCAATACCACACACTTAACCTGTTTCCTATTATTATTATGTAGTGGTGAAACTAATTTTTTAAAAAGCAAAATATATAACTGGAACTTTTCTAAGTATTTTCATAATGATGTGAGACATAAAGTTTTGGTTTTCATTCTCCTCAATTCCAGTAATTTTAATCCATGCTAAGTAACTACACAGATCCTTTGTATTCACTCTTCCAAAAATACTTATTATGGTACCAACCCTAATAAAAGAGATGGATTATTTTTATGAGATATAGTTTCTTTTATTTTTGAAACATTAAATTTTGATCTTTTAGTACATTTTAAAAGATAAAAATGTCTGTGCATTAGGGATTATGTAATTCAGGGGCGTCCAACCTGTGGCCCAGGATGGCTATGAATGCGGCCCAACACAAAACCGCAAATTTACTTAAAACATTACTTAGTTTTATTACTTAGATATGTGCATTTCCTATATGAGTGATCACAAACTTAAAAGATTATCAAAAGGGCTGCTGCATAATTAGGGTTATTATATGTGGGCTTTTTTGTTTATCTGTGGTGGTGGACATCACGAAAATTGTGCACAGACTTTTTTTTGCTCATCAGTTTGCTCGCCAGCGTTTGTGTGTTTAGTGTGCAGCCCAGGACACTCTTCTCCTCCCAGCGTGGCCCAGATATGCTGGAAGGTTGGGCACCCCTGACACAGATTAGTTTGTACACTTGTTTTTTCCTTTGAGGATTTCAAAAATTTGGTATTCTTTCTGCTTTGAATTAAAATAGATTTTACAACCAATAGTGGAACAAAACAATTTTTTCCTGAAATTCCTTCAGTTATAATTTGCTGCTTCTAAATTTTACAACATTTGACAACTTATAGATTATCTTCCTTTTCTATTGCTTAGAACTGAAAGATGAAATCTAGAAAGAGAATACTTTAATGCCTTGTACTAGTTATGATGCTTTCTGTTGCATGAAATAAAATACCCAATTCAGATTGGTCTGAGCTATAAAACGGAGGGTGTGTTACTGGCTCTCATAGTTGAATGTCCAGAGGTAGGACAGACCTCAGGGTTAATAGAGACTATGACTCGAGTATGTATCATCAGAAACCCAGTTTATTGCTGATGCTCCTTTGTGTCCTCTATGGGATCAGTTGAATCCTCATGGTTATAGAATGCTCGTGGTAGTTTGGGTTACAGAAGGTATACAGGAGTGCCTCTGTCCCAGCATTAGTGAACAAGAAACCTAAAATTTATTATGATTGAACCACCTCAGCCACCTGCCCAGTCCTGAGCCATGGAAGTATGGTGATGGATTAGGAAGGAGGTTGGTGGTATAGGATGGCCAAGTAGACAATCAAAATATCCACTCTAACTTTTTCAAAGATTTTTTTAAGTATGGACCAAATATCTGATAAAATATGAATGAGATGCTTTTGAATTTGCAACACAGAAATAGACCTGGTTGGTTATTGAATTTTCAGTTCTGAAAAGTTTGTAATAGTATATACTAGATTATACTGCTACCTTTCAGCTGAATAATGATCTTGGAGGAGTGAATTTCTTCTTAGTGTTCCACCTTAACGTTCTTATCTGTAAAATAAGAAGATGGCATTTGTCTCTTAGAGTTACAAGGATTAAATGAATTCATAAATGTATTTACAGTAATGTCTGACATATAAAAAGCACTTAATTGTTGCTGCTTGCTAGTACTCTTTAGTAAAAAGATCTACTGTAGTTTTTATAACTACAGTAACTTTTTAAATTTAATTATGGCATAGTATTTTTGAGATCAGACATGTGGAATGTCTAGTAGCTTCAGCTTACTTACCTCATGGAGTCACCAGTAATTAAACATCAGAAGTAGAAATTTCAGGTATGTTCGCATTGAACTGACATAATATGTCAGTGTGCTTTTTCAAAAGTTGGTGAGAAATACTTCCCTTAATAACTACAAACAGTGGCTGAAAAGTTACGGTCCCGAATATACTATAGAAACACTTATTAGGAGAGTTAAGTAGCAGGACAAGGAGTCTCCCTTTCAGCCCTTGTTTCACTCTTCTTTAAAAACCTTTGTTGTTGGTGCATTGACCACAGAATAAAATACATACCGTTTAGCAGAACATTCAGTACTTTACATTCTGGTATTAACCCACATACCGAGTTTCATCTTCAGCCTCTAAACACTGACTTCAGTGTAAGAAGAGCTTGGTTATAAACTCATGACGGAATATCCTCAGTTAAAGGTCCTGCGATATTCCTCTTTTAATGGTCATTAAGACAGTGAATTGAATGTAGAATTTAAACAATGGTAATAATATCAGTAACATTTTTGACTGCTGTGTTCTGAGCTCCTGACAGATATTTACACATTTCATTTTACGATATAAATACTGTTGTTATCCCCATTTTATGGCGAGAAACCTGAGACCCAGCGGAAATGTGTCTCTCGCTCGAGATCATATCAAATAATAAATCATTGTGAAGAATGGGACTCAAACACAGAATCCACTTAACTCTGCCCTGTCCTTTCTCTCTGGGCATTAGAGTATATTGAGTGATCGTCCTGTGTACAGTGTCAATAAGGAACAGGGTGTGTTCACGGGACAGCTGTGTGCCCCTCTCACAGTGACAGGGAAGGAGCAATGCAGCCGTGCAGGGTTAGTGGGTGACTCACTGCCCTGAGCAGAAAGCTGCGTGGGCTCGTCCCCTCAGTCTCCCCTCGGTCACTCACACCTAGCGAGTGCCCACAGGTGTTGAGTAAATGTTGCTTAGTCAGCGGAGGAACATATGAAAATTGCTGGCTCTTGTTCGTTTTTTTTTTAAGAATGAAAATATTGAAACACATTTAAACTTCGTATTAGAAATACTACTTAGAATTCAGCCTCCATATGTAATTCTTAGTTGTAGCAAGTTGTTTTTTTTTGAGCTGTTAGAATGATTAGATAAGTAAGTATAAGTAACACTAGTTTTGGTGAGTCTCAGGTGAAAAAAAGAAACATCTTAAAACTTTAAATAATGAAATGTTTTTTAAGTTTAAAAAGAATGTTAAAATTATTCTTGTCCTTTCTGTGACTACATTCTGTACTTTCACATGAAAACATCTTTGACTTTGATGATTATTAAAAAATAGCAAATCATTACATTATGTCGAAGATTGATTTATCTAACGTGGACATAAAAAGTAAGAATTAACTCCTTTTATTAAGTCCTATAGTTAAAAGTCTGGGGCATATCTTTATGCCTGTAAATACATGTATGAATGTATATTTTTCAATTGAAATACCATCATTTACAATGCTTTTTTTTCTGAGTGCATATAGTTTTTCTTAATCAGTATGTAAATCTACCCTGATTTATTTAATCAGTTTTGTGATGGTATACATTTAGAATTTTTCTAATTTTTTTCTGTTATAAGAAGTAGTGCAGTGGACACGTTGTATATATGTCATTATTTCTCCAATTATTTGGGGGGATAAATTCCTGGGAATAAAATTGTTATGATAAATTTTTTTCATTATAAGTGCGTGTTTATAGTTTTTATGACATTGAACCACCAGAAACTTGCACTAGTTTATACTCCTGTTGATGATGAAGGGTATCCATTTTACCTCCCTTCCCTAGCTTCTCTGATTTTAACATCTTTGTAAATCTGGTAGCTGAAACTATTTCATTTCTATTTGCATTACTTTGGTTATAAGTAAGTTTAAATATCTTATTGTATCAAGTGCCATTTAAAAGAATCTGATGACTTTTGATTTGCATCTTCTTCCTTGGACTGATGGTAGCACTCCAGAGGAAAATTAGTAATTTGAAGTCAAAAGTCAGAAGAATAATTGAGTATATGGATATAAAACTAACCCCCAAACTTGTGTCTTCATCCACGTATCACTGTCTTGAAACCATGGCATAGAATGATCCTTAGCAGTTTCTAGTAAGCAGGAGTTAGTTGTTAAATGAATATCCTGTATTAACTCACTAAAACCAGGTATGTATAAAATAATATCTCTTTTCCTCCTTTAATACATGTATCATCTTAGTATTTCCCAACCTTTTTTCATTATTGTCCCCCAAAGGGTCTTTTTAGATATTTACCCTCTTTGACCTCCATGATATTTTCTTACCACAGATATACTGTGTATATCTGTTTGTGTACTGTGGCCTTTTGGAGAGTCACAAACCATAGTATCTGAGATTATTTTTACCCTCCCAAGAACCAGTTTGCACCCCCTTTGGGGTGATGCTACCATGGGGGGTGGTGTTGACATTTGAGGAGGAGGAGAGCTTTGTTATGCATGACTAGTTACTTCAGTTTCATGTGAGTCAGGGAACAGGTCAGTGTTTGCGTTTCTTTGTCAGATTGCCCAGAAGGGAACACTAGCTTCAATAATTGTCTCCTTACATCACCGATCCATTATCAAACTCTAAGCATAGAACCTTGGGGTTCCTAAGTTACCTAGAATATTCTGGATACAGTATTTTATTCTTAGAATGTTGATAAATATGGCAAGGACATGGTGACATTTTCTTAGTGGTAGACATTTTGCTGAATTTAGGAAAGAGTGATCCTAATGCGTTAGGAGTAATAGTAAATGTTTAAACTTCTATCTCAGTGGTTCTCAAACAGTGATGATATTGCCTCCCAGAGGACACTTGCATAGGAGTATTTTTATTTGTCACAACTGGGGGATGGATATTGGCAGTGGCATCTCATGCATAGAGAGACCTGGGATGCTGCTAAACATCTTGCAAGGCACAGAACAGTGTGTCCTGCCCACCTCCATATATAGAATTATCTGGTCCAAAATGTCAGCACTGCTGAGGTTGTCAGACCCTGCTCTAACCTAATGATTCTACCTTTTGGAATCTATCTTTAGAAAATAACCCCAAATACACAGGAATTTTACATATGCATAAAGGTACTCGTTGAAGCTATGACTTCAATTTTTTTTCTTTACAAAGTATGTTCTTTTAGAAGACGTAAAAATAAGCAAAATATATCATTACTCACAGATCCCTTCACAAGTAATGTTTTTGGGATTTTGGTGTGTATTTTTTAAGTGGAACATGTATCACATATAGTATGTAATTATGAAATGTGGGAAATAAACTTAATTCTTTTAGACTTAGGAAGAGATTTGATTGGCCATCTCAGGACTGTATCAATTTTAGGAACACCAAAAAAAATTGGAAACTAGGTTAGAGATAATTAACTCACTCATTTTAGGAATACTTTATATAACCAATGCTCTTTAACTACTTATTTACTTAAGTCTTTTACTCTGAATACTACCCCACCCCCCACTGAGTTCTGTCTGAATTACTATTTTTAAATGCCTCTTATACTACTATAGACTGAAAAAGTACAGGCAGTTTTTGCATAAAGTTGACTTCCAGTCTGTATTACAAGTAGAGGTAAATGATAGCCCCATCACTAGGGATATGCTTTTATTTTTTTTTGTGAACTATGATTTAATATGTAAGAACAAATGGTAAAAATTGGAAGCATTCATAATGTCTAGAGATTTGACATTCTTCACATAATGGAATACTATATAACAGTGAATAAACCTCTAAAGCATAATGTAAATGGAAACAAGGCATAGAATAGAATATTTAGAGTAAAACATTGAAATAATGTTAGTATCATACATAATACTATACTGTTTATAGGTAGATAGATATATACATACTATATAACCATATGAGTATAGCGAGAATACATGCCCAACCTCAAGATAGTAGTTGCCTCTGATGACAGGAAGGGAACTGGATCAAAGAACAGTACAAAGGCTCATTAACCTATCAATAGCCTTTTATTTCTTAGAAGAAAAAATTTCAAACAAATATGGCAGTATGCAAATTGGTTAAATTTGTGTATGAGTACATCATTTTTTATATTATCCCTTTTTTGTTGTTTTCAGAATATTGCAAGATCACATGTTTTAAAAGTAAGCGTACTTTTCAGATTTGTTCATGTTTGAACTAAGGCCAAATAAAGATTTTTATAATAGTCATAATTTAGCTGTGTAGATATAATAAAATAGTAACAAATGACTTCCTTGTAACCACAAGTAGTTAACTACAGCAAATAAAGTGACTTCCAAGGGTTTTCTCTCTTGTTTCTGGAATGTCGAGGACTTTCTGAAGGTATTTAGGGTCTACTGAATCTTAAGAAAGGTGAAATGGTTCTTAAAATTACTTAAGCAGTGATTGGGGTGATTGAGTGTGATATACAATTCTATAGATGATAAGTTAATAATTTTCCCCCATAACTTAACATGGAAAGGCAAATATGTTCACAAAGAAATTGTTGTGCATTAAGATTAAAAAATCAGTTTATTCTTATGAAGAGAGAAATGTGATATCTTTCAGCCTCTTGATGGTGATACTGTACTATGCCAGTTTCACAGAAAACAAATATCCCAAGCTCTTTTCTTTTGGAAGAATTATTTTCTTGAAACCAGTAACTGTTGTATTTGCATTCAGAATTTTATATAAAGGCTTTTGCCTCTGAGATTTTAGACATCTGATCTTTAAATTAGTAAAAGGCACTATACAACTTTGACCTTTCAAACTAAATATTAAATGTGCTTGTTTCTTGTATGATGTATGGCACCTTTGACAAATGCATAGTCAAGCATATTCTTCTCTCGCTAGTGCCAAAACCCGTCTCGTTGTTAAACTTTCCATAAACAGATCTGTGATAACTTACCCTAATAGAAGGATTTGCACCTGATTTTATGGTCATTGTCTTCTAATAAAAGCTTGACTAAATCATATAAATGTTTCGTGGGAGATACTCTACCAGATTGTATTAAATGAAAATTAGATTTGGGGGCCATGTTGCTGAGGCACAGATTTGTAGGAGATGCTGACCATTGCTTGGACATGCTATGGCCATTAACTTGCAAGTGTGTCGTTAGAAATTTCTAAGGACAATATATGTAAGCCCATGGTGCAGTGAAGATATTTAAATTTCTGTGATGAACTCAAATGTTTGAGCATTAAGTATTTTTTAAAAAAAGAATGATGTCTAGTGTCACCAAATTTAGATATATTAAATAGAACATATGGTTCTTTTCCTAAAATCAGACACCTGGTAAATTACGATTGCTGATCTTGTATGTATCAAAGTTTGGACTTGAAAGCAAAGGGACTCTAGCTTGGAGTGCATTCTGCTTAGCAACCACCTTGTTGTCTACTGTTTTGCCACTGAATGCACGTACTCATGGCTCATAAGTGTCTCTTACAGCCAGCTGGCCTCAACTGGACAATACTTCATTCACCTAATTTCCAGAATAGTCAAGCAAAGACATCAGCTCATTGTTTTTTAGTCATGAGGAAATTCACTTGTAAACTTCAAGTAGTAGCACACTGATCTCAAATGCCCCTGGACTATGAGAAATTGCCTTCTAATTCAGGAATGTCGAGTCCTTGGAATTCAGAACTGCTTCATTAATTGTTTTTCTCTTTAAAAATTCATGCAAGTATGTTGTTTAAAAAACACGGCCTCTAAAGTCCTGGAAAGGAGATTATAGCTCCGAGTAGAAAATGTATGTTAAAATCTAAGAATTCTTTTAGAATTTTTATATGAAAACAAAAATTTAGGAAGTTTGATTTTATTTTCTACTTTGATCCTCATGATTACTTTCTCTCTTAGAAAGCAGCAGTTTTGTTGGCATGTGAAGCTTCAGTTTCCTCAGAGTCAAGCCGTGTATATAGAAAAAAGGTATAGTATTGCCACCGTCTGTTAAGAACTTACTTGTTTTTATTATGTCTCTGTATTTAAAATGAGTCGTTAACTTAAAGGTGATGTCAGTAACTATGTATTAGTAGTAGGAGGGGTAACTGAGTTGTGTTGTAGGGATATAATGAAATGCTAAATACCATTGAAAATGAATAACATACAACTACCATATCAATATGGATGAATCTTAGAAGTAATGTTGAGGGAGAAAAGCATGTGAAAGAGGAATGCATGTAGTATAGCTCTCTGTAACATGAAAAAAAAATGTGGTTTTGGGGAATACCCTGAGAGGTCGTAGAACTTTAAGGCAAATGATGTTTGCTTCAGCACAGGGAGCACACATTAAGGAGAGAAATGCTGGGAGAACGGAAAAAGCTGAAAACTGTTTCTTAAGCTGGGTGCATATTTAGGAAGTGGAAAATGAGCCAAAATACTACTATGCCAAGAGAGTACTACTATTAGTAGTGTGTTTCCCACAGAAAATACATTTTTTAGATATGTACATATGTGTACTCATAATTGGAATTAATTTATATAAAACTTTTAATGCTTTTCCATTAGTATATGAACATTTCCAGGTATCATTTAAAAGTTTTAATGGTTGTATACTATTTGATTCACTGGGTTATGAAAATTTTGAAGTTGATTTTTAAGTAATATACTTAACATATATCCACATGATGAATAAATCCTCTCTTTGTCATTGTCATATAGATTTGAATGGAATACTTTCTTACTGAGAGGTGCACACCAAACTAGAGATGAGGAAAGGACTTAAGTTTTACAGATAGGGCTCTGTAGCATATTAGTACATATGAATATGTATAAATGTTTGGGGATAGTTACTAATTCAAAACAGTGTCTTAATTTTGTTTCTACAGCTTTATAGTTTAAAATAATGTGCATACATATAGGAAAGTTGGGAAACCTAAAATACTTTGTTTCCAGGGAAGGCAGTATCAAGTTTTTAACCTGGCCTTATGATTTAGAATGAATAAACTTGCACATGCACTGCAATCAGTATCATCTGAAACCTTTTTTCAGATTTTTTATTTTTGCAACTTTCAAATGTAATTCATCCTGACTTCTTTCTTTTCATCTTTGAGCACAGGTGTGTGTTAAAAGAGGCTTCATATTTTTATAATTAATTTATGGGGAGCCTCTCAAAATAATATTTTTAAAGACTTTGTTAAATGGGTCCAAGAAGTCTTTTTGAGCTGTTTTTCTAAGTAATTTTTGCTTAACAAGCCATTATATTTTGCCAAGATTAAAATAAAAGGTCTGTGTTCAGTTACTTAAACAAAAAACCACAAGATTTAGTGATTCTAAGTTAATACCTTCAGTAGAAAATTATAATAAGTTTTGGTTTTGTTTTCTTCTTTGTTGGGAAGGGTACCAGATAATAAAACTATTAATGAAATTTTAAGATCGTACATCGACCCAGAAAAATCTGATCCTGTAATTCGTCAAAGGTATGTTTTTAAAATCTTGTCACTTTCTGAAATTATTTAAAATGTGGAGGTATTTGTAATGTGCACATTTATTATGGAAAGTTATGACTATTAGAATGTGATGTGTTAATGCCATTTACTTTCTGTCCCATTTCCTTGGTTTTTACTCAAGGCTTTCTCAGTCAGAGATAACGTGTTTGGATAGTAATTAACAGAAGTTCGTACTTAGTCCGCTGTGTCCCAGATACTCTTTGAAGCAGATAATAATGTATTGATTCATGTAATCCTCACATTAGCCCATTCAAGTAGATTGCTGGTATTACACCCATTTCACAGAGGGGGATACTGAGCCATAAAGAGGTTAAGTGACTTTGTGTAGCTAATAGGCAGGGAAGCTGGGATGTAAACCCCAGCAGTCTGGAGTCAGTGTCTACACTCTTAACCCTGAAACTGAACTGCCTTTCAAGTTGAACCAAAAACTGAAAATTAGGAGTTTCCAAGTAACTGTTACAGACAGGAAATCTTGTTTCAGCCAAGTCTTCATAAAATTAAGAAAGGTATACTCTGTCTCCTGTCCAGAAACACAGCATGGACAGAAATAATTAACATAGGCCAGTGGAAAGAGTCAGTAATGAATGTCTAGGTTAGAGTAGCTAGCTCTTTCCCTTATGAGCTGTGTGATCAGGAGCAAGTTACTTAACTTCTGGGCCTCAGTTTTTTCCATTAATAAAATGAGATAGATAATAATCTACTAGATATAGTTGTTAGGAAGCTTAAAGAATAGCATATATAAAGTTCCTAGTACAGGATGTAGCACGCAGGTAGTGCTTTAAAAAGGAACTGTTATTGGAGTATAAATCAGTAGTGTTCCTGGGCAGGAACCCAGTTGACTTTCTTCTTACCACATGGTACCTGCTTGGGATATGAATGCTGGGTTTGGTTCCAGAGTAACCTGGTGTTTAAAACTTATACTGTGTGGGTTCTAAAATGACTAATTTAGTTTGAGTTAAGTCTTATCATCTACTCTTGATAAAAGGTAGTGTCCAAACTGAATGAGATCCGTGTCACAGATTGAACAGTGTCTCGGGGTAGGTATAATAATTGAGTTTCATTCCAATTACCGATAATCCATTTTACTATTGGTCATATATTTGGCAGTAAAACAAAATATGTGCCACTGAGTAGAATACATTTTAAAATAAAATGAAATAGCAAGATTAATTTACTGAAATAATTATTTTTTAATTTAAGTTAATTATACATGGAGAAGAGAGGTAATTTTTTTAATTCAGATCCTTCATTAGAATATATCTTTAAACCTTTCTCTATGCTTGTATAGGTAAATTTTAACTCATAAATTTTTACTCATAAATGATCCTCTATGGATGCTATTTTGACATATATTAAACATCAATTCTGCTTTTTCAATGTGACATTTTTATTTCAGGTTGAAAGCCTACATTCGCTCTCAGACTGGGGTCCAAATTTTAATGAAGGTTGAAAATATGCAACAAAATTTAGTAAGGTAAAATTGCTCCCACACAATTTTTTAAAATATTTTATAATTCTGTAATATAATTAAGTAACTTGATTAGCTTAAGTAGCTAGTTATACAAATTATCTGACTATAAATAAAGCCTAGGCTTTAAAAAATCACTTTTAAATTAAAATTTTACAATAATCACCATTATAAGATGAATTCGGTTGAAAAATCACCCTGCTTGGAATATTTTTAAATAAATCATGTGCAACCGAAAGTTGCATTTTAACTTATTTCAATAAATATTCTCTGCAACAGAGTTCCAGTGTTCAAGCTGTTCCTGGAAATACAGAAATCCTTGTGACCAACTGATTATTGCATATATTGCAGTGGAAGAAACACTGCATACAGATGTGAAGGGAGTCAGGTTCTGACAAACAGGAGGATTCGATCAAGTCCTCAGCATCACTGGGCTCTGTTCCTTCTTAAATGGAATGTAGACCACACCGAATGGTCTCTGAGAGTCCCTGCAGAGTCTGCTGAAGTGCCAGTGTGTGTCAGCGTACTGACTTGCAAAATACCTATCTTTTAAGGCTCCTAATGCTTTTCCCATTCCTATTGTTTAATTAACAAAACTAATATATCCGGTTCAAACTAGATCTGGTTGGTCTTGTCTACAATTCAATCTGCTGGTACGGCTTAGAGGTTTGAGGGTCCAAGCTATGAAAGCAGAGCTGCATTTGAATCCCAGCTCTTCCTGCTACCAGTTAGTTGTTCAGTAAATTATATAACTTCACTTGCCTTAGTTTTCTCATGCCTAACATGAGGGTGATAATATTGTCATGAGAGATTAAGTTAACTCATTTTGCACATGGTAAGTGCATGCTTTAATAACTACTACTACTATAGATAAATAGATTCTTAGAAAAGGTCTACACATAAGATTATTAAGATTTTATAACTAAGAATGGATCTAAACATGAAATCTTGACCACTTCTCTTACCAACATATCTCAAATGCTCCTAGCTTTATATCTTTGTGTATGGTTCATTGATTGAAGAATTCAAGTTTTCTATCACATAATCCTTTCCTTAGACTCACTAGTTCAATATGTTTACTTGCAGTTCATTGTTTAACTTCACTTCTTCCCCTAAAAGATTGGGGGTCCCAAATAAGAGAAGAATAGGAAATTCTGTGGTTTCTGCAAAGATAGTTATCCAGAGTTAACCAAAATCAATTATTTCTGAACTCGGTAATCACTTATGTTTAACAAAATCCTGAAGTGAATTCTATATAATTCATGTTTAAACAAAATAATTTGCATTACTCCCTTAGAATTTACCTTTGGCCAATCATTAATGTTTTCTTCTTTTATTATCTACATTTCCTCTTCCAAATTTAGTTCCTTTCTTGCTTTGCACCATATTTTATCTACTTAGTTATGTAAGTGTTACTCATTTTTCACACCATGGTGCATAATTGATGAGTATATTATGGCTTCAGTCTCGTAAGTCTGCTAAAAGAACATTGTCTGAAGGTTTTTATGAAAAGTGAAATGGCTTTTGGATAGCTGTCTCATCTCCACTTCCCTAGGCCATGGAACTAACATACTTTCCCAGTCTTCTCCTGACAACCTGGCAACATGTCCAACCATTCTAGCACTTCGGCACCTTCCTGAGCATTTGCCAAGTCCTTGTCAGAGGCTGCTGGTGTGGGGACAATATACAAATGGCTCCAGAAGGAATGGAAGGGAGACGGTGTAGTGCTATCCATCTCAGTTCAGGAAGTTCTTATTCTTAAATGCTTGTAGGAGAGTAAAACTGCTTGCCTCATCATTTCCTTTGTGTGCACTTATCTGACCCTGAATAATTACAAATAATAGCCACAGGCTACTGATTTAATGGCTATATTGGTGGGATTATTTATTTTATTTTTTTAAGTTAATACGTATGTATTTGAAGCACCAGCTTGCTTTTATAGAATTAAATACAAATAATCTATTTTTGGTATCAACTTCAGCATATTCACCTTATTTACTTCTAATCAGCCATATAATTAAACTTCTTTACCAAAGTTAGGGAAAGTAACCTATATCATTTTGGTACAATTTCTAAGAACAAAAGCTCTTTTGGGTATTTTTGTTTGTTTTATTTCTATTTTTATTTCCTTCATTAACCTAAAAGGAAAGGTTTGTTGTATTTCTTTCCATAGTAAATCAAGGGAAATTGGACTGTGTCCAATGAAGAAGTGTCTTAACTTACTAAGCCAGTTGAACTTGAATCTTTGGCAAAATATTTTCTTCTCCCAAAATTCAAGGAAACTGAAATCGTATGTGATAAAGGGTAAATGTAGGACACTGGGTATTTTAAAGTTTATGCTATAGGACAGACTGCTTGGACCCAGATACCATCCATTTATTTTATTTATTTATTTTTAGAAAGAGGAAAAAAGGAGAAAGAGGAGAGAAACATTGACATGCAAGAGCTACATTGATCAGTTGCCTCTTACATACCCCCTTACTGGGATGGAGTGCCCTGACTGGGAATCAAACCTGTGACCTTTGGGTTCACAGGCTGGCCCTCAGTCTACTAAGCCACACAATCCAGGGAAATAGCATTGATTTTTAACCTGGAAATACATATTATAAATTCATGAAGAGGCAAAGGAGATAGAGATCTCCATTTGTCCTAGCAGACCAGGGTTTTCTGGGAGTGTGGCAGAAATGTATGACGTGCCCCGGGTATAGTGGTTGGGAGAACCATTTCTTGCAGTTGTATAAGAAGAAGTCAGGGTATGTGGAGGCCAGAACAGAGGAAAGTGCCAGTAGATCATATGGTTTATTTTAACAGAGTCAAAGAGGGTGAACCTGAACCAAGAAAAAGGCCAAAGAAATGCACTGAAAGGTCAAATGATTTAACTTCAGGCTTCATTTTCCTTAGGTCCTTTACTTTCTCTTATTATACAGCCTTCCTTCTTTAGGAACCCAGTGAGGACCAAAGTTGAGCCTTGGGTTTATCTTTATCTCCAAAGGTGGGGGGGGAGGGGAATGATAGGTTAATAAAGTAAAAGATGAATGGTGTTAACATTAAGGAATACCTACAATACTGTACCAATAGTAAACCTGAGCCAGACTGAGTAGCATGAGAAGGACTTTGACTTTCCCTTATCTGTGTAGAAACCTTTCCTTTGGATTTTCCTATTTGAGGTGTTTACATGAACTCAGTGTAATGTATGCAAATACCATGAAAGAAGAGGAAGCAAATGGTTACAACCTAGGTCCAGGAATTTTTGACATAAAAATTACCATCTTATTTAATTTTGAGTAGTGATGACATCACTTTAAGACAATAATAATGTCAGAAATCCTTACTGGAGTAGCTTTTATCCTGAGGTGGACCCACATTGGGGTAAAGTAGATCCTTTCATTTCTGGATAAGTCAGCCTCAAGATACAGTTATCTTGACTTCCGCCAAGATGGAGGATTAAGGTGGATGTGCCTGCCTCCTCTCACAACCAAGTTTAAGGACAACTAAATATTAGCATCAGAAAACACAACCAGAACACGGAAAACTGAACTTTTCGGAAGTCCGCAAACAACAAATTCTCCGGCCCGGCCGGTAAGAGGCAAAACCGGCGGCGGCGGGTTGAGGAGTTACAAAGGAGAACTCGTGCGACCCGGGCGCGGGCGCGGAACCCAGACGCGCGACTTTTCGGAAGTCCGCAAACAGCAAATTCTCCGGCCCGGCCGGTAAGAGGCAAAACCGGCGGCGGCGGGTTGAGGAGTTACAAAGGAGAACTTGAACGACCCGGGAGCGGGCGCGGAATCCAGTCGCACGGGTTCCAAACCCAGGATTGGACCTAGTGAGCAGCCCACCGGGTGAGTGACTACGGAGGAGTCAGTGGGGAGGCGGTGGCAGCGAGTTGACTGTGGGTGCCCGGTTACGCGCGGGTGAGGGAGTGAGCGGGGACCGGCGGCAGCGCCATTTTCCCCGCTCTGACCACGCCCCCACATACAGCGTCACAACCCAGCGACCTGGGACTCCAAGGCGCCGCTTCTCTCACTTAAAGGGCCAGAACAGACCAAAAATGTCGCAGGGGGACCTCAAAGTCCCGGAGATAAATCTAAGTGACGAAGAAATAGCAAATCTCTCAGACGCACAGTTTAAAACACTGGTCGTCAGCTTCCTCACAGATCTGGTGGACTATAGCCACAAATTAGAGAAACATATGAAGGCTAAATTAAGGGAAATGAATGGAATTCCACAGGAAACCCATAGAGATGAAAAAAAAACTGGGACTCAACTCAATGGAGTAAACCAGAAGGAAGAAAAAATGATCAATCAGAAAGGAATGAAGAAATAAGAATTCAGAAAAATGAGGAGAAGCTTAGGAACTTCCAGGACATCTATAAACGCTCCAATATCCGAATTATAGGGGTACCAGAAGGGGGGAAAGACACAACCACCAGTGGAAAAACTATTTGAACAAATAATAAAAGAAAATTTCCCCAATCTGGCAAAGGAAACAGACTTCCAAGAAATCCAAGAAGCCCAGAGAGTACCAAAAAAGTTGGACTCAAGAAGGAACACACCAAGGCATATAATAATTACATTAGCCAAAATTAAAACGAAGGAGAGAATCCTGGAAGCAGCAAGAGCTAAGGGGACAATCACCTACAAAGGAGTCCCCATCAGGCTGTCAGCAGATTTCTCAAAAGAGACCTTACAGGCAAGAAGGGGCTGGAAAGAAATATTCCAAGTCATGAAAACTAAAGACCTACAACCAAGATTGCTCTACCCAGCAAAACTTTCATTTAGAACGGAAGGACAGATAAGGTGCTTCTCAGATAAGACCAAATTCAAGGAGTTCATCATCACCAAGCCCTTATTATATGAAATGTTAAAGGGACTTATCTAAGAAAAAGAAGTTAAAGAAACATGAACAGTGAAAGGACAACAAGCTCACAGTTATCAACAACCACACCTAAAACGAAAGCAAACTAAAAGGACAGCTAGATCAGGAGTGGAAACATAGAAATGAAGATCTCAAGGAGGGTTAGCAACAGGGGAGTGGGAGTAGAAGACGGGGAGAGAAGGTACAGAAAACAAGTAGCATAGACAGTAGATAGAAAATAGATGGGGGGGGCAAGAATAGTATGGGAAATACAGAACCTAAAGGACTTGAGACACATGGACATAAGCTAAAGGGGGAGTAATCGGGGGGTTGGGGGGGCAGGGTGGAAGGGAATGAAGGGGGGAATAGAACAACTGTAACAGCATAAACAATTCAAAAAAATAAAAAAAAAAAAAAAAGATACAGTTATCTTAATTCTACAAAACTTCCCTGTATTATATTTTTAATAAAATTAGATGTTATGGGGATACATTTAGGAATAGATTTTTATTTTATTTTTTATATAAATATTTTAAAACCTTAATGTTCTCCAAATAATACATTCATAGGTAAGCTAGGATGAGCATTTATATTTGATTGTATACTTAATTACATTATACCATAAAGGAAACTACATTCAGAGAACATCTAAGTAAGATTATTATAGGTTATAAAATATGAGGTTTGTAATTTAAGATAAACATGTAAATTGGAAGATTTATTTTCTGAAAAGTGCTTAGAAGGCAAAAACAAGTAGTTTCCTTGTGGTCGTTTGATTTTAAATGAAAAATTTAGCATGTTCAGTAATTTCAGAGTGAAATCTTTTTATCAAATACTTGATGGTTCCAATTTCACTGGTTGTTTTTTCCATTTTTCGAGAGTTTATAACAATTGTCTTCTGATATTTCTGATCAACTAAAGCAATCTGAAATGTTTCCCGGGATTTAATTTTTCCTTGCACAACTTTTATTGGTAGAGTTAGGCGATCATGAACATCTGTCTAACCCTAAGAAATTTGCTGTTGATCTATTTGGGAGTTTTCTTTCCAAAATACACAAAGTTTGAATTTGCATCTTCTTATAAAAGCTAATATGGCTTCTTAAGTAAACTCATGTATTTCATGTATTCATTCAGCAAACACTTAGTGAGTATCCACTATGGTGCAGGTATTGTTCTAAACATTAGGGTGGTATCAGCCAGTAAGGAAAGCCATTCTTGCTTCTATGGCACTTACATTCCCAGTGGAGGAGAATTCATATAAGGTGCTGTGTTAGCCAGGCCACACTTGCCCTCTTGTCACATCATTTCTTACCAGCTTTCTAATCTCAAAGTGTAAATGAATGGTTTTGAATCAGAGAAGCCTGTACTGGTAATGCTAGGCCCACACTGCTGCTAAGTTATTACTGACTAATGCATTCAGGATACTCCCAGGTTTGCTGCTATCCATGCAATTATAATTTTTCAAATCTATTAAATTTTAGGTCTCTGTTATATTTTGACTTATAATGGAATCATTTATTTCCATAAAGAAGTTCAGATAAATTGTCTACTCTATGTTTACCTTCCTGCTTTGATATGTATATAAAATCCTGGTTTTGATAAGGATGTAGTTTAAGCTTTTGTGGGATGATATTTTTTGTGCAAATTTACTCAGAGACCATTAATTAAGCACATTTAATTTTCCATGTATATAAATAAAAATTGGAGTTTATACAAGAATGAATAGGCTACAGTTCTGCAGGAAAAACAGACATGAAGCCAAGGTGACTGGAGTTTCTGGCATGGACCTGCTTTCTGACAGATGGACCTGTTTTCTGGACAGGTTTGGGGCATGTCGAGTTTCAAGTAGAAGTGGCATCATTTTCAGAAACATTTTCCCAAAAAATGGCCTTTTCATACTAATACTTTACTATTAGGATTTCCTCAGGGTGAAATGATATCATTCTGGTAAGAAATAGTAATATAATTTTTTCAGAATATTTAATCTATGGAGAAGTAGATCTTATTTTTTTAAATTCCAGAATAGAGTTGGTAGACCCCAGAAGTTTCACCATGTCAAGCACTAAATTTATTGATTTACTGCTTCTCAAAACTAACCCAAATTATGCAATGTTCAAAATAACCTTCTTGCTTTTATTCAAAAACCTGCATCAAAGTAGACTCTCTGTCAAGTGTAGATTATTCTCTAAATTTGTTACAGACCTTGGAAAGTTACTAAGCCTCTGTTTTCCTATCTGATAGTGGGGATCGAGAGAGAAATGCTGTCGCTTGGTTGTGATGATAACTTTGAGATAATGCCTGTCAGATACTTAGCACAGGCATTATTTTAAATAATTATTTCTAATTATTTAAAATTAGAAATTTTAAATAACACCCGTAAACACTTGCCAAACTAGTATCAGTAATAAGACTTTATACCCTAAAGATAATTTAGTACCTCTAGCAGGGAAATAACATACTTACCAGGAATTACGTGCGTGATTTATGACAAAACTAGCTTAGAAAAAGCATAAACTTTGTAGACAAACAGGCCTGAATACAAATCCTAGCTTTATAACTGTAACTCGGTTTCTTTAGGTATGCCAATTTCTTACAGCCAAAGATTCCCATCTTGTACAGATATAGTGCATACTCCTTTAGAATTAATGCATGTGAAAATGCTGTCACGCAGTGTGGCATTTATTCATTGTTTAATTCCTCAAATACGTATTTGGGTCTAGCATGTACGGGTAATCTGCTAGGTAATGGTGGTACACAGAAATACATCCTAGTTTATTGGGGTGCTAGTCAAATACAACACTATCACATTTTCATTGGAACGAGTTTCACAACTGAAATCTAAAGCTAAGTTGATACACTCAGTAAGCATTGTCTCCTTTTCCTTGTCTACCTCCAAATGTTCTTTGAGGCTGCACAGTGCCCTCAATCTATGCACTCCATTTATTAACCCTAGCTCCTCTTTCACTTAATTGGTTCTTAAAATTCCTCTTTCTCCATAGATTTTCTCCTAGTTAACATAGGGGATTCTAATTAGCCTTACTCTTGTTAACAAAACATGTCTTCTCTGGTGCTAAAATGAATGCAAACTTCTAATCAGTACAGACTCTTACATCCTCAATTTCTATTAGGAAGCGTCACTTTCAAAATATGATTACGTCCCTCAGAGAAGCTTTTGCTTAAAGAGTTAGTCACACAGTTCATGAGTTAACTACATCATAGAATTTATATTACTTTAGAGTTAGCAAGAACTACTGTAGACTATTTTGTCTTCCAAATGAGGGCACTGAAGCTCTGAGATGTATCTTACTCAGAGTCACTGAAGGAGATGCAGAGTTGGGACTAGAAAGCAGATCTGAGTTCCTTCACCCAACTATTTGCTTGTTTGCTTATTCCCCAGTCAGCACATATTTACTGAGATCTACCATGTATTAAACACTGTTCTAAGCACTGGGAATACAATGGTGAAGTATTAGGTATTCACTAGAGCTGAAAAGATAAAGGCTTTCTAAAGGAAGTATATATAGAGTGGGGCAAAAGTAGGTTTACAGTTGTGAGTACATGAAACAGTTTATTCTTATATTATTATTATTAGTTACTATATTATTTTCCACATAAACAATTGTAAACCTACTGTTGCCCCATCCTGTATACAAGGTAGAGTCAGCAAGACTGAGTTACAGAGTGGATACAGGAATACATGCAGGATTCATAGTTTTGGTAGTTATAATAAATTATAGTGAGAAGTCTCGCTGGAGATGAGGTTGATGCTCTTTGGCGAAAATGAAATATCTGAATCATCTAGAAATTTCAAGTAATCATGTCGTGATGCCACCTGGAGAGTATATATAGTTGGTTACAAATTATTATGCAACATGGAATGGGTAAATTTACTGAAAACAGATCCAAAGGAATGTGATGGTCAAAGTCTACAATTCACATGATGAGGCTCTCATTTCAAATATATACCATCAGTTTGTTTTCAGTATCTACAAATATTTGGTCAGTTGTTTTTTAGATTCCATATATCAGTGAAATCATACAGTATTTACCTTTAACTGTCCAGCTTATTTCATTAATATCCTCTAGGTCCATCCTGTGCACAAATGTCAACTTTATTCTTTTTTTTTTTAAGATTTTATTTATTTATTTTTAGAGAGAGTGGAAGGGAAGGAGAAGGACAGGGAGAGAAACATCAATGTGTAGTTGTCTCTCACACACCCCCTACTGGGTACATGACCCAGAACCCAGACATGTGCCTTGACTGGGAATCGAACCAGCAACTCTTTGGTGCGTAGGCTGGTGCTCAATCCAAAGAGCCACACAAGCTAGGGTGGTTTCATTCTTTTTCATGACTGAGTAATATTCCCTCATACATGTACTACATCTTCTTTATCCATTTATCAATGGATAAATAGATTGCTTCCATATCTTGCCTATATGGTAAATAATGCTACAGTACATATATGGGTGCATATATCTTTTTGAATGAAGGTTTTTGTTTTCTTCAGAAAAATGCACAGAAGTGGAATTGCTGGATTGTAGTTTAATTTCATTTGAGGAATATCCATACAGTGTTCTTAAAAATGTATCTTTTAATGTAATGAGTGAGCCCTGATGACATCATTTACTACATACAAGCTTGTTCACTACTGATTTTTAGATTTCCCCTTGTGTCTGCACTACTTATTAATAGGCTCAAGTTCCAAAAAGAAAACAAGAGGAAGTTTAAGTTATCCCATCCAGAGAACACACTGCTGTTATTCACCAGTCTTGCCTTCATCTGTTGTTTTCAAGGAATCTAACTAAAAGGCAAAAATGATCTTGACTATTCACATAAGAAAGGGCATCTGAGAGTAGTTAATACTAAAAATTCTTGTATTCCTTTAATGTTCTCAGATATATATTTAATTCTGTACCATTAATATCAAAATTACCTTAATTTTCAAGTCCTTCAGTTTTCTAATGTCAGGACATTAAAAAAATCCTTTTAGTATTACATATTATAATTTTCCTATTTAGAATACCTTCAGAGTATATTCTTTAATCATTCTCTGTCGGCCTTAAATGATATGATTTAATTTTCCACTTCTGGTTTAATTAGGCAAAGGGTGCAGACTATTATCTTTTTTAGGATATAAGAATTTGATTTTTAAAAATCTGTCCTAATAGCAAACAGAACATTTCTTTACACAGCTTCAGCAACTCAACTGAATATACATCTGCCAAATACTACATAGAAAACACGTTAGACACTGAATGGGATCCAACAATGTCCTCAAGGAGTTTACCATTCCAGCCATTGTTTCTCAAAGTGTGGTCCAGGGGTAACTTCTATCAGGGTTCCCTAGGAGGCACAGCTGTGAAATTCGCAGTCTTCCAGGTCCTGTGTAAGAATGACTAAACCAGACCCTCTGAAGGTGAGCTGGATGGAAATCTATACTTTCAACAACTGTTGGTGGACACTGAAATCTGTGAAGCAGATTCTAGGAAAGAGGAAGTACAGGTTTTCTAGTTCTAGGAAAGAAGGAATGCAGGTTAAATGATCAGTTGGGGAGATGCTTACAGTCAGGGAGAACAACTGGCCAGTAGGCACAGGGGCTGGGTGAAAAGCAAAGACAGATGTGGCAGGACTATGAGGAGAGGCAGGCGGGACACTAGGCTCTTAGAATCAACTAGGACTGAGAGCTGGCGTCTTGAGTCTGGGAAGTCAGAATCTAATGAAGAAGCATGAACTGGGAGGTCAGCTCTGCTCTAAGGTAGAGGAGGGTCTTTGCTGGTGGGTGGGTATAGTAAAAGCCAAACAGAGTTCAGATACATATCACTTGCCACTTGTACATGAGCAAAAGTAATTTCTCTAAAAAGGGAGAGGAAAAATTATCTTTCCTCTTACCCTCACTAAAAATTATTTTTAAATACTTCATGTTACAAATCCAAAGAAAGTAAAGCAATTTAAAAAATAAAATCCTCTCTGTACAGAAATAAAATCTTCCAAGAGAAATAGCTCATACCTTTGCTGGTTGGTTTTTTTAAAAAAGAAGTGTTCCAGAATTATTGACTACAACCAGCACGGTGAGAAACAACCAGCAGAATCCGTGTGAGTACCACAGGGTAGTGTACTTAAGAAGAGTAATAATCTTCTGTAATGTTTGTGAAATCAAAGCCCAGAGAATGCTTTAATTTGGCTTGGGCTTAAAGTCTAAAATCTTGGCTTTACATTGCCAATTTTTGGCAGTAGAGTGAAGGCAACTGGTGTATGTTTTTGTCAAAAACACATCTGGAGTGTCCATGCCTTCCCTTGGGTACCTGTTATACCTTATGTGTTAAGTTCATGTCTGTTGTGGCAGTTACCACAAATCAATCTCCTCTCTTAGACTGTGAGCTTGAGGGTTCACCTTTTAGGGCTTAGAGCCCCATGAAAAGGGTTCAGTGAATTTTAACAGACTAAGGAAAAAATACAGACTTGATCAGTCTTAACCTGCTGATACTTTAGATCAAATTTATATATCAAAGAGCTTGTCCTCTGAGCAGATACTACTTCTTTCTGAAGGAACTTGAAAGTATACTGGGCAGCTACTAGAATATTTCTCTCTGTTTCTCTCTTTTTCCCTCTTTTTCCTTTTTTACATATTGAGAACCGAAGCCCCCAACTGGTTAAATGATACAGTCACTGTTTTCATAAATCAAGTCTTACTGGAACACAGTCATACCCACTCATTTATGATTGTCTATAGCTGCTTATGTGCCATAATACAATGGCAGAGTTGACAGTTGGGACCATATGACCCACAAAGCCGAAAAGAATTACTCTGGCCATTTATAGAAAAAGCTGTCCAAATCATGCTTCAGAATATTAAAGTGGTATCAACACCTAGCACAGAGCAGGCACACCTTAGTTAAGTGAATCAGAGTGCTACCTCACTTCCTACTATGGGGAAGTCTCTAAGACAGGCCTGCAGAAAATACTATTTAAAAAATGAAGATACCTAAGGCAGTTGCTGTCTTCAAAAAGGAATTTATCATCATATGGAACAGATTTTACTGGGATAAAATACAAGATACAAGATTGCAGTACAAAACATTTTCTGATGCTCGAAGAATAAAAAATTACACTCCGTGGGGGAAAAGGACAGGCTCCGCCGCAGACACGGACAAACAGCAGACTGCTCAGAAGAATGATGAGGAGAGGACATACAGGAAGCTCATTGCGGGGAGGTGGTGGTGGGGATAATGAAGGCAAGGTGGTAAGTGAAAAGTGGAAGATGGCTGTAAGGTCCTGCACCTCACTTACTAGAAGAATGATGGTGCTAATGACAAGGAATGAGAATCAGCATTTGCTTACTGTTTACTGGATGCCAGGGACACAACCAGCCCATTTAATCCTCACTTACAAGAAAACAAAACAGACAAAGGAATGGATATGGTATGAGGAGATTAAGACATGTGGAGCTTAAGGTTTAATGAGATTATGTGTATGAAGATAGCTGCAAACCAGGATTTGGAGCTTGGGAGAAAGGTTGAAAATATGTGTATCTAGATTCAGCAAGTCATTTGTACAGAAATGACAGTTGACAGTATCATTAAAAATAAGCTCCTGAAACTTCATATTCTTCTAATATCCTATTTATGTCAAAATAAATGTAAAACTAACATGATTGGGTACCTGCTCCCTTGTGGTTAGTGGTGAGTGGTCTGTTTGAAGTACTGTGTAGCTAATACTGAACTTGAGTATGTCCCAAAAATGTAAGGAATTACTTGGCTAAAAGAAGTTATTTTTAAAAAAAATACATAATATAGTCAACTGCCAGCCATATGGAACTTTTTGTTTTCAACATTTCCTCCTTCTACTAAGGAAGTAATCTCTAAGATTAAAACAACAGTAAAAACTCTTAAATTCACAGTCAATTCGGCAGGATATTGACTTGAATGTTGCACTTCATAATACAAGAGTAATGCACATTTACTGAGAGTTATTTTCTATGTGGCTGGCCACATAGTAAATCAGTGCTGGCCACTCATTTAATACCTAATTAAGGTATTATTTAAAATTTCTCCAAATAACACCATGCGACAATTTCTGTAACTCATACTGCCCAAGTCACACTAGAAACAGATCTTGTCAAAATAAAATTTTTCTTATCTTTTGGTTTTCATATTTAAAGAATACAGGAATTAAATTAACAGTTTGCTGCACTTTGTTTTAAATAATTATTTAAATAATTAGAAATAATCGGTGGCTGGCCACTGATACTAGTTTGGCAAGTGTTTACAGGCTAGCTGATGAATAGTTACTCTTTCCATCATTATACTGATAAGGAAAACTGAGTGCCCTTGGGAGTCACAGCTCATAAGGACCAGTGATAGGACTGGAACCCAGGCCTTCTGCATTTAAAAGTAATTGAGCTTACAGTGAGGATAAGGAAAGACCGAACAAGTAGCATCTAGAACAAGGAAGAGCTTTACAAGGCCCTTTTTAAGGCATGTTTTAAAATGTATACCTGGTCATTATTTTACCACATCCTAAAATTTTCAGAGTATAATGGATGGACTGGGATCCTTTACCGGTGCAGTTCTACCTGTGGGACTTTCTGAATGGGGGGCACATGTCTGCACTAACCAGCTGATGAACGGTGCTCTGTGTCCAGCATGTGTAGTCTTTGCGTGGATGCATTGAACTCCCAAAACAAAGTGCAGCAAACTGTTAATTTAATTCCTGTATTCTTTAAATATGAAAACTAAAAGATAAGAAAAATTTTTATTTTGACAAGATCTGTTTCTAGTGTGACTTGGGCAATATGAGTTACAGAAATTGTCACACGGTGTTATTTGGAGAAATTTTAAATAATACCTTTGTTTTCTGAACAGAAGAGTTAAAACTGTCTGTTCCTGTGCTTAGTTTGGTTTTATATATTTTAGTTTGAGGTTATATATCTTTTTTCTCCTCTTCTGGATCTTCATTAACAATGTGGTTTCTTAGTTTTCATTTGGCTTTTGAAAACCATTTTGTTTGCTTAATCGGTTCTTTCTACTCTGAAAATTAGTTTAGTGCTTTCTCTTTATTTAGATTTTATTTATTTATTTTTAGAAAGAAGGGAAGGGGGGGGGAGAGAGAGAAAGAGAGAAAAACATCCATGTGTGTGAAAAGTACATTGATTGGTTGCCTCTCACGTGCCCCCAGCTGGGGACCTGGCTGGCAACCCAGGCATGTGCCTTGACTGGGAATCACATTGGCAACCTTTTGGTTCACAGGCCAGCACTCAATCCACTGAGCCACACCAGCCAAGGCTTAAAATAAATTTAGTACTTTTAAGTTTGTGTTATTTTAAAGGAATTTGGAAAGTGTGAATCTAAAACACTTAGTTTATAACTAATTCAGAAATCTTACTGAATTCAATTTATGTGAGGATGAACCATACTTTAAAAACCTTTAGTTACCAGATAACAATAAACTGATGTATATTAGGGTTAATTTTTTTTAAACAGCCAAAGATTCAACTTTGTACATTTGGAATCAGTTAATTGCACTTTTATCCCAGAAACTTAGATTGAGAAATAAATATGACTATTAAGAATGTAGGTTTTGTGCTACCTTTGGCAGATACATATATCAAACTTGTGGAATTTTAGAGCTGGAGGGATCTTGGTGTTCACCTCATCTAGTGACCTTATTTTATAGTGGGAAAAAGTCTGTAACCTAGGACCTGCTATTATAATGTTAAAGTCGGAGACTATTTCAATTTAGTTTTAGTATTTTTAGGGGATTGAAAGGGAAATGATCTCTAAGGGGTATCAGTGATCAGATGGCAAATAAAGTGCCCTGTGACATTTTTTTTCTTATAATTTTCTGTTTCCTTTTTTAAAAAATCCTAATATGCTAGTAAAGTACAGAGCAGGAACATGGCTAGTTTCTTTGAAAGTTGGTAACAGAGCCATATTCTTGAGTATCAAGATACCTTTTATTTATATAATGTCAGTCACTGCAGCACCTGTTTGGCCTCCTGAGCCAGGCTGACCTGCTCATGCCCCTGTGGAGCTGCCTGGAGCAGGGTCAGCCAGCAAGCCTATAAGGGAGAGCAAGTGAAATAACAAGAGGAAATGTCTGAGAGGATCCCTGAGGGTCAGAGAAAAGACAAATGTTGGTATCTTAATTCTTGCAAACCTAAGTAGTTTGTCTTAGGGTAGCAGGGCCATTCTACTAATGGGAACAGCATAGTTTTTGAAAATTTCAAAAAGATGCAGCTGTCTCTTAGGGTTCAGTGACTTGATGGCTTGCAAAGGAACTGAACCCTAAATGTTTTGGGCAGTGCCAAGCTGGACTGTACAGTTTCCCTCAAGATAATAGAAGCTTTGATGTAAATATGATATAAAATAATGGTTTGAAGGTTGTAGTTAAAGTTGCAAGGCTACATTTAAAATATAAAATGCATAAAATGACAATTGTGTATTTCAGCACTTATATACAAAGTACCCTTCTTTGTTACTGCTTTGTTACATGAAGCAGTTCAATGACTTTGTCCTAAGCTAAAGTTTCTGTAAGAATGTGTTGTTACCGTAGTTAAATACAAATTTAAAACAGTATTCATGGCTTAAGTCAGTTATTTTCAACCTGTTCATCTTATGGCACACATAAACTACTTACTAAAATTCTGTGGTACACCAAAAATGTATTGCCAGTATGACCCAAAAAATAGATGTAATTTTCATTCATTCGCACTGAATGGCTGTTGTGTTGGCTGTTGTCATTTTTTTATGTGATAACCTAAGGGAAAAAGAGGTCCATGGCCCTGACTAAATACTCAGGTACTGCTTGTTTTAAAAATTGTCATGACATACCAGTTGAAAATCATCATAGTAGACTAAGAGTAGCCATTAGTAGTAGAAAAATCCAAGAAATTCCCCATTTCTGCTGAAAGATTATCTAGTGAAGTCTGGCCTCTTTAATGAACAGGCTGGAGAGCTGAGGCCTGGAAGCTTACTGACACAATAGCAATATTGCTGTGATTAGCACTTCGCAACATTTTAGAGTAAAGACTAAAGAAAGTTCATTAGTTCTAATCAAAACCACACAACATACCAGATTTCATTTTCATTTGAATAAAATATTTTTCAAATGTATTACAAATTTTGGTAAATATTTGCAGTGTAAGTACTTTGTGCAGTGCCTGGTTGGCACATACATAACTTATTACCTGGTAATGTTTAAGTATCTCCAAATGTTCCTGTGCAGGGAACCTATAAAATTTGGCTCTGGTTACCATGTGGCTGTTGAAGAAGTTTGGTTTTTTTTTTACCCATTGCTCCAGCTTTGGGAATCTGCAGAAACCTAACAAATATTAAATACTATAAAAAGAAATAAAATGCCGAAAACATTAAGTAAACACTGAAAATTATTTACCAAAAATTGAATTAAGTAGGAAACATTTCCTTATTTGGGAAATTTCTCCTAATAGAAGCTTGATGATTCAGTTAAAATGCACAGAGAATAAGTTACTGCAAGTGTTTATAGGATACCACTGGAAAAGTTTCTGTTTGAGAATTCAAGTCTTGTTTCCTCCTAAGAAAAATTTAGTTATGTCCATTTTATATTTTATTTTGTAAGTTAATGTCATACTTTGATTCTAATCCAATCTCATTTTTTTCTTTGGTATATTTACTGTTAGCTTTTTTAATGATGCTTATTTCAAAGGGAAATAATGTTTAAAAGATGTTAAACATTTAATCCTTGGATGCTGGAACCACTTTTAAATATTGTAAGCACATCTGTATTATATTACACAGGGAGAAGAATGTATGTGTTCTGTGGCCTATGGGCACAGGGTGGCTGGTTTAGGAAAACTGAGTATTTTGCATTTCAAGTTTCTTTTCAACACAAAAAATATTCTACGATTCTAAAATAAAGAATTTAATTCCCAGGGTGAGGTGTGCAGTCAGTCAAACATAAGGAGAGTTTTGGCTTTACATTTGCCCTCTAACTTGTCACCTTCTTAGAAAGAAATTAGTTCTTTATAGTAGGCTTGACTTTGCATTTTAAGTACTTCTGTTTTCTCTTACATGGCACAAACTTAGAACACAAAGAAATCACGACACCAGTTCTTAGTAAGTGTGCTACTGCTGAGTTATGGAGTAAATAATTTGTTACTGATTAAGAAATACCCAAGTGTGAGAAGGATTTGCTCTTTAAACAAAATTACAGCAGACTCAGGTGTATCCCAGCGATCACCTCACTCTTGATCTCTTGTGTTCCACTGTGCTTTTTTGAGTGGGAGGAAAAAGTATTGAGTTACAGCTTTCAGGCTGGGTATCCCTTGGGATTTTTGTTGTGCGTGTGAATATCTATCATTGGTGGAGATAGTGAAGAAAATTTAGAGAGCATCTGCACTGCGTTGGTGAACATGTTCTCTTTTTCCTCTTTGACGTGACATGATATTAACATGACAACACATTCCCATATGCAACTCCCAGTAATCTAGCTGAAATACCGCCCCTTTTTCTCCTAGCCCAGAAGCAGGCAAGGGAGAATGTTAGGGAAATATATCTTTAATCAACTCAGTTTTTTTAAGTAATGACACAAGAATTTCATACCTTAAGGAATACAAGTACCTAACCATCTGTGATACATTGGATAGCTATGTCTGGATACTATGACTGATAAACTCCACATTTCTTAAAATTAGTGCTTTTGACTCATTCAGGAACTCAGATCTGGGGTGTTTTTTTTTGTTTTTTTTTTTAATTTTTAAATAAAGTAAGGCCATATTTAATTAGAAAGAACTTTTTACAAAAGTATTTCGTAGCCAGTTATTTTACTGACATCATGCTACAAATTATTTATCATGGATATAAATAATGTGCCCGTTTTTTGAATTTTTAGGTATTATTTTAACCAAGAAAATTTTATGATACATTAAAAATAGATATGTAAAAGTCTTTACTCCTTACTTTGTATGAAAATGAATGATTTTAGAGTTTTCCTAATGTCAGTTTATTTGATATGCTTTTTTTGAGTTTGTTACTGTTTTTTGTTGTTTAGATCCCACATATAAGATCATATGGTATTTGTCTTTCTCTGACTGACTTATTTCACTTAGCATAATGCCCTCTAGATTTATCCATGTTGTCTGATGATAAGATTTCATTTTCTGTGGCTGAGTAATATTCCATTATATATCATATCTTTATTCATCTGCTGATGGACAGTTTGCTTCTTTTTAATTAAAATTATATTTTATTATTTATGATATTACAATTGTCCCAATTTTCCCTTTTTGGTCCCCCTTCACCCAGCCCCTTCTCCTACTACCTCGGGCAGTCCCCACACCATAGTCCATGTCCATGGGTCATGCATATATATTCTTCGGCTGCTATATTTCCTATGCTGTATTTTACATCCCCATGGCTATTCTGTAAAAGCCATTTTGTACTTCTTAATCTCTACACCCTTTTCACCCATCTGCCTGAACCCATTCCCATCTGGCAACCATCGAAACATTCTCTGTATCTGTCGTTCTGTTTCTCTTCTGCTTGTTTATTAGATTCAATTATTGATATATTACCATTTTATTGTTCATATTTTTGAACTTCTTATTAAAGAAGACCCTTTAACATTTCATAAAATACTGATTTAGTGGTGATAATTTATTTCACTTTTCTTGTCTGGGAAGTTCTTTATCTGTCCTTTGATTCTAAGTGATAGCTTTGCTGGGTAGAGGAATCTTGGTTGTAGGTCCGTGCTTTTATCACTTTGAATATTTCTTGCCAATCTTTTCTAGCCTGCAAAGTTTCTTTTGAGAAAACAGCTGACATTCTTATGGGATCTCCTTATGGATAACTAACTACTTTTCTCTTGCTGCTTTTAACATTTTTTTGTTTTTAACCTTTGACATTTTAATTATGACGTGTCTTGGTAGGGCCTCTTTGGATTCGTCTTGCTTGGGACTCTGCACTTTCTGGACTTGTATGTCTTTTTCCTTCACCAAGTTAGAGAATTTTTCTGTCATTATTTCTTCAAATACGTTTTTAGTTTCTTGCTCTCTCTTTTCTTCTGGCCCCCCTGTGATGTGAATGTTGGTATGCTTGAAGTTGTCTTAGAGGCCCCTTACACTATCCTCATTTTCGGGGGGATTCTTTTTTTCCTGCTGTTCTAATTGGATGTTTTTGTTTCCTTATATTTCAAATCACTGATTTGATTTTTGGCTTCATCTCCTCTACTGTTGATTTCCTGTAAATCCTTCATTGCCTTCATTTCTAACTGGTTCTTTTTTATGATTTCCATGTCCTTTACTTTTTTTATTTTTTAATATTTGCTTTCCCCCATAACATTTTTTAAGATTATTTCTAGAGGGGAAGAGAGGGAGGGCAACATCGATATGTGAGATGTACATAGATCAGTTGCCTCTCACATGCCCCCAGTTGGGGACCTGGCCTGCAACCTAGGCATTTGCCCTGACTGGGAATCGAACTGTCAACTTTTTGGTTTACTGGCCAGCACCCAATCCACTGAACTACATAAGGCAGGGTTCCATGTCCTTTTTTGTTCTGTTGAAGTTCTCTTTGAGTTCATCTACTCTTCCCCTAAGTTCATTGAGCATTCTTATAACCAGTATTTTTAACTCTGCATCTAGTAGATTGTCTCCATTTTGTTTAGTTCTTTGTCTGAAATGTTGTTTTGCTCTTTTATTTGGACCAAGTTTCTTTATGTCCTCATTTTGGCAGTCTCCCTGTGTTTGTTTCTATATATCAGGTAAACTCCCGCTACAACTCTCTGGCTTGGAAGAGAGGCATAATGTAATAAGTGTCCTGTGGGTTCAGTGGCACAGCCTCCCCTGTCACCCAACCAGGGTATTCAAGGTTCACCTACCATGTGGGCATTATATGACCTCCTCTTTTAGTTGAGCCTTGATCGCTGTTGGCAGGTCAGTTTGAGGAATTTAACCAGGCTGATCAGCTGCAAGGACTGGCTGTGACTTCTGACTGCTAACCTTGACCACTGTGGATAATCAGCTATGCAGGAGCCCATTTCTCAAAGCAGGACTTACTTCAGCAGAGCTCTGTTACCCATTGAGTCTCTACCTCTGAGTGTGTCACTTGTCAAGGCAGTTGGGTGGTGGTGCTCCAATGTGGTCTGTAAACTGACCAGAGTGCATAGGCTCTGGGGCCTCCCAGGAGGTGCAGGTCAAGGTCAGCCACCACTGGTGTTCTGTCTTGGGCTTCTCAGCATAAGCTACAAGTGATCTGCAGATGGCTGCTATTTGTGCTGAGCTTGGAGGTGCCCAGGAGAGACTAAGTTGTAAACCAAGGCCAGCTGCTGCTTGTGCCAGGCCTAAAGCCACTTAACAAGAGGTACAGGGCTTGCTAAGGCCAGGTGCTGCTTGTTTATGAGAATTTAAGAAAATCAGAAGCCTGAGCCAAGATAAACCATTCGTATGGGAAAGCCACTGGAAACAGCTTGGGTGGGCTCAAAATTTGGATGGGGTAGAGCATCAAGGAGTCCCCAGGGTGGGGCAGACACTGTGAGCCAGGCTGATGGAGTCTCAAGTGTGATGACCATCTGCCTGCTCTGTGAGGGGAGGGCCAGCGCTTCTCTGAGGGAAAGCTGCCCCCCAGCTCTCACCCTAATGCCAGACACTTCATTTTCTCCCCAGCACTAGAGCTCAGAGGGAATGAGTCCAAGTAAATCCATGCACAGGCCCTTTAAGAGGAACTGCCTGGGACTCTAGAAGTGTCTGTCTACCACAGCCTCAATCCCCACTGGTTTTTACAGCCAGAAGTTATGGTGACTTCTCTTCCTGGCACTGGAACCCTGGGCTGGGCAGTTTTGGTATGGGGCCAGGACCCCTCACTCCCAGAGATACCCCTTCCAGTTTTTATCCACCACATGTGGGTATGGGATCAGCTCAATCCACGTCTCTGCCCTTCCTGCCAGTCTCAGTGTGGTTTATTCTTTAATTGCATAGTTGTAAGACTTTCATTCAGCTCAATTTCTGGCAGTTCTGAATAATGGTTGTTGTATAGTTTAGTTGTAATTTTGATGTGGTTGTGTGAAGACACAAGCTGTGTTTTTCTGCACAGCCCTCTTGAATGGAAGTCAAAAGCCAGAAGTTTCTTGATACGCTTTTTCTATAGCTTTAGAACCTCCATAAAAATAGCTCTTTTATCTGTTTTTTAGGAGTATTAAGCTTACTATGTTATAAGAAAATAACTACTGAAATAGTGTTATCACCATTTAAAAATTTTTTTGTGTATGAAACTGATACATTTCATTTATGAGTAATTTTTAACACTGAGACCACCTTCTTGTTTTGCTTTTATATTGTAAGGTATTACGAACTGGATCCTCACAAAAGTCTCCTTGACAATTTGAGGAACAAAGTGATCATTGAGTACCCAACGTTACATGTGGTATTAAAAGAATCCAGTAATGACATGCAAGTTCTTTACCAGGGTAAGTATAAATTTGTTCCTGCAATGCTCAGAATAACTGTAGTGAAACTGAAGCAATTAGAGCTGTCTGTACTTCTTTATATATGTATTTTCACACTAGATTGACACTCTTACCTGAATTTACTCTATAGCTTTAATACCGTAAACAACCAAATGAGTGAGATGCTACCTCTGTCTGGTTTGAGCACGTGTGAGCTTATATTATAATTTTGAAATAACTAGGTCAGTTTAAGTAAATGTCTGGCTGTAAAAGGATACTCTCTGCCTTATTGGAGTTATATGTGTTTTTGTCTTCTTTTAAGCCAATAGTCTTTAAGCATCAGTCTGTCGTGATTGGCTAAATTTAACTCCTGAGTTAAAATCCCCTTTGTTTTAAAGAGATTCCTAAAATGAGGGATTGCAAAAACATTGTTAGTATCCCACCATATAAAAAGAGAAATGTTACCAGGAACAGCATTTTGAAAGTTGGGCTGCCATTTAGAACAATGTGCTGTGGAGTCAAGTGCCATTCCCTGACTCTTTATCTCCTTTTATTTTCAAACCCATTGTTTTTATTTTCTGATTTTTTGTTTCCTTGGCTATACTCCTTGGCATTTTTGTGAAACTTTAAAACTAGATATTTTCCTCTTTGGTGAATAGTAGATTTGGAAGGAAGTATAGAACTGGAAGTGGTATATGTAAAAGTTCAGTGTATAAAATGACTTATCCTTATTTGCAAATAGTGATTGAAGTAAGCTAGTTGTGTTTGTGAATGCAGATTTGAGGGGATGAAGAAAATCCAGAAGTTAACTTTTAAAAAGGTAGAAAGGTTGCTTACCTTAACTCAAAACCATTAGATACCACTTTGGCTAAGAGTTATTAGGTGCAGGAAGGTTTCATTGTAACAAGCTCCAGAGGACCATAAAATCCTTGGACTCACCTTTATTTTTTAAGATAATACTACTTGAAATATGTGGTTTGAGTTTTATTACTGTGCAGCATTATAGACTGGAACAGGCAGTAACCTTTGTTGTAAGATGTTCTCTGTTTATGTATATAATAGCATTGTTTTTCTTCACAAAAGTTAATAGGAGAAAAATTTTTTCCCAAGTGGCCAAAATTTTTGTCAGTGTCACAATTTGAAAGTAGATATTTAATTAGCAAATGTGAAGTTTCTAATAATCACTTATGGATTTCTAAATCTTGACATTAATTCTTCGCTTTCTGTTTTTCACAGTTTGATCAAGAATATTCTGTTTTCTCAAATTAAATTAGAAATTTTAGTTTTAAATGACCAGTTTCACCTTTTTTCAAGCTGTATAAAAATCTTACTTTCCCCTTAATATAATTCACATAGCCCTCACTCTAAATGTTGGTTTCAGGGAGAGTTGTTGAGTAATGTGGGGGACAAGCCAGGGCAAACACTGTCTGTGTAAATAAACACAGCACACACAGCTCCTCTTTCACCTTGTTTAGGAATGCACATTGAAGTAAGGCTTCCTGTAATGAAGCGAAAAGAAAAGGCTGCTTTTGTAGTGCACTTGGAACCTTCTTAAGTAAAATTTGCTCATTTTCGGTAGGTATATGATGTTCAGCTTATTTATAGGAAGCACAAGTGACTCCTGCTCTCGGCACAGAGGATCGTTTAGGGCTGCTGGGGCAGAGAACTAAAGGGGCTCGGACAGGATTTGAAGGGCCACACCCGTGTTGTCACGTCCTCAATACACGTACCTTAAAAAATAATGTGAGGTCTTCCTGTACATGCGTTTCTTTGTGTAAGCACTTCAAGGTGTCTTTTTTTCAAATTGTACCTTCTCACAACCATTGGATATTCTGCAGGGTGGTCCCTTAATGCAGAAGGAGGTTATATAAGAACAGGACATTTTCTTTGGAAAGCCTTGAAATTCTTTCTCTCTCCAGAGCCAGAATGTTGGATTTTAATCTTGAGTTCATAGCACAAGGTGTCTCTCTTCTAGTTTTGAAAAAATGTGTTTCTGGGCTGGGATTCAGTAGTTTTCACAGTTGATGGTTGTTACAATGTTTGTTATGATTATAGATTGCCGTAATTTACTTTTTCCAAAGTCTGCCTATATTGATGGGTGATAGATGAGTTTTGTTTGTTTGTTTGCTTTTTAAGGAATGAAAAAAGCTGGTTATAAAAGGTTAAGCAGTTAAGGTAGCCCACTAGATTGGAAACGTGGTGTGCTGTCCACCCATCTTGTATCAGTCCTGTGCAAAGTGATCAGAATGGTGTTACGTGCTTCCTGGCTTCTTATTTGCCAAAATTAATTAGTAGATCAAATGACTCAGAAGCATGCTGCATTTCAGTCTGGGGGGAAAGAATGGAGCTCTATGAAAAAAAGAAAACTGGGCAACTTCAGTGATCAAAGAAAGGGAAAAGTCTTCTGCAAACTGCAATGCCAAAGCCCCGTTAATTTAAAAATAACAGCAGAATAATATTTCTCTGTTGTTCTAAGATAACTCCAAATTAGAAAATGCCTCTGCCTTTGAGAAGGAATCCAACCCAAAATTTATTACTTGAATTGGTAAAAAAAAATACCATGGCAGTACAACTACTCACATGTCAATCTCATTGGACCAAGGGGTCCTTTCATCTATTCTGCCTCCCTTTCCCCTCCCTTATCTCTCCCCTCTTTTTCTTCCTTTTTCAGCGTTTGTGTGAGGTGATAGGGTGGGGGGTGGGGGGTGGGGATAGACCTCAGGTACAGGAACACAGGTATAAACTTTACAGTGCAGTAGGTGCTATTTTAGAGTTTGCATCAAGTGCTGAGAACGTCAGAAGAGAAAACAACTAACTTGTAATATCATAAAGACACTCGAAGGACTCTGCTAGAGTTCATAAAATTCCACAAGGATTGGGAGCTATTTCAAGCCCTTTCTCATAAAAAAGAATTCAGTAAACACCACTTTGGTTGCTGGTACAATCTTAAATCTAGGTACTATCAGCAAACCCCAAAGAACTTGGCGATTGGAAGATGACACAAGATCCAGGTTTATGACCTCCAGCACCAACTCTCATTAGCTTTGGGCCCTTGAGCATTCACGCTGCCTTTTTGAGCTTTATTTTTCTTATCTACACAGGGGAGATGAATGGCTATAGGTGTCAAGCAAAATATTCTGTATTTTAACCTTAATTTTCATAGTGTTTTTGTACCTTATTTCCTCTTAGCTTCACTATACAATGAAATAAATAGAGCACTCACTCTGGTTCCCATTTTGCAAATTAAAAAAACAACAACTAAAAGATAGAGTGACTTGCAGTTATATCGATTCAGCAAACGTGCTACACTGGGGGAATGTTCTACGGAGGAAAGGTCCAGTCTCTATTCTCAAGGACCTCTCAGCTTAGTGAGTAATCGTAGACTTGCTTGCTCTTGTCAGGAGTTCTCTTAAAGGAACTGCTTTTCTGCTCTAAGTCTTCTTTCCTGTAAAAGGACAGAGGTGACGATTAGCTAGTCTTCTGTTAGCCCACATTCACCGAATGTATATTGACTCTCAATTTTAAGTTTAAAAAAAAACACATGGAAAAATTTATTCCAACCACACTTGGCTAGGCTTTGTGATAATAGTGATCTATTCAATGGTGCAAGTATGGGATCATAACCACACTGAAGCAACCATTCCCAAGTCTTCCACACAGTCAGGAAGGATGTTACCTCACAAAACATAATTGCCACTTTCAGACATCATTTCTGTATTTATTATGGCCAGAACCCTATATCCTGGCTGCCTGGGACATGACACAGTTTGTCTGTGCTTGTGAGCAGTGCTGTGGGAAGGAGAGAAGAGGAAAAACAGAACAGGCTAAA
The DNA here is from genome assembly GCF_021234435.1 of Artibeus jamaicensis. Taxonomy (NCBI): domain Eukaryota; kingdom Metazoa; phylum Chordata; class Mammalia; order Chiroptera; family Phyllostomidae; genus Artibeus; species Artibeus jamaicensis. The sequence continues at coordinate 31,028,086 of NW_026522025.1, read as the reverse complement.
CAAAAACAGTATAAACACTTGACTGTATGTTTTGTTTTGTTTTTTCAGTGAAAAGTGAATCTACCAAGAGCACTAGCAGTCAAAATTGAGTGCTTCTGGGGGAAGAAAATGCCCAGACTTCAGAGGACTATGCATTGACCAGCTGTTGGGTGATTGTTAGTGGGTGGGTACAGTTTTTTGTTTTTCTGAAAAGCAATTAAACGACCTAAAAAATTTTTAAGATGTATTTTCTAATCTCTTGAGTTGACTTACAAAGTCCTTATTCCTAATAACAACCCCTCTTTTGCACCTGATTGGCATAGTGCTTATTTTAATTAGACCTTGGCTTTTAGTATACTGAATTGTATGGGATGAAAACTTTTCTGTTTAGATGCAAACCAAATTCTAGGATCACCTGTGTCAGTCACAAAGCTTTGAAAAGGCTGTGTGACACACCAGCTCACCCTCAGTTGCCCATTCTTGCCTTTGGGACTTACGTGCAACTTACCCACTTGAAATGACTGAATGGGTCCTTTATACTTGGGTAGCACCTGGTACAATGTCCTGTGTAAAGGCTGAACCAGTGCAGTTAGCTACCATTTCTTATGTTTGGTTTGGAAAATCAGCAGCTCCAAACGGTTGTTTGAGCCATCCGTACTCACAGAGTTGGCCACACTTGTCACATAACGAGCTGCGTCTTATTGTAAATTCTGTACCTTTTATCCTGTTTCCACCCATTCTTGTGACTATCCCACAGGGGTGTTGTGGTGACCAGTTTCATGCTGTGCTTTGAAACACCTAGCAGTAATTAAAAGAAACACTCTTTAGTGTTGTTGGAATATATATGTGTATTTATGATATACCTGGCTTAATTTATACCTTATGGCAGCTCTATACATTATGATCTCACATATGAAAATTAAATGTTCCTGGTTTTATTGGAATTTATACAGTTATGAATTTGCAACATGACTATAAAAAGGATTACTACATCTGTGTTGCATCTGTGTACTTAATGGTTAAGAAAACAAAGATAAAATTGGACATTAGTGAGATTCATTTTTAGTGTATAATTGGAATAAGTTTAGACCTAAAGCAAGTCAGAGGCTTTAATTAAAGAGACTTAGAAAGATTAGAAATATGAAAACATAATGAGAAGATGAGTCTAGGAGAAACTTGTAGAACACAAATATATACAACTTGAGGTAGAAATTGGAGAAGGGAAGCTAAAGACAGTAATGCCACAAAGACCCTTGTATAAAAGTGACAGTGGAAATGGGGTTCATAGGGAATAAGGCCCTGCCATCTGAGATATGTGTACGCCCTCAAGCAACCTCAGGAGCCTTCTCCCTCATACAGTAAAAAGTTTGTGTAGAATTGTGTCGTTCAACAATATTACTGGGGAGACAACTAAATGGTATTTCAAGAGATTCATATTTAATCTAAAAGGGAAATTTGTCTTTTTGAAGCAGACAAGAGGATGAACTGAATCAAAAGTGTATCAGTACATAAATAGAATTCTTATTGGGAAAAGTGGGGTGAAGTATACAAGTGAACATGTGATCTGAATATCAGAGCAGAAAGGAATTTCCTGACAATGAAATCTGTTATGATGTAGTCTCATTTCCAAGAAAAGTGTTGAGTTCCATCCCTTCTAGAATTTAAATTGAAAACTGGACAAAGACCAAAGAACTTATCCTGTGCTTTTTCCCCTGCTGAGAAGGAAAAAGAAAGGGAAAAAAACATCTAAATGATCTAATAATGCATCTTTGCCATCTCTATTGTTTAGAATTCTATTAGACTTTTCAATTAGAGGCTATCCCTTAGGAAAGAATTTAACTAGCACAGTTCCCTTAAACGTAACCATCAGCTCATTTGAGTAATATGCATGTTTACTCCCTCAGGACTTACCATAAACATGTGTTTCAGTGAATAACCATGTCAACTGCATGGAGGGGGTGAAATGGGAGTAATTTATTGAGAGCCCTAGAAGTTTGTGGTAGTAAGACCCAATTCCTCGTTTTTTTTTTAGAGACCTTCTCCATTTTGGATTCTTGACAAATTCTGTTGCATAAACAAATTCCCTGACCAACGTTAAGTGCAGCGCCTGAATTTTGTTCATGACTCACATTTTAAAAGGAGAAATGCTCCACCTGGCCTCCTTTATTTATTAAACAATGATTTCAAAGACAAGGTGGTCCTTTCAGAATTGCTAATTATTACATACGGGATTAATAGCCATAAATTACAGTAAACAAAGGTTGCACCTGTTCATGTTATAAATATACATTAAAGAGAATTACTATCATTTAACTCCATAATTTAAATATAACTTAGATATAATTAAAATTTAACTATATAATTTAAATATAAAGATATCTAAGAATCCAAAGTGTAGCCGAGCTGATTTGTTTCCCTGAAGCAAGTGGTAGATTCCGGTTTCCCAGTGCAGAGTAAAACGGTAAACATGTAACTGTAATGCCAAAAATGTCCTTTGTACATTTTGTGTGATTTGATTGATATATACAAGTGCGTTGTAACTGATTTCATGTTATTAAATTTTTAAATAATTTTGATTGTATTTTTCCCATCACCATTTACCCCCCTTATACCCTCTTTCACTTCCACCTGTGCCCCTCTCCCCTCCACACCGTAGTCCATGTCCTTGAGTTCTTTTTCTTTTTTTACTCAATCCTTCCAGTCCTCAACTACCCCTGGCCAGAGCTGTCAGCTTGCTCTCTATCTAGGAGTCTTTCTCTGTTTTGTTTGTTAGCTCAGTTTGTTCATTAGATTGCACATATGAGTGAAATCATATGGTATTTGTCTTTCTCTGACTGGCTTATTGCACTTAGCATAATGTTCTCCAGGTCCATCCATGCTGTTGCAAAGGGTAAAATTTTCTTCTTTGTTGCAGCCAAGCAGTATTCCATTGTGTAAATGTCCCACAGTTATTTTATCCACTCATCTAACTGATGGATACTTGGACTGCTTAAACAAAGATACCAGTTTACTTTTATTTAATCATACACTACTGCATTAAAATGTGTTTATTTTCAGGTAGATACTGTGCACTTTTGATTATTAGCCACTTGTCTCTCCATTTGCAAGTAACAGAAACTCAATTCCAACTAGTGTCAGCCTGAGGGCAGTTCATTGGTTCACATACAGGGAAGTCCATGTGTGACCAGGCCCGAACACCCACAGAACCAATCCTTCCATCTCTTACACTTGCCTCTGACTTTTTCTTCCTGGATTGGTTTTCTCATCTAAGTACACTTTCTTTGGGGATGCTCTTTTTGGGGTGGGAGACAGTGAGGTGAGGATGGTAGATGATGTATGTCATCATAACCAAAGTGTGATGGCAAGTTATGTAAAATTCGGGCAAAGAACTTTGATTTTGCTCAGATTGGATCACATTTCATCCCTGAGCTGATCAGGAGAAGAGTTTCCCCTGAGCAAAGGGAATTACCAGGAAAAGGAATCAAACAGGGAGCAAGGGAGGAAACATGGCCAGTGAGAACCCAAAAGTAATGGATGTCCACAGCATGCTGTTTGAATTTGAGTAGCAAGAGGTTTCTGTTTGGAAGTTGTGTAAAGAGTGAAATTCAGAATTAACCTACACACCCTCATTGGCTTTAACTGGAGATTTTAATTCGTACTTGATGCCATTACTGCTTTCAATTACCACTGTGGGCTTTTAAAAACTGCTTTCCATTTGTGTTTGACATTCTATTGCTACTGGTTTGATCAGATGCACATAGCACCTGTCCAGTACTATCACAGATTTGGAAACTTGCAGTTTCACCAGCATTAGAGAAATACTTATTTTGAAATCAGGATCGTATGAAGGGAAAATGCTTCAAAAATGCTTTAAAAACAACTTAAGTAAAAACCGGCCTTTTAATAAACCTTTGGGAATCTGTACATCATTACAAGGTATTTTAGCTTTGGTCCATGGAAGCTATTTAAAGTGTGTGTGCCTGTGTTCTTTAGAGTGAACTATAATGTAATCATTTTCCATATTCGAGTGTGGTGGGCAGCACTCATTTTGAACCTTGCGGCCAAATGCATCCTTTAGCCTTTGATGAGCTACTTCACAAATCAACTATTATGTTTTATTGTCTTGCCAAATAAAGTTATTAAAACCGTTTCCCTCTGACTTGTCCCTAATCTAATTTGACAGCATTCTTTCTTTTTTTCTCTTATTTTCACCCTTCAGTCACAAAACAGCATGAAGATTACCATGTATGTATCAGGTTTTTTCCCCACAACGTGCCTTTCTTCTCCTTCATTAGACCCACGCGTGTGGGGGATATCCCTCCTTGCCCTTTAAGGGGCAGCTTGAGCAGTAACCGTGGTGATCCTCCCATGTGGAAGTCATAGCTGTGTTCGTGCTGTGTGTCTCCTGATTGGCTGATGCTAATGCCATTCTGTTTGTTGAATGTTTTTATTATCACACAGATAATAAGAGTAGTAACTAATATGTATTAAAAATTTACTAAATATAGCCCTAGCTGATGTGGCTCAGTAGATTGAGTGCCAGCCTGAGAACCAAACGGTCGCCAGTTCGATTCCCAGTCAGGGCACATGCCTGGGTTGCAGGCTGGGTCCCTGGTTGGAGGCACAGGAGAGGCAGCCGGTCGATACATCTCTCGCACATTGATGTTTCCCTCTCTTTTTCTCTCCCTTCCCCTCTCTCTAAAAATAAATAAATAAAATCTTTTAAAATATATTTATTTTTTTAAATAGTTTACTAAATGCCAAGCAGTACTCTGAGCACTTTAAATACATCAACTCATTTAAGATTTTTCACAGCAGTCTTGAGAAAGAGATGCAACAATATAGTCCTACAGTCGATACAAAAAACTCAGTAACATGAAATGCGTGCAGGGTGCGCCTGCACAACTAGCTATCCAGGAATTCCTAGCATCTGACTATAGGTCCCAAACCCATTCGGTAGATTGGCACGACCTGGTAGCAGATGTCCATTCCAGTTAAAATATCGGTGGGGACAACTCTGAGTTAATCCTGTGTTCAACTTGTATTTTTTTCTTTTTTTGTTTTTTTTTTTTTGTTATTTAAAACTTGTATTTCTAAGGTAACAGAGTGAGTCCAGGAATCTCCCAACTTGTTGATGCCCATTTCATCAATCTGACTCGAGATAAACCCACCCTGTGCCTCCCCCATGTCCTGAGACAGCCTGCCATTTCTTCACCTGGCTTCCCCTCGGCTTTCCTGTTCCTCAGATTCACCAAGAGTTAAGAATTTGAGCCCTCTTGCATTTGTCAGCAGGGCCTAGGTGAAGAATGGGACTGGTTCGTGTTACTTCAGGCACATTATTGAGGGTTACTATAAATCATTTTACAGATGAGAAAACTAAGGCACATAAAAGTTAAATCTTATTTATTCTTAGGTCAAACTGTCAAATGATAAGTAATGGAGCTTATATATTTTTCTGCTCTTAATTCCTCTCTGTACCTGGCATTATCTTTCTTCCTGTCTATATCACTAGTATAAAATTCGGTATTTAATTTGCCTTGAAAGCCTAATCTGGGATTGATATTTGCATCATCACAGCATTGAGCATAGTTTCTGGCATAAAGTAAGCCTGGCTATTGAGATGAGGGGGAGGAGTAAGGAAGTTCTCTAGGTTGAAGACAAAAGCAAAGGAACAAAAAAGAATTAGGCTTTCTGATAGATTGTTAGCTCTCAGTCTATAGCAAAGCCCCCAACTAAGAAGATAACTTTGACAGCCGAGAATGTAGGACTGAGCGTAAGCTGGGCGCCATTCTGAGCACAGCACAACTGTTTATCATTGAATCTTCACAATCCTGTGAGGTAGGTACTTCAGTATTTCATGAAATCTAAAATGTCATTAATTAGAGAATGTGCCTTTTATATAACACTAAGAAAGAAAACAATGCTACCAATTAAATTATGACAGTGCTTTTCTTTTTAATTGGACAAATTTATTGCTGTTTACCAAAGACATTTATCTCAGTCGCTTCTCCCCATCTTGATTATATATTAATATTTCATTTGAGACAATGAAATAAAATGCAGGAGAGGGGTATTATTTTAACATAGTAACACCCTATAGTAAAATGGACAAAAACTAAAAATTTGCCTACATTAAAGCAAGTTAAATTTGTCTATCTTGGTATAATTAATCATGTAAGTAAGAACTAATAATTCTGTATAGATTTCCATTGTTTTACCTGGGGCTTGCTGTAAACTTACATGCAAGTGGGCGAAGGGTCAGGACTGCTTCCCTGAAGTTACGTCATAATGCTTTTTAAAAATTCAGTTTAGAATGTTTATATGTGTGTAAAGAGCTCTTTGTGCACTGTATTTCATCAGTCTACAACTCCCTCAATGGTAAGACACAACATTTTGTATACCACCAAAAACACGGCTTAGTCAGTTGTGTGACACACCCTTCCTTGAGACATTACAATATGAAAAAGAACATAGTGTAGAACTGATGTAATACAGTATCGAGACAGATTTTTTTATATGCGGTGCTTATATAAAGAGAAAAACATAAAACTAGTTAAGGTGTTCCTAAAACCTCCCATTGGGCCTGATGGTCCACGAGCGAGACTTCCCCATGCAGCCGTCCCTGGTGGGGTGCTCCACCACTGCTTCTGTGAGTCTTGTGAGAGCTCTGCAAGTTCTGATGCTGGTTTTCTTGGTCAGAAGGTGTCAACGAAAGGGTTTGTGTCCCCATCAGGACAGCGATTTGTGAAGTAACATCTTAAAGGGTTGCAGCTGTCCATTCAGAGCAGACAAGTCTCCGTATGCACAAGCCATGACTACTGCATTGGGACCTGGCCCAGCCTGAGGCTGTTGGAGACCAGAGGTTTCGGAGATGGTACAGTGTGAGCTCTAGAGTCAATTAGTGAAGTACAGCATTAGCACCCCATTCACATGGGCAAGGGAGCTGAGTTCCAAACAGATTGGTCACATGGAAAGGAAAGAGGGGAGCCAGGATTCAAACCAAGGCAAGTTGGGCTTCAGAGGTCACCCCCTGACTGGGCTTAGCCTCCCCGACATCATGCTACATTTCATGATGATGTGGAGTGAGTACGATAGTGTACTGCTACTTAAAAATGGAAATAATTGTTTTCATAAGCTACTTTATCAACTCATTTTTTTGAAAAGGTAGGATAGTCTACTCCTAATTTGTGAAACTGCTTTTCGTGGAGGCTTTTCAATGTTGGACTGCAGACTGTGTTTCTCTTAGCTTGCTCAGTTTCTGTCTTTGTGTTACATATTTTGCTGGTTTGGGCATAAAAACTTGAATCACTTCTGTGAGTTTCAAAGCAGTTATTATTGCTAATGCCATTTCCTGTCAGTGGATTCAGGTCCATTTCAGTGTCCGTTGTGAACTGAGCACAGCCCAAAGCAGTTGCTGCAGACTCAGGGAATGTAGCTGCCCAAGATTACACGTTGGTGAAGGCGTCCACGTGGAGAGGACATAAGGGTGCAAAGACGACTGTTAATGCTTATCGTGGCAACTTCGTGTTGAGCTGCAGGAGCAACGTGTGCTTGGCACGCTGGCGACTCCGTCTGAGAGCTGTTGGGCTTCGCCTCTGGATAGCACAGGCCTGGGGGTGACAGGACAACCAACCGAGAAGTATGATTGGGGAGCCGTTGGAGTTCTGCAGAACGGCCTCAGAGGTGGAGGTGGGACGGTGGGAGAAAATCCGTGAAAAGGCCAGAGGGTAGAAATAAATGAAAGGCCTTGCAAATGGTGAAGTGTGAGTCTTAATTCTTAATTTCACCTAATTAAAGCAAGTGTTCATGCTTTGAACTATGCAACCAAGGAGAAGTAAACTAAGCCACATGATTTTTAAAAGGGAAATTTCCTATCTCAGGTAGGTAATGCAGGGACTTTCAAATAGCTGTTTCGCTTCTGTATTTCAGAAAAACTTCTCTTCTCCCAGGTTTCTGCTAAGCACTTGAAATTATTTTTACTGTGAGAAGAGATTGTCACACATCACCTCTCGGTATCATGAGTTCTTTTGGCTCCTTGAACAGTGGATGCTAGTTTAAGTCCATATGGTATGAATCTGTGGTGCAAAGACAGTCCCTGAAGCCCAATAACTTCTTATTTTTCCTAGAGCCCTGTGGTCCTGCTCTACTTGACTGCGCTCTGTGTTCCTAAAGAAAAACAGTAGAGTCTGATCTCTGTGTTTTTGAAGTTCCAGCGGTTGGTTAACCAGATGCTGTGATGGTGTGCTGTAGGGCCTCTGCCAGCGCAGAAGAGACAGCCACTTTTTCCATGTTCCTGACAGATTGGAAGGTGTTTTTTCAAAGTCTCTGCTTCAGATCTCTCTCTGGAAAGGTTTGTCAGTTGTTCAGCCAAATCCTTGGCCTCTGCCGCTAGTGCAGCTGAGAAGCCTGTAAATAGTTTCTGCCACATTTGGACCCTCACAAACAAAACTTCTAAGTATTGGAGATGGAAAGCTCGAGGTGGCAAGGGAAGCCAAGTGAGAGTGGGCGGCTGGCCTTCCAGGTAAAGAATTAATGGGGACTCTGGAAGAAGGAAACTACTGTTCGTGGCTGACCGTGTGTGGACAGTCGAAGGGAGAGCATGATCCAGATGTTCTCTTGCTTCCTGAACTGGCAAGGAGAGCAGTTGTGAGGTTCGATTTGTTGTTTTTTTTCTAAGTAATCACACTCTTCTTTCCCCTGCCAAACATGTGTGCCCCTTAGGAGTGAGAGGGAAAGCAAGTTATTTCTCAGTTCTTTCTGCCCATCAAAAGTACTTTCTGTACTAAAATTCTGTAACTTAGTTCACCCAGAAGTACTTTATAATCTATTATCTCCTACAGTCCCTATTTCATATTTCTCCAAAGAGTGGTAATGACTCTGTAAAGCCCAGGCCAGGGCATGGTACAGGTGTGAATTACATAAAAGGGTGTGGTGCAAATCTGTTGTTTGCTACCCAGCACGCCTCTGCCTGCTTTTTGGTAACCATACCTTGAGTCCTTTTGGGAAACTACCAGCTCCCCACTGTCCTCAGCTTTCTGGTCTGGATGGGATGAAGCCCAACCTGTTTCTGAGTGGGATTTCATCAATCTAAACAGATCAGTGTGTCCCACCCTGTGACTGATTGTATACTGGGCTCAAACTATGCAGTGACCTAAGCAGGTGCCATCCGAGGAAACCATGGAACCAGCAGGGCACAGACTCTCCGCTGCCGTAAAGAGGCAAGGCTCGCAGCGGGTCGGCCTGTTTCACGGCCCTACGGACAGCCACCCTGAGACCCGTGACAACTCGAAGCTGATCAGGGCTAGAGATTAGGCCAAGCCTCTCTCCCTGTGGAATGTTCAGTTGCATTAGCCAATACGCTCTTTTTTTTTTTTTCCCCCTTATTTGAGTTTCTTTTACTTGGATTTTCTGTCAATTATATCAGAATTTAATACCAGGAAATGAAGTATGACAAGTTATAAGCCCTGGATCTAGAATTGGCTGAATCAAGACAGTGGGGAGAACCTCTGAATCCTAGGCTGGAATGTTAGTAAAGATTGCATTGGTCTGTGAAAGGAAAAATGGTCTTCATCGTCCCTTTAAGGACATTTTCTGGAAGTGGCACACAGCACTTTTGTTGACCTATTTGCAGAGAACTTGGCCATGTGACCACTCCTACTTGTACAGAAATGGAAGAAATTATCCTGGGTGGCAAGGTGCCTAATAAAAAGTTACAGATCTTCTCCCTAGCAGGAGGATTCAATGGGCATTGGAGGACAAATAACAGTCTTTGCCACAGTTGGCCAGTAGCACTTCTTTGTGGCACTGCAGTACTTGGTTACTACATTGTCAAATGTATGTTGGCACCGTCAGACCATACCCTTCCCTGGACTGCAGCATTAAGGGACTTAAAAAGTTTAGGTAATAGGATATATTGGTTGAAGGTCTTGTAAATCTTCCAAAGAAGAGAGAGTTGTTTTGGAACTAATGCTTCTAAAAACCAAGGAGGAATGAAATAAGGCCTCGCTGCGGGCAACACTTTCTGCCTGTGATCTGCGGTCTAAGTTGGTGAGTGTAGTAGTCAGATCCTTGACTGAACGGAAAAGCCAGATTCCTTCCTAAAATTGTTAGTTTGAAGAACAGAAAAGAGAAGGGGAACGTATAATAAATATTAGGACCTGGAATAAGGGTGATCTTCCAAGCCTCTTCTAGATTCCTCTTGTTATATATATACCCTCCAACCTATCCATGTCCCTGAAAAGATACAGCTGGCGTGCAGCCTCCTGGGAAAGGAACAGTGGCTGGCCCTTCCCTGTCCTGGTCATCACTCCGTGTTGTCCCACATGGAGGGCGATGTGGAAGCAGAAGCCATAAGTTTAGAGCCATCCCAAACCTGTTTTCTAAATGAAACAATCAACAATGTCTTTAGTTACTCACAGAATTGACCATTAATCATGGTTCTCCGGAGAATCAGAACCAATAGGATGTGTGTATAGAGAGAAATAGCTTTATCGTAGGAATTGGCAAGTCCCAAGATCTGCAGGGTAAGAGGGCGAGCTGGAGACCCAAGAGCTGGTGTTTCGTTTCAAGCCTGAAGGAATATCCCAGTTCAAAGTCAACCTTTCTGTTATCTTCAGGCTTTCATCTGATTGGCTGAGGCCACCGGCATTAGGAAAGGCTGTCTGCTTTCCTCAGTCTTCGGATTTAAATAGTCTCATCCACAGTCACCCTTAGAGAAACATGTAGAATAATGATTGACCAAATATCCAGGTATCCTGTGGCCCCGTCAAGTTGATAAATAAAATTAACCATCACAACCAGAAACACATAGATGGGAGTCAACTGAAGTCATGAGAGATTTACATCCCAGACAGACCCCCAACTCTGACAAAAGTCATCGCCCAACCCCTCAATCAGTCCTCCAGGCCCGGCAAGCAGTGCCTGCTAAAGCTCTTTGGTCTTCTGAAGAGGCTGTCACAGAAATAATGGACAGGTGTGAACAGAATAAAGAGGATCTCCCACTCGGAGAGTGAAACTGAGGCCACCCCAGACCTTCCCTTCCTTCACTGCAAAGTAGGGAGTCTGCCGTTTCTGCCCAAAAAGATCGTACTATGTGGGAGGACTAATGGTCCCGGATGTTTCACATTCTCCCCTTGACAATCGGCATTCTTATTGCAGTTCTGTTTTGTCTCTCCTTTTAGATGTAGGATGTGGTTAAACTTATTTACCCACAGATCACTGAACCATGAAGAGTCATGACGTGATTTGCACATTGACATGAAATATGGGACTTGGATCTAGCTTTAGTAACTAGATGAGTTTTCATATTACCCCTTCCCCCTTTTGGGGGTTGCCGGGCCGGGGAATATAACCTGTATGTGCGGGACCTGTGGGTTGTCGGACAGTCAAAGGCTGGATTGCCTAACATTGCTTAGTCCTTCTATCTGGTTCTCCATACGTCCTTTGAGAGCCACTTTCCTCATTCTCAGCCATGTGGTTTGTTTGGGATTGATGCCCCCTCCCCATTCTGCCCGCTCAGCCACAGAAACTGGGTCAGGAATGGCCATGTAAATCCATACCAGAGTGAGGCCCCAGATTTTTCCTGGGAATGCCAGAGCTCCATCTGTGCCTCGCTGGGCTAACAGGTGGGGACAGTGAGCCTCAGACCTGCTGTACCCACTTTGGGTGCCGCAAGGGGAGCCAGGCTGAGAATCAACCTGGAAGCAGAGCTGAGGCAGGAATCCTAGTAACTTTTCGTTTTCATTTTCCAGTCATTCTGGAGTGCTTCCCCTTCATTTGCCAAAACAACAGTAGCAAAGTTGCCCAGGTGATATAGAGAGAGTGGAGAAATTTAAATGAATACCTCTTTCTAGTGGTCTGTCATCTTTTGCAAACAGCTCTCCCTTGTGATCACCTCCAAGATGTATGATGGAAACCTGCAGACCCACAGGATGTCAGGATCTTTGAACCAAAGAGTATAGAGACCAATTAGCTGGGGGCCTCCCAAGGTGCCTCAGAGGGGAAGCAAGGTGATTTTTAGGTGACTCATGAGTATTTTTAAATTTTAATAAATATAATTATGATAATGACCTGGCTGGTGTAGCTCAGTGGATTGAGCACAGGCTTGCAAACCAGATAATCGTGGTTCGATTCCCAGTCAGGGCACATACCTGGATTGCAGGCCAGTTCCCAGCAGGGGACGCACAAAAGGCAACCATACATTGATGTTTCTCTCCCTCTCTCCTTCCCTTCCCCTCTAAAGATAAATAAATAAAATCTTTAAAAAATAAATAAATAAGTATAATTATGATCATGAATTCTAGTAAAGTACAACTAGGGTTTTCACATCAAACTTGTGATTTCACAGGTTCTATGTAATGCTTTTACTCAAGGGGAAATTGAAGCTTTGAGAGATTAATAACTTTTGGGGAGATTTCTCAGACAGTAAGTAAAGGTTGAGAGGTAATAAATGTGAAATCTTATAACTGAAAGGGATCCTAGAGATCAAGGCCACCTCCAATGTCAGAATCTCCCCCCAAACCCCTCTCACAAATGGTTGTCCAGCCTCTAACACCAACAAGGAAGGCAAGCTTATCCTCATTGGAGGCAGCACATTGCATTTTGGCATTTCTGATCATTAGAAAATTCTCCCTTACACACAATAACTAGAAAAGAGGAAAATTAAAATTAGCCTCTGAAGACTGGAGCTGTGACCTTGTAAACTTTGGTTTAGGCAATAAACTTGCTGAAGAAAATCCCCAACCCTCCTAGGGCTTTCCCTCCGGGAGGAGCAGCGCTAGAGAGGTCCAGAGCACAACCGATGAAGGAGCTGCAACCGTTGAAGGAGCCGCAACCGTTGAAGGAGCCCACGGAAACCAGCGGGCGAAGTTTCCTTCACCTATAGGCTCAGCCACGTCATCTGGAAGGCACTCCCTCCACCAGGAGGCCCACTCAGTCTGAGTGTCACCTCCAGAGACATCAAAGTCCTTCTAGACTTTGCATCCAAAGGGGTTTTGAGAGACCAAAGGACTCTGGAGTGAAGAGACAGAAAAGGAGCAGTAGATGGGTTATTTCTCTCACAACATTTTTTTAACCCTGCGATTTGCCATCCCACCCAACAGGCTTTTGAATGGAAAGAAGTCGCTGCTGCATGTGCCTGGGCAGGCACGAGCTTCCGAGCTGTGCTTTCAAACACAGAGTGGGCTTGCCAGCTCTGGGCAAGGGGGCCTCATCCGATCTGAGGATTACTGTCAGGCAGGAGGGTTTTTTAAATTTAAATCCCAGGGGTTTTTTTTTAACATGCAGCAAAACACCTGGCTTCCTACTCTGTGAAATAGATGGCTTCAGTTGGCTTCCCTTTTTTGGAAGAGTTTTAGATCTAGTGCTTTTTTCCCCCCATCAACAAAAGGGCAATCAATTCATATCCGTGTCCATCCAAGGGCCCACTGGTAGGACTCCCAGAGGCTGCTGGGCCAATACCTTCTGATGACCCCGCCCATGATTCACACCAACGCCCCCGCTCCCGGCCATTCCTACAGCATTCAGCGCTGCCTCGCTGAGACAGGAGTCCTAACACATTTTTGTACTTGGAGGGTTTTGGAGGTACTTAATTAGTCATTCATCTCTAGATATTCAAAGGGTGTGTGTGTGTGTGTGTGTGTGTGTGTGTGTGTGTGTGTGTGTGTGTGTTGTCCTTGGCCACATTGGTTGTTGAGGTTTTTCTTTTTATTTCCATTTGTACAAGGTCACATTCAGAGCTCTTCCTCCCTGAGGGGAGGTTGCACATTCGTCAGTCACTTAATCTGCCTCCCATTTCCTTCAGTTGGGATCACACAGCCCTTCCTGAGGTATTACCATTTTTCCACTTCTTCTCTGCTCCCTCCTTTCTTTTAATAACTCTGGGAGACAGGGAGGCACCTTGTAAAGTTAATTTCCTCCGAAGCTTTCAAAGCAAAGGCATCTCTCAGCCCAGACACCACCACCCCTCTCCACCCCTCAGCGACGACTCACGCCCCTCCTCGAAGCCTTAGTCACCCTGGGCTGTGCCCGCCGCCCAGGACTCTCCTTGCCCAGCTCCGTCTCAGGGGCACAGTGAATTGCTCTGTCTCCTGGTTCTTCGGTTTGGGTGCGGCGACCCTATTTAGGAAGAATCTCTCCACCTACGTGCCCTGCACCTTCCTCCCCTTTTTTGCTTCCGAACTATGCTGCTCCCTCTTCCCTGCCGCTGCTTTCTGCTTCTCTCTGGTACTTTCAGGACTCGGGAGCTGGCTGCCTGCCTGTCCCAGGGATGGCATTTCCTCTTCAAAGGCCTGTGGCCGCAGCCACCCAGGTCTACTGAGCACACATGCCTTTGGAATTGCTGCGGCTTTGCTGCCTGCCTGCTTGGAAGGCAAGGGCAGTTTTTAAACACCCCTTTGGTTTCATGGGGTGAAGCTTTTCTCAATCTTACTTTATTTATTCGAATGTGATCTGTGGCTTTTGAATGTTTGTGTTTGAATGTTTGTGTTAATGGACTAAGCTGAAGGCAGTGCCTCTTACCCAGAGAGCCCCGCACAGCTGGGGACCAGGCTGCTGGGCTCAGGGAAAAGCTTTCCCAAGAGGAACACGTCTCCAGCCAAGGAAGTCTGGAGGCTTCGAGAGGAATTCACTGAGGCCTTCATGGGCAGCAGCGGTCAGAGCTGGGATCACAGGCTGGGCCACGAAGCTTAAGCAATTTCTTTGATTAATAGGGAGGGCTGGACCGGAGACACCTAGATTTTTGCTAATACATTTTTGAAATTGTGCATATATTTACCAAAAAAACTCTGTGTGGTTTTCAATAGCTTGGGTGTTTGATCTTTCTGCCCACCTTTCCAGCCTTCTGAGACACTCCTGGCTTGGCTGAACCCTGAATCATTTGTCTGTAGGTAATGTGTCGTGTGAAAGAGTGGCAGAAGGCTAGCTCAGCCTGCTAATGTGCTTCTTGTGTAAGCACATTTCCTTTCTCTTCTCTTCCTGGTACCTAAGGGCACTTCAGATGGAAACAGATACAAAGACCCAAAGGATTCACTCAGTGAAGTCTTCCCATCGCCAATAACTGGGTAACCCAGCGCCAGAGTCAGGAAGGGAGGCAGGCGAGGAGCAAGTGATTCCAGAGTGGACTGTGTGGAGGGGATGGATCCTCAAATCCGCCTCGAGGACCAGGAAACAGAGTTGAGGGGACTCAGTCGGTCGGGCTGGTGTATCTTTAAGGGCAGACATCACTATCTCACCACCATTACCATGTATCCTGTGTAGCCCTGGGTCCAATGGCCCTGGAAACCTATAAGCCCTTGAACCAAAGCTGAGGGGCTTAGCCAGACAGTTTGTGTGAGGATGTGGGCATGATGAGGAATACCTGTGCCTCCAAACTCGATGGACCTGAACAAACCTAGTTGGGAATCTTTCTACAAACCGGATCCACCAGGAATGTTGCCTGTGTTGCTAACTTTCTTAATGAAAGGACTAGCTAGTGTTGAAGACTGCAGAAAACCACAGCAGAGAAGAATTATGTGGGGCTCCACAGAAGGCAGAAGTTATACAGTTCTTGAGGCCAAACTTCCAGGGTTTCCTCATTTAAAATGTTAGCTCAGTATTGGTGACCCTCTCTGTTCAATATCTTCTCCTTATGGACTGTCTTCTAAATAGAGACCACCAATAACTTTACATTCTGAATCTCCCTCCTGAACTTCTGACCTGACACCTAACAACGGCTTGACGTGAGAATCACACATGTTCTGGGTGAGACCCCCGGCTAATCCATCCTCTCCATCTGCTCCTGCGCAGCTCCCCTGGGTTGCCCGTCGTCGTCACTGTGCATCCAGTTGCTGAGATCAGAAGGGTGATGGTTTTCATTGTTTCTTTCCTTTCCTGTAACTCCCCTACCACTTGATCACGTTTATTATACCACCTAAATCTCTCTTTATTCTGTTCACACCTCTTTGTTTCTTTGGCCACCAAACTAGTCTGGGCTACCATCTTTCTTCATCTAGCTACTTCACAGGTCCTCTGACTGGTAGCTTGGCCTCTGTTCTTATCCCCTTGCAGTCCATACCCTACACACCAGTTACAATGGTGGATCTGAAATATGATATGGTCTTGTTTCTTGCCTGCCCACAACCTTTGAGTAGCTTAATAATACTTTTCAGATACAGTTCAAAGTCCAAATTCCAACCCTGTTTACTCCTTTCAGCCTTGTCTGTCCTCAGGATAAAGACCCTGTCTTTCCATGTCACTGCTGTTCCCTCAGCACCCAAAACAATGTCTAGCCCAAGTTCATTCTTTGTAAACAGTGGTGGCATGGATGAATGAATGAATAAGTGAATACACAGAATTTCTATGCCTTTGAGAATAACCAAGGAGAAAGGAGAATGAATGAAGGTTAACATGAGAACTTCTCAGGGCAATTGTTCTTGTTCTAAGGCTTAAATATCTTGATTTCAAGGCTGGAATAGTGAAAAGTACTTAAGCATTGCACAAAATGCACAGAAGGTGACGGTGTCCATTTCTCTGCCCGTGGGCTCCCGTTCTGGACACGAGCAGCAGGCCCTCTGTCAGGTTGTGTGTGGCAACTGTGGAAACCAGACAGGTTTACAAGGTGGAAGAGAGAAGAAGTGGCTATTGGAACGTTTACTGTAGAGGAGAGTTTTGCTTCGTTTTATCTTGTTTTTTTACTGACTAGCATCCATTTTACTTTCTAACAATGCCCTAATTTCCTTCCGAAGCATTGCTTTCCTGTTAGATTGAGTCTGTTGGGAATATAAGAGCCTGCCTTCCCTTGAGGCCCAAGTTAAGCCAATAAGAATCTTTCTCCCTAGAATTAGATTCTTGAGCACAGGGACCAAGAAATGTAAAACATTTGCTGTGTGGGGGTGACCCCCAGCCACACTACGCCTGCTATGAAATCGGTTATGACTGACTCTCCTAACATTGAAATGTGTAACATTCAGATCTGGATCTTCTTAGGGATCAATAGCTCAGAATATCACTGTTTTCATTAGCCAACTGAATCTAAAAGAAATAAACCAAACCACAACTTCAGCTTTGTCTTTCATCGCAGCAATAGTAAACAGAAAGACTAAACATGGTGATCAATCTACTACTGATCAGGTAAAGACAAATTAAAATAGTACTTGTTTTTGCCAATCAGTTCTGCCAACCTTTAAAAACTGGCAGTGTCCACTGTTGATGAGAATGGGAACAAAGGGCACCCTTCATCACTGATAGACATGCAAGTTGGTCAGTCTTTCTGGAAGGCAGTTTGGCAGTGCTTATCAAAATTCAACACATGTATACAGTTTGACCCAGCAGTTCTACTCTTAGAAGTAAAAGTAAAAGGATTAGAGGTATAGGAATGTTCATTGCAACATGAACTTGTACTTCTGAAATATTAGAAACAACCTAAATGTTCCTTAATAGGCCGAATATCTCATGGTGTATTTCTGCAATGACCTCATGGTTCATTCAGGAGCCAGTATAAAAATGTGGTCAAACCTGTGTCTCTCTGGTCAATTAACATTCGACAAAGGAGGCATGAGCACAAAATGGAATAAAAATAGCCTCTTCAACAAATGGTATTGGGAGATCTAGACAGCTACATACAAATGGAAACTAGACCACCAACGTACACCAGAGATAAAAATAAGCTTAACTTGGATAAAAGATTTAAATATAAGTCATGACACCATAAAAGTCCTAGAGAAAAACATAGGCAGGAAAATCCCAGATAATCCACACAGCAATATTTTCACCAATATATCCCATAGAGCAAGAGACATAAAGGAAAGAATAAACACATGGGACTACATCATATTAAAAAGCTTTTGCATGGCTAAAGAAAACATCAGCAAAATGAAAAGGGAACCAACTGTATGGGAAAATATATTTGTTGATGATACCTCAGACATCAGGTAAAATATATCAAGAACTCACACGTCTCCACACCAGGAAGATAAAAATCCAGTTGAACAGGCACTTCTCCAAGAAGGACATACAGAGGGCCCAGAGACGTATGAAAGGATGCTCAGCATCACTAGCCATCAGAGGGATGCAAATTAAAAACATAAAGACAACACTTCATACTGGTCAGAATGGCCATCATAACCAAATCAACAAACAACAAGTGTTGGAGAGGATGTGGAGAAAAGGGAACCCTAGTGCACTGTTGCTGGGATTGCAGACTGGTGCACAAACTGTGGAAAACAGCATGGAATTTTCTCAGAAAAACTAAAAGTGGAGCTGCCTTGTGACTGGCAATTCCACTGCTGGAATTATACCCTAAGAATCCTGAAACACCAATTCGAAAGAACCTATGCACCCCAATGTTCATAGCAGCATTATTTACAATAGCCAAGTGATAGGAACAGCCTAAGTGCCCATTAGTAAATGAGTGAATCAAAATTCTTTAGTACGTTTACACAATGGAATACTTCGCAGCAGAAGAAAGAAGAAACTCCTACCCTTTGTGACAGCATGGATGGAACTGGAAAGCATTATGCTAAGTGAAATAAGCCATTTGGTAAAAGAAATAACATATTATCTCATGTATAAGAGAAACTTAATCAACAAAACAAACAAACAAGCATAATAGAACTAGAGACTTGGAAATAAAGAACAAACTGACAGGGATCAGAAGGGAGAAAGGAGGGGGATAATGAAGGGGAATGGTCAAGTCAAGAAACATGTATAAAGGACCCATGGACAAAGATAATAGGGGGGAGGATTGATGTGAAAGTTTGGGGGTGGGTAGGGCAGGGGAGAGTATCAGGGGGAAAATGGGGACAACTGTAATTGAATAATAATTTTTTTAAAAACGTGGTTGGTATGTGTGCAATAGAGGAAGAATTTATAATATTTTAATAAGTGCAAAAAGCAAGTTACAAAATAGTGTGAATAAAAAATTTCTTTTGAAAAAAATAAAGCTATACACATACTTTTTAAGTGTAGGTGTGTGTGTGTGTGTGTGTGTGTGTGTATCTGAATATGCATAGAAAAGATCCAGAAGTATTCATACTGAACCATTATTGGTGATTACTCTTGACAAATGGGGACGAGCAATAGAAGGGGAGAAGAATAGGAAAGAAGGGGAAGTTTGCTTTTATACTTTATGTATCGGGTATTACTTGAATTTTTATCGCTTTTGTATTACTTTTGTAATTTAGAAAGATGACTTAGTTTTGTAATTTATTTTTTAAATATATTTTATTAATTATGCCATTACAGTTGTTCTATTTCCCCCTTCATTCCCCTCCACCCTGCACACCCCCTCCCCCACCATTCCCCCCCTTTAGTTTATGACCACATGTCTCAAGTTCTTTAGATTCTATATTTCCCATACTATTCTTGCCCTCCCCTTGTCTGTTTTCTACCTACCATCTATACTACTTATTTTCTGTACCTTCTTCCCCCTTCTCCTTCTCCCACTCCCCTGTTGCTAACCCTCCATGTGATCTTCATTTCTATGGTTCTGCTCCTGATTTAGCTGTCCTCTTAGTTTGCTTTTGTTTTAGGTGTGGTTCTTAATAACTGTGAGTTTGCTGTCCTTTCACTGTTCATCTTTTTTATCTTCTTTTTCTTAAGTAAGTCCCTTTAACATTTCATGTAATAAGGGCTTGGTGATGATGAACTCCTTGAATTTGATCTTATCTGAGAAGCACTTTATCTGTCCTTCCATTCTAAATGAAAGCTTTGCTGGATAGAGCAATCTTGGTTGTAGGTCTTTGGATTTCATGACTTGGAATACTTCTTTCCAGCCCCTTCTTGCCTGTAAGGTCTCTTTTGAGAAATCCGCTGACAGTCTGATGGGAACTCCTTTGTAGGTGACTGTCCCCTTAGCTCTTGCTGCTTCTAGGATTCTCTCCTTCATTTTAATCTTGGCTAGTGTAATTGATGATGTGCCTTGGTGTGTTTCTTCTTGGGTCCAACTTCTTTGGGATTCTCTGAGCTTCCTGGATTTCCTGGAAGTCTATTTCCTTTGCCAGATTGGGGAAATTCTCCTTTATTATTTGTTCAAATAAGTTTTCCACTGGTGGCTGTGCCTTTCCCCCTTCTGGTACTCTCTATAATTCGGATGTTGGAGCATTTAAAGATGTCCTGGAGGTTCCTAAGCCTCTCCCTCATTTTTTTGAATTCTTGTTTCTTCATCCTTTTCTGTTTGGCCATTTTTTTCTTCCTTCTGGTCCACTCCTTTGATTTGAGTCCCAGTTTCCTTTCCATTACTATTGGTTTCCTGTGTATTTCCCTTCATTTCAATTAGTTTAGCTTCCATATGTTCCTCTAATTTGTGACTAAAATCAACCAGTTCTGTGAGGATCCTGATCACCAGTGTTTTGAACTGTGCATCTGAAAGTTTGACTATTTCTTCATCACTTAGATTTATTGGCTCTGGGGCTCTGAGTTGTTCTTGAGCCATGTTTTGATCTGTTCGTGCCTGTTAAGTATGAGGAGTGGAGCATTAGTTGTTCATGGGGGGGGGGGGCAGGGTCAGAGAGGAACAATGGCAGTTCCCTCTGCCTCTTCCCCACCGCTGGGGCCTGCATGGTTCGTCTCACCACTGCTAGCTCCTTCACCGGTTATCTGCGCGCGAATGTGTGACCGTGGTCCGCCCTCAGTGGGTCCGCCCGCTTCTCCACACCTGGGATCTGCCCACGGCTTCCGGCGCATCTGGGTCACACGCCTGGGTCAGTCTGGTGGATCTTTCATGCCCAACCCCGCTCTGCTGCTAGCTCTGCTCCTCTTACCGGTTTGGCTGAAGGGTTTGTTGTTGTCAGACTTCCGTATAGTTCAATTTTCTGTGGTTTGGCTGCGTTTTTGTTGCTAAAACTTTGTTGTTTTTAAACTTGGTTGTGTGAGAAGGCACATTGCTTCCACCTAGGCCTCCATCTTGGCGGAAGTCCTGGTTTTATAATTTAAATAAAAAACAGAAAACGGGAATAAAACCTACTAAAATAAGTGAAATAAGCCAGTCAAAGAAAGATAAACACCATATGATTTCACTCATGTGGAATCTAATGAACAAATCGAACTAACACAGAAATGGGGACAGACTCATAGATGGAGAACTAGTGGCGGGAGGTGAGGGGGTAGGGAGACTGAGCAAAAGGAAAAAGGGCTCATGGACATGGACAACAGTGTGGCGATTGCTGGGGGGAGGTGGGAATGAGGGGACTAAATGGCAATGGAAAAAATACAATAAAGAGTAAATAAAAATAAATAAAACAAATGCATATAAATCATCAGAAAGCAGTCCAAATAACCTTTTCAGAGGTCATTGATGGGTTTTGGCCACTTGTCTGGAAAAGAGCCTGGTGGATCCCCAGAGGTGGGATCTGAGAGACCAGCCGTGCCCGGGTCAGAGCGGAGCTTGTGTAAGAGACCCACCCACGCAGGCCAAAGGCACTCCTCCCGGAATCCTTTCCCAGCCAGGACAAAATCAACAGTTACGGGAGTTGCGGTTGTGGGTTTGATTGTTTTTATTGGCTCTCCCCTTCTTACCCTAATACCTCTTCTTTTTGTTCATGAACCTTTAGTTTGGCATCCTGTTATGGCTGAAGCAAGACTGCCATGTCTCTGATGAACTTAATGATTCTGCCGTGAGTGTCTAATGGACAGTAATTTAAAGCACCTCGGCTCACTGAGATGTCAGACCACAACCAGGCACCTGCTTTTCATGCTGCTTTGTTTGGGCAGAAAGTTTATTTATTTGTTTGTTTTCTACAACATTCTAAAACATATTGTTTGTCAAATACATAGTTTTTTAATCAAAACATGGGGATAAAAGAAAAATAAAGATCTAATAATAGTGAGGTTGTCACACAAGCTACATGCTCCTAACATACATATGTGCGTGTGTGAAGTATGGAGGTGAGAAGAAATATCCTACTCTGGTCTTTCAGACATGAGCGCTGAATCTGGACTAATGTCAGTCAATGAATGGTCCTTTTTCTAGGCAGCAGTAGCTTCTTTTATATGAACTGTGTTGGGTCGCTTGGTCCCCTTGTATTATTGTCCCTCCTTTCCAGAGGGAGGCTTGTCCCTGCTCTCTGGGCCACAAGGCTGGGAAAGAACCCTACTTGGTTCGAGTTATCCTTGATTATTTTGAAACTTCCTAATTAAAGCTCCTGTCATCTGGTTCCAAGTTTAACCAGAGCTACTTTGGACATGGTTTTGTTTCCACAGTGATGTATGTCAGCAACCACAGAGCGAGCTGCTTGTATTTTTATATCAATATGATACCCTTTGTTTATTTGTTCCTTAGAGGTTTCACTTTCGGTTATGTAATAAGCTTTGGCATTTTTCAGCCGTTACCTCATGCTGGGATCTCCTTTTTCTTTGTCCCTCCTGATGCGTCATATTCTTGACTCTCCTCTCTTGAACCTCTCGGATGCACTGCCTCTCTGAGCCAGTGGGAGGAGTAGCGGGAGCCAGACTGTACACCTCCTGTCCACCCCATTGCTCAGTCCAAAAGCTCAGGTATCCTAAGAACACTGAAACAGCAATCCAAAAGAACCTATGCACCCCAATGTTCATAGTAGCACAATTTACAATAGCCAAGAGCTGGAAGCAACCTAGGTGCCCATCAGTAAATGAATGGATCCAAAAACTATGGTACATACACACAATGGAATTCTATGCAGCAGAAAGAAAGAAGGCGCTCCTACCCTTTGCAACAGCATGGATGGAACTGGAAAGCATTATGCTGAGTGAAATAAGCCAGGTGGTGAAAGACAAATACAATATGATTTCACCTTTAACAGGAACTTAAACAACAAAACAAACAAGTAAGCAAAATGTAAGCAAAGACACTGAAATAGAGAACAGGGGGACAGTGACCAGAGGGGAGACAAGAGGGAATTTCAGGGGAAAAGGGGAAGGATTCACAGGAACTAGTATAAAGGACCCAAGGACAAAAACTAAGGGGGATGGAAATGGGAGGGAGGTGGGGAGGGCTGTGGTGGTGGACTGGGATGGGAGTAAAAGAAAACTGTACTTGAACAACAAATAAAAAATAAAAAAATAATTTTTAAAAAAGCTCAGGAATCACACTTGATCCCTCCTTCCCTGTCCTTCACCTTTTACATCTACTTCAAATACTATGTTTCTACTTCCAAAATGTACCTAAATCCATCCATTTTCTCTGTATCGATGGCCATCATCCTAGTCCGAGCTGCAAGCTACAGGCATCTTTCGCCCAGACGACTGATTTCACTAGCTAAGCTTCCTGCTTCCATTCACACCCGCACTGCAGGCCATTACCACTGGGTAGCCAAGTGACATCGCGCTTGTTCCTGTGCTGAGAACCCTCTGTTGATGTCCTGCTGCTCTCAGAAAATAAAATCCCATTGTTTCTGCCTGCCTCTCAGATCACATTTCATACCACTCACGATGTCACTCACTGAGATCCTCTTTGACCTGCAGTCTGTGTGTGTCCCAAGCATCTCCCTAGTCTACATGAGAATCTGACTGCATTCAAAAGCATATTTGTTATACTTTATCTAGAATATCCAGTTCTGTCTGCCTTAGAGCTAGAAACACAATACTCCTTGCCTTTTATGAGCATGTGATGTAGTTTTGGGAGACAGAAACATCCATTCATCCAACCAACCATCAACATTTATTGGTTTTTCTGTGCAGATGCTAATGACCAAGGACACATAGAAATGTGTTGAGAGGCAGGCCCAAAGTGATGCCAGGATACAGAGGTAAAAGAAACCATTTCTGCTGGTGGGGTCTAAGAAGGCTTTGCAGATGAAAAGATGTTGAAACTGAATAAGAACAACAACACGTGACTTGTATCTCATGCTTACTCTGGGCCAGGCATTATGACAAGCATGTCACATGTATGGTTACTTTACATACAAATATTTTGAGTGATTTTCCCAGTCACACAGGTGTAATTGGCAGTACCTAGATACAGATTCAAGCGGTCTGAGTCCTGATCCAAAGCTTTTAGCTATTATGCTATTTTGTGCTTGGATTCCATGAGGTCACTCCATCCATACACTGAATAAAATAATGCCTACCTCCTAGACTAGTTTGAGGATTATTTGAGGTATGATAAGGATCAGCAGATAAAATAATGCACATAACACTCCATAAATGCCCACTTTCTTCCCCCTTTAACTTTGTGCCATCAATGTGTCCACAAATTCTTTTAGGGATGGGGTCACACTATACATGAAGACATCCTCACCCCCACAGAATTGATTAGTGATCAATTCCTTGACTGATTCATTGATTGGATTAATGTGTTACACAGCAGCTTAGGTTCATACTGCATTTTATCCGTCAAACACCTTTACAGCTATTAGCTCAATTTATCAGCGCATCAGTCCTTAGAGAGAGATATGATATCTCTTAGAAGGTTGACATATGGCTTTAGTGAATGGCGAACATGTGAATCTGAGGTGGGAATAACTTAGTCTTGGAGAAGGGTAAGTTTGAACTATGTGCAACTGGATGAGAAAGAACCAGAGAAGACTTCATCCCGCTGTGGGGCTCTGGGCAGCCTCGGGAAGGACGTGGTGCCAGGAGGCCAGGCTTCTATCCCTGGACGCTCTCTGTAGTTCCAACTCTGTCATCAGCCACCTGCGAGAGCGTGGATAAGGTAACCCATCTCTTTGGGTTTCAGCTGCCTCGTCATCCAGTCATTGCTTAATGCTGGGACCTGGGTTTCCCTTCCCCGCTCGTCTGTCACACTCTATGGTCAGTGCTCCTCATCAGGCTGTGGGCCCCATGAGAGCAGAGACTCCTTACTTGTAACTCCAGCATCTGGCACACGTCTAACACAAAGAAGGTGATCAAATACTCTGTGATAAAATATCTAATGATTTACATAAAAAAGAGGAAAGAAGAGAGAAGAAACAAGGCCAATGTCATAGATTTAGATCTAAGGTACAGAGAGAGGAAGCAATGAAACAAGAAACAATGGAACAAGAAACAATGAGAAGGCGGAGCCAGAGGGATGGGCCATCAGAAGGGGTGTTCAGTGAGCTGAGGCAGTCGAGTCTGATTGGAAAGCACTTTAAGAGTCAGGGGGCTTCCACGCAGAACTTTAATCATAGCCTGTACTCTCCATTCGTTTAACCCAAACTTATTTCAGAGGCAGCACAAACATAATAGCCTTGGCCTTGCCCAAGAGTCTACAATCTCCAGAGAAAGCTGGATTAACAGAGTGTCAGTGAGAGCTTGCTTATATGGTGAGGTGTAAAGCACCTTGGGAACAGGGACCTAATCAGCTTTCATATGCAAAATAAGGCTCCATTCCTTTGGGGTCCCCTTTCTTTCTTCAAAGTCCTAGGTCAACATCCAGCGCCTGGGCCGGCCTGAACACCTGCGTGCAACTCTGGGGCAGTTTGCCCTTCCTCTTCACCCTTTGACTTCCCTTTCCTTCTTCCTTGCCCAGGTCTATTTCAGCAGAACTTCCACTCACCAAGAAGCTGCAGGCTGCCAAGAAACAGTCCCTTCTTTTGTCTGGATTGTAACAATACAGGGTTAGATCCGGCCCAAGGGACAGTGTGATTAGATCAGCAAATCAACCAGAAATTTATAGAAACAAGATGTGCTCACCCACCATATAAAGGGATGTCCTGGTTCTTTCCACTTGGTCGGATGACATGTATTAAAACTTTCATTTCCTGGGTGTACATAGGGACTTAGAAACCAACAACATGGGGATCCAAATACACAGCCCAGGAGGGAGCCCGCTATACCACCTGTAGCTCATCTCATGTCTGACCCATCTCCTCACCCAACTCTGAAAATGACCTAATTGTGTACAGACAGCAGCAATTGTGCAGGGAAAGTAATACAGTAATGCAAATATTCGAACCAAATTGGAAAAGCAAAGCAAGAAGGAGCCAGAAAACATTAGATCATTCATATTGCAACCTGGCCAAGACAGCATCTGGGCGCGCATCCTCTGTCCAGCTTTTGTTCGCATACCATCCCTTAGGCTCCTCTGCACTTACAGAATGGACAAGAAATCTGGACAAGAAACATGGGGTGTTCCCAAATCCTCTTCCCCTTTCATATCCTAAAGCTGGTTCATGTTTGCCTGAGAGTCTGAGGAATATGTTCTCTCCTGGCACAGTTAGCGTGTCTCCCTTGAGTGGCTACTACCCCGTCTAAGGGGAAATCAGCCCTGAGCAGGGGTGGGAGTCCAAAGCTCTGCACAGAACCCAGCTCTGCCAATGAAGAATCTTGGACAGACTACCTCTTAAACCTCTGGATCTCTCAGGTGTTAAGCAAGAACAATAATACTATCTACCTCCTCAGTTTTGTGAGGATGAAATATTGTAAAGAGCTTCTCAGAGCACCTGGCACTTAGTAAGGACCCAGAAATAGTAGGTGTTCTCATCACCAGTTGGCTGTCCCTCACCTCAGCCCAGGTCCAGTGAGGAAGCAGCCAGAGAACCTTTCTTCAGGTTCTACCACCTGGTCCTGACAGGTTTCTCTGGTTCATGAGTGTGAAACACGGAGAAGCGTTTACCGCATGAAATTCCTCCCCCCTTCAGCTAGTGAGAGCTGGACCTTCCACTACAGGAATGGGAGCAAGTCACTGCTCAACCCCGACACCTTCTTGAGAAATAGCTTCATTTCTGTGGCACCTCCATTTGTAGGATGTGGAAAGGCTGAAAAAGCGGGGGCTCCACAGGGAGAAAGGAGAATGGGAGGGAAGAAGCAGGACTGCAGACAAAGCCAGCTTCACCTGCACCACTTCGCACGGTCAGTCCTCCGGAGGTCCAGACCCCGGGGGGTGCTGCTGGAGAGACATACACAGCAAAGCTCGGCCATGACCCAATAACTCACCAGGGGCACCGGCCACTAAGTGGCAGACCGGTGAAATACAATAGGAGCGCAGATAGGTCCCCGAGCGCTAGGAGCAGGGAACCAAAGAAGTAGAGTAAAATTTTAAAAAGAGGTGGGCTGGTTTCAAATCCCCCCACCCTTCCTCCTCAGCATGTCCGCTTGGGCATGAGGTTGTCGTTTGTAAAATGTGACTATTAACAATACCGCCTGCGCGGAAGGTCTCCGGGCAGGTAACAGGGAATGCGGCGCCCTCCGCGGCGAGAGTGCGTGCGGAGATGGTGGGGATGGGGCGCCGCGGCCTCGGGGAGTCCAGCGGGGCCACTGCCGCTCTAAGACGCAGGTGGCCGTGTCGCGCCCAAGCTCCCCGCGGAGACACACCTGGCCTCGGGGCTGAAATGCTTTCTGGTTCCACAAGGCCAGGGGCAGAGCCCCGGGGTCTCCGCGTGCGTCCGGCGGCGGCGAGAGCTCCGGGGCCGGGACTGGCGCGTCCCGCCGTGGCCTTTGTCCCGCTAAAGGGCCTCGCGCCGCCAGAGGCTCATTCGTCGCCGAACCGGTGCCGGCTTAGTCGCGTGGTGCAACCCAGTTTCTGTTCTAAAACTATTACCCTGCAAAGAAAAGAGAACAAAAGGAAGGATTAAATGAGAAGATTTAAAGAACAGATCCCAAGTTGATGTTTGTGTTTGTTGCCATGGGACTGGGTTCAACTTTATACAGGCGTAGTTCTTTTTTTTTTTTTTTAATTAGAGAAAACATCTTTGGAGCTGTGTACTGCAACGGACAACGATTACACCATGTTTGTGTTGCACTGTTGCTATGGAAGTGCATATGGTTTTATTTGGTGGAAATTTGCAGAGAAATCGGAGGAAGTCATATGTATGAATGACAAACAAACATGAAGTTTCAGAAAACAGGCCTCAAACAAATATTACAGTTAAGAAGGCTCTTGCCAGCACCTCAGAATCTGGAACACGTGCACGTGGGTGTCCTCGCTTCACCCGCCTGGACCCTACCCCACAAGGCAGGGCAATGGAGTGAGACAGCCAAGGATTTCACCCTCCCCCACTTACAGGCCCAGAGACCTCGGTGAGTTATTGGGCCATGGCTGAACTCGGATGTGTATCTCGAACAGGGAGCTGATGCGCCTTCTGTGCATGGCTATTGTTGAGAGGAAACAAGGTAACAAAGAGGTCTTGAACCCTGTTCCTAGTAAGTGCTCAGTAAATGGCAGCCATCGCAATGGAGTGGTGACAGAAGTCCCTCTTAAGCTCCAGGCCCACTCAGCTCATTCTCCAATCTATCTTTGGGGCCTTAAGCCCCAGGCCCCCTGGGGAAGCGAGGTTGCTCAGGTCTGGCCAGACTTGGTTTTGCGGGTGGTTGTCATCAGACTGGTCGGTCACTGGAAACTGTAGACTTCAGCTGCCCAAGGAACCCAAGATGCTGAGTTGCAGCAGGTTGGCGACACCTGCCTGGTGGAGCACTGCAGCCTCTCAGCATCTGGCTCCAACCGCCCCCCGACTCCATGTTTTCAGCGATGGTCCAGCCCTTCAAAGCTCCAATGCCTCTGAGAAGACAGAAGACCCATCTCCAAAGTCTTCACACCTACTACCCACTCTGAATGAACACTTTTGGAGGGCTGGATAATTGTTCTTATTATAACATTTTAAAGTCTTCATTTACAAGTCAATTCCTGTAGATTGAAACCTGCCAGGGAAGCGATACTCCATATACACTTCTTGTATGGCTTGCACTTTGAAAGATTCAGACTGATTGGAATGCTGTCTGCCCTGCCGTTGCCCCTGGCCGCTTCTCTGAGATACACAGTAGAGGTTAGCAAACTACACTCGGAACTTGTGCTAACTTTAATCAAGTTACTAGATCTTTCTGGGCCTCAGTTTTGTGATCTGGAAAATGAAGATGCTGGGTTAGGTGATTTCTGAGGTCCTTCTAGACCTAAGTGGCTTTGCATGTCATTTGTCTGTCTTGAATAGAATACAAGAGATCTCTTTTAGTACTGTAGACCAGCGGTCCCCAACCTTTTTGACACCAGGGACCAGTTTTGTGGAAGACAATTTTTCCACACACCGTGGGGGTGGGGGATGGGAATGTTTTCAAGCACATTACACTGAAGCTCACCTCCTGCTGTGTAGCCGGATTTCTAGCGGGGGACATAAGGTACTGGTCTGTGGCTGGGGAGTTGGGGACCTCTGTTCTAAACTGTTGACATTCTAACATGGCTGAAAACGTGGAGTTGGGGGGATTGGATTCTGACCTACATTAGGAAACAATGGGGAAAGAAGTCTGTGTTCTCTCTCAAACGCACAATCTAGTTTCTCTTAGCTCCTTAAAGGGCCCTCAGCAATAAGCATCTATTATATACTGGCTCACTTATACTTTTCAGGGGCGTGCCCTTCTCCCTTACCCCAGCCCAGGGACTCCACAACTGGGCCAATGGCTCCTCACCCTGCCAGGGCGTGTGTGGGACTGATTGAATGGACTTTTGTGTTTGCGTCTGCTTGTTCAACACCTCTGTTATGACCCAAGTCACTTTTTAAAAACTAATCAATTGTGAAAAGGTGAGGAAGGACTGACCAATTTTGTTTTTAAACTTGAAGCCATATAACTTTGTCATCATTCTGTGTGTAATTCAATTGAACTTTGCTTTATCTGGCAAAATTAAGGAACAAATGTTCACTCACTCATTCAATCTGTATAACAGAATGGCCAAGGCGTGCATTCAGACAGGCTATGTGTTGTGCAAATCTCTTTTTATATCCGTATCTTTTCTGGGACCCTAAACTTGAAAAAAAATGTTTGCTGCAAATGGCTGATGGTACCAGTCACCTCATTAGCATAATAGATATTGCCTCTCACATGAAAGACAATTAGCATGTTTAGCTGGCCAATGATGTTAACTGTGTGTCTAATGATAGGGCTGCTAATGACTTTCAAAGCCCGTAGATTTTCTGCTTCTTCCTATCCCGCCCCCAACTATTTTGACCTTGGGTTACACAGAGACTGAGGCATGGGAATGAGAGTCAGCTCACCTCAGATCTGCTCCAGCTGTGCTGCTCACAGCTGTGTGACCTCAGACAATTATTTTACCCTTCCTGGACTCAGGTTTCATCTGGAAAGTGAAGGACTTGGCCTTGGGCCATCTCTAAGATACCTTCTGACTAATAGTCAAGGATCCTGCCATCCTCAAGCCTGGAGAAGTCTTGCACTATCAGCTACTGTTGACCTCTGGAACTTCTCTTCACGTGAGGCCAATTCTCAGACACTGCCAGCTCTGAAATTCCTTGACCTTTGCACTCTCTACTGTTCTCCCAGGAATCGAGACTGAAGCTTTTGCTCTCAGACTGGGGTTCAGATACCCCAGAGTCAGTAAGCACCTCCTCCCATTTCAAGACTAATTCAAGAATGATAGCCCTGGCTAGGGTACGAGGTCATATTTCCTGTGTGTTTGCTCCATCACCGATGTTTGCTTATCTTCTATTCAATCATGGAGGGTTAACATTCCTTTTTTTTTTTTTTTTTTTGCCCTCTTCAGATCCCAGCCAGTTAAGCTTGCAGGCCCCTTTGAAAACCTTCCATATGCCGTCTCTCACCTCCATAAATAGAGAAGAGGTCTTTCGGGGTCCATGCAATAAAACCTTCCAGGAGAAGGTTTATGTGGGGAGAGGGAATGCAATAGGCCAAAGCAAGACGTGTGGTGTTGTTCTGGTGACACAGTCTGCCATAGGGCACATCCTTCGCACCCCTCTTCTGCTGGACCCAGGGCAGGCAGCCTGTGGTGCTCGGGAGAGGCCCTTCTGAGCGGGCGAACCACAAGAATGCGGTTCTGCGTGTGCCCCCGAACCAGTCAAGGCAGTGATGATTGGTTCCACACGAATGTGTGCATCGGTTCTGCTGCATAACAGCTCGTATCTGGAAATAGATACTACTGTCATTGCCAGACCAGGGGTGACAGTGACGTTGGGGTCTGGTTCAACAGTTTGGGATTTCAGATTCATAAGTGGGAAACACAAGTTGGTCAGTGTGTCCATTTTTGCTCTGTGTGTACCTTGTTCCTGCCCCATGTGTTATGATTCCTTTCCCAAACTGGTATTTTGTTCTGAGTCTCAGGGCACAAGACAGCAAACAGATGGGATCCATTAACTGCATCTTTTTTCTTAGGCCCTTTGCTGATATTAGTTAAAGCTGCTTTGCTCTTTACTTGGAAGTAGTTTTGACTCCACTTTAAAAGGGAATGCAAACCAGTTCTTTGTCATGATTCCTTGTGTGTAGGGAATTTGAGAGTTGAGTTCTTGGCTGAGTGAGTGATGCCTCAGGAAGCACATCGTATTGAGCTGTAGCTGCAAAGACGCTGACCAGAAAGGAAGGCTTCTGCCCCTCCCTTCCATCTCCTCACTCGGTAGAACTTTTTACACAAACCTCCACAAAGGCTTCTCGTCATCAGATACATCTGCAGGTGGACTTTGGCCATCTGAAAACGGTTTAAAGCATTTGCAAAGCCAGGTAAAGAAGTGCAAAGGTGTGAGCATGAGATTGGGAGAATGTGTGTGTGACTTGCAAAACCCCAAGCCAGCAGGATGGTGTCATCGGTGGCAGCAATGGACTTGACTTATGCGTGTTCATTCCAAGGTATTATGTGTCAGGTGACATTCGGTGACGTGGATGAATCTCACCAGCATAATGGTGAATGCAATAAGCCAGACATAAGAGTGTGTACAGTATGATTCTTTTTATAAAACTATGTAAACAGGTCAAGGTAATCTAGTCTAAGGAGTCAGGAGAGTGGTTACCTTTGGTGAGGGGGTGGGTGGTGTCTAGAAAGGAGCACAAGAGTGACTTTCAGGGAACTGGTAACATTGTTTCTTGATCAGGGTGCTGGTTATACAAGCGTGTTCAGTTTGTGAAAATTCACTCAGCTGTACACTTATGGTACATGTAGTTTTCTTTCTGTATATTATATTTCAATAAAAACTAACTTACTAAGAGGCAATTCTATCTACAATTACCCACTATACCCAAGGTATATACAGTAGTTAAGTGGGAAATGCAGAAACAAAACAATACATAGGATATGTTATTATCTGTGCAAAAAGAAATGTAGGCATATACATGTAGACGCAGGGAACACCTCTGCAAGAATACCGGGAAGACTGTTTACGCCCAGGATGCCTGGAGGCAGAGGCGGGAGAACTTGCTTTTTACTCTATGTCTTTTTGTGCCTTTTGAATTTTGTATCATGTGCTTGAATATTTTATTCAATGAAGTTATTCATTAAAATATTAATTAAAGAAGACATTATGCTAAGTGAAATAAGCCACCAAAGGACAAATACTGTAGGATTTCACTTACACGAAGTACCTAGAGTGGTTGAAGTCATGGGGTCGGGAAAACAGAACAGCCCAGAGGAGGAGGGGATGGGGAGTGTTGGTTTACTGGGCACGGAGTCTCCATTTAGGAAGATGAAAACGCTCTAGAGGATGGTCGTGGTGGCTGCATGTCAGTGTGATATACTTAATGCCACTAAACTATATATTTAAAAATGGGTGAAATGTCCTGCCTGGTGTAGCTCAGTGGATTGAGTGCGGGCCTGAGAACCAAAGGATCTCCGTTCGATTCCCAGTCAGGGC
The DNA here is from genome assembly GCF_021234435.1 of Artibeus jamaicensis. NCBI lineage: Eukaryota > Metazoa > Chordata > Mammalia > Chiroptera > Phyllostomidae > Artibeus > Artibeus jamaicensis. The sequence goes on along the minus strand of NW_026522025.1, from coordinate 30,995,663 downwards.
ACATTCCTCGGTTGCAGGCCAGTTCCCAGCAGGGGACTCATGAGAGGAAACCATACGTTGATATTTCTCTCCCTCTCTCCTTCCCTTCCCCTCTAAAGATAAATAAATAAAATCTTTTTTAAAAAGGGTAAAATGGTAAATTTTATAAATATTATATGGCATACATTTTGCCACAAGTAAAAAAGAAATAAATATACAGGGATCTGGCACAAATAATACCCCTTTTTATTACATAAAAATCTTTGATTACAAAATCACGAGCATGTAATTCTGTAACACGAGAATATCACACTCAAGCATGCCGTGTGACATTCAGTAAAGTGTTCAAATTGCTGTTTATCTTGTGCAAGGCATTCACATACCCTGCCAACCACACTTGATGGTGTTAACTTCTGCCAGATCCTATATTAATTAAGGCTAAACAGTAATTTTAAGACTAAAGTAAATTTATACATGCTGACTCTCTCATTTGCAAGCTGCATGGCTTTAGGCAGAATAATTACTCAGCCTCCCTGTGTCTCCACTTCTTCATTTCCTCGTCTGTAAAGTGGGATGATATGATAATTCCTATCAGATGGGGTTGTTGTAAGAAGTGAATTAAAGAAGTCATGTAAAAAGCTCAGAATAGTCCTGGAAACATAAGCACGTAAGAAACATTAATTATTATCATCTTATGCGTCATTATTTAGAAAAGCAAATTGTGGAATTCTATGTATAATATCATCCCATGTGTAGTCTGTGGGAAGAATCTGTGTGTTCTGCACCCAAGGTACTCACCCTGCATCCACCAGGCACTTATCGAATCCCTTCTGGGTGCCAGACGTCGGGCTCAGGGTTGGGTAGATGGTGGTGAGCGTGGGGGTGGGAGGAAAGAATGGTGGTAGCGATGCGATTCCTGATTAAATAGAGAGGTCACAGAACAGGTGGCAATGCTGAGCAGACAGCAGTAGAACGCTGAAGGGGCTAGCCATGCAAAGACAAAAAGCGCCTTTCTGACAAAGGAGGTAGAATTCCGTGAGAGCCCATGTGTGAAGGCCTCTTGTGGATGAGTAAGGAGGAGAGGAGTGTGAGAGGAGGTTGGAATGTACGCAGAGTATTCTAGAAAGATGGGGAGAAACTGTTAAGAGTAGTTTCTTCTGGGGAGTGAGACTCAGAGAAGTACGGAGAAGGGGGTATAGAGTGCAGAAAAGGAAATCTACTTTCCACCTTATTCCCTTCTTCACAGTTTGAATTATTTGCCATAAGCATGTATTGTGTTATTTGGGGAAAAAAAAAGCTGGTTAATGAAACATTGAGAAATTTTAATGATTAATAGCAAGGAGTCTAATAACCTTTCCTGAAAGAAGGAATCACTTGGTCCCAGCTCTCCAGTTACTTTCCATGAAGCAAGAGAGCCGCATTATTTGTCTCTGCTCATCGGACTGAAAACAGGCCGTACATCGCCTTCCCCGCCAGCCGAGCCAGTCACCTTTTTCTGTGAGCCAGCAATACGGCTTTTCAATTCCCTTCGATGAAACCCTGAAATCATCTCCTCCACTATGACGAGTTTTACTGTTCTTACAAGCCTTTCAAATTCATGTAGGGTTCTTTGTGGTCACTGTAATGACAGATGCACCTGGCGGCAGGTGCTGAGCCTTCCAATTAGACTTGGGAGGAGGGAAAGCACGAGGACTGGGAGCTGAGAGAAAAGGAAGATATAAAGCAATTTGCTGGCGAATGAATTCCAGAGGCTCCCCAGGGCCGTGTGCTTCTCTTCCTCTGTGTCTGCACTGGGGTGCCAAGTGCTCTGTGTGTGTGTGTGTGTGTGTGTGTGTGTGTGTGTGTGTGTGTGTGTGTCTAGGTTGGGCAGCAGTGAGAGTTCCCCTGCAGAGTGTTTTGAGAGGCAGAGAGAGGTTCCCCTTTGTTCACAGAAAATCCGAGCTGTGGCGAGACCACTGAGACTCAAACCTTGGCATCCAGACAGCGGATGATATGCTTTAGGACAGATTTGAAAGTCAGCTCCGAGGCAATGCGGGTGGGGTGCAGAAGGAGGAAGGTAGAGCCTCTGATCTGTTCACTTCTTGCTCACATGGCAGCCAGAGACATAAGGTGACTGACGCCAATTTGGAACCTTGCAGTGGGCCATTTGTGCGCCCAGGCCATGCCTCAGATATCTCTTATGTGTCCCCTGTGTTTATTCCCTGGCTATTTTGATACCTTTCTCCACCTAGAAGAACTACTTTAGTTGCAACTTTATCTTTGGCATCTGGCCCTAAGACCAGATGGGTGTCTTCTCTTCCAGGGCTTGGCACTGCCCTGTCCACAGTGTCTGTGTCATGTCCAAAGTCCTCCTGTCCAGACAGCTCCGTACACCGCAGGGGACATTTTCCTGTCAGGTTTAACCCACACAGCGCTCTTCCCAGAAGACTTCCTCTCTCCCCCATCACTTGTTTAGAAAACAACCAGGAGCTATAATCTTAATAATAAGCACATATTTATTGGGTGTTCATTATGTGTCAGGCAATAGTCTATGCACTTTGCATGGATTAACTCCCTTATCCTTATCTTGACTCTCGGAAGTAGGTGTGGTTATTGTCCCTGTTTATAGCCAAGAAAGCGGAGGCACAGACGGGATGACGTCCAGTTTTCCTTTCTGCCGGGGGTCTCTACTCCCCGCAAGAGCCAGCCATTCTCTGCGTTTGGACGGCCCCTGCCCTGCTGTTGGGGAATAATCTCTCCTTGTTCTCCTTACCTCCTCATCTACTTTCACATCCCGAGCAAAAAAAAATGCGTCCCCGGATTCCTCCCGCCCGCTCCATCTGTGAAGCATGTGGGCCGATGTTTGAATAAGAATGACTAAAGAGGAAAGCGGTTTTATGAACTTCAGACTATGAACTCAAGGAAGAGAGTGAGTCAGGCCTCCACATTCCTGAAATATTTTCAGGAGGCTCGGTGACCTCAGACAATAAGAACCTGAGGCAGAGCTCTCTGGCATCCTTGGGCGGCCCCCCCCCCCCCCCGCAAGGAGGAAGGTGAGGGCCAGTGCTCGGTGCCCAGCTCCTGTGTGTGCTGTGTGGGCTTCAAGGAAATCACCAGGCACTATGGCCCACGGCTGCTGAAGGTGCCTCCTTGCTTTGGCTCAGGCCGTTCCTTCTGCTTGGAATGCCTTTCCCTAAGCCTTGGTCAGCTTGTCCAGCGCTCAGCTGACACACGGCCTCCTCCTCCAGCTGCTCTGGGCAGAAGCAGAGGCTCTGTGGCTGGCCCTACAGGTCTCTGTGCACCCTCTCTCACTGCAAACTCCCGGTTCCTAGAGAAAAGTGCTTATGACACGGTCTGCCCAGTACACCACCAGTTACACCTTCTGAGGCTGGCAGCAGCTCCAAGGTTGAAGAAAAAGTCCTGTCCTGGGAGATGCAGGTTCTCGTCCCATCTCTGGCCTGGGTCATGCATGCCACGTAACCTCCCACACCATTTCTCGTGAATTAAAATGACTTGTTTTTACCACCCTGTCCCACAGATGGTGACCTTGGGAGTACAGGACTTTCCACCCTCGACACTGTTCTCGGTGAGATTGGTTAACATGTCTATTAAATAAGTTCAAAGAATCACAAGCAAATCTTTCTCCCTGGCTTGTGCCTCTATCCATCCCTTTGATCACCAACTTTAACCTCGTAGTTGGGATGGCATGCAACCTCTCACAAAGGGAAAGTACCATCCGCTAAGTTTCAAAGAAAAAAAAGTACCATCCACTAAGTTTAAAAGAAAAAAAGATGCTTTCTCATGTGTGCATTGCAGAGACAGAGAAACCAGAGGCTGCGTGGGACCGAGCTCTGGCACCACACAGGTGAATCGAGGGGAATGACTCGCTCAAGATGAACCTCAGGTTAAGTCAGCAATCCTTCCCAGACTCTTGCAGGGGGAACAAGTGAGGTCGTACTTGGGCCCATTGTATAGATGGAAAAGCTGAGAGCAGATTCTCTGATAGCTGCACCACTTTCCAAAAGGAACAATAAGGGAAGGATGGAATGAGGACATGGGACTAAATAAGCTGTGACTTATTGGTCTAAAGGCCGAGATTTAGATGTTACAGTCCCCCGGCTTCTTCGGGAAAGTGCTTCGACTATCTGCCCAAGACACTCATTACAGCTACTGAGACTGGCAACCGCACCAATGCTGAGAAGAGCCCCACCTTGGATTTGGGAGGTGCAGGTTCTAGTCCCATCTCTGGCAGTCATGAAGTCAGTGGCCTTGTCCGTGACACGTAACCTCCCACGTCACCTCATCTGTGACATGAAGAAATAGAACTGGTGAAGAGGTTAGGTGAGGTTCAATATTCCCACCCACTTCTCCTGTTCTCCCCTGTCACCTACACAAATGTTCCTCCAGTGACAAATCTGGCCCCAGCCCAAGCCTCTGCGTTTACATGTAACAGGGCTGTCACCCCGTACCCCCACCCCCGAAAGAGAGAAGAGGGAGTGTGGGAACCACTGGCACGCACTGAATCAGGCAAATACCCATGACTTGAAAACCCACCCGCGGGTTAGACAGGGGAGGCCGTCTCCCCCGTCTCAGCCTTGCGTCCGTCCTTGCTCACTGGCCCTGTCGCCACCCACCCTGCCCCGCCCTGGCTCTCCCGCATCCTGGCCCACTGGCTCAGCCATCCTTACCAGAGCTGCCCTGGTTCACCTTGCTGCACCTGCCAGATGCTTTCTGCAACCTCCCAGGTAGTTAATGATCTCCCCCCAGGCAGAAGAGCCCTTTAATGATTTACCAGAGTAGATAAAGAAAAAAGCATAGTTCTCTACTTGGAGGCCAATTAGGCTGGCAATTCAGACAGTACAGATGGCGTTAAGATTGACTTCAAGTTCAAACCAAGCTTTTTTGTATAGGAACCTGCCTTATAACTGTGTATATGAAGCCTTATCAGAACCTCCATTCAGATATTTAAACATCCCAGCCCTACTGTATGACCAGCACTTTAGGGCTCCTTCACTACTCAGGGGCATTAACTGTAATGAAACACCCAAAATACCCTTGGACAAAATGAGATTTAAATGCTTAAGGAACTCACATAAAAAAGAAAAGTTATTTTGCTTTATCTGACTCCTCATGTTCCTTATTAGAATCTGGAAAAGATTTCTATTGCAGAAAACTGCATTTCTTTGAGTCAAAACTTGAGACTTTGAGAGACAGTGTGATGCAGTGATTTCAAAAAATGCTTCGGAATTAGCGGCCTGGGTTGAAATCCTGCTTTTCACTAATTGTGAAACTTTGAGGAACAGGGAGGTTTCCCAAACTTCACTATTCTTACCTCTCAAATGGGAGCACCAGTTCTATCCTTGGGACTTTTTTATGGTTAGAAAAATGTAAAGAACAACCTGGCACACTGTAGACAATAAATGAGGCCTCTTCCTCATCATCATCTTCATCATCACAGGCTTGCTCATATCCAGAAAAATTTGGATTTTGTAAAGACATGAGAAAAAGTACTTCCTCTCAAAAGAATAATAATGAAATGTAATAAGGTTAAACATGGTAGATGTAACACTGGTGGCCCCAGTGAACAACACCTCCTGGCACCCACATCCTGTACTGTTCCCTCCCTCCCACACTGCCGCTGGGTTTGACCATGTGACTTGCTTTGACCAATGAGGCGTCAGTGTGAAGCGCTCGGAGACTTAATAGGCGCTTGCACATTGGGGCTTGTCCTCTTGGAACACTCTCTCTTAAATACCAACTCTTTGGCTATAAAAAAGCTCGAGCAGACCACTGAATGATGAGAAGCCACAAGAAGAGATCCCCTGGAGGATGAGATGCCATCTTGGACATTTCAGTCCCCGCCAAGCTTCTAGCTGCGTGAGTAACTGCATATGTAACCACCCAGCTGAACCTAGTATACCAACAAAATTGTGACAAATAATAAATCATTGTTGTTTTAAGCCACCATATTTTGGAAAAGTATATTTATTGCATAAATGCCAAGTCCTAAATTTACATTAAGGAAAGCAAACAGTACAAGTAGAAATGGCAGATTATCCTCATAGAAGTTCATATGAAATAGACCATCATATTTCAGTTAACTTCAAGTATTGACATAATGCTAAGAAACTGAATGCCAGCTTAGCCTACTTTTATTAAACAAATGAATTTGTTGGTTGACCATGTAGTTATTAGTTGCCTGCTAGTTACAGGCTTTGTGCTGGGGCCCGGGGTTACCAGGAAAGTTAAGACCCAATTCTCTTGTACTGTGTTGCCTTTTAGGTTATGAAATTTAAGTCTGTAGTTGTGTAGAGCACTCGGGGGTAAGTATACAGTTCAGGAGGGGCGGTGGGTAGGTAAGTTAAAAAAACACTTAGTTCCTAAAGCAGCTGACAGACCTGCTGGGTTTGACACTCAAGGGGGGTCTAGAGGACTCCGTGGACCCACCAACACCCCATTTTTGAGTGACTTTGACAAACTGAAGTGTATCGGGAAGCAAGCAACTAGGGAAATGAAGGCTTCAATTGTTCCTCACAGATCATGTGAGGAACAATTGTACCCACTATAAATGTATATCTTAGGGGGGAAAAAGGAAAGGAGAGAAAGGCTAAGAGGTGCAGGTGGGGAAGGAGCCCAGAAATTTGAGGACTTGAATATGAGAGGATTAAATTCATTCTGAGGAGAGCCATGAAGTCACTAAAAGTTATAGCAAGCTGGATTTCAAATTAATAGTCACAGGAGTAGCTGACACTTCTAGAGCAGGAACCGCAGAGAGAGGCAGAGTGGACAGCGTGGCTGCCGGTGAGAAAGGCCTAGACTGTTCCCTACCCAGGAGATGGGGAAGGAATCCCAGCAGTAGGTGGAGCCAGGAGCCCCAAAGCCTCTCCCAAGTGCAAGGTCCCACACTTCATCATTGGAGTTCTGTCATTCTTATCATGCCTGGAGAGCATTAAGAAGTAAGACAGCGGACACCCGCCTGCCAATAGTGAGTGAGGGAATTGATGACAGGAGGCTGAGCCCAGAGATTAGGGATATGAGGAGTCAAGCCTCAGAGACCAGTAGCTGCTGCCTCAGATGCCTCTCACCGCTTTGCAAGGGTCATGAGAACTTGCGTTTTCGGGGATTACTTAGCACACACTGGGAGCAGACTCAGAGAAGCAATATGAGCCTGCAGCTTTCACAAGCATGTGACAACTTCAGGAAGGATGAGGGAAGGGGACAAAGCAAGGATAAGGAAATCACCTGACATTTCTGGTGGGGTATCACAGCCCTATTCCAGAACCATCATCAGGGAACCTAACTGACTCTCCCCTGCCTTCCTACCCCTCTAGCCTGCAAAACTATAGGGGAAAAAGTCTTTTCAGGGATGTGGGCCCCATTTTTTTCATGGGTCCTGCAGCATCAATAACACCAAGACTAGAGAGAGGACCACAGGCTCATAGGTCTATAGGACACAGGAGATCCGGGGGGTCTAGTGCAGGATTCCCTGGAGACGGTGCAACTCTGGGCCCAGTGAGAGGGTGTCTCTCACCTTTCTGTTATGGCTGCAGATGGGAATAAAGGGAAGGACTGCAGAGTGCCCTCTGATCCACAGTTCCCCGGGCTCCTATACTTTTGCACACCTGTGTCTTTGAACATGCTGTCCTTACTACCAAGGTGGCCCTTTCTCTGTCACCTTTGCCATCAAGATCCAACTTCCAGGTTCTACCCCATATAAAACATTTCCCACTTCTCTTGGGCTGAGGCAGCCTCAGACCTGCATTGTATCGTCCGGCGCAGCTTACTGTGACGAGACTGACTGTGAGGCCAGAGGCTGAGTCTTGCTTATCCCTCTGTTCCCCCAAAGAGGTGGCACAGACCCTGGAATGTCTCCTGTGCTCAGCGCACACGGGTCCAACATATGACGTGCGCCCCCTCTCCCTCCACATGCCACTCACGCTCCTGTACGCTCTGCCTTGGGCAGGGCACATACCTGCTTTATCTCTGTGCCCCATCATTCTAAATGGAAGTCAGTCCTTGTCAGAAATAACTCCATTCTAAAGTAAGTGAAACAAAGGAAATTGTGGTTTCCCTTTGTTCCTTCCAAGACAGGGAAACCCTGGCACCTGGTGGGGTGGGGGAGGGTTAGTCCAGCTGGGGCCTGAGCAGGCCAGAAACCCCCAAGGGAGCGAGGCCAGGCATGGCACAAACCCTCAAGCTACTGCCCAGCACAATGACTCCACTGTGGGGAAACCCGATAGAAGGGTGTGTCTTGCTCCACGGGAACGTGATACACAGAAAATCCAAAGTCACAAAATAGATAAATCTGGGGTGGTTATTGACTTTACGAGACGACTCACCATCGGGTTCCTCTAAATAGCCAGCTCCCACAGGCCACTTAAACTGTGATTTTATTTTCAGGAGTTTGATATTACACACTGGTTTTCAGGAGAAACATAAATAGGTCCTTAGGGAGCCTGGCGTCGCAGTGTGTCTGGCCCTCAGCTCGCTGCTGCCCAGACCTTAAGGTGAATGGGCTTCCCGGGGGGGCCGTGCAGGAGGAGCTGTGGTTTGGGAGCGCTGTCGATGTCTGCTCAGTGAGCCTGGCTCCTTCCAGTGCTGGGTGGGAGAGGAAGACTCCAGCCCCACCTGGACCTTCCTACCTCTACTCTAGCAGGTTATTGACTTCTAGCACACGTTCCTGTACAGCAACATGGGATCTGTATCAGTGACTCATGCATGCATTCACTCATCAGGAGTGCTCACTCAGCACTTTCTGTGTGCATGACACTGCAGTAAGTGCGGCAAAGTAGACGAGACTGTAAGGAGTGTTCCTGTCCTCTAGGAACTCACAGTCTACATTGTTTACCATTTGACATCCCTGAGATCAGAACTCATCTTACTGCAGATGGTATAACGTAGTTTCACTGGCTGAGTTTTTCTTAGTGGTAAGTAAAATGATGGCGTATCTTGCAGGTGGCAGTGTCTTAGATGACACAGCGAACATCAGGTGCTAAGGAAGGGGTGAAAGCTGTAGAACTCTATGTGGGATGCGGTTATTGAAGGATAAAGTTGGACCCCTGTATAAATACATTATATGGGGTTCACTTTGCAGAGAAAATGGATGATTATGCACTTTCCACAGTTCTCAGGGGATGAGGGTGCTGGGCTGGAATCCTCCTCCTTCCTCCATGCTGAGGGTGGGAAATGGTAGTGGCCAAGCTCTGACTCCCATCCACACAAGTCCTGAGAAAACTGGAGGAGCAAAGTAGCAAAATCAGGTCTGGGTAGTAGCCCTTCAGGAATGAGGACATTGGTGTGGATTCAGACTGCTAGATGGCAAAGCCTTGGTCATCTGTCCCATCCAGGAGCCAGTACCATGCCTAGCATGAAGCAAACAGGAATATAAACAACTGTGTGTGTGCTTGTAGATAGAGATAGACATAAATATATGTGCAGATACATATCAAATGAATGAATTTCTACTATTGAGGCCAAAATTTTATTGTAAGAAAAGTTCATTGTGACTGCTAATGATCAATCTTGACTTACTGGCCAAAAAGACTTTCAATGTTCAAAAGACTTTCTTGCAATCTGTCCAATGTTGTAAGGGTTTTCTTTCCTCTCCATTCCTCACCCAGAGAAGCAGTGGTTCCTGTGGCCGGGACTGAGCTGCTGCCACGTTCCATTTATTCAAACAGCTGTGTTCCTGCAGCACACCAAGAAACCTGGCCTGACTCTTGAGAGTGTAATGGGAATGTACAGCTTCTAGGCAGATGACCATGAGAGTGACCATGAGGGTTAATAAGTTCTTAGGAACATCTATGGATACCTAGAATGGTTCAGAACAAATACATTAACATAATAACATAATCCATATCCTCTAATCCAGTTATTTATTGATGTAGCACATAATGACTGAATTCCTTTATAGTTTTGTCCATATAGAATCTAAAGACACTTGGCTGTTTAGTTAGGCCTTTTCTTGACATTCACTTTGATTGTGAGTGCTAATTTGATAGCTCTTTTGTGTTGGGAAGAATAGATGAGGTTTAAGGCACCAGCAAGGAGCTGCCCCTGTGGCCTTTTGTTCACTTGTCACAATACTGCAGGCTTTAAATCCGGGACAGGAGGGCTGTGTGCAGCTAGTGCTGAACTTGAGCTTTACTCTGGAAGGAACCGGAAACCAGTGAGGGGCTGGCCTCTTTGGAGAATCCGACTTATGGCACAAACACAGGAGTGTCAGGTGGCTGTAACCAGGTCACCCAAGCTACTTCTCTCTGTTTTGTTGTTGTTGTTTTTGCCTTTGCTGCTAAGTCCAAATAGTTATTGGGGCTATGTCAGGTGACCCCCCAGTGAGTCAGGCCCAGGCTGGGTCCTGTGGGCCCAAGGTCAGCCTGTCGTATGGAGGCCATCACGTGGAAGGAGCAGACTGCTCTGTCTCCTGGTGGCACAGCGCAGCGGCTGCACTCCACCGCCTCCAGCTTGTATCTGCTGCTGCCCATGCCAGTTCACAGCTCTTACTGCTGTCATGATGGGGGTCTCTGATGGTAACTTCCCCCCCTGGAAGGGACCAGCCTGCCCCCCTACCAGGGCATGTCTCTGGCAGGTCCCTACTGAGGGCCACTTTTCCTCTTACAACCTTAAAATCCAAGATTCAAAAAGACTGCTGCTACTCAGGCTCTGTCTGAGCCTGTAAGTGTGCTGACTTTGATGTATCCTAGGCTTCAGGTACTTTAATGTTTTTCAGTTTTGGAGGTAATGCCGTCTAGCAAACTCCTATTCATCCTTCAAGACCCAGTTCAGCTGCTTTGTCTTCTGTGAAGCTCTCTCTGACTACCCTCTGTGTTCTCATATGCCTTGGTTCTCTGACAGCATTGTTGGTATATATTACTCTCTCTGCTACATGTGATACCCTGGAGGCCAGAAATTAAGTCTCATGATTTCCATGTTGGTCGCCGATGTCTGCCTGGCCAGGGGCCTGCCAAGCACCATGTACTCACTGAGTGTAAAGCAAATAAATAGAGGATTGTATTCCTGCCAAATATATGTTTGTTGGTTTGTTCATTCACATCTAAATGTACTGTCTTCTCCTTTGGAAGTGGTCATCATGATGTTATTTATAAAGACCACAGGCCTCCAAAAGGGCCAAGTGCAAAATCATCAGTTAGGATGATTTTAGCCGTTAGTAACAGCTGACTTAACAAAAATAGTTTAAACACCAGGAGGTTTATTTTCACAGCAAACAAGGTCTGGATGTCAGCTAGGGTTGGGTGATCCAGCAGCTCAGTGACCCCGTCGGGGACCCTAAGCCTTCCCGCTCACTGCTCTGCCGCCTCCACGTGTCAGCTCCTAGGCGCGGGAGGGGTGACATCGTGTACAGAAGGAAGGCATTTCCTTTCCGAGTCTCTCATATACTGTCAAGGAAACTCTTTTTTAGAAGTTCCCCCTCCCCCAGAAGATTTCTCCTTCAGCGTCCTTGGTCAGGATTAAGAGGCAGCAACCCTCATCTTGAAGAGGAGGTGAGCCAGCCGTCATGCTGGCCAGGCCTGCGCGGGGCCGTCCTAGGGGTTGGGGCGGAGACAGCGGTTTCCTCTCTTGCGCACCCGGCAGGGAGAACACCTGAACAAAGCTGGGGTGCTGATAGCAAGGGGTCAAGGAAGTGGGGGGATGGCTCCTGAGTAGGCATTCAATAGTGTCTTCCACACCAAGTATTTAACCAAGTATGGCACATCAATAGCAGAATAAAATTCTATAAAACCACTGCAGTGACGGAGGGAGAACCGCAAGTATCAAGACTTACTGACTCTTAAGGTAAATTTTTGAGTAAATGTAGATTCTATATATAGTCTAATCCTTTTTTGTACATAATAATAATATTAGTAAATGCCAGGGTAGGCACACCTCAAAACCTATAAGGATAGTGCGCACTATGCATTTAGGAGTGGCTGTGTATACCTGTGCTCACGCGCATGTGAAGAGGATTTTTGAGGGACCTTCATTTTTGAAATTCTGTATTTCTTATACTATTGAATTTATATAAGTGTGGCTTCCTTCTATGAAGACAAAAACAAACATTGAAGGGAACACTTTAAACAGCCCAATATCATTTTCAGTGCAAGAAGTCAGGTAAAGATATGGGTCCCTTTCTAAGAACAAACTAGTTTGGAACATAGCAAGGACCTCCCTGAAAGTTTTGCTCATGAGCCCAGAATTTAAACTCCCTCCACGTATGAGTAACATTTTCTCAGTTAAGTATCCTTAAAAGAAGATCCCGATTTTGGCCATGCTGGATCACTGTTTGTTTGCCGGAGGAAGGCGTCATTCTTGCTGTGGGGTGCAGACGATGCTGACTCACCTGTAGGGAAGCCAGGCCGGAAATCTTCCCAGGAGCCATGCTGACATCAAGAACCAGCCAAATCTCCCTGAAACCCAAGTGCTTTCCTGTGCCCCAAATGCCTCTGTCAGGGATAAGCTCAGAGGACAACTCCCCTGAGGTCTACCTTCCACTCTGCCACTGGCTAATTATAACTACTTGGGCAGCTCTTCAGTCTCTCCAGAGTTCATTGAACACCTCTGAAAAATGACTATTATTTGTGACAGCACTTGAAGGAAGGACTTCGAGTCACTAAAAGAAAAAAGAAAAAATTCTAGAGCAACCCCCCTGGCTATCTGTAGCAGTTCCCCTGGAAAGGTTCTTAGGTTACTATAAAAATAGATGGTTAAATTCAGCGGGGGGTCAGGATGCAGTATATATCTCTGATCAACTTGTCCAGAGTGTGTTGGAAAATGTGACATGGTATATTATAAATGGAGTAAGTACGCGTCACCCAAATGCACGGGCTAAACACGAAGAAGGAAGCCGGGAAGTGTGGGTGTGCTTCCAGCTCCGTGATAGTCGGAAACTAGTGGTCTCTATTCTTCCCTGGTTTTCTAACATGTTGTTTTCATGCTTCAAATTATTTTTCCAAGCACTGTTGTAGTAAAAGCGGTGCTCTGGGCTGTGCCTTTTTTAGAATGAACCTGGATTTTTTTTTAAGATCTTTTCTTCTTGCCTTTCCACTCCGCCAGCCACATGCATGTCTCCTCTCTGCTGATCGACACTGGTGAGTGATGGAGGCCCCACTCTCTCGAGGCTGCAGCTCAGCTCCCACCAGGGAGAAACTACCATGTAGGAGCTATGTTTCACTGCTGCCAGACCTAGGAATTTTTCAAAAGAATCCAGAAATGTGGACTTTTTAAAATCTTTCAGTTTTCAAATATTGGCAACAAGTTCCAGTTCTTATAAACCCTGTGCAGGCTGAACGAAACATGTCTGTGTCTTGGCCTGAGGCCCCCCGAAGTGACCAGCTTGCAACTTCAGCCCTGGGACAGTGTGGAAGAGCAAACTTGCTCTCTCCTCTTTATGAAGATCTGAAGATGGTGGAAGAGAGCTGCCAAACTCTTTGCCAAACTCTTTTCTTTTTAAATATTATTTACTTATTTATTTTTACAGAGAGGGGAAGGGAAGGAGAAAGAGTGGTAAAGAAACATCAGTATGCGGTTGCCTCTTCCATGCCCCCTACTGGGGACCTGGCCTGCAACCCAGGCATGTGCCCTGACTGGGAATCGAACCAGCATCCCTTTGCTTCACAGTCCCGTGCTCAATCCACTGAGCTACACCAGCCAGGGCCAAACTCTTTTCAATCTTGTCTTAGTTGGTACTCATTCATTGACAAGACTCTTGAAGGAGTTTAAAATCCCATGCAAACAGGTAACCAGCCAGTCATCGTGTGGTGGTATCATTGCTCCGATGAGGATTTGCATGAAGGACCAGAGGAAAGGGCACTATCTGCCTGTCTTAGGGTATGTGCACACAGTGACTGTACTATTTGCCTGTCTTAGGGTATGTGCACACAGTGACTGTACTATTTGCCTGTCTTAGGGTATGTGCATGCAGTGACTGTGCCCTGCTGCACCCCTGCACATTTGCAAAAGGCGTTTCTCTAGAGCTTTCATAAGGCTCTCCCACCACTATCCAGCCCTGTGGCCATCCCGACTGAGGAGGCTCCCCCTGGTTTTGTATGGAGCTTGGGATCAGTGTTCAGGAGCCTTCTTGAGGTACCCCATGAATCTGGTCAATGCAAAACCAATCCTGCAGCCCTCCCCCACACATATACAAGCCTGGTGATAGATCTAGGGGAATCTTAGGCTTAACTAGCAAAGCTTTTGCTCTTCTCTGACTCGGCTTAAATTCATTCCATTTTAGAGAATAGATGTAAGTTTCTTGCCTCCAAAAGGTCTACCACACCGGTATTGTGATCATTAATTTTATGTGTCAACTCCGTGAGGCTATTTTTTGGGTCAAAAAACAGTCTAGGTGTTGCTGTGATGATATTTTAAAGATGTGATTGGCATTTAAATAAATAAACTTTGAATGAAGCAGATTATCCTCCATAATATGGATAGACCTTGGCCAATCAGTTGAAGGCCTTAAGGAAAAACACAAGAAACAAGATTTCCTAAAGTAAAAGGAATCTGTCCTCATGACTGCACCATAAAACCTTGCCTGAGTTTCCAGCCACATAGCCTAACCTGAAAATTTAACTCTTACCTGAATGTCCAGCCTGCTGGCTTGCCCTAGGGATTTTGGACTTGCCACAGTCAGTCACATGCCCCCCAGTCACATGAGCAAATTCCTCAAAATAAATCTCTCTTTCTCTTGATGTATATATTCCCCTGTTGATTTAGTTTCCCTGGAGCACCCCAGTACAGGTCCCTTTTTCATGATACTTCTGAATCCAAAGCAAAAGGGCACACTCTTTGAGGTACTAATGACCTGTAGAACTCTAAGTCTAAGCGGTGTCTTTGTCTTTGATTTCCCTTACGGCTGAGATGAGGAAGGTACCACTGGTTATATCAGGAATCAGGAATTTCAACTCAAGCAATAAGACTTTTGCATAGTTTCCAACTTGCTTATTTTTTAAAATACAACTGAGGTCACACCTCCCACCAGAAGCCCTTTTCTACCCCAGCCCTGGGCAGTTGGTAGCTTTCTGTTTAAGCCTCTTCTGTGCCTCATATTTCTTACAGCATATTTTTGGCTATGTGGTACCCACTATAAGTTTTCCATTCTATGGTAACAGGATCTCTGTTTTTAGCAGGGTATATGGCAACCCAGGATAAAAACTACATTTTCTAGCCTCCTTTGCAGCTAGTGAGGCCATGTGCCATGAGATGAACCAGAGAATGGGGACCACACAGGGTGAATAACAAAATACCAGGAACTTTGGTCCATGAATCCTTAGGGCATCTTATCAGCCCAGCACTGCCTGCCTAGATTTTCACATGTGAAAGAAACAAACTTCTGTGTCACTTAAGCATTGTTACTTGAGGTATCTCTGACTTGCAACTGAACCTAACCTTAACAAACTTCTGCTTATATGTATGTCTCCCCACCACCACAAAGTAAAGGAACCATGATTTATGAACTGCTGCATAGTACTGTGCCTGAAACACAGTGGTGCCCACAAGTGGTTAGTGAGTGGATGTATGAATGAAAGGATGAATGGCTGACTGACAAGCTAGAGGAAAGCCAAAGGCGAAAGAGAAGTGCCAGTGAGGGGGTACCTTCAGCTAAAGGCAACATAAATTCTATATTAATGAGCACTTACTTTATGCCAGACACAGTGTGAACTGATGCTTTTACAGTGGTGAAGAAAGGAGACAAAAATTTCAGCTCTCATACAGGTTATTGTAGATGGACAGGCATAATAATAAACAAGAAACTATCAGGCAGTGCTAAATGCCAGGACGTACATAAAACTGCTTAATGCGTTGAACTCTTTAGACTGGGTGGTGAGGGGTCGTCACTGAGAAGGTAGTGTTTGTGCTGAGACCTGCATGACAAGAAGCTTCAAGGAGGAGAAGGACATTTGAGGCAGAGCAACAGCTTGTGCAAAGTACCTTGAGGGGTAATTTACTTGGCTTATTTCAGAGGAAAAGGCAGGTGGGATTCCAGTGGCTGAGGGTGAGTGGTAAGAAGTGGGCAGGGTCCAGGACCTCTGTGCCAAATAGGAAGTTGAATGTTCTTCTGAAAGTAAGGGGAAGCCATGGAGACTTTAAGCTAAGATTGACTGCTGTGTTCTGATTTACATTTTTAAAGGATCACTGGCTCCTATAAGGAAAATGGATGATTGAGCCCTGGCTGGTGTAGCTCAGTGCATTGAGCAAGGGCCTGCGAACCAGAGTATCATGGTTCGATTCCCAGTCAGGGCACATGCCTGGGTTGCACGCCAGTGAGAGGCAACCATACGTTGATATTCCTCTCCCTATCTCCTTCCCTTCCCCTCTACAGATAAATAAATAAAATCTTGAAAAAATCATTAAAAAAAAAAAAAGAAAAGAAAATGAATGACTGCAGGGCAAGCACGAACCCCAATGATGTTTTAGTTATCTATCGCTGGGTAACAATCAACATATAAAACTTAAGGTCTTAAAATAACCATATTAATTTGCTATAACATGGATCATGAGTTCTGGTCAAGTCCATGAGTAAGGGCTTGACTGGTAGTTCATCTCCGATTCACAAGACATCAACTTGTGATGCAGCTGGGGCTGGAGGACCCACTTCCAAGATGGTTTTATCACACGTGTGTGATGCCCAGGTACTCCCTGACCTTTCTCTTTTTCCACGTGGTATCTCGCCCTCTAGGGCCTGTCCATGTGATGTGGTTCTCACAGTCTGCTGGTCTCGGGGTAGTTGTACTTCTTATGTGGAAGCTCATTTCGAAGAGAAAGGAAGGAGGAGCTCCTAGCCCATGATACATTTGGAACTAGCACCATGTTGCATCACTTCCTAGATATTCACTGAATAAGCAGTCAAAGAGTCACATCACGGAAAGAGATGCGGGATGGGAGACACTGCAGCCACCTTCAGAGAATACAATATGCCACAGTGAGGAGGGTATTTCAGCAATTCAGGCAAGACATGATGGTGGCTTAGATTTGGACATAAGAAAGGGGTGGATTTAGAACATATGAGCAGAATATATGAGAACTATAAAGCACTAACGAATGCATCTGAGTACTTGTTTAATTGAATTGCACTTTATAAGATTACATGAATGAGCGTTGCCCACCACCAATAAAGTAAGTCACAAACAAGTGTGTTCTATTCACAGGACACACGCATCATTGTCATGCTTCACAGTGTGCTTTGTTTCAAAGAATGAGTTATTTAGGGCAGGGACTGGATGAGGCCCAGCGATCAGGGCTATACAGGGAGATGAACATGTGGACCTATTGACTGTGAGACCCAGGGGTTGCCACATCCTACACCAGGCATGCTTCAAAGGCTTCACAGAGATGAGTTCACATGCCCACAGAGAGACCTGAGCAGTCTCACTTCCTACACTCAATTGCTTAAGGAGACAAAGTTTTCAAGGTATGGGAATCAATGCACCAAAGATAGTGTATGCAAAAGAATGTTCTGACAAAAAATGCTGGAAGCTGTTTTCCATTTTAAACAAGAAAGCACCATCCAGAAACTTGCCCACAGTCACCCAGTAAATTAATGGCAGAGTTGGTGGGAAAGACATGCCTCCAGATTCCAATCTGGGATTCTTTCCACTGCATCACCTGCCACTCTGAGCAGAACACAGCTCTGCTCTGCACTGTGGTCCTGCTGGACCCTTGCTAGTGCTCAGCTGACTTTCAAATACTGCCAGATGGCAGGAGGAGAGGTTGGGAACAAATCAAGTCTGGTATCTCCATTGGAAAAATAGCTGAAATACGCTTTGCTAATTTTGACCCAGTCACATCTCTTCGTAGAGTGGACACGCATTTATGTGAAAATCTTCAGAGCTGGACATTTAGTATACTTGTAAGTGTCCAGCTGAATATTTCTTAAAATTCACTAAAATTCTAAGACTCTGGGGTCATTGTATAACTCTCAGTTCTTATATCTCCATCAAGACTAAGAAAAACCCACTAAGGTCTTTTGAATTGGAAAGTGAGAACAACACACACTATTAACCGTGCACAGAGGGGTACATATATATCATGGTGAGTGTTTATTATGTGTGTAACTTTTCTTTCATACATGCAGATGCACGGTTTTTTATTTTGTTTGCTCAGTATTTGCAGGAGGCAGAGCTCCATGCCAGACCTAGGCAGAAGTTATATGTTCTAAATCACATAATTTCACTCTCAACCACTTTAAATTTCTTCACTTTTTTCTATAGCTAAACAAAATGGAAATAATTTGCAGGTACTCATCTTTTACTCTTTCTTTTCTTTTTATCCTCACCCAAGGATGTGCCTATTGATTTTTTTTTTTTTTACAGAGGGGAAAGGAAGAGAGAGAGGGAGAGAAACACGGTGTGAGAGAGAAATATCCACCAGCTGCCACCCTCACACGCCCCGACCAGGGACCAGACTCATAACCTAAGTATGTGCCCTGACTGGGAATTGAACCCATGACCTTTGGTTTACTGGACAATGATCCAAGCAACTGAGCCACACTGGCCAGAACCTATTTATCTTTTCAGTTAATTGAGCATTTTTCTTTAAACAGAATCAGCACTCATGCATTACTTATTGTATTTACTACAGTAAGATTAATGACCCAAAGGTCCAGCGTGTTCCCATGCTAGATCTTGTTTCGCATTTGAGCTTATTTGGACAAATATCACCTCCTTACACCTTAAAAGATCTGTAAAATATTGCTCTTTGATCTCTGGGTAAGAAGTAATTTGCTAGTCGCTAGTGTTGGAGAAAAATATCTCAGTGTTGGTGTGTGGGAATCTGTAAATTTTACCCATGAATTTAGATGTCTGTTCAACAAAATTGCACCTCAAAAACCTCACACCTTTATTAGGTTTTGCGTGTTATACTGCATTGACAAGTTTAATTGCATTCAAGATCGAACCAGGTGGTGTTTAAATTCCCAAATACCTTAAAGTTTGAACGCCTCAGGCAGGAAAAACTGACTCCTCAGTAGGCACAAATTGTAGTACTTCAGGCAAGACATTGTCAAAATCAGAAGTGAAGGCCTTTGCCCATCGATTTTAGCATCATACTTTCATGCATTTCAGTAAGCCTTTAAAACAGATGCTTAGGCAGTGCTTTTCTGCAAGTCTTCATAAGAACACCAATATTTAACTATTTTGAAAAATCACCCTTACAGGACCCCAGGAGTTGTCCCCCTCCTCCCCTTTTGAAGCACTTTCTCTTATTGCCTAAAAATTCAAGTACTCTCTTAACCAAGTGCAGACTGAAATATTTCACTATGGATTTGAACAGGAGCCAAGAAGGTCGATGAAAGGAAAACTTCTCTCTATAAAAGGTTTATTGTCAGCGCTTTCTAAAGATGTAGTTTTTTCTAAAACAGGCTACCAACATTTTCACAAACATTAGCACAGGCTTCTCAACCTCTTCTAACCTATGATTCAGGTCCTTTTCTTTCAGGAATGCTCTGCATCTAAGCCTTTGACCTTCAGGACAACCAACTCTTTCTAACTGTTCCCTCCTCCACCAGTATAATGTATATTATAAAAAGGAAAGGGGGATGGGACAGCTCAGTCCTCACGCTACTGGAAAAGTACTTGAAATTCCTTGCATTCCTTTGCATTTAACAGCGTGTTTACCTAATCACCAGCTTATTAGGATTAACACCAGTCATCGCTTCAAGTTTATTCCGTGAAGATAAACTGACTCTTATAGACACAAAGACTTTTTTTTCCCTCAGATCCCAACCAAGGGCATGTTTTAGTAGTTCACCTTAGTCTCCAAAACAATATCGGTAAAATATGAAGTTGTAAACAAGTGACCGTTTATAACACATGACCCAACCACACTTAATGTCACCCATCCATGTGCACATGTGCGGGCTCAGTTGTGGGCTGTTTCCATTCAAGTTTTTCTCCTCTACTCCAGCTGCATACACAATAACCTAGTGATTAAAATGATAAATGACTCTACCATGCCAACCTCACAGTGATTGGGTGATGGAGACCCTTAGCTTTGATTTTTTATATAAACAAGGCATTGTTATTTAAATCACAAACTTGGCTTCAGATTCCTTCTCGTGCTTCTCAGTGCCTGGTGTTCAATGCAGTTTTTTATGCAGACTATATTTAAATGCAAAAATCTTTCTCTACTGATGATATAAAAGCAACCGTTGTTTTACTTTTGTGGGTTATTTCCCTGCTCT
This sequence comes from Artibeus jamaicensis, assembly GCF_021234435.1. NCBI lineage: Eukaryota > Metazoa > Chordata > Mammalia > Chiroptera > Phyllostomidae > Artibeus > Artibeus jamaicensis. The sequence continues at coordinate 30,975,532 of NW_026522025.1, read as the reverse complement.
ATCCCAAGTACCCAGCGCTGACCCTGAACTAAACAGACACTCAGTAAACCCCACTTGAATGCTTGCATAATGACTTTGGGCGATCTCTAAAAATATCAAATGTCATACACTCAGATATTAGGTAAATATTTCTTTATTAAATGATTAATTCCATAAATAAATTCTTTTCACTGAATATAAAATTAAAGTCATTTACAAATTATTCCAGTATTACATTTCCCCACCCTCCCCAAAAGCTACATCTTGATAAATAAAAACATTCAGTCTTAAAAACACCTGATTTCTGTTTGCAGTTTAGAGTGCAGATAGCTGCCTCTCATGGACACTCACAGAGTGTCCCCTTCAGGAGGGGATGCAGCCCCCTCCCACTTATTTCTGTCAAAGGATGAAGGCTTTAACTGTCCAAATAATCTTATTATCTTTTACAGTTTCAGAACTGAAAGGAATAAAGCCTACAGGAAAACACGCTTACTAAATAATTTACAAACAGAAAACAGAACATCATCAACAAACACCACACGCTCCAAAATGAAGCAGTAACATGTGCTCCAATATTATGAAGCAAAGTATTTTCCAATTGCGGCTGCATTAGTGTTCATCCACACCAGCATACCTGGCAGTTTCGAAATACCTTAACACTACTCAAGAATGAGCAATACATCCCTTCTACAATGAGTCCCTTCACCCCCACCTCCCCCACCCATGTCTCCATGATTCTGGCACTCTCCCCCATTTGTCCACCCTCGTGCTGGAAACCCAGGTGGCATTTAGTCCCTAAATTTGTGAATATCATTGAACAGCCGGTAGAAGGGAAACGCAGCCTCGCTGGCATGCGGGCAGTTGTAATTGCACTTGCAGGACTGGATCATCATGACGTTCTTGGAAAACATCTCCCCATCTTCACAGCGGAAGCGCATCTTCACAGTCCTGGTCTGCTGGGGCGTGCAGCATCGGCCATCCACGCAGGAGCCGCAATACTTGGGCCGGTATTTCTTCACACTTGAACATCCAGCGTAAGTAAACTTGACTGGCTCGGGAGATTTCTTGGTCTTGCTGCATTTCTTGCCTTTCTGTAAGAAAGACGAGAGAAGAAAAGTTAGAGGCAACGGTTCTCTTTCTTGGAAGCGAGGTTCACACCTCACCCAGCTCCCAGGGAACAGTCCACCTGCCGCCGCAGGCACTTACTTTTAGGCTGCTGTACATTGGCTGTCCACAAGGCCGCACTTCACAAATTCGTGTTTCCTTCACCAGGCGGCATTCAGGGTTGTCATTGGTGACTCGTGTAGAGATACCAGTTCCACAGGTCTTAGAGCACTGGGACCATGAAGTTGTTTGAACGATACATTTCTGGCCATGTAAAGAAGGGTTGTATAGGATGCGAGGCTCCATTCCAAACACTAAAGAGACAAATAAGAAAGATGTCTCAGAGGCTTACTGACAACAGATTCAAGTCCTCGGTTCTACAAAGCATCATATAATACTAGGAATGTATTTCACTACTGTGTTTTAAGGGCTCAGTTTCAACTTACCAGGGAGCTGCTTCAGGGAGCCACCTTCTCCAAATGCAATTAATTCATTGTTCCTCGTTAACTCCACCTCCGAGGCATCGAATGTGGGCCCCTTGCCCAGGAAATCATCGCTGTCCTCCATGGGGTCCTTGGCATGATCCTCATCACAGACCCACTTCTCACAGCACTGTCCAGTAACTTTGACCAGTCGAGGGTTGGGACAGCCCAGGTTGGGGAGAGAAAGTTCTTGGGGACACAGAGGAATGCATCCCACGGCACCATCAATACATGTGCACTGATGTTTACAGTTGGGCTGGAAACTTTCCCCGTTCTGGTAGATTCTGGAGTTATATTCACAGGGTCTACCTTCTGACTGAGCTGCAGGAAGCACCAAAAGAGAAAGGGAGACGAGAATCAAGTTAAGATTCCGAGCCACGGCCTGAAACGCATACATATTTTCTGCTGTTAAATTCAATTTATGGTAAAGTTCCCTACAATTCCCCAGAGACTCCAGACCAGAACAATAAGTTAGTCAGGAATCACTTTTCCGTATGCGCTTTTCGTTGGGCCCAGACACACTGAATTGCATTCCAGACTGCTGAAATCATGTGCCTTTCTGCCAAGCTACCAACAACAAAGCATCACCATACATGGTCTCAAAATTACTAAACTTCTGGACTACGGGGACTATTATTTTTTTAAAGGGGCCAAACCACAAGCATCTTACCTCTGCAGATCCCCTTCAGAGCGGTGGAGCTGGCGCCGAAATTGCATTCCAGCCCCTTGGTGTGGTCGCAGGGCTGCGTTTTGCTGCAGTCCTCATTGAGCTGCTTGGCGCAGACCTTACAGCAGCCGCAGCCGTCCCAGACCAGCCCGACTCCCGGGGCGCACTTGGGCGCCTCCAGGGGGCAGTGGCAGGCGTCGGGGCAGGTGGCGCGCGCCTGGAGGGGGAGAAGACTCGCGTGAGACTCAGAGCAATGAGCAGGAGAGCACCCAGGGGCATCTCTGATCCCGTCCAGCCAGCCCGGCCACTCCGGGCAGGGCTTACGTTGGCCAGGAGGCCCCGCACACATCCTTACGGGGAGTTTAAAGAAAAAACTACCCTGAAATGCCCCCAAACTGTTTAATTTAGGTTGGTTTTTGGTTTCTTCCCTGGGGTGGGCAATCTGGGGAAAGGCCAAGGCGCTGGGAGAGCGGACACGGAAGAGGAGGCAAAAGAACTCACCGCCTTGCCCAAGTGGACGATGAAGACGACGATGAAGGCGACAAGTGCACTGGCCTCGAAGAACCTCATTGTGGCGCGCAGGAATCCAGGCAAGCACCGAAGCAAAGACGCCAACACACCGGTGCGCAGCGCACAGACACTGCGAGGCTGGGTCGGGGCCGCTGGTGCGGGGGCCAGTGGCAGGGAGGCGAGGACAGCGGTGCCGAGAGGGCTACGGACGTCCTTCTGTCCAGGTCCTTCCTGCGGAGGAGCGGCGAGCTCGGGCACTGCTCGGGGCGCTCTCGCTCGCGGTCTGCTCCAGCGCGCAGAGCCCGCCTCTTATACGGGCCGGCGGCGGCGCCGCCGCGTGTTGCGGTGACGTCGGCCCGGCTGCGCGTTCCAGAATTCTCAAACATCCCAGGAATGCGGCTGGCGCGGGCTGCGGCCAAGCCCCTCCCCCGGCTCCTCGCACCTTCCCCCTCCTCCCCCCCTCTTCTTTTTGGTCCCGGACCCAAGAAAACAATCTTCCGTTTTTCCACTCTAAATAACGACTTGTATTGGGGAGAGCTCTTTGGGGGGGGGATGAAGGTGGAAGGGGTCGAGCGGGGCGAGTTCAGAACTTTGCCTGGACTGGGAGGTGGGAGGACCTGAGAGGGAGGAACAAAAGTCGTTCTGTTTGGTGATGCCGTGTTGACCCGGCAGCCCTGGAAGCCCTCAACCGGGAAGGCAAAGAGCTGCTTGCTTGTTTACAGCGAAGGTGAGAGGCCAGTTATCTGTTGAGAGAAGCGGCTCTGAGCCCGTGATCCACTTGTGCACTTCATAGAGACGTGCTCGGATCCAGTCCCAAAGCTTTGGCATGGTGTTTATTAGCTGAGATAAGTGTATTGCAAACTAATACTCGCAGTGGCATTTATGAATGAGAAGGGGAGAAAATCAACTTCCCCCTTGTCTGGCAAATTTCCAGGCAGAGGTCTTCCCTCTTCCGCGCCCCCCCCCCCGCCCACCCCCGCGCTCTTCCCTCCCCTTTTCGGTCTGTCGTACTTGTTTGTTTTTGGAGGTTCCCACTTTAGTTCCAGCCCACTGCCTGGCTTGGAAGTCCGAGAGGAAACGAAGGCAGGGAGTTGACCGGCAGGCTGCCTTACACTTCCTCGCGGATGCGGGAGACCCGGTGGGCGCTTCCAGCCTCCCTCTGCTGTCTGGGGCGGGAGGCAGTGCGCACTCAGCAGTCAGCCAAGCGGAAGGGACCACCGTGGAGTGCTTTACACTGAGCGCATCACCAGAATGGACTGCAAGGCCGAACCAGATTCCAGCACCACTGAGCCCAATGGAACTCTGGAAATAAGACTCCTTAAAGCTGAAAGTTTTGCGAAATTTTTAAATCCTTTCCTTGGGACCACTTAGAAACCTCCCAGTTCAAATGAATTGTAATGCTTTTCTCTCCAAGTACAGAGAAATAAGAGATTTAGGATGTAATACTATGTCATAAAAGTGTTAGCAGATTTTAAGATTCTATTTTATCTGCAACGCACTGAGCAGAAGACCCCCCCCAACACAAAACAGTTTAATAGCATCAATATCATTAGTGTTACTGAAAACTTGCCCTTAAAGTTGCTAAAATGCCTTCTTGTGAGATTTTAATAAAAACATACACAAGTGATTATGTCTATCCCCCTTTTATATGTGGTTTAGGAGAACTGCATGTCTCTTGCTCTTTTGAGCATTTTAATGTTTAGGGCTGTTCAGCCTTCATAATTTAACACTTGCTTAAAACTTGGTATTCGGTGCTGACTTTCTTGGAATAGAGAAGCACATGCGAAGCTATTGCAGTGAAAACATTCTCCAATGAACAGAACTAGCAGGAAGGAGTTAAGTTTCATTCATTCAAAAGTGCCCTCTCTGAGGCTTTTGCTAGAGGAAGTGGGTTCTCTAAGGCTTTGGTGGAGGGGTTGGTCTTTTCAAGACAATACATTGTCAGGTGTTATGCAAATTAAGCAAGGAAAGTCTGGACCCTATATTATACCCAGGTTAATCCATCAGTTATTGTTTAGAAAAAAATGGCTTTTCTTCTGTGAGAGTTTTATTGTTGTTTCCTTCTTAATGAAGTGACTGGGACCAGGGCGAGTAGGGGCAGTACAGGGTGGAGAGAGTGGTGGAAAGAGAATGGATGGAGAGGATGGATGTTCCTGGCTTCTGTTGTGGTGTCTTTTCTATTTGACTTCATGGTTGTAAGTATTTCCAGATGGTGAATCAGACACCAGACGTAACAATATTTCCATATTTGGGTATAGCAGTAGCCTGCGTTTTTAACATTTTTCTGCCTGTTATCCGACCACAAAGCATTCTTGACAACTTCAAATGTTAAATATAGACTTAACTTCTGTTCCCAGAGCAGGAAATTCTTTGGAATTCCTTGTTTTTCACGCAATCTGTCTATCATGATTTAAAATAAAATTACAGTGGATGATCCAACTGGCCTGTGTGTGTATCTTCTTCCCTTATTGGAGCAGGGGTTGGGGGTCGGGCAAAGAGATGCAGTTTGCTGCATAGCATTCAAACATGCCATTCCATGGATTCCTTTAAAAACCAGATTAAAGTTCTCTGAAAGGGGTGTGTGAGTCTGCCTCTGGACTTTAACTAGCAAATCTTGGAGGATGCTTTTGAATCAGAGGAGAAACCTAGAAAACCCTATGGTCTGCTGCCCATGTGAAGTGGACCGTGTGTTGTGGGAGGGGGTTTGGGGAGCTGTAGCAAACAGGGCCAGGAGGCGGGGAGCAGAGAGACAGAAGTTAATTTACTCGCACAGCCTTTCCATATACTATGTTCTGGTGCTCCTGGTAGTAAAGCGAAGCAAAGCACCAGGAGAGAGAGACAGCAGCTCCTGGTGTCCTGCTCTAGGACTGTCCAGAAACCCCAGACGTCCTGTCGCCTTCTAGCCTCCTCTGCAAATCAGTTCACGTTGACAGAATGGAGGGAAGTATGCAAATGTTTATGGGTATGTGTTGCTTTGGTACTAATTTTGCTCTATTTCCTCCTTCCCTCCCTCCCTATACGGGTGCCCCAGGAGGGAATAACGAGCCGCCTTGTTTCCCTGGGCTACAAGGCGCGGAGAAGGGGCTGCTTGTCTTCTGCAGCGCCTGGCTTTGGGCTGAGCGGTGCGGACGTCTCTCAGCCGCTGCTGCCAGGGAATTTTAGGTCACCAAAAGAAGGCTTCACTGTCTGGCGGCGACTGAGAATAATAATCACCTTAAACTTGATGACTCTGGTTTCCTAGCCCTGGACCAGTGGTTTTCAAACCTAAGCGTCTCAGAATCACCTGGAGGGCTGGTTAAAGAATGGTTGCTGGGCCACATCCCGGAGATCTTATTAGTTACATTTCTAATAAGTCCCTAGGTGACGATGAGGCTGGTGCGGGGGATCACGCCCTGAGAACCACTGCCTTGGACGAGGCTTACTACTCGCCTGCACGCCTTGTCTCACAACGCCACTTTTTATACTCCTTAATGAACAGAACAATTTATGATGATTGTGAAAGGCCACCTTTAAGGTGGCGCCCCGCGCCATCCTTTTTCTCTCCACACCCCTCCAACCTCTCACCACCACCCGGTGGGGTGATCGCAGGGAGAGTTAGGGGAAGCCAGGATACAGCGGGAAGTGGGTGGCAGACGCGGTGGAGGCCCCGGGCTGCAGCCTAGGGGCGCCCTCGGCCGCCTGCCGCCCGCCGCCCCCTGCCGGCTGCCTGGCCCGCACGCCCGAAGTCGCCGCCGTTGCCTTGACACCAGGTTTCCGGCGGCGCAGGACGTTTCCAGCCCCAGCCCATATTTGGTGAAAGTCTTTCAAGATTCTGTCATCCACCTCCCGGGGGCAGCGGTCCTAGTTTTTGGCCAAACATCCGCGGGGGGCCACCGCATTGCTGAAAAGTACCCGCGCCCAGGGCCCGGCCGCCGGCTCGGGGTGCTGGGGCCGGCACGCAGGCCCCGGGGAGACCCCTGCCGCTCCGTCTGCACCCCAGAGAGGGCAGAGTCCGCCCCGTGCTGCGTGGGAGGCAGGCGTGGAGAGCGCTGGGCGGATTGTGTCACTTTTCCCGGCCATTCCGCTATGGACTCTTCTTCCCAGCGGGGCGGCGAGTTGCCGCGCTGTGCCAGACTCAGAGGGTACGCCCAGGCGCAGGGGCGTGGGCGCGTGTGTCGGAGGGCGGTGTTTGCTCAGACATGGAGCCTTCCCGGAAGCGGGAACAAGGAACTGACTCTGGGAAGAAGTCCCAAAGGGCCTGGTCCTAGTATCCCCAGAAGAGAGAGATGCTGGAGCTGGATCTTGGCTTCTCTTGGTCTCCCTCAACCCCCTCTCTTTTTTGCATCAGTAAGTTCCATGGGTGGAGGCAGGAGGCACCTCTGGATAGGGAGCCCTAGCTCTGCCATCCACTAGCCCGCTACCTTCAGTAAGCTGCTTTCCTTTTCAGGCCTTAAATCCTGCATCAGTAAATCGGGAAAGGAGACAGTAGGTTATAAGACTGGAGCAGTCCCCTTAAGGGCTAAATCTTATGCCATCCTCTCCTAATAACGACAGAAGCAAACACATAGGGCTCACTCTGTCAGATACCGTTTTAACGCCTACTATATATTGACACATTTAATTCTTCAGTGGCCCACTGAGGCAGATGCTCCTGTCAGTTAATATCTTCTTCTATCTAAATGAAGAAATGCAGGTGAGTGATTAGCCAAAAGCCACCAAGTAGGTAGCAGAACTGGGCTAAGGCATCTTGGTACCCAGGGGTCTTGCATTCAACCACGGTACATACTGCCTACTCCCCATCTCTTCCTGCAGATGTTCAGCCCTTCCCCTCTGCTGGAAGATTTACCTTTGTTTAATTCTATCACAACTTACCCAGGTATTCCAGGGTAAATGCATCAGATAGAAAACTAGTTGATAAGTTGACTAAAGCTGTGCTAACCTTGGAGAGTTGACTGATGTACTGGATTCTGGAGGAGGAGTGAGGAAGGTATGTTCCATTTTCATAGAAAAAGGCTTAATGCAAGTAAGTTGACATAGTGGACTTTTGGGCACCTCGGCAGGCTGGTAGGGAAGATATCTGGGATCTTTGAGCTCCTTCTTACACTTCACCAGCTACACTGACCAGGCAGTCCCTACTTCTGGAGGAAGACCTGGCCTGTTGAGAACTGCTTTTGTCACTAGATAATATTTTTTATGTCACTTGACATTCATCAGTCCCAGGGTACCTGTGGGCTAGATATGCTTTGAACCTGTTTTATCCAACTATGTGTTGAGTACAATTACCCAGGTATCTTAGTACACATTGTTTTTCCTCTCTGAAGCCCAGATTTATTGAGTTTACACTACATGTCATTGCAGTATGGTGAGCACTGGGGACAAAAAAAGAGGACTTCAACACTGACCTTCTCCTTGAGGATTCTACAGTCTGTTGCTAGAGTGAGTACAATGTGCTGTGTGTTCACTTCTCTGCCTGGTGAGTGGGGATGGAACTGATCTGAGCTTGAAAAAATGAGCAAGAATTGGATCCTGTGGAGAGCAGTTGAGACACAGGGAACAGAGCTGCCACCTTGCATGATGAGCTTGGCTGGACCATAGGATTACTTGTGGGAATGAGCAAAAGAAGTCATTCTGCAAATGGCTTTGCCTGTCATGGCACTGGGGCTCTGCCTGCGGGCAGTGGGAAGCCACGTGGTGTTTTGCTTGGCTTTTCCTATCTATAAGATAATGGGTCGCCCCAGCTCAGGGGTCATGCACTAAAGGGCTCCCAGAGATCAGTCGGATAATAACATGCCATTTCAAGGATTAGTGGCAGCTAGCACTTGACCTCAGCTTTGGGGAGCTGTGGGGACAGTGGGGACCACCTAGGGGGAGCTCAGTGGTTGGTAGGTGAAAATGTAAGTCCAGCATTTGACTATTTTCTCATTTTTAAGAGAAACCACAAGTCTGGATTTTTAGGTGAAGTCTTTTAATTTTGAACCCGTTGGCAACTAATGAAAACGATGTTAAAATGCCACCTAAGTCACTAGTAGGAAAACCAAAGAAGACAATGCCAGGGACTGCCAGTTGGATGGCCACACTGAGTGTCTCCGAGAAGTGTCCTGCCCCGGCACTGTTACTCTCACCCACTCATAAAACTTCAGGGAATGGCACCGGGGACCTATTTAATTGTTAAATTTAATTTAATTGGCTGGATTTTCATACATTTTAGAACCAGGACTGCCACCTGACTCAGTTGTAAGAGTTCATCAACAAAACTGAAATAAGCATCTTTCCTTATTTTTTACTTTACTCACTCCCCAAACACTATTCAGTCTCCCTCTTTCTTTCCTCCCTGAGTTTATGTTGTAAGCAGCTGGCATTGCCTCTGCAGCATGACAGAAAACAATCTTTTGAGGGCATTCGTATCCAATAGGAACTATATCTGTTTATTTGCTCCACCTGGCATCTGTCCACAGGAAGCCAGGCATTTCCAACCCCCTTACCTTACAGAACTTCGTGTTTTGTGATACTGCATAGCATAAACATTTCATTGGAATGGACCGGAAGGCACCTCTCCCACTCCACCCTGCAATCCATCTTCTAGACATGATTGAGCAATATGAAACATATTAATTATAAGTCACTATCAAACAGGTTGGCATGAGAGTCAAAGGATTAAAAATTAACCTCTGCCTCGTATGTTTTATTTCTAAAGATACCTGTCTCTTCATTGCCCACTGAAAACCACACAAACTGTATTCAGCATTTAGAAAAGATTTGATTTGGCCATAGTATATGAACACTCAGATCCTGCAGAGAGATTGAAGCCAATTACTCGTGCCAACTTTTTCAGGTTTGAGGATTAAGGATAAAAGAGGATTCTGGCAGTTGAGCTGATTGTATGAAATAAGACATAAGACATGTTTAATGCTCAGGAGGGTGCTTGACCCATAGTAAGTACGTAATAAACTACAATTATCTTACTGCTAAATTCCACCATTACCTTCACTTTTACTGCGGTCAGCATAGAATGAGCTAGCCTTATTCCCTACAGAATATTCTATATTTTTTAAACTAGATGAACTCTAATTATAAAATCATTGGACAAATGGCATATAGATGATGTAATTTAAAAGATTCATCCAGAAAGTACTCAAGAAAGAAAGTACTCAGGTGGCCTTGCTTGTCCCAGGATTGCAACTTTGCCTACAGGCAGTGGTAAGCCACAGGAGATTTTGTCTTGTTTTCCACATCTGAAAGATAACGGGTTCTTTCAGTTCAGAGGTCATGCCCTCAAGTGCTCCAGGAATCAGCTTGGTGCAAAATGTTTTGCCTGGGGACTAATGCCAGCTGACACTTGGCCTCAGCACTGGGGACCCGTGGGGATAGTTATGTCTATGGGGCCTGGGTCTTGCCTACCAAAGACCAGACAGTTAGTATATATAGATGAGTTCAGATCTCATCTACTGTTTTATAAGCATCCTTGTAGGGTATTTCATTTTCATTTAAATAATGAGAAAACAGGCTTAGTTGGAATCAGGAACACATGCAAGGGCACAGAGCTGTCAAGGTAGAGAAGCGTCTGTCTCTAGAAGTCATTTCTTTTGAAGGAGAACATGGTATTCGCCCTCCATGAAATCTGCCTTTAAGTTTAGGAACATTTTTCTCAACTTCTCAACTTTCCTTGATTGTGGATGTCACTTAAATATCTGTCCAAATGTGTCTCAAGCTTCTTTGTGTTTTCATTAATTACGCACCCCAGTTTCTCCACAAGGCTGATAATGAATGAGTTAAACAATAAAAGAGGGTTTCTTCCTAGTGACTCTTGCCTGAGCTTGTTCCTATTTCCTCTGAAGAAAGGGATGCGTCAGACCTGAGGAGGGACTTAGAGATTGAGAGATACTTCCACCTAACAGTCATCAGCACTGATTTTGTTCCCTGAGGCAGACGGATCTGCCACCTCTCGCGACCTTTAGTCACTCTCACAACAGCTACCACAAGCCCTCCGGGCACTCACCGAGAATGCCCTGTGAGTGCCTTACAAAAGCCGTCCCCAAACTTGGATGTGGGGGTGGGGCGCCCAAGGTGATGGTGATGAATGAAAGGCTCGGGCAATCGGAGGTTAGACCTAGGCATTTCTTTGAAATCTTTTACCCCTCTCCTTTAAGTTTTGGCTTTCAAAAGAAAGAAAAAAGCTGATTCTAAACAGTGAATTCTTTTTTATTGTTGTTTCGCCCTTCTCTTTTTTAAAATTGAGATTGTAATATATAACATTATATTCATTTCAGGTGTACAGCGTAATGATTTAATACATGTATATACTGTGATGTGATCACCACACTAAATCTAGTTCACATCTATACTGCACATAATTACAATTTTTTTGCTGTGATGAGAATTTTACAATCCAGTCTCTTAGAAAAGATACAATACAGTTATTAAGTATAGTCACCATGCTGTACATTATGTCCACAGGGCTTGTTCATTTTATAATGGGAAGTTTGAATCTTTTGATCACCTAAATAGTCCATTCTTAAAGGACAAAGACAATAGGTGCTCAATGCTTGAAACTTTGGATTCTCTGAGAAATGCTGTTGAGGGAATTACTTACAAGGTGGAAAACACATAGTAAAGCATTGTAGATCCTGAAGACAGATGGTCCAGTTCAGTCCTGTAAATACGACACGTATGACAGGCTTCATGTTAAGTGGTATAGCAAAGGGGAGTCAGGTCTAGACTTTGCCTTCACAGCTCTCGTAGCTTAGAGGAGATGCAAATGCTTAAACAGATAATACAATACAGTGATGGATACTCCAAGTACAGTGCAGTTAAATTGCATTGGGGATACAGACAAGAGATGTCTAACTCTGAGTCCCATCCTTTACAGAAGTGAGGTCGTGTTGGATTTGTATATCTTGATTGATGGGATGGGGCCAGTTGGGCACAATCCTTCCCTAACACACATGTCCCCTTTCAAGTTGGCAGTTGCAGAGACCACGTGCGTCTTCGTGAGACATTAGACACCACCTAAAAGTGAGAACCTTAGGATGAGCCTTTTAAAATGCATGGTTACACTCTTCAGCTGCTCTTGGAAGTTCTTATCACTACAGCTTCTCCTTTCTGAGGAGCAAGGGAAGGGAACTGACATTTATAGGGCACTGTCACGAGCCAGATGCTTTATGTTATCTCACTTAATATTCAAGTGAATCCTCTAAGATGAATATTTTAATATCTTTTAAAGCTCGAGAAATAGGAGTTCAGAGAAGTTAAGCGACTTGCCCAAGACAAGACAGAATGTGACCAAGCAAGGATTCTAACCCAGGACTGACTCCAAAGCTGGTGCCCTTTGTGTATTTCTATTACACTGTCCTGACTCCCTGACCTTCGACTCCCTTTATGAGTGTTTGTTCTTTTTCTACTACTGTTTTTACTGTTACCACCTTGCCTTTATAGAGCCAGCCCTTTAGCTTCTCCTTAGCACTTTTACAACATTGAGGTTGAAGTCTTTGAGCCACAGTGAGTCTACAATCAGGTGCAAATTAATGTGAATGGGATCATTGGCATCATGTTGACAACATCCTCATCACCATTATACTCAGAGAACTGGCTTGATGATAATAAGCGGGCACTTCTGGTTGCTTCTTTGCTAGGTACTGTGTAGAATGATTTAGATGTATGTGATTTCTGTTTTCTAGGGACAAATGGCAGGTTCCAAAAGATATGGCATTAGAAATACTGAAGGGAGTATTATTTGGGGGATTTTTGTGTTTGAAAGACAGATGGGGAGTGCCACAGCTGTGTAAAGCTGCCCTGGGGTACTGGGGTAACCTGGAAGGCTGAGCTGGGGAGGAAGTTAGATGACTATATGCGGAGGGTATTAGACAAGTACCCTGAGATGTATGTGTGCACTTTCTAGGTCACTGCTATTTTGAATATAGACATCCTTGAGTCTCAGTCCATGAAAGTAACTAGAAAGGGCCTACTTTCATAGCCGGGACATTCTGCAAACACTATTTTCAAGGGCTTACAAGCCTAAAAGCCAGGGCTGGAGGTGGCCAAGGAAGGAGTGAGGGGATGAGAGTGGTATGGGAGCAAACTTACAGAAGACCTCTGAATTGACATAAAGTGAGAATTGAGCCAACCAATTTCCACTCAAAGTCCCCTCTCCATTAATAGTCATTAACTATCTGGAACCAAATGCAGTTAATTTAGCACCAGGTTGGAAAGTGTATATAATGCGAACCACATCCTAAGGCCAGGACATCCAGGTTTTGAGCCTTTGTAAATGCCTCTCTTTTGGAACGCAATTTGATGTGAGTGCATAGAAACTAAGAAGCATGTGCCAAGTTGTGAGTCATCTCTTTCTACTTTCTTCCAGAGCACCGTGGGAAAAGGATGGGCAGGCTGGTTTAGATAAAACTCAGTTCCACCCTCACTGAAGGCTAGAAACAAATCCATTTTTGAAATGATTAAAAAATATAATTCAACTAAGAAAATATATAACAAGCCTTTTTTGGTTTCAACTTGGACCTAAAGTTTTATTTTGTTTCCTTGTAAGTCTCCAGGCTACCGCCATCTATAGCCTTTAAATCTTGAGGGGTTTGTGCTTGCCTTTTAAAGCGCATTTATTAAGTGATCAAGCCATGTTAGGGTGTAGGGATACAAAGATGACTAAATTATGGTCCCTGACTTGAGGATTGCACAGTCGAGAGGGGTGAGAACATGTGCAAATAATGCGCGTGTATAAATACTGTGAAATAAGACCCTTCATAAAGGTACAGTGTGAACAAACTGCCTCAGGGTCCCTGGCTGAACACAGCCCCACACTAGGGGTGAGATCTTACTACACTGGGCAGTGTTGCTCTTGGAACTGCCAGTGCGTCCTCTGTAAAGCTTGAAAAAACAAACTGTTTTCCTTTGCTTGCATTTAATTGACTATGCTTAGGACCTAGTGTCAGCATAAGCCTTGAGGGTCCTCTAACAACTTCTCATTAATAATGGGTTAGATATTTTTTCTTTTGGTTGCCTTTCTACTTGCCTTTGGTAAGCAATCTAGGCTACCTGATGTTCATAGCTTTTTGGGTAAACTTCTGGTGTTTTAATGATAGATACGAAATATATGAATTATATTCTTGGCCTTACCAGAAATGGTGCACAGTGAATCTCAACATTTTTGTTATATCGTTTTAAAGGGGAGCTCAGTTGCCAGAAGCCTTGCTCCTAGGTGGCGAGATGCAATGGACATGGACCAGAAGGGAGAACACATTGGGTAGGATTACTGTACTCCAGGATTCCATTGCATTTGGTGGTATTTTAGGGTATTGTTTGATTCCACCCTTGTCTAGGGTGTGCCATCTTGGCTTTATTTCCTTTCTTCGGTTTACTTTGAGCTTGTTTTCTCTTATTTGTCTAGTTTCTTCACATGGAAACTGAGGTCACTTGATTCAAAATCTTTGTTCTATTATAAACATTTAGGGCTACAGATTTCCCTCTAATCCTGCTTCAACTGCCTCCCACCAATGTCATGTTGTACTTTTACTTTTATCCAGTTTAAAAGACTTCCTAGTTTCTTTTTTACTCCTGGGTTATTTAGAAGCATGTTATTTAGTATGCAAATATTTGGATATTTTCCAGGCATCATTTTGTTATTTGTTTCTAGTTTAATTTCACTGTGGTCAGAAAAGAAACTGTATGACTTGAAGTCTTACGAACTTACTGAGATGTGTTTTATGGCCTGGAATATGGACTATCTTGAATGGAATATCTATGCTCTTGCAGGTGGAGTGTGTTCTGTAAATGTCTATTAGGTTATTTTGTATTGTAGTGTTGTGTAAATGTTCTATATACTCACTTTTTTTTAATTAAAAAATTTTTGTCCACCTATTCTTTGGAAATTGAGAGGCACGTTGAGATTTCTTACAATTATGGATTGGACCACTTCTTTTAACTTTGTCAGGGTTTTAAAATTAATTTTTATTTATTGATTTGAGAGAGAGAGAGAAAGAGAGAGAGGCACCTCATTTGTCGCTCCACTCGTTTATGCTCTCATTGGTTGATCCTTGTATGGGGTTGAACCTGCAACCTTGGTGCATCAGGACAACACTCCAACTTCTGTTTTAGGTACATAAATATTTAGGATTGTTTCATTCTCCTGATAAATTGACCCCTCTGCCATAGTTACTTTTATGTGTCAACCTGAATGAGAGATGAGGTAACCAGATACTTGGTGAAACATTCTTTTACCTGTGTCTGTGAGGGTGTTTTTGTTTTGTTTTTTTTTCTTTAAATTTATTTATTTTTATTGATTATGTCATTACAGTTGTTCTATTCCCCCCTTCATTCCCCTCCACCCTACCCCCATCCCCACTATTACCCCCTTTACTTTATGACCATGTGTCTCAAGTTCTTTAGATTCTATATTTCCCGTTCTATTGTTGCCCCCCCCATCTATTTTCTATCTACTGTCTATGCTACTTATTTTCTGTACCTTCTCCCCCCTTCTCCTCCTCCCACTCCCCTGTTGCTAACCCTCCTTGAGATCTTCATTTCTATGTTTCCACTCCTGATCTAGCTGTCCTTTTAGTTTGCTTTTGTTTTAGGAGTGGTTGTTAATAACTGTGAGAGTGCTATCCTTTCACTGTTCATGTTTTTTTAACTTCTTTTTCTTAGATAAGTCCCTTTAACATTTCATATAATAAGGACTTGGTGATGATGAACTCCTTGAATTTGGTCTTATCTGAGAAGCACTCTATCTGTCCTTCCATTCTAAATGAAAGTTTTGCTGGATAGAGCAATCTTGGTTGTAGGTCTTTAGATTTCATGACTTGGAATACCTCTTTCCAGCCCCTTCTTGCCTATAAGGTCTCTTTCGAGAAATCTGCTGACAGTCTGATGGGAACTCCTCTGTAGGTGACTGTCCCCTTAGCTCTTGCTGCTTCTAGGATTCTCTCCTTCATTATAATCTTGGCTTATGTAATGATGATGTGCCTTGGTGTGTTCCTTCTTGGGTCCAACTTCTTTGGGACTCTCTGAGCTTCCTGGATTTCCTGGAAGTCTATTTCCTTTGCCAGATTGGGGAAATTCTCCTTTATTATTTGTTCAAATAAGTTTTCCACTGGTGGCTGTTCCCTTCCTCCTTCTGGTACCCCTATAATTCGGATGTTGGAACGTTTAAAGATGTCCTGGAGGTTCCTAAGACTCTCCTCATTTTTTTGAATTCTTGCTTCTTGAGTCTTTTCTGTTTGGCCATTATTTGCTTTCTTCTGGTCCACTCCTTTGATTTGAGTCCCAGTTTCCTTTTCATCGCTACTGGTTTCCTGTGCAATTCCATTCATTTCAATTAGTTTCACCTTCATATGTTTCTCTAGTTTGTGGCTATAATCAACCAGTTCTGTGAGGATCCTGATGACCAGTGTTTTAAACTGTGCGTCTGAGAGTTTTGCTATTTCTTCATCGCTTAGATTTATAGGCTCTGGGGCTTTGAGATCTTTTTGGTCTGTTCGTGCCCGTTAAGTATGAGGAGCGGAGCCTTGGACGCCCAGGTCGCTGGGTTATGAGCTGTATGTGGAGGCGGAGTCAGAGTGGGGAAATGGCGGTGCCCTCTGCTGTCGCTCGCCGCTGGGGCCTGCTGGGTCCTGTCTAATCGCCCACTCCCTTGCTTGTCTATCTGCGCATGAATGCACGACCACAGTCAACCTGCAGCCCTGCTCCCTCGCTGTTTCCCCGCGGTTGCTCACTGGGTCGCTACCTAGGCCCAACCCTGTGCCTGGGTTCTGCGTGCTGGAGTCCGTTTGACCGAGTTTTCCTGTGCAACCCCGCTCCACCAGCTGCTGGTTTCACCCCTTACCGGTCAGGCTGAAGAATTTGTTGTTATCAGACTTCTGAAAAGTTCAGTTTTCTGTGTTCTGGCTATGTTTTCTGTTGCTAATATTTAGTTGTCTCTAAACTTGGTTGTGTGAGAAAGCACAGCATCTCCACCTATGCCTCCGTCTTGGCGGAAGTCCCTTGTGAGGGTGTTTTTGGATGAGAGTAACATTTGGATTAGTAAACTGAATAAAACAGATGGCCCTCCCCAGTGTGGATGGGCCTCATCCAATCAGTTGAAGATCTAAATAAACACAAAAAGCTAAGGAAGAGGGAATTTCCCCCTCTGAGTGCCTTCCAAAAAGGACTTGAACTGAAACATCTGCTCTTCCTGGGTCTTGAGCCTGCTTGCTGATCTTTGCACTGGAACCGAACCATCAGCCCTCTTCTTGCCAGCTGCACATCTTGGACTTGTCAGCCTCTGTTCTTATTTGAGCCAGTTCCTTATAGTACAACTCTTTAACCCTCTTCATTGTGAGTAATATTTTTTGCTCTGAAATCTACTCCCAACTCCAACTTCATTTTGGTTAGTGTTAGCATATTATTTTTTCATTCTTTTACTTTTACTCTATTAGTGTATTTAAAGTTGGTTTCTCGTTTTGCTTTTTTATCCAATGTGATATTTTCTACCTTTTAATTGAGGTGTTTAGACCAATCACATTCTGTATGGTTATCGACATAGTTAGGATTAAACTATCGTCTCTGTTTTCTATTTGTCTCATCTGTTCTTATTCCTCTTTTTACTTTTCCTTTCTTTTTTGAATTGAATTTTTAATTATACTATTTTGCTCCCTTCATTGGCTTATGAGCTATAACTTTTTGTTGTTTTATTTTCATCTATGGAGTTTATTTTAGCATTAGAGTTTACAGTATACATTTTAAGTTTATCAAAGTCTGCTTTCAATTGATTTTATACTGTTTCACCTACACTGTAAGAAGCTTTCAACAATATATTTCCAATCCCCCATTTTCTGTTTTTGTACATTTTTACTATATATTTTACTTCTGCATATGCTATGAACTCTGCAATACACTGTTAATATTTTCACTTTGAATAGTCAATTATCTTTTTAAACACATAGAATAACTTAAAATTATATTTTATTTACCCACATATTTTACCATTCCTGGTGTTCTTCTTTCCTTTGTTTAGGTCCAGATTCCCATTTGGTATTATTTTTGTTTCTTCCTGAGGCACTTCTTTTAATTTTTTTTTTGTGCAGGTGTGTTGGTGATGAATTCTTTCAGCTTTTGTATGTATGAAAAAGTATTTGTTTTATTTTTTTAACTTTTTTTTGAAATAATATAGACTCATGAGAATTTCCAAAAAATAGTACACTGGTCCCACTAGCCTTTCACCCAGCTTCCACCAACAATGGCCTCTTACAACAGCAGTGCTGTGTCAAAACCAGAAGATGGACGTGAGCACAGTACTGTTACGTAGATTACAGACCTTGTTCGGTTTTTACCAGTTGTTTCGTGCACTCATTTGTGTACTTCCCCTTCATATTTGGAAGTTAATTTTACTGGATATTGGACTTCTATGTTAGCAGCCTTTTTCTGTCATTACTTTAAAGATGCTGTCCTGCTGCTTTGACCTGTGTTGTCTCTAGTGAGAAGTCTGCTGGCATTCTTTGTTCTTACTTATGTTAAGTATCTTTTCTTTGGCTGTTTTTAAGGATGTTCTCTTTATCAACCATTTTTAGCAATTTGATTCTGCTGTGCCTTAGTGTAGTTTTCAATTTTTTTTCTTGTTCTTGGGATTATTGGATGTGTGGGTTCAGAATTTGCATCAAATTTGGGGGGGGGGAATTTTATCTATTATCTCTTCATATATTTTTTGGTCTCAACACAGCCCCTGTCTGCACATCTGTTGTAGATCGCTCTACCTGGTTTTAGAAATTGTATCTCGATCCCTTGTGGCTAAGGGTGAGGGATGACCTCTGAAATACAAGCCCCAGGAAACAAAGCTTGTCTCTGGTAGCAAATGCTGCTTCAGTTTCCTCTCCCTGCCCCCAAAGCTTGGTCGGAAGTCAATGGCTGGTAAGACCCCTCACAGTGGGGGGGCAACCTAAGCCAGACTCGATCACTTGGGAGGCCTTCATGGCAGGACTGGGGGGAGGGGCTGCAACAAAGAGCAATGGACTCTCACGTGCATGTGCCCCTCCCACCCCCACCCCCGGCTTTGTGAAAGCCCGAGTCCCCATGTTCTCTGGGAGAAGTGCTTCCTGACTCTAATCCCCTTAAGCCTGAATACCTGATGGGGAGAGGTACAGCTCCTTGCCTTGCTAGAGTGTGTCCTGGGGAAAAATCTGGCATCATAAAGACTTCCTGATAAACCTGTGAAATCTGCTCTGCTAAGAGTGCTTTCATTCATATGTTAAGGGTTCTAGCAGGAAACCTTAAAACCCCCTTCCTGACAGACTCTGACTCAGACTAAGCCCTCAGATTTCTTTGAAATGTTATCTACTGTTTGATCCTTGCCACCCTGTATTCCTGTGTATTACAACCCAATAAAATCCCTGGAGCAGGGGGCTTGGTGCCTTTTTCTCCTTGGAGAAACTGGCCACAGCTCACTTCTCCTCCCCAAGCAGATCAATCACATCATATCTTGGTCATATTCACTCATGTCTGTGGCACATGGGGGGACTTGCGAGAAAGTTGCTCCCACACACTTCAGAGACTCCAGTTACATGTGTACAAGGTTACTTGAAGTTTTTACCAGTTGACTGGATCTCTGTTCATTTTACTCTTAGTCTTTTCTACTTTGTGTTTTATTCTGGATCATTTCTAATGCCATGTCTTCAAGTTCATTAAAATTGTATAAGTATATTGCTGTTAATCACATTTATTGTATTTATTTCAGACATTATAGTTTTAACTCTAGAAGCTTGATTTGGATCTTTTAAAATATCTTTCCTCTTGCTACTTAGCATGATTAATCATTCTATGACCTTGCCAAATATACAGAATATGGAATATAGAATATATATATAATTACTCATTGTTGGGAAACACTCTGCCTGGTTTCAGGAATTGTAACTGCCCCCCATGGCTAAGGATGAGTGAGGGACCTCCGGAATGTGAGCCACTAAGGAGACAAAGCTTGTCTCTGGCAGCAACGCTGTTTCTGCTTCTTCCCCTGCCACCAAAGCATGGCTGATAGTCCATGATGAGTAAGACTCCTCACAGAGAGGGGCAACGTAAGCCAGACATAATCACTTGGGAGGCCATCATGGAAGGACTCAGGGGGTTGTGACAAAGAGGGAGTGATGGACCCTCACCCCCTTACTATTCTGACATAGCCCAAGTCCCCATTTCTGTCTGGGAGAAGCACTGCCTGGCTCTAATCCACTTAAGCCTAAAAACCTATGATGGGGAAGGTGGTGCAGTCCTTTGCTTGAAAGGGCAGGTTCCCCAGGCAATCAGGCCTAAGAAATAATAAGTAAAAATCTTGTGAAACCTGCTTTGTTTAGAATGCTCTCATTTAAATGATAAAGGTCCAAGCAAGAAGTTCGTTCCCCAAAGTTTTATGGCTTTTTCGCTATCTGACCTTGACTGAGAATAAGCCCTCATAGTTTTTTGAATGCTATCTATTGTTTGATCCTTACCTGTATTCTTGTGCAAAGGGGCCCAATAAAAGCCCCATGAGGAAGGGGCTCTTGGCCCTTCTCCTTTAAGGGATCGGCCACCTTTCGTTCCCAAGCAGATCATGTCTTGGTATTTTCACTTTCATCGTGGAGGACGGGGGGGGGGGGAGGCACTTTGCGGGCAAAGTTGCCCCCATACTCTTAATGTCCTTATCTGCTAATTCTATTATATGTGTCATTTCTGAGTCTGTTTCTATTGATTGATATTTTCCTCCACAATATAGATCATATTGTCTTGCTGTTTTATATGTCTATTTTTTTATTGGATTTTGGACATTGTGAACTTTACCTTGTTGGGTGCTGGATATATTTATATTCCTAAAAACATTAGATTTTGTTCTAGAACATAGTTAAGTTAGTTGGAAACAGTTTAATACTTTTAAGTCTTATTTTTAAGCTTTGTTAGGGACCGAAGCAGCATTTAGTGTAGGACTAATTTCTCTCTACTAATGAGGCAAAACCTTTCTGAGTACTCTACCTGATATCCCATGATTTAAGAATTTTTTCACTCTGGCTGGTGTGAACACAAACTATTCCAAGTTCTGTGTGTGTTCCAAGAATTGTTTCCTCTTCCCCTTTTAGGCAATTATGTCCTCAGCCCTGGGCTGTTTTCTCACCTGAATGCACTGATAAGTACCTAGTTGAAGACCGGAGGGCTATCCTTCTCAGATCTCCGAGTTTCTCTCCGTGTAGCTTTTCCCTGACCAGTACTCTGCCCTGTTGTCTCAGACACTTTGGCTCCCCAAACAGGTAGCTCTATCTGGTCATCTTAGGGAGACTTCTGGACTCTGACTGGGTTCCTCTCACCTGTGCCGTGGTCCTTTCTATCATAAGTTGGAGTAATTTTAGGTCTTACCTCTTTTATTTCCCCACTCTAAGCAATCACTATCTTACTTACTGTTTTATGTCCTATTTCTACAAAATGTTGTTTCATACATTTGGTCCAGTTTTATTATTTGTTTCATTTAGGAAGGTAAATACAATCACTTTTCCCCCCTCATTTTCTCTGCAAATGAAAGACCTGGAATTGGAATTTTGCTGGAGAAAAGTGTATCGGTTCCCTAGGGCTGCTGTCATAGAAACCCACCAACTGGGTGGTTCCAGACAACAGACATTTATCCTCTCACAGTTCTAGAGGTCAGAAGTCCAAAATAAATCTGTTAGCAGGGCCACATCACCTCCAAAAGCTCTAGGGAAGAATTTTTTTCTTGCCTCTTCTAGGTGGTTGGCTGCAACCTTCAGTGTTGCTTGGCTTGTATATATGCATCATTCCAATGTCGGCTTTGGTCTCCACATGCCCTTCTACCCTGTGTCTGTGTGTCCAAATTTTCTTTTCTTATAAAGGCACCAGTCATTGAATTATGGTCCACCTCAATCCATTATCACCGTGTCTTAACTTAATTACGTATGTGTGTTTTTCAGGCTGCTATAATAGAATACCATAGACTGGGAGGCTTAAAAAAAAACAAACACTTATTTCGCTCAGTTCTGAAAACTGGGAAGTCTAAGATCAAGGTGCCAACAGCCTCAATGTCTGGTGAGAATACACTTCCTGGTTCGCAGATGGACCTGAGGACACGATGCGGTGAAAAGAGCAGAAAAGTGATTGTGTCTGTCGCATCTCTTCTTCTATGGACACTAATCCCATTTAAGAGAGTCCACCCTCGGGACTCAATTACCTCCCAAATGCCCCACTTCTGATTATTATTATATTGGAATTTAGGCTTTCACATATGAGTTTGGCAGGGAAGGATATCAATATTCGGTTCCTAGCAATCTGTGAATACCCTACTGCTAAATAAGGTCAGATTCACAGTACCAAAGGTTAATATTTCAACATATTTTTTGGGGGGGGTACAATTCAACCCATAACAGAAACTTTTATTCTTCTTCTTGGTTAGAGAATATTTTAGATAGAACAAAGGTGATCTTTATGGTAAACTATTAAAATACTCTGTTTCATTAGTTTATCTTTAAATATCAGGTGTTTATGACAGCTATAATAATGTGTAAATCAACTGCATGTTTATTTTTTCTTAAATATGCTTTGCTAATACACTGAAATTATTGCTTTAAAACTTCTAATATTTGCTGGATTTAAAAAAATATAAAGCTATCATATATTTTTTGGCTTTCTGCTTTACCATGGGCCAAAAAGATTACTAAAGATTAGAAGGGATTAAAAATGGAAATTGTACTAATCAGCTTCTGTGATGCTATCTTAAAAGCAGTTTCTTGCCTGAGAGTCAATTACCTCTTCATTATTTGGAGGGATTAGAAGGAACTCAGACAAATAGGCTGACCCTTAATTTCATTAAACACTTCTTTGCAAGGGAAAGCCAGAAAGGGGTCACTCAGCTACTCATCCAATCTCTAATAATACTTAGTGCTAACATCATCAATGACAGAAGCAGGATCAAAATTATAATGGAGGTCATACAAGCCTACATTCCAAACTGCCTTTTTTAGGGTGATAATAAGTTCATAATCATGCCAGTGCATCCACAGGCTTTCTCTAGTGAAAGTGAATCCTGAGATCTCCATCATTATATTCAACATGTTGTACTATTTTAATTTCCATTTATGTGACTTTCTCCCCCACAGAACCTTGAGAGAACAAATAACCTGATGCCTAACATAATGAAATATACTGGGTACTCAGTAAATATCTGTTCCGAGATGACACTAGGGAAGGAGGAGGGAAGGACCAAATGAATGAATGAGTGCAGAGAAGTCCCTTACTGGCTTTAGCATCATGTCTACAGCCACACAGCTGGTTAGTGGCAGCGTGGAACTACAACTTGCTCTCTTGGTTCTCAGGTAGTTCTCTTTACAACATCTCCTGTATTTATTATCTCTTTGGATCTCAGTTCTCTAGCTATATTTTACTAGTTTTTATGAATAATAATACATAGTACTCTTACAGTGCTTACTATCTTCTGGGTATTTTTCTAAGTGCTTTCAATATATTAATTCATTTGATCCTTATAACAATTCTCTATGATAGGCACTATTATTCCTATATTATAGGAAACGCAAATACAGAGATGTTAGGCAATCTGTTCTAGTTGACAGTCAAGCTGAGACTGGAACCCCAGCAATCAGGTACTAGAGTTCACACATAAACAACTGGGGCACATTCCCTGAAGTAGAGTCACATTTCTTTTGTTAAAGTTGTGTCAGGAAAAGTAGACTAATTAATAATATAAGATAGCATGATAGAAGTTTGATTGCACAAAGAACATATATTTTTTAATAGCTCAGTTTTACATTTAAGATGCTCATTAGCTTGTTTATTTGCCATTGAATGACATAATTCAAGTACAGGTAATGAGGGTCAGTGGGATATTATAGTGATAATTGCGTAATTTTCAGGAAAAAAATTTATTTATTATAATGGCCAGCTTTCCGTCTTTCATTGTTACTGAGATCTATTTTTAGAATAAAATTTTGCTCTCCAAGAAAACTATTTCTATTGAAATAGAAATAGAAAACTATTTCATAGAAAAACTAACTTAGGTTTATAACCTAATATCACTGAGAGATAAATTAAAGATAGTTCTTTCATGGCATACTTTTTGATACTAGTTTGATAGGATTTTAATTTTTAAATTTTTTTATTGTTCAATTACAGTTCTTTACATTTCCCCCCTTCTACTCCTCCTACCTCCTTCCCTTGCTTTTACCCGCCCACCCTTGGTCTTGTCCCTGTGTCCTTTTTAATGATAGGATTTTTCTAAACAGTAGCCAATAAGTCAGAATTAATTCTTAATTTATCCAAGGGGATTAAACCTATGGTTTTTATTCATTTCTGTATAGTTTTAGTGTAAAATTCATTCTAGTACTATTCATTTTTTTATTGATTGCTCTAGTATTTGCAATATGCACTAATCAACTTATAATAGTTTTTCACTAAATAATATTATACTGCTTCATACATAATGGGAGAAATTCACGACAGTATATTTCTTCATTCCCTCTCTGATTCTTTATTTATTGTACCATACATTTTATTTCTACATGTTTTAAACTCCACAATTCATGGCAACTGTTATTGCTTTAAATAGTCAATTATCTTTCAAAGAAATTTTAAGATGACATATTTATCATTTCTAACACATTATTTCTTTGTGGGGATCCAAATTTCTATCTGACGTCATTTTCCTTTTGCTGGAGGAACTTCCTCGAACATTTCTTGTAATTCAGGTCGGCTGATGATAAGTTCTCTCTACTTTTGTTCACTTAAAACAGTTTTTATTTTGCTCTAATTTTTGAAAAAATTTTGGCTGGATTTGGAATTATAGGTTAAAAGGCTTCTTCCTCTTCCCACTTCTCTTTGAGCACTTTAAAGATGTTTCAAAAACAATTTAAAGAAAAATACAATACAACACAAAGTATTAAAAATTAATTGAAATTTTTAATAAAAGAGTTCTAGGCTGATAGTTTTTTTTCTTCTAGTACTTTATAAGTATTGTTCTACCATCTTTTTGTTTGCATGGTTTCCAGTGAGAAATATGCTGTGATTCTTAGTTTTACCGTGTTTGTGCTGTTTTGTTTCTCTGCTTAAGATTTTTGTGATGTGCCTTTCTTGATTGGAATTTACTGAGATTCTTAGATTTGTGAATTGACAATATTTATTAAGTTTAAAAAAATAAAATAAAACTGTTCCATTGTCCGTTGGCTTGCATATTTTTGGAAACTACTCAGCTTTCACTTTTATTTGCTCCTCCATAGCTTATAAGTCTTCCTCTGGCTGCTTCTAATATTTTCTCTGTATTTAAGCAATTTGATAATTACGTGCCTTGGTATCATTTATTTATTTTTTTATCTTGGTTGGGATTCACAGAGATTCTTGGGTTTTTAGGTTTGTATTTTCTGAAATCTGGGAAATTTCTCACCATCATTTCTTTTTTTTAATATTAAATTTTATTTAGTTATTTTTCAAGTACATTTTTTTTTAATCTATTTCTCCCATCCCACCCTACCCCCCCACCCGGTCTCCCCCCTCCCTCCCATTCCCCCCACCCCAGTCCTCATCTCTGTGTCTTTCATACTTGTTCCTCAAAATCCCTCCCCCTTTTTCCCCTTAAGTTCCCTTCCCTCTCCCCTCTGGTCCTTGCCCACTTGTTCTCTATTTCAGTGTCTTTGTTTTTATTCTGTTGCTTGTTTGTTTTATTCTTTAGCTTCCTGTCAAAGGTGAGATCATGTGGTATTTGTCCTTCAGTGCCTGGCCTATTTCACTCAGCATAATGCTTTCCAGTTCCATCCATGTTGTTGCAAAAAGTAGTAGCTCCTTCTTTCTCTCTGCTGCATAGAATTCCATTGTGTATATGTACCACAATTTTTTGATCCATTTCACCATCATTTCTTTACATTTTTTTTTCTGTCTGTTCCTTCCCTTCTGGGACTTCAGTCTCACATGTGATAGACTATTATTTTACAAGCCATAAAAGCTCTGCATAGATTTGTCTGTCCTTTTTTTTCCTCTCTGTGATTCATTTTGTATTTTGTAAATTCCCATATCCTTAAATTCACTGATCTTTTTTCCTTCGGTGTCTTATTTGCTATTAATCATATTCAATGAAATTTTTATTGTTCATCTCTAGAAGTTCTATTTGATTCTTTACAAAATATCTTCTACTTCTCTGCTCATTATATTTAGTTGTACTTCAAATATTTGCACATTGCTATAATAGCTCTTTCAGTATTATTATCTTCTGGCATCATTATCTGCTATTTCTAGGGTTTTTTTCCTATTGGTTAATTTTTTCCTGATTCCAGATTACATTTTCCTGCTTTTTGGAATGTCTAGTAATTTTTTATTGGAAGCTGAGTATTATGAATATTACATTTTTGAGTTTCTAGATTTGCTGTCATTCCTTAAACAGTGTGGGGTTTTGTTTTGGCAAGTAGTTAACATATGTACAGATCAGTTTGACTCGTTTTCAAGGTCTTAAACTCTTCTAGGGCAGGTCTAGAGCAGCCTTCACTAAAGAAAGAGTTCAGCCTTACTGCCAAGATGCGACTTCACTGGTGTCTCTGCTAAATGACCTGGGATGTCACTGAGGTCTTGCTACTCTACTAGTCAAAGTCAAAAGTCAGAGATGCAATTTAAAATGAGATGGTCGCAAATGGCTTCACCAAGGTAATAGTTTACACACAAGTGCTTTTCTTTTGCCTTTAAGAACTGGAGCAATGGGTATGAATTTTTTAATAGTATTAATATATAATGTCAAATTGCTTTCCAGAATATCACAGTATTTTGTACCTCTACTAACAGTTTAGAAAAGCACCTACTTTACAGTATTCTTGCCAGTGTTGAGTATTATGTTTAATAAACTAACTATAGTATAAGCTGTTGGAAGGAATATCATGCAGCAGTCAAGAATCATGTTCTTTTTGAAAACTAGTAACTTGGGAGAAAGGTAGCAAAACCATGTTAATTGAGCAAAAGCAGGACAAAAAACATTCCATATACATTAAGATCTCACTTTTATATAAATACATATACATATTTTTCTCTGCTAATAACATTTATCTGTTGATAATGGGATTAGGAATGATTTTTATATTCTCATTATTTTCTCTTTAGCATATCTTTTATTCTGAAAACTACCTTAAACTATGAGGTACCTGAGAAATGAGTATACAGAAAAGAAAGGGCTTTGCACAGAACATGGAAATACCTGAGAGCAAGAAAACCTACATACACAGAAACCATGTACCCACAACACACTGTGCCTGGAGTTACACCCCTCAGAGTCTGTGTGGGCCATCAGAAGGTGTGTCTTGGCAATGCTCCCAGCTAACTGGAAACTTGTAAAGGCTGCATAATTGGTCAGCCTATGTCCATGGAAGGGAAGTGGCTATCTGTCTTGGACTGGTTTTATTTGTTGGGACTGATTTGGATCATGCATTTTCCTTGATTCCCATTTTATGCATTAACACAGAATGTATTAGTTTGCTAGCACTGCCATAATAAAAGATCACAAGTCAGGTGGCTTAAAGAGCAGAAATTTATTCCCTCATAATTTTGGAGACTGGAAGTCCAAGATCAATGTGTCGGAGGGCTTGTTTCTTCTGAGGCCTCTCCTTGGCTCGCAGATGGCCTTCTTCCTCTCTTCATAGGGTCTGCCCGCTGCACAGGTCTGTGTACAAATTTCTTCTTAGAAGGACACCAGACACATTAGATTAGGGCCCACTCAGATGACTTAGTTTTAACTTAACTACCTCTTTAATGATCTTATCTCTAAATACACTCACATTGTGAGGTGCAGGGGTGTGAGGACTGCAACATGTAAATTTTGAGGAGACACAGTTCAGTTCATATTAAGTTCATATTCAGTTCAAATTAATATTGAGTAAATGTAGCTCTTGTCTTCAAACTGCTCAGGGATGTAGCAAAGGCAGAAAACTAATGTTTTGTTTTGTTTTTGTTTTCGTTTTATCAAGCATACATCCTAGATGCAAAGTGCCTGATGTCGAATTCCAGCTCTCTCATTTAAGAGTTGTTTGACCTAGGACAAGATATCTTATCTTGCCTCTCTACACTTCAATATCTTCAGCTCTCAAAAAGGGAAAATATAAACACGTATCTCATAGGTCCATTGCAAGCATTCAGTGACTTAATTGACGCAGATCTTGTGAGCATTGCTTGTCATATAGCTATGTACTAAGTGCTCAGTAAAAGTTTAGATGTTATTGTTATGTCAAATACTCATTTGTGTAGCTATTTATTAAACACTGTACTTGACAGAAAAATATATAGTGGTGAACACAAAAGATAGTGTCTGTCTTCAATGAGGAGGAATTTTGCCCCTGAATCTATGTGCTGTTTTTATTTATGTTGAGGAAGCTTTCTTTCTCCTCTTAAAAGTTCCCTGTAGGAATCTTTTTCTAAGGGATTCTGAACAGTCACAGCATGCTCAATTTCTCTGCCCTTCCCTTATTGTGGGTGCTGACTCTCACATATGGTTTGTAGATTTTAGGGAGAGGTAAAGTCCAAAAAAGAAAGCCGAAGTGACAAATCCTAAATATTCTCTATGATTATCAACTGTTTCTCTATCCCTTAAACAACACACACACACACACACACACACACACACACACACACACACACACACACACTCTTCCACCCTTTTAGATTTGCTTGACACATTTTCTAAATCCACATGCCCAGATTCTTCACCTAGATAGTGAGTGCTGTCTTGTGAGGTTGTGGTATCTACTACATTAAGCAGAATGCTTTGATGACTAAAAATATGGATGATGTATCTGTCCTTTGTCTACCAGTTCTCTCACCCTCATTTGGGAACATGTGCTTTGGGTATTTTTTTCAAGCAAGGGCTTGTACTGATCTACCTCATACATTAATTCTAGCTGAAGTAATACTTTGGGGAAGGAATATGATCCCAAAATAACCATCAGGAGAAGTGTGTCATGAAAGGTCATGGCAATGGGGCAGAGGATATTGGATGGGAAAGTTCTAAAAATAGGAAGCAAAAGATCAAAGGACTAGCAGCGACAAGGGACCTTTTTTTTGGCTTTGAGTCACAGAAGAAGGAGGCAGCGTTCCCTGGGCTGCTGGCCTTCCGCAGGACCTGCCACTCACACCACACTTGCAGAACTGCAGGGGGTGGGAGCTTGGTGAGCACATTTTTCTGTCCTGGGTGCTGACTGCCTTTAAATCATTTTGTTAAAAAATGTATTTATATAATGCTTCAAAATTTGTCAAAAATAAGTAACATTATGGAGAATTTTACCTAACTGCCCCACTCCTAATATTGTAAGAAAAAGTCTAAATGTTTCTGATTAAGAATACTTCATTTCAGCTTTCTTCTGGACTAGATCGTTAGGTTTAAAAGCTAACATTGATTTTTTTGTTGTCCCCTACATTGTGCCTGATGATTAAGTGTTTGCAAAGCCAAGCCTGAATTTTTTGTGTATACACCATAAAAGGGGCTGGCAGGTTCACTCACATCAGAGTCTATCAGCCACTTGTGTGTTCTGTGGGATGGCGTATGGGTGGATCTGGCTGCAGTTGAAGAAAGTGGTATTTTAGAAATGCTGTCCAATGCTCTCCTCTGATACATATAGCTTTGATAATAATAAGGTGGGTAGATTGAGTGATGTTGAATACATGGGCCTCTTGGGTGAATTTTGACAGACGATTGTATTTGCATGTGAGTGTGTGCGTGTGTGTGTGTGTGTGTGGTTTTGTTTCTAATTCCACAGACTAGGAGATCAGAAAATCTGGGATTACTCCCACAATCTCTCTAAAGGTCAGTTTCTTCAACAGTAAAATAAGCAATAAGCATGTTGACACTTGACTTTGAGATAATAAATGTGTGCAAAAGCTTACAAACTGTACAGTGTTGTACAAATGTCCCTTTCAAATCACATGGTTGTCAGAGAACCAGTCAATGTGTTGAAGAAGAATTCCCCTTTCCTATTCAAAAGCCTTCTTTTCATTCATTCTCAAACTGTTGACTTCACTCCAGTGTGCAAGGCACAGCGCCAGGTGCCAAGAAGTATTCAAAGGTGAGTCATACCCAGATCCTGCCCTCAAAGAACTTAGGGTATCAGAATGCAGCTAAACCACTGAAAACAACACAGCTTAATTTTTAAAATTTAGGCTTCAAGTGACTGCATACATGAGTATAATATCATATTTACAAAGTAATTTAGATTGTATGTCAACAGTAACTGAAATATAAAAATGCTTTAAGAATGACTGAGCAGTCCCTCTTAAATATTTAAGTAATAATGTACATGTTCATTAACATATATTAGCCTGTTCATAGACTAATTAACATGTATGCCATGATCAAGAATATTAAGACATTCACATAAAAGGAAAGGTGTCTTAATTCAAGCTAGGCCTTTTGGGGGGCCACAGTGATTAATGATGATTGACAGCATGCTAATCCCAGCCCTTGTAGAGTGATCAGTCTTCATTAGGCTCCCAAACCAAAACAGACCTGAAAACAATGGGTTGTCTGGCCCTACAGCCAGTTTCTCCATTTGTTTTGATTTGAGTCTTTCTTAGCCTGAATCCATGAGTGAAAGCCTCCTTTGTTTAACAGTTTAGTTGCGGTGCATTTAACAAACCTGGGACTTTATTCTAAAAACAATGACAAAGCTGAGAATTCCCCAGGAGACTGGGAATCCTAATATTTATGTCAGGAAAATTAAGCAGTTATAATCCTGAAAATTATGTAGTTTGTTGCTGATGTAATGAAAATAGGCTTTGGCTAATAAAATTTCTAGCCATTTGAAAATTGTGAGAAAATCTTACCATTGTAAAATTTTAACTTAAAGCACAGTCTCAGAAATACGGCTTCGGAAATATCCCTTGAATAAAAATATTAAACATCTTCTGAAAATAATAGAAATGAAGTGATTCTGATCTCTTCTTCTAGTAGAAGAAAGCTGCTTCAGAGATCAGAAATCTCAGTTTCCCTTTCAGGATAAGCAGGAGGGCCTGTACACTGGTCTTGAGTCGGCCGCTCCTTTGAGTATTAATAGCTTCAAATCAGTGTGAGAGATCTTAAACTGGTCCTTCGGAAAAAAGAAGCCATTGTGAGTTTGGAAGAAAGAAATGTCTCATTTAATGTTCAGAATAATGGTTGAAAACTATTAGGGTGATCTGTGGGTGCTAACACTTGGCTAATGATTACCGCAGAAGGAGGGGAAGAGAAATGGAATTCCTGTGTGAGCAACAAGGATAACCTTCAAGTGAAGATGCCCATGATAGGTGCAGAGGCTGGTTACCTCATGAGGTCAAGACCTCCAGCCAGAATTTTCAGAAAGTGCCTCCGCAGAGGGAGTCCAGCAGCCTGGATTCAACCCTCCAATCTACACGCTCTCTGCCTAAAATGCCTCAGAAGAAAGAGTTCGGATCTGCATCACAGACCCAGTTACAGACTCATTATGGCTACCCAGGATGCCTCTGTTGCCTGCTGCCTCTCGGTAACAGTACCACCCTTATTACTGCTGGTCCCTAGATTCAGCCTATTTGTACAACAGACATTTATGGAGCCTCTGGTCTCTACTGCCTGCCTGGTATGAAGAATCTCCTCAGGCCTCTAACCTCTGATTTATGCTTCAACAAAGTGCAGTGAGCTTCTGCAGGCCTATGATGGGGTACTTTCTACTGGTTAGATTGGCAACACTGTGCTTCGCTGGTACCCTCTGGGTCCCCAGTGGCTTCTGGCCGCATATTCACAGTAAGGACCCAAGCCACTCCCTGGTTCTCGCCGAGCACCCAAAATGCTTTAGGAGAGTCCAGAAGTTTTCATCGTGAATTGGTCAGTGATGACAACTCTTTCAGAAGACTGATTAGCTTTAGGAACAAAAGGCAGGATCAGGGATTCATTTCCCGGCATTTATGGCATATACTGCTGTGTACCAAACCACTCCAAAACTTAGGAACTTCAACCAGTACCCATTTATTTTATCTCATGGATCCTGTGAGTCAGGAATTTGGGCAGAGCTCATCTGGGAGATTCTTCTGTTCCTCCTGAGATGGCTGAGGTCACTCAGTTGTACTCAGCTGGTAGATGTGCTGGTCAAGAGAGCCCAAGATGATTTTATTCACACACCTGGCACCTTTGTGGGGATGGCTGGGTTGTGTGAGCTCAGCTGGGACTGCCCACCAGAGCACCTGCACATGCTGTCCGCAGCACCACAGTCTCAGGGTGGCTGGACTTCTTGCACGGAGGCTGAGCAAGCATCCCAAGAAAACAGGGAAGAAGCTGCAATAGCCTTTCCTGACCTAGCCTCTGAAGTCATGCAGCATTACCTCTGCGGCATTATGTTGGTTACAAGAGAGTCATACGCCATCCCAGATTCAAGGGGAGGGAAGTAAGCTTCATTTCTTGATGGGAGGCCACATTGTAGAAGAGCTTGAGGGATATTATTGCAACCATCTTTGGAAAATATAATCTTCCATTTTGGCTTCTAACTGTGTCTCATTCACTTACTGCCTCTGCATACCTGATTCCTCAAGTCAGTTACTGTGCCTACTCAGAAGCCAACCTTCTTCCCTCCCCTCCTTTCCCTTTTCCCTAGTAAAAAAAGAAAGGAAAGGAAAGAACCTTCCTAAAACACAAGGCAGACTAAATAGGTACTTAGTTAGAACCAGTAAAATGTTACAAGTATAGCAAGAAGAAATAATCATGACAAGAAGAATTAAAGGAAGCTTTATTGAGGAGATGGCCATAATGCTGGATTTTGGTGGGCATGTAGAATTTTGACAGATTGAGAATAGGGCAGAAAGGCATGTCATTTCTACATGAGTAAAAGTACAGAAATGTAGGAAGGTATGTTGCATGAGGAACAGGTAAGACTGCTAAAGAATTGAAGCTTTCAGACTTTGTAACCACCAAAAAGTCAGATTTTCAAACTATTTTAGGGAGACAACTCTGGTAGCAATGTGGAAGATTCATTGGAGAGGTGAGATTTTGGAGCGGGTGGGAGAAATGGCCAATGTGTATAGGAGGTAATTTAGTATATTTAAAAAGAAAAAAGGAGAAGGCTTTCTTTCTCTCCTGATCTACGGGAGAAACAGAAGCAGCACCTCTCCAGAGGTGATGGCTTACACTGTCAAGGTTCATCACTAGGCCTGGCCCTTCCTTCAGCAAAAACTTGTCCAGGTGTATTTGGATTGGGTACTTGGTAGAACTAGTTATTCCCTTGAGGTTTTGTTCCACCTGCCATCCCCCAGCCCAGTGAATCTGTGCTTCAGCAGTCTTAGAAACCCGTCTTCAATGTTGCAAGTCCACCCCAAACCCTCACCCCAGCTAAGAAGGGGTGTCCAACCTGCAGCCCATGGGCCACATGCAGCCCAGATGACTGTGAACGTGGCCCAACACAAAATCATAAATTTACTTAAAACATTATTAGAGTTTTTTGTGATCACATGTCCCATTGTATTTAATGTGTGGTTCAAGACAACTCTTCTTCTTCCAGTGTGGCCCAGAGATGCCAAAAGCTTGCACACCCCTGAGAGACTGTCTCCTGTTTGTTCCATCACTCCCTCAAGCTCTCTGCTGCAACCAGGCACAACGTCTCACCACTTCCTAGCAGGCCAAGTCCTGTCCATCTGCCACGACTTAGCATGTGATCGCTCAGCCTACAGAGCCCTTTCTGTCAGCCTGTTCTCCGCTGGACAAGTTTGCAGTCATCAGTTATTACCCAAATGAAATGTCATCTCTGCGAAGCATGTAGGCTGCTATCTTCTGGTCCCCCGTGACGTTCCGTCTTCCATTGTAACATCCATCCCATTATCATGTCGGATGCATTTCATCTTTATTTAGTGGATTCAATTGAGCCCTTTGAAGGAACAGGCCATGTTTTATGAGAGACTAGTGTTTCTCACAAGAGTTGGTGGTCAGTAAATGTTACATGAAGAAAAGAAGTAGGACCTTCATTTAACTCTCATTAATGTAAGTGTTGGTCTGTGCTTCTGATGCAGAAGCCCTGACACTCATTGAACAAGCACTTAGTACCAATCCATGCAGAATAGTGGCATGTAAGGCTGCTCAGAAGAGGCTGGGTTTCTGTTGACATAAGGTTATGAAAGTAATCTGGAAAATCAACCAGATCCCAGAGTAGTGGAGCTCTAGTCAGAAATCTGGTTTATTTTAACAAGCAGTTTCCCAGAGGTATCATGAACAGCCCAATCATGGTGTCTCTTATACACAGTAACTATTAAAACAGGCAATGCCTTGCCTGGTTCCAGAGCTGCAGATCAGCCCTGTGGAGTTGCCTGGATTCATCAGTAACATTCTCTTCTGCTGAAAGGCTAGCACTAATGGGTGGTTTAGGTCATTGTCAACTTCTGTGGTCTCCTTCTAAAACTTAAGGTCACACTTTCATAAAATTGTGGGGAACTCAGCTTACACATACACTAAGCCCTAAAGAATGCTCTGTGGGCAGAGCTCAGCTTACTTGGGAGAACTTTGTTGGCACAGTGTTTCAGGGCCTGGGTACATGGGATGTTTTTTTCTTTGGCCAAGATATGCCTTATATAACCAGAGCAGTGCTAGGGTGTCGGCGGTGGTGCTCCGCTATGGTTAGAACAGATAGATGCTGCCTTCAAAGCCTCAGACTGGTGTAAATGTGCTCATGGAGCATCTGTACACTGTACCTTTTTAAAATTTTTTACACCCTTGAGGTGTATGCTGGGCTTATTAAACAAGAGTCTGTAAAGGTGTAATGTTTTTATCCTTGTGAGTGAAAGGTTTTTATTGAATTTTATCCATTACTTAGCACCCATTCTGCCTCTTTTTGGTTTCAGATAGTTTCACTCTCTGGTGACAGATGTGAAAATGATCGTTTAAAAGTTTATCACCAATTCATCCCAACACCGAATAATCCTCCCTTACAGCTGTCCTTAAAGAGGGAGTTCCCCTATTCCATCCAAGGATCTTTAAGGACTTGAAGCACCGTAGCTGGTGGGGTCAGGATGGGGGGTGGGGCGTGGGGATGGAGGTAAACTTTAGACTGTTTGCAGCTGGCATATGTCCTAATGCTGCTGCTCAGCCATGTGACCAGAGCCTCTCTGGGCCTCAGCTTTTCTTGGGATCAATTTGATACAGATAACATGATACAACCACTAAAAGATGCTCGATTAGTTTCTGTCCTTTCTTCTTTGACAGGTTGATAGGGATGGGAAGGGAGGACATAAGAAGCAGAAACTTCAACTAAAAAGGTAGGAAACAGTTTCAGATGAGCATATCTAAAATTAGAATATGTAAATAGGATCTAAATGATGGTAATTTGACTTGCAGGAATGCATCTATTTTACCAGGCAGTGGCAATTTGGTGATACTGCAGCGACATTTATACTCGCCGTTGTTTTAAAGGGCCCTTGACTCTATAGCTTGTCAGGCATCGTAGACATTTCTGTTGTAGAAGTCAGAGGTCTAGAATTAAAGGTCTACAGGTTCCAGTGAATGAGCTCCCAGTCAAGTGTCAGTGATGTAAGACTTGTCTGTAATTACAAAGTATTACCTAATTACTCCTCAAAGAGACAAAAATAAGTTCATGCCACTGAAATTTCATCCATGTGATTAAATGAGAAATAAAAGATAGCTCTGAAGCAGATTAATACTGAATATTTTCATAATACCTTCTATTAAAGCTTAATCAAAGGCACTTCATTCTCCTAACTCCTTTTTTCATCTTTGATTTCTGAAGCTTTTGAAACTTTTCTAAGTGAATGATTTAAAGTACAAAGAAAACACCATAGATATGTATCTGGCTAAATATCCTAGAACCAAGCTTACAGAAGTAAGAGAAAAGATAACAGCCCTTGATGACGGAAGCAGAGACCAAACATCTTTCGCCTTCTACTTCATGACCTGAATCTCACACAAGAGGTGTGAGTGGGAGAGCCTCCAGACCGGCAGCATGGACACCATCTGGAAACCTGTTAGTCACGTAATTCTCAGGATCTCCTGAACGAGGCGCTCCAGGGTGGTCCCAGCCACTCTTGTTTCAACAAGCCCTCCAGGGAACTGATGATGGTCAGTCCTGAGAACTGTTAGTCCAGAAGAGATTTTGAAAAATAGAAAAACACAAACCTTCAGAGTGTCATTGTTATCGAAACTGTATTCCATGCTTAAAGAGAAACAAACAAAAAAATGAACCAACTGTAAAATTCTTAGATAAATCCACCTTTAGACCAGAGAGCTTTCCAAAAGTCAGTGCCCCTATAGAATGGTTGTATTTGGAACACTCTCAAAAAGGTCACTTCTCATACCCTACTCCAGAATGTTTTAACTGCCCAAGTTACGTTACAACCTACAAATGTTTGGTGGAAGCAGATCTATGAAATAGTTACCTACAGGTAGGGTTGGATGCCCAGGTGTTTTTAGAGTACTCTGAGTTACACAAAATGAAAAAGTTTTCCTTGCTGAGAAGTGTTACAAAAAAGAGAATGTGTTGGATTTATGCAGCCCAGTGCTGTGCAGAACTCCTCAGGGCACTTCACCCATGCACATGTAGTTTCGATTTTCCAAAGGGGGAGGTACTCTTTTGTGTAGGGTGGTTCTTTTAGTTTATCGTGTCTCTCAAACTACTTTGACCATGGAAACCTTTTTCTGCGGAGCATCCCCTGGGACCAGAATTCTTCAGAATCTACTTTGGGAAATGCTGATCTGAAGTATAGAATGCTAGACTGTCTAGCTGAAAGCATTTTCTAGAAATCAACCAGTTAAATCCCTCAGTTCTGAGCACCTTGCTTGCTTAAACAGGAGGAGCCACTTTCCACATCTTGTTGGTGCAGTAACTAACTCTTGCAGATGTGAGAATCTTTTTCCAACACCAGATTTCGGAGTTAAACCCCTCTCTCCTGCACACGTACACATGCGTGAAATTAGGTAAATTGTTTCACACTCGTCAGTTAGAAAAGCGGCCTGACAATGGATAATACCTCAAGCTTTGGAGTCAGATTCCAGGCTTATTTACTATTTATTAATAGTAAAACCAAAGGGTTTCTTAAACTATACAAATCTCACTTTCTTTTATGCAAAATTGGGATAACAGTTGTATCTGTTTTAAGGGTGGCAATAAAAGGTAAATAAAACAATCTCTATGACATAGCATGGTGCTTGCCACTCTGTGCTTAATGAATGTTAGCTGCTGTTTTATTAGTTAAAAAATTACATAGTAGACAAAAGTTACAAACACAAATACACAGTGCTTTTAAAGAATTTGTATTTTATTAGATCAAATTAAACTGCCCATGCATTTGTGAGGGGGGGATTATTATTGTACATATAGGAACAAGACATCATTTATTCATTCTATAATGTTTGATGTGCAAATCACTTTGCAGATCCTTTGCAGTGACCTCAACATTTGGGGTTTACTGATGACAGGTTAGGAACCAATGGCCTGTGTCAACCTATTTTTTGTCTAAAAATAGACTGTCTATTTTTGAAAACATTTACATGAGGGGTGAGCGTTCAGCCTTTTTCGTTCCTGTGTTTAAACTCCCTTGTGGTTAATTTGTCCTGTGTCTGCCTGGGCACACTGGGGGCCCACGCAGCCAATCAGCGGCTTCCTCATAGTCACGTCTCATTCAGAGGAAAGCTCCTTCCTGAAGAAACCTCTCTATTTATCAGTTAACACTGTTGCAGGTCCTGTATGTCAGTAAACACCTTTGGAAAGATAAGAGACCTTTGAAATGTCTTCTGTCACTGCAAGGAACTTATACTGTAGTTGAAGGAACAAATTAATTATTTGAGAGTATCCAAGTGCTATAGTGATGGCATTGGTTGAAAATGAAGTTGACATTCAGAAAAGGACAAAATCAACGTGGGAGAATTTTTGCAAAGCTCCATGTAGAAGAAAGCATGGTTAGTGCAAAGACACTGAATTGGGAATCAGAATTTAAGTTCTAATCCAGGCTTTGAAACAAATTCACTGTGTGACCTTGGCTAGGTTTCAACTTCTCTAGATCTTAGTTTTCTGACCTGTCAAGTGAATAACCAACCTGATTAGTTGCCTGCTGCCCCTCAGGGTGGGAGACATTCCTCCCCAACGTGCATTCTCACACCCAGTGCTCATCCCGCCCTCCGATGTGGCCCCATTCTTCAGATGAGAGCACTGAGGCTCAGCAAGCTTATGTAACCACATAGCAGGTAAGCTTTTCTAGTCCTCCCGTCCGGTTTTCCCCACTCTGGCCTCTTTTCTCTTAATTGAAAGGCCAAAGTTCTCTTTTGAGGGTATGGGAAGAGTTTAAGCTGGACCTTCAGAAATGGGTGAGGGCAGAGATTGAGTTGCACTGTGGGTCTAACTCAGTCCCCAGAGTACATGATAATTTATAGTGCAGCTCCCTCCTTGAATCCCCAAAAGCCTATAATATGAGGTTACTTCTGTTCCCAAACACCAGCATTATTATGGAGATCAGCTGAACAGGAAGTTAGTTTGTTGCTCATTCATTAACCTTTTCTTTTTTAAGCATTTCTTTTCTTTCTTTTTTTTTTTTTAACTCTTGGGCCATTTTTAAATTGCTTTTTTCTTAAATTCTTGCTTTTCTCAAATAAAACTCTGCCTGCTAACATGTATACAGAAAGACCATGTCTCCCCACCTCTTTCAATCATTAGCCTGTAAGTCATCCGTGTTTGGACTTTTCACAACAGGGTGACTACATTGACTTTCATTTGCTTCTACCCCACCAAGAGTTCAGACCTCTTCTATAGGTGACTTTTCTATCTCTAATCAGTGTTGTTTGCCTTCTCTCTTTGTGTGGTCTGCTTGAGGCTGATCATCTAGAGATAGAAGAGCCAGTAATTATAATCCTGAAGGTTTACTGAGCGCTCACTTTGTTTCAGGTACCATTCAAAGTGTGTCATGTTTAATCCTCACAACCACTGCCAAATTTAGAAA
Source organism: Artibeus jamaicensis (assembly GCF_021234435.1). Taxonomy (NCBI): domain Eukaryota; kingdom Metazoa; phylum Chordata; class Mammalia; order Chiroptera; family Phyllostomidae; genus Artibeus; species Artibeus jamaicensis. The sequence goes on along the minus strand of NW_026522025.1, from coordinate 30,936,916 downwards.
TGACTACTGTCCCCATATTGCAAACAAGGAAATTGAGATGAAAATAATCTGTCCAAAGCTGCAGTCATTTAGCAGAGTCAAGAGTCAAACTCAGAGAGTTTGGCACCAAAACCTGAACCAACTCTTGTACCTCCTCCCCCCACTCCCCAAAAGAGAAAAGTGAGATATATGTGGGAGGGTCAGTCTCCTGCTCCTCCCCATTCCTCTTTCTGCTTCTCCTCCTCTTCCCGACCATCACCATCATCATTATCACCATCATCTTTTTCAGGCTGAGCTGATTTAGGTGGAGTTTATTTGAGTAGTGTGGGAAGGTTAATTATTTAGGCTAGGAGAAAATTAGCAGCAAGAGAAGGAAATTAAGAAAGGGAACATTCTGGATATAGACTTACATCTCATATACACCTCTTTCCCGAATGGAGAGTTGTTTCCTGACCAGTTTCTTAGTGAAAGAGGCCATTCACAGCTAGGAAAAGCTCACCCCACCGCTGGCGGGATTCGACTACCTCTATGACCACAGTTGGTAGGGTTGGAGAAATTAATAGCTTACTCTCATTTCTAACATATTTTAATAATTGACAGAATAAAAATTGATCCTTATCTTTAAAACAGCTTTAGGAAATTACTCCCTCTATCTTATTACCTCTGCTGTGTCTTTCTGTCATGATAAAATCCTGTGTCTGATGTTTTCTCTGCCCTGCTAATAGGAGGGCTTTAAATTATTAAAGGACAGGAATGTGAAAGCTATTTCTCTCCTTGCTGCTTTGGGAGCTGGTTGACTTTTTGAGGTTTCCTCTCTCTGCCTTGGAAAGGCTCATTTTCTGTTGGAAGGCTCGTCCCAGCCATGCTTTGTGCTAAGGAACATGAAAGGTAAGCGTTTAGGCTGCCTAATGAAGCAGAGGAATGTTTGGCAGGGGAAGGGGGCTGTTGACCTTACTTAAAATATTTTTTGCAAATATTTCATATAATGTAGGTTTTGCAGCTCCTTCTCCGACTCCTCCCCCACTTTTAAATAAATGGGTAGAATTATAGTGTGTGAAGAGGAAGTTAGAAAATGAACCCCACTGTTCCTATCTCCAGAGGCATCTGTGCGGGTGTGCAGAGTGAATGGGCCCTTTGGGAATTCTAAGAGAATCCTCTAGAGCCAAATTCCTCCACCAGGGCAAACTTCCATCAGCTGTGTAAATAGTGTGGCAACATGTAGAAGCCACAGGCAGTTTCCTGATAGTCAGCTACTGTGTCCAGGTAGTTAAAAGGATTCATGTTCCATCCATCCTGAGGTTTGCAGGGTGTGAGTTGAGTCTTGTAGTCCCTAATGAGAGGGTGGGTAGAAATTTTCTCTCCACTTTATTTAGTGTGAGGAAAGGCACTCTGATGAAGGAAGGTAGGTGTAGCAAATAAAACCGTTGGTGTTTGCGTGAAGTAGAAAACTGTGACTGCAAATCAGAGACAGAATTGGGCACTCACTGGCAGACTTTCATTGCAGCTCAAGAAATTCCTGGGACTAGGCTCTGAGTTGTTTATTTAGCTGTTCTTTAGAATGTGAACTTGAATACAATTCACGTACCTAGTTGCTTTTCCCTATAGCATGTGAAAGAAGGGGCAACCCTGAAGGCTTTCTGTCCCTCCAGGAGCACGGCCTGTGCCTGAGCCTCCGCTGCGTGTTAGTTTGCAGCTGCATTAACCTCAGTTCTTCCCCATGTAGAAGTCTGGATGCTTGCCCCAGCTCCTGGATCTGAAGTTGTTTTGCTTTTCTTATGCTTATTTTGCAGTCTTCATCCCTCTGACATCCAATTTGTTTAGCTTAAATGAATAGGCATAGAGACAAACAGCTAAGTACAAGCAGTCCTCTATGTACATCTGTACATAATGCATTCCTGAAAATATGACCAAATCTGCAATACTGAAATAATTGATCTGTTGCAAATAGCCTTTAATTACATGTTTCTAGCATTTTGTTTGTGCTCTTTAATTCTTCCCCTTTACCACTGGACACAGGGTATAATGACTCAAGTCAAACCATCATTCAGTTGAGGCAAAGGTTTCTCTGATTTTGGCTTGGCCACTGTTTTCCATCTTTATTTTAATTGTATTGTTTATGAGACTTACCCTTCTTTTCAATGGTATCAGTAATTTATATTTCCATTTTAAGCCCCACTTTTCTACATGTATGTAGATAAAACCCATCAAAGTATTCAAATAATTAAACAAGTACTCTCATACAAAGATGGCACCACGCTGCCCAAACAGAACCACTGTACCCACCAATCATCCAGTTTCACCATGGCTAATTCAAGTGCTGTGTTTTTCCTTTATTTAGACTTCTCTCAACTTGATTAAACCATCCCGGGCATTACTAGATGCCAGGATTGCATGCTGTGTGGGTATGTTTTTTTGAAATGGTCGATTTTTTGGCATTGGTTGAAGGTCCAGACAGCAGCAATTGGTTGAAGACAGGTGCAGATGCAGTCGCTTGCTTCCCGTGCGCGTCATGAACAAGTCTCCCTCCTCCCAGTCTAGGAGAAGCCTGTCACCCAGAGAGATCTCAGAGTGTCCTTCATATATTTTAGTTGTTGTTTTCGAAACAATAGAATGTTTGAACTGTTGTTATTGTTGTTTTAAGGCTCAATGTATTAGATATGTATATAGATAGTTATGACTAATGATTTAAATAAGAGTAATTATAGGAAGGAGAGAGGAAATGGAAACCAATGGGAGGCCTGAGTCATTATTTCCATTTTGTTACCACATTTACTGGCTCCTTAGGAGGATAATCTGGAGATATATTATATAACACATTAATGGCATATAAAAATAAATCTGAGACGCACTGTAGTGTAATCATTAACAGCATGGACTTTAAAGGAAGGCAGTTTGGATCCCAGCTCTACCACTTTCTAAGTGTATGATCTTTGGTGAGTTATTTAACCTTGCTGAACTTCAGTATCCTCAGAGAAAAAAAAAACACACAGGAATAATTATACCCATCTCTAAAGATCATTATAAAGATTAAACATATATTTTATAAACTTTTGTGAAATCACCCAGTGTTAGCCAACAAACATTGGTTTGTTATCGTGATTTTCTGCTGTGGTCTGAAAACCTGTGTTTTCCCATTTTATCTTTAATGGTTATTGGCCAAATAATAATACTAACTTTTGTGAAAGGGGAATGGAGAATGGCTAGAGGGCATATGTGTGCAAGTTACTTAGGATTAGGCAAGGTGGGCATGATTATTGGTGTTACTTTTCCTGTTTGTGAGTGACTTTTCAAAAAATTTCATCTTTATTATATTTTTTTCCATTAACATTTAGCCCCCTTACACCTCCTTTCCCCAGCAATCACCTCACTGTTGACCATGTCCATGAGTCCTTTTTCCTCTGGGCTCAGTCCCTCCAACCCCTCACCTCTAACCCCTCATCCTGTTCTCCATCTAGGAGTCGAGGTAAGGGTCAGCAGACAAGCTTTAACTGGGTTCAATTTGCACAGGAATACAGGGTGTATAGGTAAAGCTCATCAATCATTGTCAGGCAGAAAGGATTTAACAACAAATAACATTCAGAGAACTCTGAGGGCTTAGTCTGAGTCAGGGTCAGACAGTTAAAGGGCCATAAAACTTTGGTGAACAAACTCACTTCCTGCTTGGACCCTTATAATTTAAATTGAGGGTATTAGCAAAGTAGGTTTCATAGGATTTTATGCATTCTTCCTTAGGCCTGATCACCCCAGGGTGCCCACCCTTTCCAGCACAGGGCTGCACCCACCTCCAGCATTGTTTCAGGCTTAAGTCAAACAGGGGAAGTAAGGCAGCCAAGGGATTAGGAGACTTCTTGCAGACAGAAAGAGGACTCAGGCTATGTCAAAACCAAGGGGTGAGGGGCCATCACCCCCTTTTTCTATAGGCCCCCAGTCCTTCCCTCAGGGCCCCTTCATGACTGTGCCTATCTTAGGTCATCTCTCTTTTGAGGAATCTTACCCATCATTGGCTAACCAGTCATCCACCCAGGGCCAAGCAGGGTGAAGAGGAAGGGGGCAGATGTGGTGCTCCTACAAGGAAGATAAGCTTTGTCTCCTAAGTGGCTTATGGTCCCCAGGTCCTTTACTCAGCCTTAGCCATGGGGGTTACAGCTTCTGAAACCAGGCAGGGCGGTTTTCAACAATGGGGTGCTTATGTTCTTTCAAATTAGTGTCTTGGGTTCCTTCAGCTATATTCCCAGAAGTGGGATCACTGGGTCAAAGGCAGATCCATTTTTAATTTTTTGAAGTAGCTTCCTGTGTTTTCCCCAGTGGCTGCACCAATCTGAATTCCCACCAAGAGTACAAAAGGGTTCCCCTTTTTCCACGTCCTTGCCAGCACTTGTTATTTGTTGATTTATTTTTAAGTATTTTTTATCGATTATGCTGTTACAGTTTTTCCAATTTTCCCCCTTTATTCCCCCTCCACCTTGCTCCCCAACCCTCTAGCATTTCCCCCCTCCCCCTTAGTTCATGTCTGTGGGTTGTACATACAAGTTCTTTGAGTCCTCTCTTTCCTATGCCATTTTTTATCTCTCCCCGTCTACCTTATGCCTACTAACTATGCTTCTTCTTTCCTGTATCTTCCCTCCTATTCCTCCCTTCCCCCTCCCCACTGAAATCCCTCCATGTGATCTCCATTTCTCTGATTCTGTTTCTGTTCTGGCTGTTTGCTTAGTTTTTGTTTTCATTGTTTTTCTTTTCTTTTAGGTTCATTTATTGATAGTTACGGGTTTGTTGTCATTTTACTGTTCATATTTTTTATCTTCTTTTTCTCAGATAAGTCCCCTTAATGTTTCATATAATGGCTTAGTGATGATGAACTCCTTTAACGTGACCTTATCTGAGAAGCATTTTATCTGCCTTCCATTTTAAATAAAAGTTTTGCTGGATACAGTAATCTTGGATGTAGGTCCTTGCCTTTCATGACTTCAAATACTTCTTGACAGCCCCTTCTGGCCTGCAAGGTTTCTTTTGAGAAATCAGCTGATAGATATCCTATTGGGCACTCCTTTGTAGGTAACTGTCCCCTTTCCTTTTGCTTCTTTTAGCATTTTCTCTTTATATTTAATCTTGGGTAACTTAATGATGATATGCCTTGGTGTGTCCTCTTTTGGTCCAACTTCTTTGGGACTCTCTGGACTTCCTGGACCTCCTGGAAGTCTATTTCCTTCACCAGATTGGGGAAGTGTTTCTTCATTAGTCAGGTAAGTTTTCAATTTCTTGCTGTTGTTCTCCTTCTGGCACCCCTATAATTTGGATATTGGAACATTTCAAGTCATCCCAGAGGTTCCTAAGTGTCTCTTCATTTTTCTGAATTCTTGTTTTTTCCTTTTCTTCTGTATGGATGTTTATTTCCTTCTTTTGTTTCAAATTGTTGCTTTGAGTTCTGGTTTCCTTCCTGTCACTTTTGGTTCCCTGAATAGCTTGCTTTATTTCACTTTGGGTATTCTTCATTTGTTCTCTTATTTTTGACCGAGCTCAACCAGATCTGTGAGCATTCTGATTACTGGAGCTTTAAATTCTCCATCAGATAGATTGGCTATCTCTTCCTCACTTAGCTCTCTTTCTGAGGCTTTGCTCTGTTCTTTCATTTGGGCCATATTTCCTTGTCTTGGTCCAGCTGATAGATTGTAAGGGGGTGGAGCCTTGGGTATTTACCTGGGTAGGGCAACCCTCTTTGCTGTGCTGCAGTGCTGCTTGTTGGGGAGGGACCAGAGACTGAGCAGTGCAGCTCACCTGCTTGACTCTAGCACACTTTCCATCAGACTCTCATGTGAGGCTGGGAGTATCTCCCACCACAGCAACCCAAGCTGTAGCCCACAGTCAGCTCTGAGTCCCTGTTTCCCCTTAAGTCAAGCCCTTCTGTGCAGCCTGCCCCCAAGGTCCACTACCTTGCTTAGGTGTTTCTGAGTCGGCCCTCCTAGTCTGCTGCCTTACTGATCTGGTTGTTATGATTGATTTTTTTCTTTAATTCCTTGGTTGTCTGAGTTCCATACAGTTTGACTTTCTGGTACTTTTGGTTGTTTATTGATTTTAGATTGGTTGTTATCCTCCTTTTGTTTGTGTGAGGAAGCAAAGGGTTTTTACCTAAGCCTCCATCTTGGTGTGAGATGATATCTCATTGTGGTTTTAATCGGCATTTCTCTGATGATTACTGATGTTGAGTGTCTTTTCAAATGTCCGTTGGCCATCTGTATATCATCTTTGGAGAAGTGTCTGTTCAGGTCCTTTGCCCATTTTTAAATTAAGTGTTTTTTTTATGTTGAGTTCTGTAAGTGCTTTATAAATTTTGGATATTAAACCCTTATCAGATGTATTGGCAAATATGTTCTCCCACTCTGTGGGTTGTCTTTTTATTTTGGTAATGATTTACTTACTGTGCAAAAACTTTTAGTTTGATGTAGTCCTATTTGTTTATTTTTTCTTTTGTTTCCCTTGCCTGGGGAGATATATCTGATAAAATATTGCTACAAGCAATGTCTAAGATTTTGTTGCCTATGTTTTCTTCTATGATGTTTATGATTTTGGATTTAACATTTAACTCTTTGATTCATTTTGAATTTATTCTTGTGTGTGGGGTAAGAAGGTGGTCTAGTTTCATTTTTCTGCATGAGTCTGTCCAGTTTTCCCAATACCTTTTACTGAGCAGACTCTTTAGTGCATCATGTGTGCGTGCTTACTCTCCATCAAATATTAATTGACTGTAAGGTATGGGTTTATTTCTGGGTCTCTATTCTGTTCCATTGATCTATGTGTCTGTTTTTATGCCAGCACCATGCTGTTTTGATTACTATGGTCATATAGTATAGTTTGATATTAGGTGGCATGATTTCTTCAACTATTTTCTTTTTCTGGATCACTGTTGCTATGTGGGGCATTTTGTAGTTCCATGTAAAATTTTAAAATATTTGTTCTAGTTCTGTGAAATACTTCATTAGAATTGAAATAGGAATTGCACTGAATCTGTAAATTGTTTTGGGTAGTATGGACATTTTAAAAATGTTAATTCTTCTTATCCATGAACATGATATGTGCTTCCACTTATTTGTATCTTCTTCTATTTCTTTTTCAGTGTCTTATAATTTTTTGAGCACAGGTCTTTTACATTATTTGTTAGGTTTATTCTTAGGTATTTTATTTTTTTGTAGCAATTGTGAATGATATTGTTTTCTTATTTATTTATTTATTTATTTATTTATTTATTTATTTATAGAGAGGGGAAGGGAAGGGGAAAGAGAGGGAGAGAAACATCAATGTGTGGTTGTCTCTCAAGGGCCACCTCCTAGGGACCTGGCCCACAACCCAAGGACGTGCCTTGACTGGGAATCTAACCAGCCACCCTTTGGTCTAAAGGCCAGCACTCAACCCACTGAGCCACACCAGTCAGAGCAGTATTGTTTTGTTAGTTCGCTATTGGCATAGAAAAATGCAACTAATTTGTAGATACTGATTTTTGTATCTGGCTACTTTGCTAAATTCATTTATCAGTTCTAGTAGTTTCTTGGTGGAATCTTTGGGATTCTCCATGTACAGTATCATGTCATCTGCAAATAATGACAGTTTTATTTCTTTCTTTACAATTTGGATGCCTTTTATTTCTTCTGTCTGATTGCTGTGGCTAGGCCTTCTGGTACTATGCTGAATAAGAGAGGTGAAAGCTTACATTCCTCTTCTTCCTGACCTTAAGGGGAACATTTGTAGTTTTTGCCCATTGACTATGATGCCAGCAGTGGGGTTGTCATATATGGCCTTCATTATGTTTAGGTATGTTTCCTCTAATCTCACTTTTCTGAGAGTCTTTATCATAAATGGGTGCTGGTTTTTATCAAATGACTTTTCCTGTATCTACCGATATGATCATGTGTTTTTTATCCTTCATTTCATTTATGTGGTATATAACATTTATTGATTTACCAGTGTTGTACCCACCTTGCATTCCCAGAATAAATTTCATTTGATCATGGTGTATGATCTTTCCGAAGCATTGTTGTATTCGGTTTTATAATATTTTGTTGAGAATTTAAGCCTCTGTGTTCATTAGGGATATAGTCCTATAATTTTCTTTCTTTGTGGTGTCTTTATCTGGTTTTGGAATTAGGATATTGCTGGCCTTGTAAAATGAGTTTGGGAGCCTTCACTCCTCTTGATTTTTACAAAATAGTTTAAGAAGAAGAGGTGTTAGTTCTTCTCAGAATGTTTAGTAAAATTCACCCATGAAGCTTTCTGGTCCAGGGCTTTTGTTTCCTGGGAGTGTTTTAATTACTGCTTCAATTTCATTAGGTGTAACCTATATATTCAGATTCTCTGATTCTTCCTGATTTAGTTTCAGAAGATTGAACATTTCTAGGAATTTATCCATTTTGTCTAGGTTGTCCAGTTTGTTAGCATATAGTTTTGTTCATAATATTTCTCACAATCCTTTGTATGTTTTTGGTATCAGTTGTTATTTCTCCTCTTTCATTTCTGATTTTATTTATTTGGGTCCTTTCTCTTTTTTTCTTAATGAGTCTGGTTAAATGTTTGTCAAACATTCAAACATTTTGAATGTTTATCTTTATCATTCTTTATCTTTTCACTATATAAAGATAAATTCTTTATCTTTATCACCAAGCCATTCTTTATCTTTTTTTTTCTTCTTCTTAAAGCAAGCCCTTTAACATTTGTTTCAGTACTGGTTTGGTGTTAACAAACTCCCTTAACTTTTTCCTGTCTGGGAATCTCCTTATCTCTCCTTCAATTTTAAATGATAGCCTTGCCGGGTGAAATAGCCTTGGGTGTAGGTTCTTGCTTTTCATCACCTTGAATATATCACTCCACTCTCTTCTTGCCTAAAATGTTTCTGTTGAGAAACATAACATTTTTTTGTCTAGGAAAAAAGAAAATCAGATGACAGTCTAATTGGTGTTCCCTTGTATGTAACTACCTCTTTTCTTTTGTGGTTTTTAGGATTCTCTCCTTGTCTTTAAGCCTTGTCATTGTGATTATGATGTATCTTGGTGTAGGCCCCTTTGGATCCGACTTGTTTGAGACTCTCTGAGCTTCCTGGACTTGTGTATCTTTTTTTTCTTTACCAGATTAGTTAAGCTTTCAGTCATGATTTCTTCAAATAGGTTCTCAATCCCTTGCTCTCTCTCTCTCTTCTCTTTCTGGTATTCCCATGATGCAGATGTTGTTACATTTCATGTTGTCTTAAATGTTTCTTAAGATCTCCTCATTTTTGAAAAAAATTTTTTCTTTTTGCTTCTCTTCCTGGGTGTTTTTTTCTATCTTGTCTTCCAAAACACTGATTTCATCCTCTACTTCATCTTTCCTACTGTTTATTTCTTTTAATGTGTTATTTATTTCAGATATTGCATTCTTTATTTCTAACTGGTCCTCTTTTATGGTTCCTATATTTTTTTCCATGCTGTTGAGTATCCTTATAATCATTCCTCTGAACTCTCTATCTGATAAACTGCTTGCCTCCTTTTTATTTATTTCTTATTCTGGAGAATTCTCTCGTTCTTTCACTGGGGGGTCTGTTTGTTTGTCTTCTCATTTGGTTGCATCTTTGTATTTTCTACCTTAGTTATTAAACTGACCAGTGATATAGCCTCAAGCTGTATCAGTAGCCAGTTTAAGCTCCACAGGGTGGGGAAGAGTCAATTCTGTCGGCAGGGCTATTGCTTCCCCTCAGGCTGATGCCACTTGAAGGGGAGTGGTCCTCCTGAGAAAGATGGCTTCTGCAATATGGGGAATGACGCAGCACAGAGATCTTGGCACCATTTCCTTTATTTCTCTCCCCAGAGCCACCAACCCCAGACTGTCCTCCAGCATCTCTAGTCCACTCTGCTCTCCCTCTGCTGGAGCCCAGGGTATGTGGCTGCAAATGAAATTTTGTGCATTGGTCCTTTAAAAGGCTCTCTGCATCTCTAGCCATCTCTCCCTGGCAGATAGAAACCCTGCTGCTTTTCTCACGACTGAGTGTTTTCTGGATTCCTTTCTGGCTCTGGTGCTACAGGCTCTGGAGAGCCCAACCTAGGATTTAGACCCCACATTTCTCAGGGGGTACCCCTCCTGCTACTGAACTATCCCTCCAGAACATCAGCGGCTGCCCATGGGAGCCCAGCCATCTCTCCTGTGACTCCTCTGAACTCCCTCCCACTCTCATTGTGGTGAAGAAGTTTCTTCTGTCTGTCCTTGGTTTTAAGGCTTCTCCTCAGCTAGTGTTCAGTTGGTTATTCAGGATGATTTCTCTACAATTTAGTTGTAATTCCAGATTGGTTCTGGGAGGAGGTTAGTATAGCTTCCACTTAATCCTCTGCTATCTTGGATCCTGCTGAGTGGCTTTTCATAAATTAATATGTTGGCTGAGGGTCTGCATGGACAGGGAATTGTTTCCACTAAAAAACTGGAAAACCAGTAACCTGGTTCTCGGATCCTCACATCTTATCACCATTTATCTGGATTTATGTTGTTGGATGATTTTCAGAAATTGAGATATGAGGTGACATATACTGCCTGGCTTCTTGTGGCAGGGATTCCAAGCCAGATAGTTGGGAATAGAACTTGCAGAGGAAGTTTGAGAGGGTACAGAATTCTGATGTCCTCAGAACCTAAGCAGGAATGGACTAAGGAAACACATTTTAAAATTACATAGATTCTTTCATGTCTGAGCTATAAGCTCTTAGGATTGGTCACTCTTGGTGTCTTTTCAAAGGTCAAAACATAAAAGCAGTTTGTTAGACTCTCCTGTGAAATGTTGTCATATTTAAAAATGCCAGTTTCTAATACGACCTCCCTTAGAATTATGGACAATGTTTAGGCCATGGATTCAAACTCAACTTCTGATGTGATTTAGGCAAAAGGAGTCTTTATTAATCCTGAACCTCAGTTGATTCCATTATAAATTGTGTATTTAATACTTACATCCAAGAATTGTCTTAAAAACTAAATGAGAAAATATGTTTCAAATTTTTGAAAATTCTCCCATGAAAATGAAGAATTTCTGTAGTAGATCACAGGGTTTTGCTATCTTTTATTAAAAAAACATAAACAAATAAGTGAACAAACACAAACCTGCACAGCATCATTTCCTAATGTCTGAGACTATAATAATGAAGAATACAAACAAAGCCCTGTGAAATACTTTTATTTTTCAATATAACACTTTCCTGCGAAATATCTGGGCAAGGGCCAAGGCCAAGAAATATTTAGGTTTCCTTCAACAACTTCCCCTCCAGTCAATGGCAAGAACAAACTGACAAAAAAAATTTCACTTTAGCACACAGGGCATTTCTTCTATTTGTTGCTTAGGAGGTTTATTGTAGGTGGAAGGTTTGGTTTAGCTTAAGTTCTAAATTGCCTCCTTTAACAAAATTTTTAATCTTAGAGAAATACAAAGTCTATCATTCAGAAAAAGTGCAGCTGTCTAGGCCCATCAAGTTGTGCAAATATGTATGGAGTTACAGTCTGGATCTCAAAGAAACGTAACACTGGTGGAGAGATAAAGTACCCATAACCCTCTCATAAGATAATAAGCAGCGGTTTAATCTGAGAATGCAAAAATGTATGATAGTTCAGAGAAACAAGAGGTTCTTTACATCTGACACTCAGAAAAGACTTAACAGTGAGGGGGTGTTTGAGCCAGGCGTTGAAGCATAGCTGTCTTTGGACCTGTGGAGTGAGAAGGAACACGTATTTCTGGTATAGGAGAAATTGAGGCCAAGGCACAGGTGAGGGTAAAGGTAAAGAGCATGAAAGGAATGAAGTAAAACTAAAAGTTGAACCCTAGGCCAAAGGAAAAGGGAACATAGCATATAGGAAAAAGCACTGACTTGGTATAAAATGGGATGACGTATTTCTTTGAAAAGAATTACCTTTTTCCCCTCAATTTAATGTTTTTGGAATAAAAAAAATCTTACAGTCAGTATGTTTATTTAGTGTAATATTCTTTTGTTGCCTAAAAGATTATTGAATGAATGATACTGATACAGGGTGCAGCCGGGGGGGGCCCCCAAAAATATTTGGAATAGTGTCCAGAATTCAAAGTGTATAGGAATATTGAAGAGACATATAAGATGTCCCCCCCCCCCCAGGGGGAAGAAACGAATGGAGCCAGGCCATTGAGAGCTGTTTTGCATAGCAACAGTTTTGGAGCTAACCTCTGGAATGGTTATTTAACATATGTATAACCTTTAACTGGTTTCATAGATATGTTAAATAGCAGTGGCCAAGTTTGGAGCCAGGGAGAAGGGAGTAGCCAGGGACTCAGGATGTAACTAGGTGCTGCACGCCTGAGGGAGAAGGGCTTCGGGACTCAGGATGTAACCAAGGGCTGCTCTCCTGAGTGAGAAGGGCTTGGACTCAGAATGTAACAAGGGGCTGCACCCCTGAGTGAGAGGGCCTGTGTGAGAGCTTGGAGAAGACTGGCTCCGGGACATGAGGGGAGAACTGCCCAGGTGAAAGGGAAAACCACGCCGTTTGGGGCAGAATGGAGATCCCTGCAGCCAGGTGAAGAAGAAAGCCACATGCTTTTGGTGGAGTGCGGACTCCTGCAGCTTTGGTAGAAGAGGCCCTCACAGTTTTGGGGTGCTCCCTTTGGCTGCGTGGCCTGGAAAGCAGGAGAGACTTTGACTGGAACTGGGTACAAAGAACTCTTGCCAGTGGACCGTGAGAGGGTAACACAGTACTTTGGATTAACTGGAGATCCTGCACAGTGACACACCTGACGGAGCCAGTGGCCTGCAACACAGACGTGTGCTCTTTTCCTGATTTACGGTACCCGGAGTTGGGACAGTGGGAGAAGGGAGCGCTGTGTGAGTGTAGGTGTACAACCTAAAAGACTTTGATATTTTAGTGGAGGCATTAGGCCTGAATAGCATTAAATAAACATTTTGTTTCCTTTTCACAAATCTCTGGCATTGAGAGATGTCTTTCCAATTGACGGCGGACAGAAGAGCCCAGTAGATTTTAGTATTTTGTTTTGGGGAGAGGCCCCTGTTGTATAGCAGTTTTGGGCATCCCTAGGTGGGCCAAATAATTGTATTGCCCCTCCCTCGGACCTCTTGTTCGGTAACAATATATCCACAATTGGTGGAAATATTTTAATATTACAAATACCCACTTTATAAGATTTTTGGGGAAATAAGTAAAATGATAAGATATAAAGCACTGGTCACATAGTGTGTTCAATAAACTTACTATTTTTATAAAAATAAAGTTGATCTGAGTTTGATATGCAATGGAGAAGTATAGGAGGATTTTCAAAGGGAGGAGAAAATAAATCAAATTATGACATTGACACCTCCTGCCAAAAATTTCAAAAGTCAATTTATGAATGGAACCCATCTTGGACACTATTACACTATTCATGAAGGGTTAGTCTGGGGGTGAACCAGTGAACGTGACATACCTGTGATTTGCCTTGGAAATGCTGCAGCGGGACTTGCTAATGGATGGGGTTCAGAAAAGGGAGAAACAGATATGACCAAGAGGATTGTACTATTAACAGAAATAGAAGATATGGATGTGATATTGTGGTTTATAATAAAAGTAGGTATTTGTTCATTCAGACCACAGCTCCCAAAGCCCATGGAATTTCCTAAGCATCGAGAATGACAAAGGTGTCCCCTCTTATGTTAATGAGGAGGTTTTCGAGCCTCACCTAAAGATGGGGGCTGTTTGCCAGGAGTACCGATCGGGTAATTAAAGGGTTTGAAGTTTCAGTCCCACTTCTGACCTCCAGGGAGAGGAAATGGCCTGCAGGCTGAGTCGATCACCAGCGGCAAACGATTTAATCAACCACGCCTGCGTAATGAAGCCTCCATAACAACCTGAGAGGGTAGGGTTCAGAGAGCTTCCAAGTCAGTGAACACCTGGCGGCGTGGGGAGGCTGGCCCGTGCCTTCCCACCAGAAGAAGCCTTAGACTGTCTGTGCCTTCCTCCACACCTTGCCCTCTGCATCTCTTCCATCTGGCTGTTCCTGAATTATATCCTTTTATAATAAACTGGTAATCTAGTAAGTGAAATGTTTCTCTGAGTTCTGTGAGCCACCCTAGCAAATTGAACCCAAGGAGGAGGTCATGGGAACCTCCAGTCTGTAGACAGCCATTCAGAAGCACAGGTAATGACCTTGGCTTCTGACTGGCACCTGAAAGGGGGTGGAGGTAGGAGTACTCTTGTAGGACTGAACCCTTAACCTGTGGAATCTGGTGATAGCTCTTGGTAGATTATGGCATAATTGAGTTGAAGTAGGATACTAGCTGGTGTCCTGAGGATTGCTTGATGGTGTGGGGGTAATCAGGAGATTTTTACAGGAGAAACATCAGGTGTGGAGACAAAACTGGTAGGTTTGATTTCACACACATCGAATCCAATTCCAGGTGGAGATATTAGGAGGCATTTCAAAACCTGTAATTTCATTTTAGGAAAGAGATGGGGCTAAAGATAAAATTTTAGAGTCATTTTTACTTAGGTGATAGGTGAAGCCATGGATTCAGATGTTTGCTAAAGCAAGGTAATGTAGAGGGAAAAGAGAAGAGAATTAAAAATGCAAACTCTAGAGAAAAACAGCATGTAGACAGTTCATTAAAAAGAAAACAAAGGAACCAGAAAAAGAAGAATATGGGAGTTTGGAGGAGAACTAGAAAAGAACTATGATTCTGAATCCAAAGGAAAAAGAAAGAGAAAAACTAGTTAACAGTGCTAAGTATAATTGATCTCAAAGTCACACATGGACAAATTGGTATGAAGGTCTACCTCTTTTTTTTTCCATTGAGATACAATTGACATAGGATGTATTAGCTACAGGTGCACAACATGATTCAATATTTGCATATATAATGCACAGCATGGTGACTATAGTTAGTTCTACTGTCTTGTGTCTTTGAAAGTTGCTAAAGGAGTTGATCTTCAAAGTTCTATTAAAACGTACCACAAAATATACCCCCCTCCTTGCACACCTGAGTTGTCCTTGGATATCTCCTGGCCTTCAGCTGCCAGCTTTTTGCTGCTTTCACTTTTCGCTTTTCAGCAGTTTCTGACCCCTTTCATTCTGACCGGCATTTCTTTGTTTGCTTCATTAACGTGGAGTGTTTTTGTTTTGCTGGGTTTTGTTTACTCTCCTGCCTGTTTGCGTGTGGGAAAATGCAGAGCACAGACTGTCTAAGGCAGCCCCTGAAGTAATCCAACCCTGGTGCTTAGAAATATCTGAGAAAGAAGTGAAACCAAGCCCACCTGGGCCAATCGTTGGGGCAGCCCCGGGTTCTCCTTCTAGGGTAATCCAACACTAATTTAATATCATGTGAGTTAGGCTCTAAGCACAAACTTACCCTGATTCACCTTAAAATTTCCTAGAAAAGATTTTATTGCCTCTCACATAAAACCTTCCAACTCCTCCTCAGCTCTTCCCACTATTGTTGATGTTTCTATTTCCATGTTGTTTTTGGTTTTATAATTTGGTTATAATTGGTTTTGTCTTTGCCTCGTAACTCAGGGTCTTATAAATAAGCTCATCTCCACTGAATTCTGAAAAACTTTGTGTGACTTATGTTGAATGCATTACATATTTGCAGACAGTGGTAGTCTCGGATTTGTCATAAGCACATTTTCATATGACGATGTGTTATACATCGCCTGCCTGTTGGCAGTTCTAGTGTGGGAAATTTGTGGGCAGGGTTTAGGTTTGGTTTTGATTTTCCTGCTAGCTGAGATTGTGTCTCCGTTCAAGGCAGCACCACATACGGGACTCTGTGAATGCGTCAGTTTTAAGTGCAAAAGCAGAATTGGCTTTACCAAAGAGAAAGAGCACTTATTCTTTTGTTTGCTTGGTTTTGTTTCTACTTTTAATAATGGGCTTGATGAAAAAATGCCCTTGATAATGAAAGAAAATTAAGACTTTTGAATGAGAGCAGTTGGAAGATTCCAGGGCCCAAAAGTCTGGATCGAGACTTGGGCATTCTAGTTTTAGAAAGCTTCCCTAAATTTTTAATGCACACCAAAAAGTTTGATGATAGCTGTTTTTATGTTCTAGAATAAGTTACAAAATACTAGGCACAAGTAGGAAACTCTTAAAAATTACATTAACTAGATGTCCTCTAATTTACAATTACTTGCAGCATATAGGCATGTACTAAACTAATTGAGTAAAGACTTTAAAAGACGGACTGGACTTTCTGAAAATTTGTGGAAGAATAGAGAACTTTCAGATAACTGAAAAACAGCCAATATCACATCAAAGTTTTGTTGTTTTGGTTGTTTTTTCTTTTAAAGCAATAGAGGAGATCCAGGCAACTAACTGTAGGCTGTGTGCTTAATTTCCATTGCTGAAAAAAATACACAGCACTGGGAATATCCTCCCTATGTTCACTTGGTAAGTGAGCAACTGTTCTTCAACCCTACTTAGAGCGAAAGGAAATGGCTGAAAATAGAGCGTGAGGGATTTAGGTTAGAATGTAAGACTTTTTATGACTGGGAGGAATATTGGAACAACTTCGTAAGAAACATTGCGCAACCTTTCTCTAGAGGTCTTTAAAAATAGGGTAGATTTTCGTGTCTGGTTTAGATCGGGTGCTGTCCTAAGGTGAAGAAAAGCCAAAATGCTTTATTTTATGCCTCATATATATATTTTGAAGACCTTTTAAAGTCTATTTCCTCATTTTAAATACTGGAAACCAAGAATTTGTGTTGTAATGTGGCATTATTAATTTTTTAAATATTCTTTCAGCTCAAGTGAGTTTTTCATTGCAAAACAATACATTCATATCGTGTTGCATTAAGACTTTCATCTCATTTCCATGGACAAAAAGAACTGTTCATCGGACCCCACCCCCACCTCCATTTCCCTTTTGCTTTGGTGCACTGTGTTTTCGGTCACATGTGTACACAACGAAGTTCAAATGAGTGGTCACAGGAACGTTTTCTGGCAGGCTATGGCAAATCAAGTATATGCTACATAATGTATAATAATTACACACGGAGAAAAGAGGCAGAGGGCCCAGAAGCTCTTGGCAGCTGTGCTGTCTGGTTAGAAAAGGAAGCAAGTTACACAGTTTGGACATTCAGTTCTGAGACATTATTCCTGAGTCAACAGGATTTTAATTATGTATGTGGCCTAGAAGAGACATTTACGCAAGAAGAACATATTGTTGTTGAATGTGTTTGTGATTTTGTTCATGGTTAACACTGGAAAGAAGCCAAAAGTAATTTCTGAAGGTACATGACTAAATCCAAGGGACACCGAGTAAGTGGCAGAAAATAACCAATATCCTGACTTTCTCTTTCCACTCCCTTTCTCAATACAATTTCTTTTCTTTTATAGTTATCTTTTGGCAATATATATAGTTATTTGTTTATATTTATATTTCCTCCTCCCACACACAGAACATTTACACATTTCAAATCACACTATTTAGATAGAAATAAGTGTTAAATATTACTTTATTTTTTAGTATCTTGTTCCCTTGTCATGATGTTGCAGTCACTTAAAGTCACAGGTTTTTGTTTATAAGTTTGTTGTGTCCTCGTGCATATTTTAGTCTAGTTTTGGAGGACGTTTGAGGTTACTGCACTGAACTGAGATGCTGCATGAGGACTAAAGAGACTCTTCAGAATTATGGGGGGTAACTTTCACTTTTTTGGTGGATTAGAGAGAATAAAGGGACCTGAATAAGGCAAAGAATTAAGCTTTGCAGAAAGTAAGGTTTTCTTTCTGTGATTCCACTCATTGATTCATTCACCAATTCACTGATTGATTTAATTCATTCATTCATTCAATATTTACTAAACACCTACAGCATCAATCCTATTATTTAGGTCTCAGCAGTAAACCTATAATTATCTTGTTTATTTGTTGTTTTGTTTTTTGTTTAAATTTTTTTTATTCCCCACCTAAAGACTTTTTTTTCATCCTCACCTGAGGACATTTTTTTAACTTGCTCCTGGAGAGAGAGGAATGAAGAAAGGGAGAGAGAAAGAGAAACATCGATATGAGAGAGAAACATCGACGTGCTGCCTGGCATACGCTCCCAGATCGAGCACCTTACGTGCCCTGGCAGCGATTGGACCCGCAGCCTGGGCATGTGCCCTGCTCTGGAGTGAAACCCACAGTGCTTTAGCTCAGGGCAGCGCCCCCACCGACTGCACCGTATCAGCCAGGGCCCTTGTTTTGTTTTAACTTGGCTTAACTTACTTTTTCCACACCCTTTCACATGTGCTGCAGTGATAATGACATTTTCTGCTTTCAATGGCTAACATTTATCAAGCGGTTACCAGACATTGTCCTAAGGTCTTTTTATAAATTGTCTTATTTCATTTTCACCGTAAGCGACCTTATGAGGTAGTTCTTAGGAACCGCCTCATTTAAATAGAAAGGAAACAGGTTGGGGAGGACACGGTCACATCCCTAAGGTCACATCCCTAACGAGTGAGCCCAGGCTGTGGGGAGCAGAGCCTTTCCTCATACATGTGTTATACTACCTCCCATCACCATTGGTTCTATGATTTGTTTTTACTTGGAGTATTTCTTTATATACACATTCTCAAGGTCACCACTATGCCTCACTAAATGATCATCTTCTGTTTTTATCTCTTACCTCCTTGAAAATCCACCTGTAGTTTTAATGAAAACAATAAATTGCTTGAGTTTCTAGTTATTTTAGGTTTTGCAGCACTTCTTAAGGCAGTCTTAATTCTCTCTTGAAGTTTTGTAAAGTGACCAAATCCATGTGGCACATTTGTAAAGTAAATTATTTTTAGAATATAAAATGATTTCTTCCTCTAATGTCCTTATAGAGAAAATCAATCTTTTTTTGGAGTGATTTGAGTAACCAGAAATACTGAAAACCCTGAGAGATTCACTGGTGAAGGGAAGAAAGTGCAGAATGTACCGAAGTATGTACAGTATTGGTTTTCTCCAACTTAGCAAAAGATTGCAAAACAGACTTCGGGAAACTTAGAAATGACAACTATGATTTTATAAGCATGAGAACTCGAGTCATGTTTCTTAATGTCATATTATTCAGTTATATCTTTAAAAAAAACCTCCTTTCAAGATGAGCCAGATCTGCCAAACCAACATATCATCTTGGAGCAATTAAAGGCTTTAGAGTTTCCCCATCTGGACTCTTATTTCCAGCTGACAGATTTTGAAGGTTCCCCAAGGGTAACTATTTGGTAGATGTCATGTACCTTTTAATATAGGGCTTGCAAAAAGCAAATGATCACTTTGTTAGAACCTGGGGGCTCGTACTCAACCTTGCTTTGCGCACCCCAGAGTTAGCATTTAAAATGGCTGGAGACATTTAAAAACTAGGTTCTCCCTTCATATCTTAGCTCCACCACTTGCTACATAGCTGTGTGATCTTGGGAAAGTTCCTTAAACTCATAGTTCTTTGTGTTTTGCTTCTATAGAATGGGAATAACTGTCATATAAAAATTTTGTGAAATAATATAATCTATGGGAGCACATGACAGAGTGCCTGGATTATAATAAACATCCAATAAATGTTAGATCTTATCTTCCCCAATAGTGGTGAAATTAAAGGTGCCATGTTGAACTTAGTTCTTTTATACAACCTTCCTAGAATTATTTGGTATTCATACTCTACTTTGTGGTTTCAGGACCCTCAGAGACCTCAAGGCTTTTGGTATTATTATTAGTTACTCAAAGCACAAAAGGTTGTTTTTTTCTACATGGGCATTGGAGGTAAAAGTCACTTTATATTCTAATATAATATATTTTGCATTAATCTTTATGAATATGCTATGTTGAATTTGGCCAAATTCTACTGATTTTAAAGAGAATAAAGAGCACAGATGAACAGTTTCTGACTTCTAGTTCTGAAGCTGGGGGGCTTCATTAATGAGCTATGCAGACCCCGGGTCCCCAGCAGGCAGGGAGAGCACACCAGCAGAGGTCATGGGCTCTGGACTGGGAGAGGCTACACATGTGTGGATCAAAGGGAGGTTGCTGGTCCTGTGATTCCCAAACTGTGTCTCCCAAATTGTTATCTGTAGTAATAGTCATGACCTACCAATAATAATCCTCTAGGCAAACAAGTTTGGAAAGTCCTGGGTGAATTGTGGGTAAATGGCTCTCTTTACTGTACAACCGATAAGTAACTGGCCTTAGTCTGAATTCCAGCCCTGCCTCTTCCCAGCTGTGTGACTTCCAGCAGATTGGTTAACTTTTTCAGCTGGTTTCCTCAGTTGTAAAGTGGGGATACCTTTTTTGTACCGTTGTAGAATGGTACCTTTTTTTGGCTTATTATGAGTTAAATAAGTGAAAACTTGGTGCCTGACTCATAGTAAGTACTATATAAGTGTAACTCTTATTAATGTCATGCAGGGAGCATAGGAGCAGGGTCATTGAAACCAAGCTGTGGACTTTGGGCCACAAAACTTAACACCTTTGAGACACTAAAGATTATCTATAAAATGGGGGCAAAAAAACCTAATTTTTAGCTCGTCGTGAGCAATGTGATGCACACCAGAGATATTGAAAATGTAAAGCATGTTGTAGTGTGAAAAGTACATGGTAGGTATACAGTGAATGGTAGGTATTATTATTCCCAAGTTTCTATTAAGATTACTCACTGCAATACCTAAAAGCTGGATTGATGACATTATGAGACATACACAAACTGAGTATAAAATCAGTAGAAAGCAACTTGTATGCAGACATGTGGAAGATCTGAGCTCCTTTTCCCCATTGTTCAGAAACAGTGAAGAGAATTGAAATGGACTTCTGCTAGTGGGCTCTGTGTTTTTTACAGGGTAGAATGCAGGGTGGGTTCAAGCCTAAGGAGCTTGAGGATTGGGAGAGGCCTGGGTCATAGGACAGAACCGTGATCCCAAAAGGTTAACTGTGATAATAGGCATCTAGAAGTCTTCAAATAAGGCTTCACTCGTCAAATAAATTTAGAATGTCCTGGATGAAACATAGTTAAGTGGCTTTCTTTACTGTGGTAAAGACATTCAGGTTCTTTGATACATGATACTTTAATACTGATTTTGAAATTTTAGGAAAGGAATATTATTTGCAGCATTTCCTAAATCAGTCATTTTCTTCTTTCCTCATAAAATGTCATAGGAACCGGAATGCCTTAGACGCACACTTTGGAAGAACTGACCTAGAGCAGCTGTGCATCCTTCTGTCCGTTTCAGTCCTTAGTTCTCCCCAAAGGTTGTTAGTGGCCTGCTAACACCACTCCAGCTTTCTTATTATCAGCAGGATTCAGGCTTGACTTGTTTCTAGCAATAAGGTGGCACATGTAAACCTTTATCAGGCTGAACTATATGGCATGCTGATATTTGACCGGTTTGGGCCTACTAAAATGACAATATCCTATGGTTCAATCTAATAGGACAGTGACTACAAATGCCACCTGTGTCCACACGGTTCGAGTATGTCTCCCTGACAACACCTGAAGGAGGGCAATTTATGTGTAGTGACTGGGTTCTCCTGTTTTGTGTCTTCATTTAACAAATATCAATGAAAAGCTTTTTATATACCATGGACGATACTGACCATGGCAAGATCCCTGTAAAACATTACCTTTGTTCCTCTCATTTTAGCAATGAAATACAAGCTGCAAAACATTTGGAGGAAAGTACTACTAAAGAAGAGATGACATCTGAACTGTCCTTTTAGACCCTGGATGCCACTACCTCCAATGCTTCTGGGTTTTCCAGGTGCCTGGGTCAGCGGTTTCCACCCACTCTGAGACTCCCAGGGCTGCTCCCATGGAGCTGAAGCTGGAATCGCGTGCTCCCGAAGGCCCCATGGAC
This sequence comes from Artibeus jamaicensis, assembly GCF_021234435.1. Lineage (NCBI taxonomy): Eukaryota > Metazoa > Chordata > Mammalia > Chiroptera > Phyllostomidae > Artibeus > Artibeus jamaicensis. Next base: position 30,915,133 of record NW_026522025.1, on the reverse strand, counting down.
GTGAGCTCCCTGGTAGCTTTGGGGGTGGGTGTTGTGGGGGATGTGCCTGAGCAGTGCTTGGCACTTGCTTCCTACCAGGCCAAGGTACATGGAGATGGCTGCCTCTCCAAGGGCATTACAAGTGAAAGTGAATAATTAATTAAAATTCACTCACTCATGTATTCTTTCCCCTAGTGCACCATTATGGAGTGTCCCCGAAATGTGCCCAGTTCACTGTGTTAGTTGGGGGATGCAGCAGTGGACGAGCTATGCACCCTGCCTGCCTGCCTGTCTGCCCTCTGCAATTCAGAGTCTCGGGAGGAAGGCAAAGGTCAGTAGGCACCGGGGTTGGGCGTGGTGAGCACCAGGGTGGGTGAGTCAGGGGAGGCTGTGTGAAGGAAGTCCGGTGCGGGTGGGGAACAGGAGGGCATGTTGAGAGTTGTGTAGTCAAGTTTCCTGCTCTGTGTGGGAAGAAGTATGTACAGCGTTCTTACCCCGCCTGCCAAAGGAGGGGTCCAGTCCCGAAGACAGTTCTCGGAGGGTCGTTCTTATCAATAGGGTCTGTTTCGCCACCCAGAGAATGCACGCAGTGATGTTTAGTGCTTTAAAACACTTCTCTCAACAGCAACCTGTCAGCTCTGTAGGCAGCATCAAGAAAAAGTATGAGGAGGGCCCATTTCCATTTACTCAACATGCAAAAATCTAAATTTACAAAGCAGATCTATTAAGGTGGAATACACAGTCTACTTCAAAATTAGTCTTCTCAGTGTGTTCAGCTTACTGGGTTCTGACCCACCGGTCAGATTTATCAGGTAGAAGACCTCAGTGTTAGGGAATCCTTGTTCACACTGCAGGATGATTCTCCATTTTCCCAGCTGGAGCCACCACACAGTGTCTGTAATAATTACCCTTTTGGGTAATTAGTGTCTGATCTTCTCTTCAAAAGTTAAATTTATTGCTCAGTCCCAAGGAGCCGAGGGCCCAGGGCCTGACTCTGCGTTTGCTCGCATGCTGCGCGCAGCCCGTTTTGTGACTCTGAAGTGAGCTGGGTCTGTTCCGGAAAAACCCAGACTCTCACTCTTAATGTTGCATTCTAATAAGTATTATTATCTTTTCTTTAAAAAAAATTGGGGATGGAGAGTGGGAAGCCAAAAGAAAGGAGGTAGCTTAATTTTTAAGTTGGAAAGATTGTGGAAAATGTTACTTAAAAAGAAGAAAGGGTTACATGACTAGTCTCATTTTTTAAAAAATTACTATTCTCCAGTGTAAGATAACATAAAAATGGTCATAATTTAGCTTAGGAAAAGACGCAGGGTCCTTTTATTAGCATTCATTTATTTCCTTGAATAATTTCAAATGAGTACCCATATTATTGAATTATAACATTTTATTTTTTAAATAGCATTTTGAGGTTACTTAAAGGGCCAGGTAGAATAGTGTTTCTCAAACTCCAGTTCAAGACCCATTAATGAGTACAAAAATTGTCATGATTGATATTTTATACAAATGAAGAAACAGAATAGCAAAGCCCAGAGTGTATCATCATACTTTGTAAGGGTAGGTTTTGTTTCATGAAATTTTGTTGCATATATATAGATATATACTTACACATGTATTTGTTTCATATATATATTTGCACATACTTATATATCCACATAAAGAGCATATCAATGTATACATGTGAGCATACTGAATCAAAATTTTTAAATTCTAAATGTATTTCTTACTGTACAATACAGACAAAAAGTCTGAGAAATCCTAAAATGGAGAATATTCAAAGTTCAAGGTAAAAAATAAAGTGACAATGTCACTCTACACCCTAACTGTGATTTTTAAATACTAAATATATTTACTAAAGCAGTGTCTTCAGCCTTAGCAAATTCACAGTTATAATAAACAAAAGAGGCATTCAGGCAGAATGTATTCATATATGTGTATATATATGGGCATACAGACATCTACCTATAAGTAGAATTTTAGAAACCTTTAAATATATTTAAAGCCTTTAAAATATAATTAGAAATAGAATTTCCTGATTCTATGAATAACCAACCATTTTTAATAATGTAAAATCAAAGGCCCAGTTATGCTGATACTTTAACAGTGTTCACTCATTCATATACTAAGCTAAGGGCCAGTATGAAAAAAAGCACAGGTAGTTGCTACTTGTTTAGTGTGAAGCCTATTTAGCACCTACCCTCTCATTAGCTTGAGGCTATAGAAGATGGTCTGTGTGATGCAGTTGGAATCCAAAAACATTCTGGGCTTCATTTAAAGGTTGAGAAGAGACGATCATATCCCTCATCTTAATGATTTCGGTCCTCTGAGCTCTCTCTGATCTGACCTGCTGAACTTTGTGTTACTGTTTTGCCCATTCTTCATCATGGGCCATATAGGCTTTCCCGAGAACTCTCAGTACTAAAAACATTCCAGACATTCCTTAACACAATGTCCCTGAAAAGGCTGGTTTCTTAAGATCCTGCAGGAGCGCTGCCTGCCTTCATGGTTCACGGATAGCATAGCACACGCCTTGTACTAGCCGATGGGCCAGACGGCGGCAGCTGCCTCTCTGCTCTGAAAGACTTGCGGTTCTCAATCGGGAGTCCACCACACTTGCTTTTAGAGGGCTAAATGAGGACACTTGGGATTTTCGGTAAAGAAGAATCAATCAGTGGGGCCGAGTTTCCAGCAGCACAGCAAAGCCACACAGAGATTGTATATCTTGGTATGATGGGTATTTTCTTTGGAAAGAGGAATTTAAATGAAGTTTCCTATAGCAAAGTCTTGGCCCCCCCAAATCTGAGAGTCTCAAAGTTAATTTTTTAAAAATTCAAGAAATAGAAATTCTACACTGGGACTCTTATTTGCTGCCTTTCTTATAAAAATAATTACGGGACAATTCATTTCCGTCTTTTTCCCTCTTGCTATTTCCGATTCTGCCTCCTCCCTCCCTCCCTCCCTCCCTCCCTCCCTCCCTCCCTCCCTCCCTCCCTCCCTCCCATCCTCCTCCCTTTGCTCCTCATACACTTCATTTAAGTTCTAAGTTCTGTTCTCTCCTTCCAGGGGCGTCCCACCTTTTGGCGTTTCTGGGCTATACTGGACAACGAGTTGTCTTGGGCCACACATTAAATACACAAACACTAACAAAAACTGATGAGCCAAAAAAAGTTAAGTACATTCACAGTTTTGTGCTGGGCCACATTCACAGTGATCCTGGGCCACACGCACCCCACAGGCCTAGAGCTGGACACCCCTGCTTAGACCAAGAAATACTGATATCAAACATCCCAGGGTTGCAGGTTTTCAAGAAGACAAACCAAAAACACTTTTGCCCTGGCAGGGTGGCTCAGTTCACTGGGGCATCGTCCCAATCAAACCAAAAGTTTGCAGGTTTGATTCCCAGTCAGGGCACATACCAGAGCTGAGGGTTCCACCCCTGGTTGGGGCATGTGGGGAGGCAATGAATGGATGCCTCTCTCACATTCATGTTTCTTCCCTCTCTCCCCCTTCCTCTCTCTCTAAAATCAATAAATGTATCACTGGGCGAGGATTCAAAAAAGAAACTTTTTTCTTGTATGACTGGGTCCCTTCACATTCTTCCCGGCTTATGGGGGATTCACCGATGGCCTCAGTGAATTCTCCCGACGCCCTCTTTCTTACTCAACCCCTTCTCTTGGTTTCCACGCTCCTTGATAAATACAGCCAAACTCAATATCTTTCTTGGAATCACAAAGCCCTGGTGCAAAGTTTTACACATAATTCTCACTCCAGGAAATGAGTTCTTGACCAAGGGGTATCAGCGGTGATGACCTGCGTGGATCTGGGTGACCTGACCAGTGGAGTTTGTCCTCAGGCCCTATTTTTTCTTGGTGACCCATGAGATGCTGAACAGATTACAAGTGCTCTACACTCAGCATGCATTTGCCAATGAAGTGTGACTCACGGCCCAGGGATGCCTCACAGAATGGGGAGATGATTAAGAAGCTGAGGGGTCATTTCACACCCCAAATGTACAGTCTGTAGCTGGAGGGCACACTGTCAGCTTCAGGGATAAGCACTGTTCTCTCCTCATCTCTCCCTCCACGCAGCTGTGGGCTGTGGCTCACTGAAAATGGGGCTGAAATGAGAGTGAGGAGCACCTACGGTGGTGCATGATCCAGAAATGTTTGTCGAAGGAACAGAAGTGATCAGTACCAATCCCTGTAGAACTCACAAGAAAATCCCCTTGGACTGGCTCTTTGGGGACACTGTGTAGAGTGTCTGAAATCGCAGCTGCAGTCCTGTGGCACCAGCAACACCTAGCCTCTGAGATGTCAAGGTGCAGACACGTCGCTCAACAGCAGACAGCATTTCCTGAGACCTGAATGCCACTCAGCTGTGCTTCCCATCCCTGCCCGTCTCATTAGTACCTGTCTGAGCTATGTGGGTGGCCAGAAATTATTTCAGTGTAAAGTGTTTTATTAAGTGACAGTCCCTTTCAGGCTGCTCTTCCACAAGCAGCCTGAAAGAGACAGAAACAATGAATTGGAAGAACGTTACTTTCACTCTAAAAAAAAAAAATGAGAGTGAGGCGGGCAGCACTTTTCCTACAGCATGTATAGGACACTCACATACGTGTCCATGTCCTTTGTTGCCATATTTGTCAGTCAATTTTCTAGTTCACCTAACCAGAAGGCCTTCTGACTTTGGCATCTGCCGCAGAACTTTCAAATGTCAGCTCTGAAACAGAGAAACTCACCCAGTCAAGTCCTATAAGACGTCATCACCTAAAAATACCCCTAGTGGATTATTGGGAGCAGGAAATGAAGCCGAGATAGCAAATTCACACTGACTTTTCAAAGAGTCACCATGGAGTGTTTACAAGGATCCCACAGATGACTAAAATTAGTTTATTCTGCACGGCATTATCCACTGCTGACTCAAGATGGTGAGACAAGCAGTGTTAAGCTGTGAGCTCACCAGGAAGCTCATTCCCTAAAGTTATTCTTTGGCAGGGAAAGACCCCTAGTTCACATCAGCAGACGGAGGATGGTGTATAAATAGCAACTTGTTACGCCATCACTCAGAAGCTGTGTTTTGCTTTTGCTTCTAGTTCTCTCTTTCTTGCAGGAAAGTTCTCTCTTTCCTGCTAAGTCTGTTGGTTGTCAGTGCTCAAGAGTGTGGTGTGTACGTGCAGCTCGCTTCGTTGTGCGACACTGTAATTAGAAAACAGAGATGCTAAGTGATTTGGTAAGGGTTACCCAGCAATTCATTGACACTCCAGACTGAGTTTTTAGTCCTATCATTTTCAAACACTTGTAAACAAACTGAACCTTTGCTCTTTCTCCTATGGGGTGATCTAAGTGTAGGGGGTCAACTAATTAGGAACATGTTCAGATAGGTGTGGGCAGAGAAGAATGTGCAAACACATGTGGCGTTGAGGTGGTTTCTGTGTTATATGTATACTAAAAAATGGTTTTCTGTATATTTAAGGGCAAGTTTATCAGAATGAAGCCAAATCTAAACTCTACTAAAAGTCACTGTTTTTGTTGACTCACTCAAGTAGGGAATTCAATAAAGAAAAAAAGTCATACAAATGAACTATTTCACCGAATTGGCAAATTAATAAAAGAAAGGGTTCCCGCATTTCTGTGTCAGCCCATAACCTGTTTTGTTGTTCTCTCTTCGTGGCTGATTTTATATTCCTTTCCTTACAGATTTTCCATGGCATTCACTTCAGGACACAAATTGATATTCATGTGTGCCAAAATCACTTCGATTCTAAGTCCTTTGATTTCTCAGTAGGTGCCCATTCTCTGCCGCTGATAACTTTGCCCCATCTGTTTAATCCATTTTCTGGTTTCTTAAGCACTGGGATTACTTCTTCAGTGACAAAGCCTTTAAACTATGCATCACTGATTTTCTATTTTTGAAGCCCTGGAATTTTCCTTATTGGGACACTGAGTGCTTCGTTTCTAATTAGGCTTTTCTTCTTACTCATATTTGGCTTTGCTTTATCAATAAATTACACAACCAATAATTGGAAACAGGATTGTGGAGTGTGCTGCAAACATGTTCCCAGAGATGTATGCGGGAGAAAGGAGTGTTGAGAGAGAGATGAGGTTGGAACTGCGAGGCAAGCAAGATGACGATCAGCCTTGATAATGTAATGGGAAGTCGTTAATACTTAAAGAATTTAAACCTCATTTGAGATATGTTTGTTGATTTTTTTAGAGAGTGAGGAAGCAAGGGGTGGAGGGGAAGAGAGAGCAAGAAAGAGAGAGAGAGAGAAATATCAATTGGTTGGCTCCCATATACACCCTGACTGGAGCTCGAACCCACAACCAATGCATGTGCCCTGACCCTGAGAATAGACTCCGCATTCCTTTTGGTGTACTAGATGATGCCACAATCAACTGAGCCACCCAGCCAGTGCAGAAGTTGTTCTTTTTTAAAAAAAGTATTTAATTTATTTATTTTTAGAGAGAGGGGAAGGGAAGGAGAAAGAGTGGGAGAGAAACATCAGTGTGTGGTTGCCTCTCATATGTACCCTGCTGGGACCTGGCCTACAACCCAGGCATGTGCCCTGACTGGGAATTGAACCGGTGACCCTTTGCTTCATAGTCCCGTGCTCAATCTACTGAGCTACACCAGCCAGGGCAGAAGTTATTCATTTTTAAATAATAGCTAGATTCTTATCCATGGTAGTAGTTCCATTTTGTCAGCAGATGACATTTTTAGCAGAAACTCTCCCATTTTATAGGACGTTTTGTTTAAAATAACCTTTGTACTAAGAAACATCTTTAGAAAAAGCCATTGGACCCATTAGGTCATAAAACCAGGGTGTAATGCTCCAGGAGTCAAGCATCTTCTGAGATACTGTTTTAATGCCCCCACCTCCATGACGTGTTTTCAATCACCCCACCTTGGAACCCTGCCTCCATGCTCCCAACTGTCACAGCACTTGGAGATAATCCAGATAAGGCACGAAGTACAGAGCCTGGGGTAAAGAAAGCATTCAACCAAGGTTTTTATTATTATCCCTGCCTCTTTGTAGCATACATCACCTTCTGCTGGAAAGTCTGGTGCATCGTTTTATCCTCAGCGCTTACTTGCACTTTCTTGGCACTTGCTAAGCCTGTATTGAATGAATAATAGATTTTCAGTCCTACTCAGGTATCTTTGTACCCTCAGGCCCGACACTCAGTACACATTTAATGAATGTGGGGATAATGAACACCTGATGAATGGATGTAAACAAAAATTCCATTGTAACTCTTTTGAAAGGCTGTCAAATTTCAGCCTTTGTATTCACAGGGTTAACTTTCTTAATCTCTTGTTAGCATCAAAGGCGTTAAACAACAACACTTTACTCCTGAGCCCAGTTTCTGTAAATGATGTGCTGGTTATTTAAATAACTAGCCAAGTAGCTTCATTGGATCTTCCTGTGTGTAGAGTAAAATAAAGGTTAATATTTATGGAGCATTTGCTTTGTGCCAGGCTCTGTTCTGAGCACTTTATATGCCATTACTTATTTAATTCTCTCTGCAGCCTATTCTAATGATGAGGCGCCATGGGACAATGAGGTTCAATCCCTTGCTCCAGGTCAGGCTCTTGCCAGATACTGAATTACATGCAGCCAGAGCTGGGCTGAAGTTGCAGGTGAGTTATGGTTTGATGGCACATATCTTCCTCTTCATGCAAAATGCAAACAGGAGGGCAAATGCCAGAATCAATCCAGCTACGATACTGCTGCACAGGGGCTTAATGTGTCTCTTAAATATACTCAAGCTCTCAGCTTTTCTCTTTACTGTAGGTGTCCCTGGTAGAGAAGGAAAGGAGGGCTGGAGAAGCTGTTACTTAGCTTCTGAGCACAGAAAAGTTTTACTTAGAGACTTTGACTCCATATCTTTATGAATATCTTCCCTGCTCCAGCAATAAGGATTGTCCTGCTTCATCTGCTCCCATTTCCCCTCTCACACTCATCTCTCCCAGGTCTTTCCTCAGCTTTGAAATTTCCACTGTCCTGCCCTCTGTCAGGGCCCACTCACCACTGACGAGGCAGCTTAGTACTTCTTCCTTGAAGCCTTCCTTGACCATCGTGGACAAGTGTCAGGTCCCTACAACTCCCTATATGTACTTCTATCATTATGATTGTTGGTTTAATTGTCTCTGCCGCTAGAATGCAAGCTCATCAAAGGTGGGTACCCCATCTGTTCACTGGTGTCCTGAGATGTGCCAGCACAATTCTGGACACATAGCAGGTGTTCATAAATGCCAGTTGAATGAACAAATGAATGAGTAAGTGAAAATGTTCCCCCTTACAGTCCATTCCCCTCTAAAAGTATCACATAAACCAGCCTCAGGGACCATGCACCTCCACCTTGAGCATTTAGATGCTCAAGATGGGCTGGAAGGACACAGGTTAATATAACAAGTTAAGGATGTTATTTCTTTGTCCCTGCACAACAGAGAAAAAATATCCCACTGCTATCCAACCCAAGGCCATAGGAGTAAATAATTTTCAATGAGGAAAAAAGAAAGTAAGCCTGAAGAATTTGTGGCTGGAAAAAACTGTTTCAAACAGCACTTTATGTTTTTTCTCTGTGGGCTTGTTGTATAAATTATGTGTGAAACAAATATGTGATAGAGAGATTCAGTGTAATTACTTGTTCTCAAATGTTTGGTTTACCATGCCTCTTAATACCACATACAGTAGCTTAGCACAGAATTAAATTCTGCCCTTAAGGCAGGATTAGCATTTAGAGTTTCTTGTTTCTGTAGTTTAAATGTTTTTATCCCAATATTTGTACTTTTCCATTTAGAATAAATGCACTGAGTGTGTGGGGGGAATATAAATAGCATGGAATTTTTATGATTCAACTCATCGTCCTTATTGGTTTGTGGTCGATTTTTATGGATACTAATTTTCTTTAATCACTCATCTGTAATTAGTTACAAGAACACAGAAAAATTGCTGGACCACTCTCCTCTCTAATGAATCTAGTATCCTCTCTGTGCCAATAATCAAGGTCTTTCATTTTATAAAAGAAAATAATGTCCTTCAGCCTTTACTCTCAAAATGCACAGACTTCATGGGATTGCATTATGTGGCATGATTAGAGAGAAAGGTTTTTCTCTGCTGCCACATATAGCAGGAATGAGGGGGATAAATCATGGATCTGATTAACTGGGCAATCTCTTTACCCTACATCAGTGGTAGAGCACTAATTTATTCACTCAACATCCACTAGCATTCACTGTGCCTAGAATGTACCAGAAGCTGCTATTTACTGGCAAGATAAAAAGGACTAAGACATGGTCTCCGTCCTTCAGGGACTTATGATAGAGTGGGAGACAGTTGAATGCAATTGCAACCAAACAAGACAAGTCTTATTCAGGAGTCTATTCAAAGTGCAGCAAGGCTGTAGGAGAACCATGTGCACTGGCTGAGGAAGTTGGGAATATGGATTTACAGAGGAGGAGAGAGCACTGAGCGGAGACATGCGGCAGCCAGAGTATGCCAGCAGCTGGGGTGGGCGGATCACTCTGGCAGCCAGTATGGCCGGGAGGCCATGGGGGCAGTGCCTCAGTGTTTGGGCAAAATGACATGAAGCCAGATCTGGAACAGCAGAGGTGGGAGTCAGGCTGTGAGCGGTGATGAGGAGACAAAAGCAGCGGGACCTGGTGATTGGCCAGGTGGCACATGTGACACCTTCTGTGCTATCATCCACAAATCCGGACTGACTCAAATTTCCAAGCGTGGTCATGGCCACCTATGGCCCCTCAACAGAAATTAGGTTGAGCCTTTTGCTCAAATTAATTTGAAGGCAAAAAGATGAATTTAGCCAAATGTTAGAATATTTTGATGACATTAAATGGGATATTTTCAAAATAGATTGTCCTTTTGAGGGAGGGATATTTATCTGTGTTAATCAATTAAAGCCTAACTCTAGAGAGCTAATTCTAACACTTCCAATGGAACAGGACTGAGGCTCAGTCATGGTTCTCATCCGTGTCCCCCTTCATTCTTTCAGAGCCACTCAGAAATCCCCAAGGGGATTGTCAAAGTCAGTGTAAATCTGCGATGCCAGACCTATTTTCCTATATTTCCTATATTTAGCCTATATTTTCTATTTAATTGTATATCAGCATTTATTTTTTCTGTGCTTATGTTCAAGTAAATACCTACCTATATCTGTTTTCATAACTTTTTAAAATTTCAGGAAGGAAATTTGCTCAAGCCACTTTAATCTACTATCGTCCCCTGCATTCTGCTGATGAGATCCCTTCTTTGTGCCTCAGCATGGGCCATTTTTCTCTCTGAATTGTCTCCTCTTAGAAATCCATGATCCCCTTTTTCAGAATGTGGCTCAAAATTAAATTTCTAGAAATTTAGTCATTATTCCAATTGTTCCTTTGTTTCTTGATGACATTTAAAGAACTTACTAAATCAGACTGCATGTTTCTGTTTAAGTCTTCTTAAGCATGTTCATGTACATATTTTGGGCATTTTCAAACAGTGTCATCCTTAACCTAGTTTGAGTGTTCAGTAGATGGTTAACCTTAACTGATGAACAGGAAATGGGTATACAATTTTGTCTACCCTAATTTCGAGTTTACCTTTAAAATTTTAGGATGTTTTCTACAACCCAAAATACATGTGCCATCAGGGCCTCACCCCTATCCCTAACTTCTCAGTACAGTTCTTTTAAAAAAAAAACTGTAAAGGTATTTTATATGCACAGAAAAGTAGAGAACATAACAAACCAGGATTTTAAAGGGCAAATAACCTGTCATATATTTTAGATACTTGATTTCTGTTAGAAAGAAAGAAAATATAACAGATAATCGCTATGCCTTTTGCAACCTTCTCTCACACTCTCTTTCTCCTTTTCTTCCCAGAAGCAACCATAATCCTTAAATTGACACTTTACTTCTCATCTCCACTCCTATACTTTTATTAAATGTGTACCTGTCAATAATCAATGTATATATTAATATTTGTGCTTTAAATTTTACCTGAATGGTGTCTTCACAATCTAGACTTTATTTTCTCCAATCTGAGGAACTCTGTATTTTAATAAAAAATATAATATAATCTATTTACATGTATTGTGACTATTGAGATGTTTGTAATTATTTCTAGCATCTTACTTAGAATTTTTTGTTTACCAAAACAAGCATTTTTCAATGCTTTTTTTCTTCTTCATAGTCATTTTATGACTAATTGTTTCTTTATTTCCTTTTTGTTTCCGCACTGATCTGGATAATACACACCACTTATTTTCCTAATGTTACCACTTTAGATTTTAAAATACACATTATTTTAAAAATTCCAAGTCTGTACTCACATTCTCAATTTCAATCTCTTGGTATCCATCTAAACATTTTTTTCCGTATGTGAATACAAACATCTATTTTTCCCATTTCCTTCTTTTACAAAAAAATGGCTATACTATACATGTTCTTCTATAGTTTATTTTTCTCAAAAGTATCTTTTGACATCTCTCTATGCCAGTAATATGGTGCTGTCTCAGTTTTGTTATGCATACACAGCAATGATGATCTCTAATATTTGTAGAGTTATTACTGTGTGCCAAGAGCTTATTTTATCTATAATTTACAGAAAACACATGTGGAAAAAAGCACCATTTTGGAGATGAGGAACCTGAGGCTTACAGAGGTATGAGTTAAATGACCCCCAAAGATGTCCATGTCCAAATCCCTGGAACCCGAGAATGTGTTACTTTACCTGACAAAAGAGACTTTGTAGATGGGATTAAGTTAAAACCTAGAGATGGGGAGATTGTCCTGGACTATCTAATACTTGAGTCCTTAGAAGTGGAACATTTTCCTGCTGGGTTAGAGGAATGTGATGGTGGAAACAGGGTCAGAGAGATGGCAGGGGGAGAAGGATTCAGTGCCCCCTTTCTGGTTTTGAAATACAAGGATCTGTGTGTAAGGACTAGGAACTAAAGGCAGCCCTCAGCTAGCCATCAGCAGGGAAAGAGAAACCTCAGCCCTTACAACAAGATGGAATTGGGTTCTGCCAACACTTGAATGACCAAGGAATGAAATTCCTAAACTATAAGAAGGACCTCAAGCCTTCAGACACATGGATGTTAGCCCCAGGAGACCCACTGTGGATCTTTAACTTACTGAACTGTAAGATAATAAACTTGGCCCTGGCTGGTGTAGCTCAGTGGATTGAGCGCAGGCCTGTGAACCAAAGGATTGCAGTTCGATTCCCAGTCAAAACACATGGGTTGCAGGCCAGTTCCCAGCAGGGGGTGCATGAGAGGCAACCATACACTGATATTCCTTTCCCTATCTCCTTCCCTTCCCCTCTAAAGATAAATAAATAAAATCTTTTCAAATAAATAAATAAATAAACTTGTGTTGTTTTACAACTCTAACACTGCAGTAATTTGAATGCTGCAATAAGAAACAGCTACATGTGGCCACTATTACTATTAGTGTTAGTATTTGAATGGGAACTCAGTCTCAGGTGGTTTGACTCCAGGCTGGGTATGTGGCTAAATTGTGATTTATTTAATGAGTCCATTTTGATGAACATGTACATTATTTTCAATTTACAGTATTTCAGACCATGGGGTTTTCTCATACTTGTATTTTCAAATACTTTGATAGAATTTCTATAGGGAAGTTTCAAAAAAGTGTAAGTACTGGGTCAAAGGACAATCACATTAGCCCTGGCCTCTGTGGTTTAGCTGGTTGGAGCATTGTTCCATAACTGATGGGTAGCAGGTTCAATCCTGGTCAGGGCACTTGCCTCAGCTACATATTCTGTCCCTCTTCTGGATACATACAATCTCTGGTCTGGGCATGTATGATCATCAGTACAGGTATCAACATGTACAGGAGGCACCAATTGATGCTTCTTGCTTGCATTAATATTTCTCTATTTCCTTTCCTCTCTCCCTTCTTTTCTCTCAAAAAAGCAATGAAAAATGTTCTTGGTGAGAGTAAAAAATAAATTTTTAAAGGATAATCACATTAAACTTTCTTGTTTTTGTCTAGAAGATCTACCCATTGATGTTAATACTGTGTTAAAATCCCCTATTATGACTGTATTTCTGTCAGTCTCTCCCCTTATGTCCATCAAGATTTGCTTTATATATTTAGGTGCCCCTATGTTGGGAGCATAAATATTTACCAGAGTTGTATCTTCTTGTCGGATCGCTACCTTTATCACTATGTAGTGTCTGTCTTTGTCTCTTTCTATAGCCTTTGTTTTAAAGTCCATTTTGTCAGATGTAAGTATTGCTACCCCAGCTTTTTCTTCTATTTTCGTTTGCATGAAATATCTTCCTCTATCCCTTTACTTTTAGTTTGTGTGTCTCCTTTGTCCTTAGGTGAGCCTCTCGTAGACAGCCTGTATGTGAGTCTTACTTTAGAAATACTTTCTAAATGCAGCAAATATATGATATGGGTCTTGCTTTATAAATACTGCCAGGTTGCCTTGCAAAATGTTCCCAATGCAGCTCTTAGACAAGAATTCAAATAAACAGGAAAAGCATGAACAAAAAGTATGGCTGGCTCTGGCTCATCGGTGACCATTTTAGCAAAGCAAAGAAGTGAATTTTTCTCCTTCACTTCAACTGGAGACGCTGTAGACGTCTGTTCCAAAGAGTCCCTCTGGGTTTGTCTTCTCTATATGCTTTGTGGATAAATTCAGTTTGTGCTTTTACTTTTGGGTCTTGCTTTTTGCCCTTTGAGGCAATAAAGACTGATGAAAATAAATAGCCTTTTAAGCAAGTATCCCTTGTACTACACATGCATTCTAAAATGCTCTATTACTTCAACTGAAGCTAAAGTTTCCCATGTGCACAATGAGATAGTTTAAAGTACTAATAGCATTTCATTAATTTTGAATGATAGGCTTTCCAGCAGGGCCCTGGAACCCAACTCTTGGAAGAAATCACCATTTAAAAAAAATTAGCATAGCAACCAGCTCAAGTGCATGGGCTCTGTGACTACCTGTTGTTTTATGGCAGCCAGCAAAGCAGGCCCCTTAAGATTTAATGACCAGTTCCTCACATGACTCTACATCAGAACAAACCTCTTCACATTAAGGGATCCCAGGCTCTGAAAGACAAGAAGTCTTTTTTGCTAGAAATAACTTTTCTTTGGGCGTCTTAAGTCGATTCTTTTATCTGGAAAGTAGTCTCTTTCAGTGCTGGCAAGCACCAATGCTTTTGTTGAGCTTGTAGATCTGATAATATATTTTCTTTTTTCCCACGCTCACTCTTTTGTTTCAGAACTTCTTTTGCTCTTACTCTATCTACTGCCTCGGAGATTCTGGTTTTCTCCTGAGACTGTGTTTTTCCGTCTTTAGAGTTGTGAAACCTTTTTTTCAGTTGTTATACTTGTTTCTGTGCCCTTGTGCTCTACTTCCAGGTCCAAACATTGTTATAAACATTCTCTTAGCTGTGAAATGGAGAGATGTCTCACTAAAGAGGTTTGTTTGTTTACTCATTTATTTTTGCTTCATGTTTACCTAGGAGATCAGAATGGAAAAGTTGAATTCTTAAAAGTTTTAGGGTATTTATAATGAATGTTAACACGAATATTTACTTTTTAAAAAAAAACTTTAAGTTAAAGTTCTCAGGGCCTTTCTTTCAGGTAGGTGCTATTATTATCCCCATTCCACTGTTGAGGATAGGCTTTAATCCAATCAAGGCTTTAAGAGGTTAGACAACATGTTCAAGGCTATGTAGTAGTAAATGATATGGGGGAGGGGTGTGCAGGGTGGAGGGGAATGAAGGGGGGGGAATAGAACAACTGTAATGGCATAATTAATAAAATATATTTAAAAAAACAAAACAGAATCAAATACAGGCTTGTTTGACCAGTCTGTACTCTTAACAACTATATGAGAATGTTCTTTGGTAAGCAATCATTCATAAGCAATATTTCCAAGAATATTTTTAAACAGAAAAATTAAAGCCAGGCCTACTTAGTAGTGGTGAAGTAGAAAGAACACTGGATAAGGGTCAAAAGAGGGAGCCCTCGCTGTGTCCCCAACTAGCTGAACAAGTCCCCAAGTCCCTGGGCAAGTCAGCTCACCAGCGCTGACTTTGGCCTTTGTTTTCCCCATTTGTAAAAGTGTCAATCTTCTAGTATTCTTTAAATAAACTTGATTTCCTCTTCTTTAATTTTTTCCTATACTAAGATAGATGGAACCTGCCACTCCCATGTCATTTGTGACAGTTAAGGCTGGTACTGGATGAGTCAGTTGGCACAGGGTTACTTGTCCTGAAAGAAAAAGAAAAAAGCAATGACTAAAATGCCAACCCCCTGGCAGAAAGCAAGCTAAGCATAATGACTCAAGCTCAAAGCCTAGAAAATCTTGGCAGAAATGAAGTGGATATATACTTCTGTCTCTAATTTTCTCTGTGTATGTTCATTATCGACCATGGAAATGTGGATAAGTGTGTGGCTCATCATATAATCATCATCTCTAACTTGCTCAAGCCATTGTGAACTAATACTGCTCCTGAACTGTCTTTGCCCAGTCATAAATGAGATCCAGCCATTGAGAATAGTTGTTAACTTTCTCAGGCATGTATCTTCATTCTATCGCATAGCTCTTTTAAAATCCCATGTGTTATGTACTGGATTGTGTCCTCCCCAAGTTTATATGTTCAAGTCCTAAACCCTAGTACCTCAGAATGTGACAATTTGGAGATAGGACCTTTAAAAACGTAACTAAGGTAAAATGAGATCATATCGATGGGCCCTAATACAGTCCGACTGGTGTCCTTGTAAGAAGACAAGATTGACATGTACACATAGATGGAGGGATGACCATGTAGAGAAACAAGAAGGCGGCCAACAGCAAGCCAAGGAGAGAGGCCTCAGAAGAAAACTTTTTAACACCTTGACCCTGAACTAGCCACCAGAACTGTGAGAAAATACGTTTCTGTTGTTTAAGGTATCCAATCTGTGGTAGTTTGTTATGGCAGTGAGCTACTGTACCATGTTTTAAATCCAAAGTTGTTGTAAGTTTTCTCCTCTACTTCCCCAAAGATCTTCACCTTCATTTTTTTCTTTTCTCCTTTTTTTGAGTTACCTATTCTTTCCTTAATAAGTCATAGTCAAGTGTCAAGCTTCATCTACTTATTAGGGTAGAGTGATTTTATTATTACTGTTTATAGGGTAGCCAATGTTAGATGAATCTTGACTGGTACTTACATATAGCTTATATTTCTACACCTATGTAAAATCATTGTCTTGTCGCTGACTCATCTGTGTGTGTGTCAGGTATTAAATAGATCCTTTAATTTTATAAGTTATAAAATAAAACAATGAACTATATATATATAACTGATTTCTCACCCTGGACACCCAACCCCAGGTTTTTTTCTCCTGTTTCTTACTTACCATCTTGATGCAATGGCAGCCACAGCAGCAGCCATTAGGGCTCAGGTTGTCAGATGGGAACTTAGGGAGCCGTTCCTGACCTTTTCTTTTCCTTGCCAGTGTCCTAATCATTACTCACTTCTGTTCATTCTTCCTTTAAAATATGTGATGGCAAAAGACTTGTAATATTAAACTATAATATTAAATTTAAATAGGAAATGTTGACATGGACTCATGAATAAAAATATATACAGGTATGTCTATCTTTTATCTATCTATCTATCTATATCTATCTATCTATCTATCTATCTATCCTAGCTCTCTCCACTAAAAGAACACAGAAGCTATGATATTCCTCTAATAATAAACACACCATGAAGCCAGATTTTGGGTTCTACTCACCATTACTTACTAAAAAGAGCAATGACCTTTGGAGAAATAGCTGATTCTAGGTGTTAAACAGGAGAACTACAAGGTGAGTTTAGGATATCTTTTTGTGCCAGAAACCAAGGAAGAAAGTGTTCAGTGATTTATGGGGACATGTTAAAACGACTCAGGAGCTAGTTTGAAAAGGCTTCCATTAGACAAATTTGGACAATTTGAAGATGACTATAATTAACTGTAAAACATTGAAAATCAAAAACATGAAGATAAAGAGAAAAAAGTCACTTGCATCATTGGAAATGACTATTTGATAAATCTTTATTCTGAAATTTGTAGTAAAGGGGAAATAACTAAACATTTACCTAGATTTCTAGGAGGAAATGTGTATCATCCTAGTTGATGAGGAAAAATTTCATCTGTAGAAAAGAATGCCAAAGAAGGAGTGGTAGTATTTGAAAGTCACTATTTTTTATCCCCCAATGAAATAATTGATTCAGGGTTATCAATGGTAAAGAACTGGATATTCACACAGTGACAAAGTATCACAACACAGATTACTTACTAATTGCCAAGGGCACAAATGAGAGATCTGGCAATTACCTCTTTGACCAAGTAATCAATCTTAGCATTAATAATGTGAGGTTCTTGCATTATGTTCCTTCTGGCGTGATGCAGATAAAATTCTCATAATCATTTATAAACTATTCTTGCTAAAAAATATTTAACCTGAATCTAGTTAACCCTTTAGACCTGAAACATAGGAATTATAGGGAATCAAAGAGCAATCCAATGATAAGAAAGCCTAGAGAGGAACCCAAATGTAAAATATTCTGTAAAGCAACTTTTTTGGATTTTTCCAAAGGTCATTATCAGTGAGAAAGAAGTGTAGGGGTGACTTGTTTAGATTAGAAGAGACTGAAGACTAGAACAAACAAATACAATATACAAATTTTGATTGGGCCTCAGCTTGATAAAAACAGCTAAATATTTTAGAGAGAATTGAAGGGAATTTGAATATGAACTTGTAAATTAAATGCTATAATATTATGTGATATTAAGAAACTAATATTAGTTTTCTTAAATGTGATAATGACATTGGGGTGATATAGAAAAAAATCTTATTTTTAGGAGATGAGTATTGTGGTCTGAGTATGTAGGTGTGAATAGTCATGATCTCTACAACTTTCAGACTACACACAACCTTTTAATAAGGTAGCCACAGAATGTCATTCCCATTTGAAATCTCTCAATGCTTCCCATTGTATTTAGAAAGAAACCCAGACTCCTTGACATAGCTTTGTAAGCTGAAGGTCTGGGCTAGTCCCTCTGACATCATTTTATGTCACCCACTTTCTGAATTATTACATTCTCATAACTTCATTGTCCCTCCTGTCTGGACTTCCTTTTCCCTTGGTATTCATGTTATTCAACCCAGATGTCACCTTCTCAGAAGTTTTTCTTCACCTCCCAACCAATGTTTTCCTCCCATTAGCTTATATTCTGCTTCATGTTCTTGTGATCACTTACCACTGTCTGATATTTCACGTATCAGTGACTGGCATGAGCTTATCTGTTTATTGAAAACTCCATGAGAGCAGCCATCTTGTCTACTTTATATTCTAAGTATATGTGACAGAACCTCATACATTTCATTTGCTTGGTATGTATTTGTCAAATCGATGAATGAACTTTACAGATGGACAAAAGAACACCTACAAAATTCAGTAGATTTCAACTTTTTAAAAACAGAGAACTCTTTTATCAAACATAGTATTTGGTTTTAACTTATTCACTTGTATATTTGATTACTTCTTTTTTCCTTATTTCTTGACAATTAGTAAGATTCTATACACATAAAATTCTTAGCAAATACTTAGCTATTTAGAGAGTTTTTGTTCAATAAGAGCTGCCACCAAGGGGAAATCAATCCTTTGACCATTGGCTGTGGATAGTGAGAAAGTCTGGCTGGAGAAGAAGCAGACCTAACCCCAGGGACAACAGCAGATGAGACTTGCTGAGTGTTCTGGCAGTCTGGCTCCTCTGGGGCTTCCCTGCAACTCTGCAGGAAAAGACGGTAGGAAGCAGGAGAGGCAGGGCCATCATCTGGAGCACCCAGAGGAGAAGCAGCAGAAGAAGGCTCTTTAATACTGGCCTAGGCTGCAGCAAGAAGTAGTTCTGGGCCTGTGGCTGCAGCACTACAGAAAGGATGGTGGCGGTGGTGGTGATAACAATGGTGTTGCCACAGGAACAATACTCAGGAAGGGGCTGACCTGTGAAGCAGCCTCCCACCATGCTCAAGCCATGGAACCTGGGAAGGAGGCAGTGGTTGCAGAGGCAAGTAAGCGGTGGAGAGGTGTGTGACCCCTCACACTCTCCCAGGGGACATGAAGGGACGTGGGGACCTGTTATGTCAGTAGTAGGGCATGTGTAATCTCAGCCCAGGCAATTGATCGTGTTGTTATTTGGGTTTTATTTATTTTTCAGCATCATTTTCAAGAAGTAAACATACCTAGAGATAATAGAGATGTTGGAGTTAGCAAGCAAGAACTTTATAGCTGCACTTATATATGTGTTTAAAGATTTTTTATTCAAGCAAGCAGAGAGTAAGCTTAGGTAGTTTTCCAGGATGGTCAAATATTGACTTTATTTAATTGATTTAAAAGGCAATTAACTATTTTAAGCAATAGTAGTAACAACTTATTGTGAGGCTTTTAAAATTTGTAGAAATACATTGTATGAAAATAATAGGGCAAAGGACAAGTTGAGGAACAGAAAGTATCCTTTTTAATACATGTACTGATACAATATGAAATCACAATGGACTACTAAATTAAGTATGGATATTGCAATAGTTAGATCAGCCATTAAAAATAAAACAAAAAGATACAGATTTTTATCTAACAGAGGCATAGAATAGAATATTCTGTTCCAAAGACGAATTGGATTCTTAACAAATCCAAAAGAAGGAAGGAAAGAAGAAACAAAGTAACAAAAAGTACAGATGGGAGAAAACAAATAGCAATGTATTACATAAATTAAATATTAAAAAATGTATTAAATGTAACTGGACTAAACATCCTAATTAAAATTCAGAGATTATAAAACTGAACAAAAAGATAAGAAAGAACTCTATACAATTTATAATTGCCCAGTATTAGCACAAAGATATAATAGGTTAGAAGCTACAGGGGAAAAAGGAATGTATTTCTATTTTATTCCACTGTTCTATTTGTCTATCCCTTTACCAGTACCACAAAGACTTTATTATTGTAGTTGAATTTAACAAGGTACTCAGTCGACTCATATGCATATTAAATTTGAGGAACAGCGGGTATATAGCCCTTTTGAGGTGTTTAACAGTGATAAAAGGAAACATTTATTACATATGTACCAATGAATGAGGACATGAAGCATTAATGTCTACCAAAAACTCAGCTCTATAATTAAGAGGAAAAAATAACTTCTGTTTACCCACATGTTTGCCATTTCCCCGTACTCTTCACTTTTCAAGAGTACTCTCCTTTGGTCTGAGTTTCCATTTGGTACCACTTTCTTCAATCTAAAGAACTTCCTTAAACATTTCTTATAGCACTGGCCTATGGTTGACAACTTCTGTTGGCTTTTGTTTATTTGGCAATGTCTCTCTCTCTCTCCCCCCTATTTTTAAAGGATTAATTCACTAGTTTTCTAATTCTAGGTTAAGAGGTTTTAGTTATTATTTTCATCACTTTAAAGATGTTATTCCATGGTCTTTAGGCTTGTCGAGAAGTCAATATTATTCTCCTATGTTTTAGACAGAATGCGTCTTTTTTTCTGTGGACGCTATTGAGAATTTTTTCTTTGATCCTTGCTTTTCAGAAATTTGACTGTGATGCACTTGGTATGTTTTTTATAATGTAGCACGTGGGGTCCTTCACAGGCTCTACCTGTGCGTTGGGTGAGCCAATCCTTCAGTGAAGTCACAACTGCTGTCCCAAGGGCTGTTCCTCAGGATTGCTTCACAATTCATACTAGAGAAAAAGGAGAATAGGATGCTTAGAGAGGAGGGCAAATACTAGCAAGGGGGTGGGGGAAACAGAATTCTAAGTCTGTTTTAAAATCTCATTAGGCTTCACTTTTTATGAAATATAATTTGAAAAGATATATTTATTTTTAGAAAGAAAGTCATACAACACTTATGGGTTAGTTCACCTAGGGAGATGCTGATAATTATATTTGATTTGCCAGTAATTCTAATTCTAGCTCCAAAAAGCAAAATGCAGGCACTAAAGAATAAAACTTTACTTGAAATTTCTGGGCAAAGAAAGACCTTCCTGTCTCTCAGGTCACCTGGTATGGGAATACAGGCACTTGAAGAAAGGATATCATTGATAATTTTTTAAAAATAATATTCGGGTTGAGCATGGGCCTGTAAACCAAAGGGTCATAGTTCGATTCCTAGTCGGGGCACATGCCTGAGTAGTAGGCCAGGTCCCCAGTAGGGGACACTTGAGAGGCAACCACACACTGATGTTTCTCTCCCTCTCTCTCCTTCCCTTCCCCTCTCTCTAAAAATAAATGAATAAACTGTAAAAAATTTAAAACTTAATAATAATAATAATAATATTTGATATAAGAGATTATGTTTTTGTAATCTTAAGGGTCTTTTTGTTTGCTTGTTTTACATAGAAAACTGAGCTTGCCTTGAATCTACAAATGATATTCGGGTTACAATTGCATTCAACAATGTACCATACACTTCCTAATCATCTAAATATTTGCAGTCACTATGTATCTTCATTAAAATATATGTTTACATTATACTTTAAATATGTATTTTGAGGGAATGTTCTCATATTTCACAAGAATAGAAAGTTTCTCTAAGGTTTCTCAATAATGAGGATGGAAACCTTGCTAACATCTGAATCATGTTCATTGTTAAAAAGAAAACCGGGGCCGTTTCAACTCTCAGTGCCCTTTCTGAGCATAGAATGATAGAGTACTGATGTGAGAAAGACTGCTGTTTAAAAAAATATTCAAAGTGTGGCTAAGTATCATAGTCCTTCGTCTTTGGAAATACTGTGGCTTTCAGGGTCACTGGCCGTGTGTCACATGCCAGCAGAGAGCGCAGTTCATCAGCTGTGGATGTTCTTTGCACTCTTGGTGTTGTTCATGGCTGTTCCTCTATCTCCTGCGCTGTAGGACACTTTTCATTTAGAAAAACCCTTGTGTTTACAATGACTGTGCTTCATTACTGGGTCTGTGGTTGGCCTTCCAGCTGTCCCCCAGCCTGAGCTCACGGGAAAGAGGCCGCAGTCGTCAGTGTCATGGTGCTGTTTTCTTAGGTTAAAGTAAAAAAATGGGTGGTATCCAAGAAACTTCTAGTTTCAAAAAATTATTTTTGCCTGTTTTGAATTAACAAAGCTGAAGCACAAGCTATGAGTAATGTTTATAAATAGCCTTGCATCTTCTATGAGGACTGTGCTCAATGTTCACACCTGTAAGAAGATACCATGTGTCATATTAGTTTGGTAGTATTAATGTTTCTACAGAATGATGGCAGGAAGACAAACTGCTTTTTGCTTCTTATTGGTTATTATTGATTGATGATCCTGTGAGGGCTTATGATAAGCCATTTGAAATTGCTATTTGTGCAGGCAATTTTATATGGCTCTAGGTAGGAGATAAGATATACTTTTTATTAGTTCTCTCTACTTCATTGTGAGCCCGCCACAAGTATTCTAAGTTAATACATGTACTTTAAAAATTGGAACTTGGAAGGCAAGATTTGTTTGTTCTCACGCTTGCTCTGTTTTTACTGTTCATTACTGCTCCTTCACCCTCAAGGAAATGAAGCCTCTAGAATCGGGACATCTCCTGACATTTGCCATTCTGTAGCCCCTTTGAGGTGAACAAGTGCAAATACAAACATTACTTACTCTCTTGTGTGATCAAGTCATCTTTAGCTCAGTCTAACAATAATCTGAACTTGCAGCTGCTCCTTTATGGGAGTTTATGACTTGTTTTGTCTATAAAGAAGACAGCCCCATCCTAGAACTACATTAGAAGAATTGAAATGCTTCCCCCCTCTCCCTCTTCCACATTTCTCCAGTTGCAATTCCATCTGCACAGAGAAGGAGCTCTGGCAGCTTCTGCCAAGACTTTCAGTAGGAAATGCCTTTAAAAGAGCAACAGCTATGTTGAAGACCAACTTTCTAAAATTGTAATTAGGTACATTAAATTTTAGATGTTATCCCTTACAGCTAAAAGTAAACATTTGGTTTAATCATGTTGATCAAAATGTATTTGCATTCAAGTGTTCCTATATATCAGTACTTCTGGGTGGATTTAAATTATATTGACAGAAAATATCCATTTCCTCACATATTCAAATACAAAGTGGGTTTTAGAACCTGGTCTACAGCGTGGTTATTTTTTTTTAATGTAATTCAGCCAAGGCTGATCTTGGTTTTCCTTTATTCTTTAAGCCAGAAGCAATTACTTTTCATTTCAGGATTAAGCAGCTATACCACTGCCACTCATTGCTGAGGCTCCTGGTTTCAGCATGTCTCCTTGGTTCCCAGCCAGGCCTGGGTGTGCAGGTAGCAGCTGTGCCTGGGAGTGCCTCTCCAGCCCGCATTCCTTGGCTATGAATTTTGCAACCCTGTTTATCTGATGAAGACCTCTCTATAGAGAGTTGCTCATGACATTGTCACACAGACCTTAATGAATGATATGGAAAGATACTGAGTATTTTTCCTCCTGGAATGCCAACCAATCCTGACTTACAAGTCCCTTCACTCTGGCTGATTACCACCCAGGCCTGGTACTAAGATCCAAGGAGACCTGGTGTGCATAAACCAAAGTCTGACAGGAAGCCCATGACTTCTCTCTGCGAGGCTGTCACCCAGGCCCGTTTGGAAATTTTCAGCAATTACGTTTGCTCAAGCATTGACTCTCATGTCTCTGCACTAATTATTTCAACGTGTACTTTTAATTTCCAAGTGTCATCACCAACTTCAGCACATGGAGACCCCTCTTCCTTCTCTTGAAACTCATGACTGGGGGGTAGCTGGGGATGATGGCTTCTGAGCACACTTTCTCACTATTTCATGTGTCCTCATTTTGCTTTCCCAATCCAAACGCTAAATTCCTTGAGAGAAGAGACCCTGAAAACTGGTATCCCCTTATGTAGACACATAGACAGAAATAAAATTTGGACAGAGAAACCTTTTGTTGCTCCTAATAACCCAGAAAATTTGCTTTGACACGTTCAGAAGACTCTAGATCATCTGCTGTAATATATAACTCCTCTCCTTTTCCCTGCCTGCCCTCTGCTGGAACTGCTAATGAGCAAAAAGATTGTCAAAGCAGAGCATTGTAGAAGGAAAGTAGGAAAACAAGAGGCTTTTCTTACTGAAAAGCTAGGTGAATAACTGTGGTTTTTGAGTTCACAATATGGATGTTTGAAGCTCCTCATTATGTGCCTTGGATAACTAGCAGCCTCAACACAAGACTCCTTATTGTTTCAACTATGCGCAGGGATGTGGTTCTGCCTACTGATGTGAGATAGACCAAATGACCTTGCACGTCCTCCTCTTCCTCTGGGCTTGTTTCATCTCCAGAACCATCCAATAGATGGCAGTTGGCTGAGCCAGGCATGTAGTATCCCTGCCCACACACAAATGCTCTCCCTGTTCACCAGACTCCCAAACCTTTACCACCTCATATATAACAGGCATTTGTTTACAAGGATCCGGCAAGACTGCCAGTTTGGTAATGCAATGCGGCAGATAAGTTTGAAACTCTAGACTGGTTTCCTGTATCAAAGGGCAGCAGGATGTAACAGCTGCTGAGGCAGCCCATTTGCCCTTGGAGAAAAGGAAGAGTGTCCAGTCACAGGATGACCTCTTCCTCCTGCTGGCTCAAGGGTGTTGTGGGCAGTCCACCTCCTGCTCTTGGCCAAAACAACCTTGGTATCTGGCTGTTACGAAAAAGAGGGGAAAAGGGAAGAAAATATGTGTGGAAGGGTTTTTTTTTTGGCCTTTTTATTATTAAAAGAGGGCACTCTCTGGAGAGGCACAATCCATTAGCTGGATCCATTTCAGTATCTACAGTTAATTAACTTAGGCAGCTTTAATGCGCTTTTATTATGTAGCCTTTAAGAGCTGTTCTGGTAACTATTCATCCCATAAATACTAGAACTACTTTACATGTAGAATATCCTTTTTGGAAGAGTGAATCTGGATTATTAACCAGATATTAATTTGCACACAACCCTGCCCAGACAATGCAAAAATGCTTCTATACGTTTCAAAGAGGAAAAAAAACTGCTGAACTATAACACTGCATTTTAAGTCAATGGATAAGTCAGTCTGGTTGCTACTGAAAACATAATTTTGAAAATCAGTTTTACAATACTATGGATGGAATAATTGATTTCCTCATTTCATTCTGCAAGTTAAACACTAGACTTAGAATTACTAGAAGAAACAGCACAGCTAGCCAATGAAACCTTTCTTATAAAATGATAGCACTTTAATTTGTTATATGCATTAGCATTTGTTCATACCTAAGATTTCATCAGCCAATTTTCTACTTAAAAAATAAATCTTGGGAAAAAACAGTGGAGAATGCTGAGTTCCAAAAGCAATGTTGTGAAAGGCGGCAGCCAGTCTAGCATGTTGGGCGCATGTTTAACTAAAATGCAGTCAATAACTATGTGGCCACTTGTATAAACCCACATTTTTTTACATGTCTACCTTATGAACTGACTCTCTTGGAATGTCATACTTTTAAAGAAAAAATATTTAAATTTCACTATTTAAGAGGTGTGCTGTATTTGTTCAAAATTACAGCAACCTCTGATATTATTTTAAAATATTTATTTTGCCACTTTGACAAACTTCTAACTACTCTTAGGTTTTAATTTTGTTTACAGTAGTACATTTCAACAGCTGGCTGCAGATTAAATGAGTATTAGTACTTTGTGATTCTTTTATTAATTAGTTGCTTTTGAAAAGTATTCAAGTAAAAGTCACTTTAAATTTGAAATTTTAAGAACCACCAAATAAGTGTTCATTTTACATCATTCATTTATTTCATTCATTCAAGAAAATTATATGTAACACACACCAGGACTGACTTATTCATGGACAAGGTAATGTCGCACCTGGGGCCCGCAGTACATTTAGGGCCTGTGCAGATATTTTAATGTTTTAATCAGAAGAAAAAAAAGAGATTTTTGGTTAAAGAAAGTGTTTATAAAATATCCACAAAATATGATTTTTAATATTTTTATGGAGGAAGACATCTATGAAAGCTAAAGTTTCCAAGACCATAAAAATCACAATGCAACTTATGCCAAATTTCACTAAACTAGATTTTACAGATAAAAAAATGCTAAGGCACAATTTTTATGTCCAAAGCACTTAACTAATGAAGAAAATAGACATAAAACAGTTCCTAATGTGGTTTGTTTAAAGTTGTTTGAAATAGTAATTATAGCTTGAAGAACATGAGTTTCACTACAAAATGTAGTGAAGGTTTCATCCTTGTTTCAGTTCAACTTATACAAAAATAGGGTTTGCATGTATTTTAACGATACATAGCACGGGTATAGATCTGTTTATTTCAAATGCTGCTGATATTGCCATCCAGATCTGTGAGTCAAAATGTCCATTTTTTGAAACACATTTCCCCACCGTGGCCACAGAGGACATGGCAGGTCCTAGGGACTGATGGTCCAATGAGGAAAATGAGAATTAAGGTTTGATTCTTCCTAGCTTAGCAAGGCTTACTTATGTCCTTCTGAGTTTTACTGAGGCCTCAGAAATGAAACAGAATCTTGGCTGCACTTTCTGTCTTCATAAAATTTCTCATTTATGTGAGAGTCGACATTTATTTTTTCACGTGCTGTTTCGGATGCTGTAATTGGTGTAGTCAGAATGTTCTTCACAACCTAAACCTTCCTTGTTAATGTTTGGGTCCACTTCCGTATTTGTTGGTTGTCAGTTGAAGAATGATTTTTGATCATTTTTTTGTTTTTTGGGCAACTTTACCTGCATCATCTTATGCACACCAAAGCTTTTTGAAGAAGGCATTATAGGAGATTAGAAAAAGCACTACTCAGAGGCTCAGACAGACCTGGGTATGAGTCAGAATTCTGTCACTCAAACTGTATGACCTTGGTCAAGTCATTTATCTCATTTCATCTCAGCTTCCTCATCTATAAAATGGGGGCTGTTACAGAGTTGCTGTAGGAAATGGAATGATGTGTGTTATTCTACTAGACTATAATAGAGGCTAAGTAGCTAGATGATATTATTATTTTTCATATTTCACAAATTAGGAACCTGAAACAAATATATTAAATGACTTTGGCCACCATCAAGGGGCTATGGCACCCAGTTATTACTGAAAAATTATAGCCTTAAACTGATCAAGATTTTCTGAGAATGAGGTTGTAGGACACAAAGGACAGAAGCAAAGTGTACAGGAAAAGCACTGATACAAAAGCAACCCGATAATCCATCTGTATCTATTGAGCACCTTGTAAATATAAGGTACTGTGTGCACAAGTGGGCCACCTTGGGTTGCCAGGGACAGAATTCCAACTTGCCCACACAAAATGAAATTTTTGTTGGGTGCTATAAGCCAAACACAGGATGCAGGGGACTGGTCCTGGTGACGTCTGTATTCAGTTGCAGGAACACTTTTAGGGCTCACACTCTCTATTTTTGACTCATGTTTCTGGCTCTTATTGCAGATGGCTTTTTCCATGCCATGGAGAACCTGCTCCTAGCAATTTTGTTCTTTCATCCCCCCTCAGCAGCAATTCTACCAGCAGTGAGAGAGGATTTCTTCCTCTTGGGCTCCAGCTGGAAAACAATCCAGAGTTACTTGCATTGGATCAATCTAGGTCACTACTTCTCCCAAAGCCAATTACCAAACCAACAAGATGGGGTGATATGACAGGTGTGATCAAGAGCCCGTGTCCACTCTTGTCATTAGAGTGTGTGTGTGTTTGGCTGTTTTATGGAGGGAGGTGAATTGAGAAAACATAGATAGTAACCTTTACTTTCTATGAAATGTAATAAAGAAATCAGTATTTTCATGGTAGGGTTGATTTAAAGGGTCAAATGGCTAGAATCTCCAGATGTCTGGTTAGGGTACTACCAGGCCCAAGTGGACATGTCACATGGGTTTTGCATCCAAGAAGAAAAGCCTATCACACTTTTGTCTCCCAATATGTTAGCTCATAGAATACAAACTTAAATTTATTTCCTAGTATGTATATCTTTTAATGGAAAAAGTTATAAACACTTGGGTACTATCCCAGAAAAATCAGAACTCTACAGAGGACGACTGGAGGCTGGACCACAGACTGACATCCCTGTTGTTTGAGGAACTGCAGGATGTTTCATCCTGTGGGAATGCATTATTTTAACAGCTTGCTTAATGCTTTTCCTTCCTGTGGAGTGGGCTGGGGATGGGAGCTCTCAGCAGCCTTATAAATTGAATTATATAGTAAATGAACTTCTGTTACAGTCCTCGCTGGGATTATTTAAGATATTGAACTGTTTGCTCTTGGCTCCAGTACTTCAATGTCCACTCACCATTACATTAATGGGAGAACTATTGCATTAGAGATCTGGGGAACCTGTGACTGGGTGAAGAGTCAGTGTTTTGACTTTTTTGCCAACATCATCACTTCCCTACTCATTTCACATTTCTCCTGCCAGCTGGGCCCTCAACTCAAGGTTACCTTGATTACTTTCAGGTTGTAAATCTTTTTAAACTATTATTTACCTCAATATGTCCATGTCTTTCCAGAGTGCCCAGCCCCACCCTGATGTTTCCAGTATGCACCCGGCACCATGAATAGTTATTACAATATTATCTGCTGTATTCCCTATGTTGCACTTATATCTCTGTCACTGTTTTATGAAGTGTACGATTGTCTGACCACTCTGCTGTACACCTGAAGTGTATATTTTTCAATTAATATTGAAAAATAAAATTTTGAAAAATTTATTTAAGTTTGTCTTTTTTGCCAACTTACTTGTTCTTCTTTCTGTCTGAAAATTAGAGGTATCCCTACTCTTTTTCAACACTAAATTCTTCCCTCTTTCACTTTCTTAGAGAACTAACTCCAGCCATTACTTCATCTTCTATTTGCATCTTCCACTATCCCTCTCCTCTGCATCCTTCTCCACTTACCTACCTCTAAGACCATGCCCTTGAGATATTATCAAAAGAGATAGCATTATGTGGAGGTACTCTGTTACTCTAAAGTGGAATATAACTACGGAACAGCATTGTTATCCTGTCTTTCTTTTTCATCCTATAATCATCTCAAAATATTTTGACTATAAAGTATATATATTCAATATACAGATCATGCAACATAGAAATGTACACTTGAAACCTATATGATTCTATTAACCAATGTAGATGCAAGAAAAAGGCAGTAGACAATAAGAACTGTCTACATTGTCACAGGGATTATTAAAGAACCAGCTGAGAAAGCAATTTAATACACTGCTCATACTCCTTCATCTTCTTCAAATTGTGCCTGCACAAATGTCAATTTATGCTGTAATTATTGTAATCAGCAGTCTTCTTTCAGTATAACCAGTGATTTCAATATAATCTTGTTTTCTAAGTAAAATAGAAAACAAGATTATAGCTCAGTTGGTTAGAGTGTTGTCTAAGCACACCAAAGTTGTGGGTTCAATCCTTACTCAGAGCACATGAAAGAATCAATCAAGGAATACATAAATGAGTGGAATAACAAATCAATGTTTATCTTTCTCTATTTCTAAAATCAACAAATATTTTTTAAAATTTTTATTTATAATTTCTTGAAGTGGTAGCACATTCACATAGTTCAAGTATCAAAAAGTATAAGAAGATAAACAACAATACCTTCTTTCCACTTCTGACTTTAATCTGCCAGGTTCTTATCCCCCTAAACCAGGTTATAACATTATTAGTTTCTCAATTACTTCCCTTCCTCTCTCTCTGAATTTAATAAATGTATCCTCAGGTGAGGATTAAAAAAATAATAACAAAATCCTGGGGTATATGATATGTAATGTTCCTAAAACAACTGGATGTTTAATTGGCTGAAGTAAATTGTTGAAAAAGTTATTATCTTTGCTCACGGGAGAGGCACTGACCCCTTTCAAATGAATGACTAGGTCTTCTCAGTGGTTGCTGGCCTGGACCACCAAGTGAGGAAAGTTGAAGGAGAGAACACTGATATTACCGAGAGAGCACTTCTGAATCTGTGGCCATTATCTTTCCATCAAACGTATTTCATGCAAGGTACTTTAGCTCTGAAAGTTCAGATTCATTGAACTATGAAAGTAAAGAATACGTATGAATGATGTTTAAAAAATTAATTTAAAAATAATAATAAATAATAAAGTATTGCTTGATTTTTTACTTCCTCACCATTGAACTTGTATAATATCTTAAAATGTATCTCCTAATATACTATTTTGGGGTCCATATCTTTGTTTATTATTCTTTTATGTACTTGTTCTTTCCTGCCAGATTCAAGAAGTTTGGGGGCTGGAGCACATTCATTTTGCATCTGCAGTGCTGGCATTCAGTAGGCACTTGATGGTTGAATGAACGAATAAATATACAGTCTTACTGATATGTTAAAGGCAAAAATATCATGGTGCCCTATAAGAAAATCCTAACCAATGCTTATAGAAAATGCTTCACAGGAGGTTTCAAACTCTGAGTTGCAAGTGTGTTTGTTATTCAGCTCCTGATTGACTTGTAAGAGCTGGATTCTGTCAGGGCAATTCTCCGTGAGCCTTTTGATTCTTTGGAAAGGTTTCTATTTTGTAGATTTTTTGGTGTAAGTGGTTTGAAAACTCTGCTGGACATTTTCATACTAAGGCATGTCCTTGAGGATCTTTTGTGTTTAAGAGCATTTTATGTCCTACATTTTAAAGTGTAGATGACAGCTCTCAATTCAATGAACTTTTAGGCTTACTTCCAGAAAGCCACATTTCTTATGCTTCGTGGTAAAGTTACATAGCTATAGAAATGGGCCCGTGGAAGTCTGCCTTCAGCTAGAACCTCAGATCCACACTTGCTTGCCCTCTAGAGAGGCAGAGAGACAGCAGGGTGACCTCTACCCTTCTGTAGTTACATCTCTTTCTCATGTGTCTTTCCAAAACCTGTTCTTTTACGATGAGAAATTTGCAGAAAAAAATCATTAATATTTTTTACCTGAAAGAATTCACTTTCCAAATGAAAGGGGCTAATTTTGGAAGGTTTGGGTTGTGTCAGTGAGGCACTAGTGAGACAGATTTTGTAATTAGACCCATTATC
Organism: Artibeus jamaicensis; assembly: GCF_021234435.1. Taxonomy (NCBI): domain Eukaryota; kingdom Metazoa; phylum Chordata; class Mammalia; order Chiroptera; family Phyllostomidae; genus Artibeus; species Artibeus jamaicensis. The sequence continues at coordinate 30,884,065 of NW_026522025.1, read as the reverse complement.
TTTTGTTAATTTGGTTTACCCTGAACAAAGTAGATAAAACAAATGCTTGAACTGCAGCTATTCGAATGTGCTTACATAAATATGGCCTCGTAATAATTTGTTTTCAGAGTTCATTGGCTTTAATTGTCCTACGGGTACTGTTAAAATGTGTCTGTTGATATATCTAATGTGTTAGTATTCATATTCTATAGTATCTTGAGATCCAATGTACAGCATGATGACTGTGCTTTTACTGTATTGTGTCATGGAAATTTGCTAGGAGAAAAGACTGCAGATATTCTCACCACAAAAATGAAATAGTAATGTGTTAGGAGATGCATATGTTAACTAGCTTGATTGTGGTGATCATTTCACTATGTACATGGATAGCAAAACATCATGCTTTACTCCTTAAAAATACACAATTGCCATTTCAAAAAAACAACAAAATTTGCAATAGATTGATTGAATGCAGAAGGAGATGTGAAAATCTGTCCTTCACTTTGCAAAAATGCAAAGCAATGCCACTAGGTACATGGGTGGGTTTTTTGTGGGTGAGGCTATGTTTAGTTTTTCACGAAAATGCATTATTTGTGTTCACCTTAATGAGCATTGTCACAACTCTGTATTCAACACATAACCCTGATACTTCTCTCAATATAAATTATACATTGCTCTTAGTGACATGTGGCTGAAGGCAAAATTTAAATCCAAGAGAATTTGCTGAACCTCAGTTCTGATGCCATTTCTTGTAAGGTTTAGAGAGAAAAATAATAGAAGTCCTGGAATATTTCTCCCAGCCCAGAACTTTATAGTTATTTTGTAGTCACCAAATCTGTAAAATTTCTGAATATGCCCTCCTGCAGAAAAGTGTCTTAGTTAAATAATTAATTAAGCTCTTTTAAAAACCAGCAGTTCCCTGTGGGTTGCTTCTATAATTGTCTCTTCACTCATCAGCTAAAGGTCTACCTAAGCTAACTTGTTTCACAATGTGTTGTTTTACTTCATTCTTGCGATTGTTTACTATATAGCTCATGTGTCTCTGTTTTGTGTTAGCATCTGCTCAGAACTGTAAGGTCCCAGAAGACAAGACCAGAGTGTACTTAATTTCTTTTCCATGGAGCCTACACTGTATCATATAATACTAAATAGGCAACTATTTTTAGTGTGATGATGATAAAGACATGAATCTGTAGCTGTCTGATAGGATGTGAAGTTAACACACAAAAAAGCAGCTTATTGAAGCTCTGGTTGTTGTATCAATTGCTAAGTAGAGCTTAGTATTATGTGAAGGCAGTGACAAAAATGTTCAAAATAGCCAATGACTTCTGAGGCACAGGTCCATGTCCCCTAAGTAGCCTGCCTGCTTTTGCCCTAGGGCCATTCTTCTTCAGAGGGGCTGAAAAGGAGGCCGGATCAGCCAGTTTTCTAAATACCTATAGTTCCGGTAATAAGGGTACCCAAAGAGAAGCTGGCAATGATCACTAAATCATTATTTTGATGGCTTATTGTGGACTTTAAATCTTGATGGTCAATTTGCATTAACAAATCAACATTCACTGAATGCATGGTTTGTAGAACCATGAGAGATTCCTTTTCCTCTCAAAAGCTCAGTATGGTATGCCTGACTGCATCCACAAGAGAAAATTAAATAGTTCATCTTGATGCACTAGCAGAAGTTGGAGGAGGCAGCCTTAAAGACAAAGCAATTTCCCGGAACTGAAGAATTTAACTTTTGTTCTAGCCCTCCCTTCTTTCATCCCTGTCAGCAGGAAAACTGTCACGGTTGATTCCAAATGAATCATCCAGGCCTTTCCCCCTCTAAAGTCACTTATCTGTCACTTTGTGAAAATTGCCACTGGTCCTCAGTGGTATGCAGTATTAGCTCAGATGTCCCACACAATTCATCGTATACCACAGAAGTTGAAATAAACACATTATATGTAATGTATGTGCTAAATAAATAAACAACATTTCTCCTAAACTGGCTATGTATCAATAAGCTCAGCAGTGTTATAGTTAAGGTCTGAAGCCACAGCCTTTGGTTACTTTGCTGCCAGTGTTCTTCCAAGAGAAACTAAGAAATGTTTGGCTTAGAGACAACCTTGAAAAAGTACTGAGAAATTCATTTTGCCAAGTCTATTAATATTACCTCTACTTATAAGACCCACATATTCCTTGACGTTTTTAAAATATTTGTAAAGTGTGCTTATGATAACATTACTTTCTGCTCTAAAACCACCACAGATCCCTTAAGTACTCGTGTCTTCAGGATAGAGGCAGAGCATGTCTACCCCTGGAGTGCTCGTCTGTGACCGGACGTGGTCACAGTCTAACGTGAATCACGATCAGGGTTATGACTCCTACAGTCAGAGCAAGTGGTAGGCTTACCGACCTGGAGCTGAGCGATAGGTAAGAAAGGACACCTTGCACAGGTGCTGGTACTGAGTCCCCACATTCCTTATTCAGGTTCATAATCCTTTACCTGTAATTCAGAAAGCCAGAGGGCTCTGGAAAGCAGAGCTTTTAGTAACAAATTTGGTGGCTTAAATTAATGAGAAGTTTGTAATCCTTATTTTACTAGCCCCATCTCACTAAATGGGAATGTTAATCTATGGGATTATGAGGTCTGCCCCAGACCCCCTGGGAGGGGGTGTTGTATAACTATATATACTCACCATATTACCTTTCAAAAATCCAAAATGTCTAAGTCTCAAAACACATATGGCACTAAAGGTTTTAGGTAGGGAATTGTGCATTGTGCCTTCCCTTTCAATATTAAAGACTTTTACAAAATCCCCAGAAGAAGTAGTATATTGAACCTCCCATCACCTCTGTGGGGTAGTTAGTTGTTCTCATAACACCTTGATCAAATTATATTATAATACTTATGAAATACTAATAGGTTTATTTAAACTAGTGTCTTCTAGATTAGACGAACAACTCTTCCAGGGAAAAAAACTATCTATCTTTAGAAATAATGTTTATGCTCCTTGAAAAAAATTGGAAAGTATATAAAAGTTAGAAGAAAATAAAATTTGTATCTAATCCCACTACTTAAAACTAACCAAAGTTACTATAATATTTTGTTGTCTTTTTTCCTATGTATAATTTTATTTTTTATAGATTTTATTTATTTATTTTTAGAGAGAGGGGAAGGGAGGGAGAAAAAGAGGGAGAGAAACATCAATGTGTGGTTCCCTCTCATGTGTCCCCTACTGGGGACCTGGCCTGCAACCCAGGCATGTGCCCTGAGAGGGAATCGAGCCTGTGACCCTTTTGTTTGCAGGCCAGTATTCAATCCACTGAGCCATACCAGCCAGGGTCCTATGTATAATTTTAAAATGCAACTGGTATCATAAATACTAAAGCACTATTGTCTTTTTCCCCAGTTTTATTGGCATAATTGACATACTATATTGTATTAAGGTTAAGGTGTATAACATAATGACTTGATATATATATATATATATATGACTTGATATATATATATTTTCTTATTGTAGGGCTGCCTTCTTGTTCCCAATTAATTAAGTAGAAAAACTGTTTCTTAAGCAGATTATTAACTATAGTGCCAAGCATACTTAGTCACTCAATAAAAAGAGAATTGAATTGATTCAAATTATTTTCATCAACTAAGGTCCTAGCTCAAATTGGTTTATTATGTTTGATTGGACACTTAGGAGTAATCTGAAAGAATAAACTCCAGAGCAGTACATCTTGGCTGTGGAAGGGAGCAGGTTAAGCCGAGGCTGACAGGGACAATGCAGTGATGGGAGTTGCTAACCAGTGTGTGAGTTAGGAGGGATGTGAAAGAACTAAGATGAATTTCAATGATGTTATAGTTTGACCTACTGATGGAAGTGTTGAGCTGTCTGCAATGGTTTCATTCTCCTACCCTTCTGAAGAAGTTGCTGTTAAGTCACATGTTCTGTTTTCTCTTTTAATTGTTCACAGTTGTTCCTATGAGAGCAGACATGTGCTCTTTGAATTTAATTGAGTGTCTGCTTTAGAACAATGTGACAAAGAAATATTATCTTCTTAGATTCCAGTATGTGTTAAGATGAGTATACTCATTTCTGGAAATTCCCAAGTCAGATCTATGTGAACTCTTCCAGGAAATGTGATTAGGCCAACCCAACAACGCTCCCCCAAGCAGATGAAGCTGGAAACACCACTTTACCCTGAAGGTAGTAAGACAAGACTCAGCAAACTGAATGAGCAATATTTAATTGTCTGGCATTTTGCTGATGCTCACATGGCTCTACCGCCAGAATGCCTGTTTTGCTCTGTGGCCAAACCTACTCTACTTTCACACTGTGTGAACATTGCCATAATTCTCAAAAAACAATTAGTGGTGCAAACACTGGTCATGGTAATATTAGTATTCAGCTAATTTAATTTAATTAAGCATTTAATTTCCTTCTGGTGTTTTTTTTTTCAATGAAAGGGAAGCAAGAGGGAGGGAAAATAATCTCAGGTTTTTAACTATATTAAGCTTTTTATTTGCTACCTCTTGGGTTATAGCAAACCACAAATCTTTTAAAAGCAAAATTAAAGTAAAACAGAAATTATGTTTAAACTTTCAAAAGGCAATGAAACTCTAACTCCTTTAGCAAGGTGTATTAGTTTCACTATATTCCTTAGAATAAATATTATAAAAAAATATAAAATTATATAGACTACAGCCCTGGCTGGTGTGGCTCAGTGGATTGAGTGCCAGCCTGTCAACGAAGGTTCACTGGTTCCATTCCCAGTCAGGGCACATGCCTGGGTTGCCAGCCACATTCTCGGTAGGGGGCGCTTGAGAGGCAAGCACACATTGATGTTTCTCTCCATTTTTCTCCCTCCTTTCCCCTCTCTAAAAATAAATAAATAAATAAATAAATAAATGATTTTTAAAAAATTATATAGAATGCCATTTTATAGAGTAATATAATTGAGGATTATTCCCCAAAATGTTAGCAGCCCCTTCTTTATCAATTATATTCATCAGTCTTTCCTGGAAATGCTCAGCTTCTTCCCCTGATGTCCTCCTCACTAGTCAGTGATAATTTCTGATGAGAATCAGAACAATATCACAATAAAGCAGATATTACAATATTGTAAAGCTCAAGAAATATTAACTAACTCATGAAAGTGAGTATAAAACTAAAAAGATAATCCCTAATTTTAATTAGGCTGTCAGAGAAAGTTCTTGGCCAAAAGCAAATTGAAGTTGAAACCTCTTCCCTTTTTTGTTAAGATGCATTGTGTGGCCTTTTGTGGGAACTCATAGGTTTTCCATAACAGCAAAATTCTGATTTTTTTTTTATGTAGTAGTCCCTCTTTACATGTGAGGATATGTTCTAAAACCTTTCGATGTGTGAAATTGTGGATAATAGTGAACCCTATATACACTCTTTTTTCCTATACATAGCGTACCTTTGAAAAAGTTTGATTTACAAATTAGGCACAGTAGGAGATTAACAACTAGAATAAAACCACAGCACATGGGCTCTACCTCCAGAATGCCCGTTGGAGCCCATATTGTAACAATATACTATAATAAAGTCATATGAATGTGGCCTCTCTCTCTGTCTTTGATAACTGATCTGATCATCAGGATGATGCTAAGTGACTAAGGGGTGGGCAGCCTGCGGAGATGCTGGGCAAAGGGATGATTCACATTACGGGCAGGACGTAGCTGGATGGTGCAAGATTTCACTACACTATTCAGAGCAGCTCACAATTTTTAAATTGTGGTAAAACGTATGATATTTTTTAATTTCTGGAATTTCCATTTAACTTTTTTGGATGGTTGTTAATCTCTAATCACTAAAATTGCAGAACGTGAAGCCATGGATATGGGCATGGGGGGACTACTTGATAATAACTAAAGGGATGCATCTATCACAGGAAAATAATTGTTTTCCAAGATATTTATCTTGGGTTTTTTCTTTCTATATATTTTTAAAAGTCTTTTTTTTTAAAGATTTTTAGTTTTTTCCACTTTCAGGTTGACAGATGGCATAGCTCATCAGTTTTTTCAATTATACTAAATACATTAAAAATAACAAGAACTAAGCAGAAAACCGAAGTCTGTATACTACTAGAGTATAAACATATAAAACATCCCATACCAATAAATTATAGATAATCTGTGCTATATTTTATGTTAATGCATGTACTAATTTGATGAGGTGTTTGAATAAATTCTGGAAAATTTAGCAAGTAGCTACTTATGTGAGCTATATGAACACAAATTACCATGTTCCTCCACCTGTCACATAAAAGTTGAAATATGTATAATGGAGATAGTAGTGTGAATCATATATCATTTTTAAAGAGTTAGAAAATCTTGGCATGGGTTGGTCTTGATTTACATTTAAACTACACTTTTGTCTGTACTATGTACAATGTGTTATGTATATTTTCTGCAGATAATGTTTCCTTAGGGTGATTTCTGAATCTAGATGATTCTCACATAAGACATCATTAGGTCTGTAGCAGGCACTCTTCTAGGTGTAGAAAACCCTGGAAGAGGCCAGAGGGCAGGCTGCTCCTTAGTGCACTCCCCATCGTTGGGGAAACATGGCTGGTGGGGCCCTTACGCTGTATCAGGCTCTCAGCTGGGCGCTGACCCTCAGTTTCCTCACTTTTAAAATGAAGTTAACCATGTCACCCACTTTCCAGCCGTAGCATGTGGATTTTTTTCTTTTATTTCCTCAGACACATTAAGCTCCCTCTCACCATTTGCCTTGGATCGTATGTTCCCATAGTTTGGAATATTCTCTCCAATTTTAGTTATACCTACCAATACTTCAATCTCAGCTCAAAAGTCACCTCCTTAGGGAAGTCTTCCTTGATCTCCCAAATACATGGAATTTCTGTTATATATGCTCAGGGTACCCTGTTTTTTGCCTCTATAGCACTTAGTTTATAGGTATTTAATTATGTGATTGTTTGCTTTATAGCTCTCTTCCCTACTAGGCCTAGCACTAGTCGATAAGTAGTGATAGTTGTATAAATAAATATGTATGAATGGACCCCAATTCAACTCATAAAAGATTAGCAAAACCTCAGGAAATGAAAGGCAAATTCTCTGGAAGAGTCCTATAACTACTCTATTGGAATAATAACAGAACTTGAAGAGTAAGAGTGTGTCTGATTAATGATGGGCACTCCTTTCATCAAGAGGCATTGTCTGCAGTATGGCCATTACCAGAGGGAAAGGGATGGGGGGCGAGGAAGAGGAGGGCAGTGACAGAAAGAAGACTAAACTTGGGGTGGTGAGTACACAATACAATATACAGGTGATGTAGTATAGAATGATACCCCTGAAACCTATATAATTTTATTAACCAATGTTGCCCCAAGAAATTCAATTTTAATAAAAAGAGTGTTCTCTATTTCCTCTCTCTTTGGGTCTGGACAGGCCTGTGACTGCTTTTGCTGATACAGAATGGCAACAGTGATGCAGGCTAGTTCCCTGCAGCCCTTAAACGGCCTGGCAGCATCCACATCTCATTTCTGAGACGCCAACCACCACTCCAAAGTGAGACTACTCTGAGACCACTCTGAGACCGCCTATAATGAGAAGTCCAAGCCACACCCAGGCCCTGGAGGAAGAGAATTAAGTGGAGAGAGAGAGACCAAGGAACACTGAGGCCCAGGAGATGTGAGTGAGGAAACCACTGTGGGAGCGAATCCTCCAACTTCAGCTGCCCCAGCTGATTTCTTGTGGGTCGGAGATTTCTAGACAAGCCCTCCCCAAATTCCTGATCCACAAATCATTGGTAAAATTAAATGATTGTTTTTAACCATTAAGTTTCAGGGCAGTTTATTATGCAATGATAGATCACTGGAACAAAGAGTGAGAATAGTAAATTCATAATGAAGAGGAGCTGAGGAAAGATAATTCAGAAGAGAAAACAGGTGAAATAGGGAAATGTGTAAAAACCACCTCAAGGTGAGAGTTCAGGTAATGAGGATAGTGAGGCTGTCTCCCTAAAACCAGTAGAACTTATAAATTCCCTATTTATTCATTATGCAAGTGCTAATTTACAAGACCCCTACTATTGGGTTGGCCAAAAAATTCATTTGGGTTTTTCCATAAGATGGCTCTAGCAGTGCTTAGTTAGCTTTAACTTTATTCAAAACAATTTGGTTAGACTGTATTGTGACAACTATCATATTGGCATGATTTTTTTAAAAAAACTTATTGAAATTGGTAAGTTTTTGTGTAGCCAGTTTAATAAAAAAATGAAAATATGCAACATTTTCAGCATAATATGCTTTATTACTTCAAGAAAGGTAAAAATACAACTGAAACACAAAGACTTGTGTGGTGTATGGAGAAGGTGCTGTGACAGATCAAATGTATTGACAGTGGTCTGCAAAGTTTCGTGCTGGAGATTTCTCACTGGACGATGTTCCACGGTCAGGTAGACCAGTTGAGGTTGCTAGTGATCAAATGGAGACCCTGAGAACAATCAATGTTATACCTTGTGGGAGATAGCCAACATACTCAAAATATCCAAGACAATAAAGTTAAAGGGGAAAACAAAATATGTGTCTTTTATTTTATGGAAAAAACTAAATGGACTTTTTGGCCAACCCAATATAATTTTGTAGTGGTGCTGGCAAGAAAAAAATGTGGCGAAATAATCTGACACTATTTTTTATATGACCTGTATTTGTAAGAGCTGTGCCTCTACTTTGTCAAGCATATGGAATATAGGTAACCTAATTTGTTAAAGTGCAGTAAATGTTCACCAACATTCAATACAAGAAAGTTCCCATTTATCAGGGGACATTGGGCAACAATTTTTGTTGTAATGGGATTCGACCCTAGAATGGATAAGTAAAGCTTTCCACAGCCATGAATGAAATGGGAGCGAGGAAAGGGAGTATTGCCTGGCTTTGCATATTCTCTTCCTTTTCTCCTTCTCCTACTTGTTCTTGTTCACCATCATTATCACAGAAGCCAGTAACATTTGTTGAGTACTTATTCTATCTGTACACTACAAATCTCTACATGGATCATCTGATTCATTTTTATAACACCATAAGGTAGGTGTCATCTTTATTTTACCAAGGAAGGAAATCAAAGTTCTGTGTATAAAACTGATCGGCTAGAATCATACGGGAGTAAGTGGTAGAGACAGGATTTGAACAAAAGCCTGGCTGATTCCTCAGTATCTTAACTAGTGGGAAGGAGAGAGAAATCATGTTTCATATGTTGTTTAATTTCTATTTTATTTTTATCCTCTTCACATCCATCTGAGATTGGGATTACTATATTCCCATTTTACACATGAAGGTCTGAGTCACAGAAAGGTTAAACAGAGTGTGCACTGTCACACAGCTGTGGTACAGCCAGGATTCAAACCCCAACTGTGAACTCTCTACAACCCCAGGGCAATTAACAGGCTTTTGGAGCAACAGAATCATAGACTCTTGGAACTGGAAGGGGACTTGGCATAATCCTCTTATTTTGCAAGAACTGAAACCCATTCTTATGAAGGTGGGCAGATGAAAGTAGGGAGAAGTGAATGCCACTCATTGCTTTAAACCATTCTCTAAATATCTGAATTGAGGATTCAGCAGTAAAAAGATGTGTTCCTCAGACTAGCAAATAATACAGTACCGTGTGATGGGAGGGCAGTTAGGGACACGGTGATATCACATGCATGCTGGGGGACCCGGGGAAGGCTTCCTGGAAGGAGTGAAGCCTTCACTGTGTCTTAAGGGGGATTAGGAGTTACCAAAGCAGGGATGGCTCAACTGCATTCCGGGCTACAGAACAGCGCATGCAGAGGCCCACGTACGAGATTAGGGCAGTGACCAGACTGAGGATGGGGGAGGGAGTCTTGTGGTCCATGGTAACACACTGGGACTTCATTATGAGGGTACCGAGAAGCCACTGGAGGATTTCGCTGGAGAGTGACATGGTCGTACTTGCAGTTTAGGAAGACCATTCTGGATAGGCAGGTTGTTGAAATAATCCAGGAGACCGATAATTATATTCCAGACCAGGTGGTGGCAGAGTAGGTGAAGGGTCATGGAAAGATTTGAGTCATTTTAAGGAGAGTAATTTGTCAGAACATGACGAGTGATTAAATGGATGCAAAAGAGAAACTGAAATTAAGGTAACACTCAGATTACTGGCTTGAGCAATTCTCTGTGTGAATAGAAGAGAGAATAGAAGGGGAGAAGGAGCAATTCTGGGAAGAAAAGCATAAATTCAGCTTTGCGCATGTTGACTTTGAAGTTCCTGTGGGGCAGCCAAGCAGGGGCATCTTCTAGGCTGTTCTGAAACTCAGAAAAGAGCATAGGACCACAAACGAAGACTTAGGCATTGTTAGGATGGGTGTGGTATTTGAAGTCACAGGCTTAGATTAGTTCTCCCACAGGAGGGAGTATGTAATGCTACAGGAAGGGAAAATGAGAGAAGGTGGAGAGAGCAGTATTGCTGATGTAAAAGAGGAAAGCAGGAGGCAGGGTGCCCAGGACATGTGTGTGCTGATGCTGTGTTAAAACAACTGTGGGTTCAAACCACGAGAGCAAACCTGGCAATGCCCTGGTATTGCAAAACTCACATTTCATTGTTTTTCATGAGGAAACAAAACAACTTAATTTCATAAGGAAATGAAGAGGGCTAATCAGAACCCTGGAGGAGTGCATGGACACACACACATATATATAACAATTTCAAATGTAAAGAACGTTTTTCTTTTCTTCATTTAGACTATTTAAAAATTGAAAGAGCTTTTCCCTTAATCTATTTCCTCCCCCACAGACATACATTTGGGTGAGAAAAAAATCATTAAAAATACTTCTGGAGAGATAATGCTGCAAAAAGCTCTGAGAAACTGAAAAGAATTATAAAAGTTCAGGGCTACATTAACCTCTGGATACCATCATAATCCATCACAAACTTGTTGTTCAAACTCAGTACATGTACACAGTACTTCGTACTTCCCAGTATACTTGGATGATCTCATTAGCCCCTAATGTGGTTGCAATGAGATAGATGGCTCTGGCATCCACGGGCTGTTCCACTGCTAAGAGAAAGTAATAGGCAGCATAAGAGAGGCAGGCAGGAAGTGTTACAGAAATTCAGAAAAAAGAACTATTGCTTGTGTAGGAGGGTGTGCAAAGAAAAAAGGCTGAGCTTTGAAGCGCTAAGAGCACTTACTGAGTGCTTTCAATGTGCACATTACTGAGGTAGACACTTTATTTGTTATCTCATTTGAAGAACTTGGGTGTGTTTTGAGTGATAGGAGTGGGCATTTTACCCAGAGGGAGGTGGAAACTTTGGTATTCATCATAGTGCTTGGCACTAAATACACAATAGCTATTAATATTAAGCTAACCACTAATATTAATTGAATACTTGCTGATGCCAGTGTATGCAATGACCTTTGGTACATGCTGCCACTTTTCAGCCTCAAAACATCTCAGAGAACATGGTATTGTAAGTCTTACTTACACATCAATTCAAGTGAGTCACCCTGGTAAAATACAAATGGCATACTTGCTAAGAATTTCAAAAAGAATGTTTAATAAAGGATATAAGGGGGGCCCCCAAAAGCTGGGGTTATCTTCCAAAGGGCAGGCCCCCTATCACACGGCCTTCCCCCACTAGGCGAGTGTTCCAGAAACCCACCTGTATCAGTGTGCAAGCTGGTGGTGTTCTGAGAAGCTGCACTCGGCTTCAGTGCATTTTTTAAAAAGACTCTTTCAACACGTTTGCCCATTTCATGATGGGTGATTTATGAACACACCTGTCCACACTGCACTGAGTGTTCAGAAGTTTGTAACCAAAAATGGCATCACCCCCATGCCCTACCCTCCCTATTCGCCCAGTCTCGCCCCTGAGAGAATTTTTTTTGTTGCTGTTCCCCCAGATGAAAAAAGTCCTCAAAGGGTAAGATTTCACCAATGTGGAAGCAGTGAAACAAAAAACAGCAGAAGTACTAAAAGGCAAAGAAAATCGACAAGTTCAAAACCTGTTTTGAGCAGTGGAAAAAAGTCTTGATAGGTGTATTGCATCGAATGGAGAGTACTTGAAAGGTGAAAATTTTAAACATGTAAGAGTAAATACACATTTTTAATAAATAAATTCTGGGCTTTTTAGGTCCTCCCTCATATGTTTTTGGAGGCATAGACAATATAAATATGCCCAAGGGATGTCAGGGCACCCAGGACTAGCAAAAACAGGGAGTCACTGCCACGCCTGGGTGTAGATAATTCAAGGAGCATCATCAAACAGTTCAAGCTGAAGTGCAGTAAACTGACCATTTCTTTCCAGATCATAGAAGTTAGGAATTCTAACTTCACTGCTTGTCAACATCTTTACATCAAACTTGTACTGGATGGGTGTTATGTCAGACCGGATGACCACCTCTGCAGCTACTCTGATCAACATTCAGAATGACAGCATTTGCAATACAAGCAAACACTGTGAGGAGCTGGAGAGAGTGGATGGCCCTGGTGGAGCCTCCTTGTGCACTAAATATTGCTAAATGCTGTTTCCGAAAACAGAGTTGCCTTTTTTTCGTTGCATTTTTTAAAGAATATTCAGCCCTGGCTGGTATGGCTCAATGGTTTGAGCATCGACCTGTGAACCAAAGGGTCACTGGTTCCATTCCCAGTCAGGGCACATGCCTGGGTTGTGGGCCAGGTCCTCAGTAGGAGGTGTGTGAAAGGCAAATGATGGATGTTTTTCTCCCTCTCTTTCTCCCTCCCTTCTCCTCTCCCTAAAAATAAATAAATAAAATCTTTTAAAACAAGAATATTCATAATATCTTGTGCTAAAAGTGGACTTGGAAATATGTGCTACTTATTTCCATCAGGTGGTTGCATTGGGTTATTAGAACCCAGCCAGAAACCACCAGCAAGAAGCTGTGATTATAGGAGGATGCAGCTGTTGCTAGAACCAAGAAAGAGCAGGAATGCAGTGAGAGGAATTAATATGTTGACCTTTCCCTCCTCTTGCCCTCTAATCTTCTGTGTCTCCCATTGGCCAAAGCCAGCAATAATGAGATCCCCGCTAAGACCGTCCATGAAGGTCTGTCCTCCAGGGTTTACAGCAAGACAGAAATGGTGGAGCATGAGTCCACCACTGAGTCCACCATGAGTCTATGGTGGAGCACAGCAAGTTTATACAACTAGAATGGAGGAAGGCCAGGCGTCAAAGTCAGGTACACGATGCCTTAGTCACTGCTTTTACAGATTCCTCTGCCATACACATTTTAGGGACTTGGTAATTGTTTGTTTAATGAATGAATTCCCAGATGGAAGTTGAGGAAACCAAGGTTAGGAGGCTACATATCTTGACTTTAGGGACCAGAGCCCTGGCTACCATGAAAGCAGCTATCTTCAGGTCTGTAACCCAATGCTTGCACATTCGACCAAACATCACTCACCCTTTGGAAGTCAAAGGAATTCTGTGCCAATGGGGTTCTGTCACAGCAAAGGTTTATGTGTGAAATTTAATGACTCTCATGTGGGGACACTTAGGACTTAGTGTCAGATTACAGACTCATGGTGCTTACTTGATTCAGTATTTCTAGCACTTGGGATGGATAAGCACACCCTTGAGTCCTTGATCTCTTTCAGGATTCCCACCCCAAACACCCATCACCAATCAACGTAAATCTTGCATTTACTTCAAGAAAGCAATAAGGCAAGAATGTCTCTGTTAAATCCTGAAATAATTGTTACTTAAAATTGACTTCAAAGGCAGGTACCAGCAATATTATCAATGAAAAAGAAAAAAATATTTATCAGTCAGTGTTCAGCCAGGAAAAGAGAACAGCTCTAGTTATTTCAAATAGAAGGACTTTAAATGGGGAATTAATCACAAAGGTTTTGAAGTGTGTGGAAGAGCAAAAGAAGCAATCGACCAGAAGCCCCACACTCTCATTCACAAGTACACGCAGTGCCTAGCACAGTACCTTGCATGTAGTAAGGGCTCAGTTAATGTGTATTAAATCTATGATTAAATATATGGGTGGGATTTGGTCTGTCAATCCAGGAAGACAATTGGTTCTGTTGAAAGCATCGAGATGCCCGTGTGACTCTGATTATTCAATAAATGTGTGGATATGTGGTTTGGCCTTTGGTGGAAAATCGTGTTCAAAGCCATCTGTTTTGTCAAAGAATGATACTCATTAAGTACCTACTAGGTGCTAGGTACTATTATAAGCACTTCTCAAAACACTTTGAAGTATTGATTTAGCCTTTATAATAACCCTAGGATGATGTATTAATCATTTCCCATTTTACAGATGAAGATTAAACTGAGGCAAAAAAGCTTTTAAGTAACACGTCTAAGATCATACAATAATAAAAATAGGAGAGCCAAGCTTCTAGCCACAAAGTCAGGCTCCAGAAGCTGTACTCATTCTCCATACCATGAGTTTCTCCATTGCTCAAGTGATAAAAGCTCAGGGCACCTATCTACCTTTACTTCTCATTTTCCCCATTGCACTCTGGGGGAGAAACCAGCTATTTCCATGACCTCTTTCATCTTCCTTCTGGGCGCATGGAGGCTACATTTTCCAGACCTTCCCCATGGCTATTATAGCTATGTCACTGAGTTCTAGCCAGAGAATGTGAGCAGGGGTGATGAGCATCAAGTCTCTCACACATAGCACTGCCTGTTCTTTCTCATTCTTTCAGCCTGAGGAAAGTGAGCATAGTGAACTTGATGCCAAATTTTGAAGAGCCAGAGCCACCATATGGAAGAAGGCTGGACCCTGAATGTTGGAGAAAAGTTGAGAACCAATTGGGAACATGTGTGTGAGAACTTCAAGAGAACAAGAGATGCCCTTCTATCAGCCGTGTGCCATGTACGTGTTGGAGTTGTTTTGTTATAGCAGCTAGAGTTACCTTAACTGATACATGCATGAATTGACTTGATCTATTGTTCTTTGAGCATGTGTATGGCTTTAGCCCTTGCTTTTCATTAGAATTCCTAATTATTAACATTCTAAAATTATTCAATGCCTAAATAAAGTCCAATTGCCTTTAAGTAGCTTTCTTCCATTCCCATTAGCCACAGTGAGCATCTTTCCCCCAACTTCCTGTAGCATTTTGCTGCCTCTCCCTGTTATATACCCTATTATATCTCCAATTTTGGGTATCTTGTTTTCCCAGTGAGATTGTGAGCTCTTGCTTTTATGCTTGCTGGTCAAGGATCATGTTTATATGCTTTTTGTGTAATTCAGAAGCACATATTATGCCTTGGGAATTTTCAATAAGTATTTGTGGGGGAAATAAATTTATAAGTATATTAGACTAAATGAAATCCATTTTCCTAAAAACAGTACTTCATTGCTCAAGCAGGAAGGCATATAAATGATAATTGACTGCAGTTGGTGTTTTTATTATTCTCTTCACTGATATACACATTCTAACGATTTTTGACAACTGCTTGGAGGAGACAGAAGGCGTACTTATCAAATTCCAGATGACACAAAGTGAGAGGTAATAAATAATGCACAAGAGGACAGAATCAAAACTAGGCAAGTTGGGATGAACCAGATAACATTTAATAGGGATAAGTACAAATTAAGACTTTTAAAACCAGCAGCCCAATTTAATATGGTCGACATCAATGTTTAGGGAAAAACTTGCAGATCTTAATTGGCTTCAAGGCTGACATGAGCCCAAAGTGGTATACAGGACTGTTCATAGTTAGGCTCAGGGCACTGGGTGTCAGCCAAAGCATTAAGGTTGCCAGGTAGAGGCCAACTGGTAGAGGCTCCATCCAACTGGAGGTGGATGGAGCCTCAATTTGGGATAGAGGTGTGAACAAAGTTCCATATTTTAACCTGGGGAAGCTCAGCACATGGCCAATGTTCCCCTGCAGCACTGGTTGGAATGCACTGTCTGAGCACACCATTCAGTGATTTCTGACACTAAGTTGGTGCCAGTGGGGAAGCCTGGGTCCCCTTAAGTTTTGCCTCAGAAGTAGAACCTAGTAAAAAGGTTCGTTATTTTCCTTTTGGTCCCATTCCCCAGTGTTGGGGTCAGAGCTGTCCTTCACTTATGACCCTTAATTTTTTTGAAGATTTTATTTATTTATTTTTTACAGAGAGGGGAAGGGAGGAAGAAAGAGAGGAAGAGAAACATCAATGTGTGGTGGCCTCTCGCACACCCCCTGCTGGGGACCTGGCCCACAACCCAGGCATGTACCCTGACTGGGAATCAAACCAGCAACCCTTTGGTTCGCAGGCTGGCACTCAGTCCACTCAGCCACACCAGCTAGAGCAAGACCTTTAATTTTTGAAGGCCAGAAATGTCACATAGTCTGGGTAAATTTAAGTTTTACCCTTGGGAAAAGGGAGAGAAAGCGGATTACATCTCCTCTGGGCTCACTTGGCACAACTGTCCCAACATCCTCAGATAGATCTGCTTCTAGAAACCCTTACTTCCCAAAATCTAGGATTAAGGTTCTCGTAAGAAGGTTGTGACCTGATTCTTGACACCAGACCACCAAAAAAGCAAATACAATATTAGTCAGTACTATTAGAAGCCTAGCATCTGGAACAAAGTTTCTGCTGTAGTCTGTGTGGTGTCAGACCACACAGGGAGAATTGTTTCTTTTCAGGATACCATGATTTAAAAGTATTATTGGTGTGTATCAAAAGGAAGATGACCAGAATGTTGAAGGGACTTAGAAACCAAATATCTTCTTACTTTTTGCTGGTTCCAGCTCAAGGACTGGAAGGTGTCAGGATGGTGGGTGGGAAGAGAGTGTGGTCCAGGACATCCAAACCGTCTTCAGACGTGTGAGTGGGCTCTGGTGAGGGAAAACTAGCATGTTAGGTAATGTCAGGAGGCAGAACTCGAACCAGTGGGATATAAGCCCAAAATGAAGACTCTTCAAAAGTGGAATACACTTTCTAAGTACATGAGGTTTAAAATGCTTAAGTAAAGATCAGTGACTGCCATAGATGTTTTCACTGTAATTCAAGGAGTAGGAAGTTAGATGAACGGGTTCCCAGGGTCCCATTCGAATCTAATGTTCTAGCATCCAATCAATCTTTAAATTAGAAATGTTCTACAGAATGTGAAGAAAAGATGACCACCTGAGATTATTTTGTAGTTACAATCTGGTTTTTAAAGTGGATATCTCTCTCATCCCCCCAAAAATCAGAACCCATGGGTTATTTAATCTGGGGCATGTACGATGTGAAAAAAGTTTAGTGCTAGTAAGAAGGGAAAGGCCCTCCTCGCGGGCTATGGTAAAAGAAACTTTCAACAGACACCACGGGAATTCCACAGAGTTGTCCAGGTGTGAGAGGAAGGTCGAGGAGGAGGTTAGAAACCCTCTCACTCAATGAGGAGGAATTGCGATGCTGCTACACCTACCTCAGACACTGCACAAGGTGAGCACGTGTCTATTGGGACGAAAGCACGTTTGGTCTTTGCCTCCCTTCCTCTGTGGGTTCTGCAGACAAACATGCCAGAGTCACATTGTTTGTGATTGTCCTTGAAATACTGTTGAGTATCTATGCGTCTTTTTTTCTCTTTGTATGTGTTTCGTGGACTCTTCCTCTTTCTCAAACACAGGAATTCAATCTTTTCATAACCTCGCATCTCATGTGGGGTAAGGGGCCATTTGAAAAGAAAGTCAAGATAATGTGAACTTGGGTGAGGAGACAGTCTCACCTTAAGAACTGGGGGGTGGAGGGTTCTACGTGCTGGGCAACCTGAGAACAGGAGAGTAGGGAGAGAGGTCAAAGTATGTACCCACAAAAGAATAATTCCATCGTTTGCCACCTGACCACCAAGAAGCCCTCCAGCTGCCATCTCCGAGTTCGCCTAGGAGAGGTGTAGTGTGCACCTGCGCCGGAATGCGGGGAGCGGCAGGTCCGGGTTCCCGGACTGTTAGCGAAACAGGTTCCCGCACCTGCGCCCACCTCTCACACTTCCCGCTCCACAGTGGCCTCCCCCAGCCCCACGCCCGGAGCGGTGCTCGCCACGTCCACTCCCCCGCGGCTGCAGCAAAACCCCGGAGCGCGGGGTGGGCGCGCGGGCTGCGCCCGGGGCTCTGGGCATGCTCAGTCGCGCGGGCAGGGCTCCGGGCGCGAGCGGGCGGCTTTAGCACCACGTTCGCCGGCTGCCAAGCGGAGCCGCCGGGCGCTCGCAGGCTTGGCGCGCGCTGCTCGCGGGAGGACCTGCCGCTGCCCGGTGCCGCCGCCTCGCCGCTGCCTGGAGCCATGGCATCTCTCGGCCATCCCGCCGCCTTCGGCCGAGCCACCCACGCCGTGGTTCGGGCGCTGCCGGAGTCCCTCTGCCAGCACGCGCTGAGACGCACCAAGGGCGACGAGGTGGATTTCGCCCGCGCGGAGCGGCAGTATCAGCTCTACGTGGGCGTGTTGGGTAGTAAACTGGGGCTGCAGGTGGTGACGCTGCCGGCCGACGAGAGCCTACCGGACAGCGTGTTCGTGGAGGACGTGGCCGTGGTTTGCGAGGAGACGGCCCTCATCACCCGACCAGGGGCGCCGAGCCGGAGGAAGGAGGTAACTGCCCGCCGGGCGACGCGAGGGGCGCGGCCGGGGTCGCGCGCGGGGCGCTCCCCTGATGCTCCAGATGGAGCTGCCCCGGGAATCTCGGAACCGGCCCCCCCCCCCCCCCCGCCGGCTAGTTCAAAACTTCCCAGTTCGGGGCGAGGGTGTGTATAAGCGAGGTAGAGAGAGAGAGAGAAGCTCCTTGTTCACGCCTCCCTGCAGCTGGCGCAGCAGGGGTGCCTTGGAGAGGACCCGATTGAGTGGGGTTGTGCAGACTCGGGCAGGTGGGTGGGGTGCGGAATCCATCTTACGAACATTTTTATTTGTAAAGATTACAAAGCAGCAAAGACAGTACACCCCAGAGTGTTTGCCAGGGAAGGGCGCTGCTCTAAACAAGCGGGTGGAGGCTGGGCGAGGACTCCAGGGAGTAATGACGCCTGGTGACACTGGACCCCCCAAGTCCTGCCTAGAGCTGGGAGTAGGGCGGGTCAGATGAATTAACGGGGTGTCGGTGCCCACGGACGTAGGATGCCTCAAGTTACTTTTCAGTGGTTGAGAGCGAGTCCGAAGATAGGGACTGGGAAGTGAACGAATACGAGGAGAGTGGTTTGCTGGTGAGCGGGGGTCGAACGTGAGCATGAAATAGGCGAAGTTGAAAAGCTGTGCTAGGCTTTCAATGTGTGCGCGCGCGTCTGTGTGTGTTTAATTAGAAATGGTCGTTTTGCAAATTCCATAGTTTTCATCCTCAATATTTTTAAATTCGTAACAATTAGATCTTTTTGTGTTCTCAAGGGATAGTGACTACTTTAAAATATTGCAGCTGTGAACATGGCCGTGATTGCTTTAGACACAAGGTAGGCTTGTGGGAAGAGACAAATAGGGTGAGATTGGATTTAAAAATGCCATATGGGCTGGGATTTCTCTCTTTGCCCCTGAGAGCTCAGGCTCAAGACTCTGTGTTGCTATTGGCATGAAGTGGCATTGCAGAAAGCTGGTGGTTTCTTTCATATCTGGAGGGTTAGAGGTTTTTTTCTCCTATTTTGCCTTTATTCAGTTCACTTTGCAAATGCCTCATAGAGCATATTCTACACATGCTTCATTGCTTGGTTGATAGAACCTTACATGTTCTGAGGGAAGCATATTCCATTTATTTCTCAATGAGATAATCAGCATTTTTTTCACTGTGGCCTTAGCAGAAAACCAAAAGAGTAACAGGTCTGATTCTCCTAGTTCTTTTATCCCCTTTGCCATGCCTCTCCATCTTTGTCTGTGAGATGACCCACTCTGGTTTAAAGTGGTAAGCATACAACTCCATTTGAATACTTTCTAATGTGTCCTAGGCCATATAGCAGAGCTGTGGTTTGTACTTAAAGGGGTAAAATAGATTTGAAAAGCCCTCTCAAAATAGTACTCATTTAATGAGCATAGTAGTTCAATTTCATGTTAAGAGACTGTCACGTATTTAATCATCCATTTCATTTTATTCCTATAATAAAACCTTCCAAATTTGGGCCTTCCTGATAACTAAAGTGGGCAATAATCTTTCTTCCCTGTCAAATTTTTGAGGCATATATTTTAAATTGAGTTTACTCTTACATCAGCCTGATGGTCCACTGCCAGAGGCCATGTAATGTAGTGGATAAGAACATGAGACTGTATCTAATTCTGTGATGTTGGGAAGTATCTCCTGCCTCAGTTTTCTCATCTGTAAAGTGGACATATACCTACATGATGGAGTTGTTGTAATGAGTGTATTGATACAGTTGAAATTTATAGGACAGAACCTTTTATGAACATTAGTTATTGTTCATTTAACAATGGGTCATGGAAGATTTACATTCTTGAGCAGTCAGAAGTCTCATGTACACCAATGTAACTAACAGGACATTTTCCCGTCCCAGGGTGAAGGGGAGTCATCTTCATGACTTAAGTTCCAGCCTAATCTATGTAGCGCTGCCTCCCAGTTCGAGTTTCCTGCTGGTGTGAGGTCTCTCCAAAAAACACCTTTGCCATTGCGCGTGATCTGGGTCACCAGAGTAACAGACCTTCCGGCCAAGTCAGTTGGGCATGGGTGCTTCTGGAAAGCAGGCCAGGCAGGGTGACCAGCTCTGTTTGAACTCTTTCAGAGCACCAGGTCTCATCCTCAGTGGTGTTAATACATGCTTGTTGAGTGACTGAATAAATGAGTGAATGAAATGCTAATTAGCTAATACCAACAAGCTGATAATAATTAAGGCCCTTGTTGGAGTGTTTTTAGGTATATTTTTAATGAGACACCTGCCTCTCTGCCTGTGAAATTCCACAGCCAAGCATTATTTTCAAATTATTATCATTGATCCCCTTGCCTACTGTCTCCTCACTTTCCAGTCCATTCTCCATATGTGGCCAAGCTGGTTTTCCTAAAACTCAAATCTGATCCTGTCCCACCTATGATTAAAAGTCTTGAGGGGCCTTTAATGACCTTGACAAACCCATTGAGCTTAGTTCTCTTTGCTCTTCCAGCTTCAGCTGCACCTCTGACCCCACCCCAGGTGCCTCAAGCTCACCATGGTGTTGCTTTTCTGGGTATGCGTTTGTCCTTTGCCTGGGATGCTCTTCTCCCCTCCTCTCCTCCACTTTACCTCATTGTACTCGTGCTTCAGTTCTTCGTTTACTATTCCCATTAATGTTATTAGCAAATCTTTATTGGGTGCTTGCCATTTACCAGACATTCTGCCAGATTTATGACATGAATTTCAATGCGTGCTCACATCATCCCTTTAAGCTCAGTATAGCATTATTCCTATTTTAAAGTTAATGAAATTGAGACTTAGATTAAATAAATTGGCCAAGGTTGTATAGATTGAAACCAGTGAAACCATGATTTGAACTCAGGTTTGTAGGACTGTAAAGCTCTAGTCCCAATCAGTGTGATATTAGATATCACTTTCCCAAACATGAGATTCGTTCTCCTTTGACGAGTGCCTATAACCAACCCTTTGTCCTCCATTTTATGGTACTTATCACACCACATGGTAATTGCCTGCTTACCTTTCTGTATCTCCCACTATTAAGAAAATTGTGAGGGCAGGGGTCATGTCTGCCTTGTTCAACATTTTATCCCCAAGGCCTTGCACACAATAGCCATGCAACAAGTACATTTTTGAGCAAATGTGTCGGCGATTTTAGACCAACCTAGTTTTTCTTCATCGTGACATAGCTGGTGTTTTGCAAGCATTCCCACGCAGTAGAATCCCAAAACTTTCATTACAAGTGTAGATGTTTCTCTTTCTCTCCCTTTCCCTATCTCTCCCTTTTGTTGTTGTTTTGTTTTAATAAAATCGCTGAGAATTTTCTCCTTAATCAAAGCATCATGTTATGTTTAACGACTTTTCTTCTTCCTTGGAAGAAAGGATTGAGAACAGAACTTCTTCGCCACAGTCAGGCCTCCAGAGGTTAGTAGATCACAGGTCCTGTCTGCAGGAAGCTTGAGTTTTAGTGAAGAAACTGCCTATCCAGAAAGTCAGCAAAGGTTAATTGTCTAATAACTTTGTATCTCCAGGCATATGAATATTTTAATATGTTTAATACTTTGGAAATAAATACATTAGCCTTGGTAAACCAATCACATTTTAATTGATTCCAACTCACTTTTTGGAGAGAAAGTCAATTTCTAAATGTCAGAGTCCTATAAACAAATATCTAAATACTGAAGTAAGATAAGTGACAGGGTGTGAGGATTTTTTTTAAACTAAAAATTTGAGATAGATTATACCTGCCTGAAGTACCAAATTTAAAAGGCACAAGAGGACATGCCTCTGGAAATTATGCCTCACTCTCCATCCCCCCACTCTCGTACCTGACTACTCAGTTCCTTTCTGCAGAGGCAACTACTAATGACATTTGCTTCACTTTCCTTCTAGAAGGTTTTTAGTGCCTAATACATGACCATCTGACAAAGCTTACGCAGGCAGAACTGTGAAATAGATCCTGTGCCCTCTCGCCCTTCTTTCACAGCTCTTCTGTCCTTTCCCGGGTACCAAGTATTAGTGTCAGATACTCCATCCAAGGGGAAGAACACACAAACTCATCCTTACAAAGTGATAATGGCTTTAATTACCCTTTCCCAGAGCATTTGCATCATTAGGGACCTCTTAGGAAGAAAGCAGTGTCTAGCACAAGGTAATAAATTTCCAAAGTAGATTAGACATGGGGTGGGGCATAAGGGCATAAACGGAAGGGATGAACAATACATATTTGGATAGAAAGTCCCCTTCTTAAGGGGACTTTCATATTTTGGTCCTACATATTTTGGTCCTGGAGCCTGAGCAAAAATCCACTTCCTAGTAATATTTGTATTATTTCTTCTTTGGTCAGGAAAAAAGCATAATTGTGCTGATCCTAGAGACAAGGTGAGCATCAAGATCATGTCTAATGACTAGTTAGCATGTGGCAAGTTGTATGTGTGTGTGAATCCCAAAAGGTGGTACTTATCATTATTAAATCTATTTAAAAGACAACAAAACTGAGACTTAGGTAACAAAGGTTAAATAACTTGTCCAAAATCACATAGCTAATAAGTGACAGATCTGAGGTCTTCCTGAGAATGTGAAGGTCATTTTTGTTTGAAGTACTTATTTCCAGTTGTGGTTAATCATTATAGAACATTAAATCAATATATTAAAGTAGCATAACTAACCGAATCTCATTTTACACATTAACAATATAGGATCTAACTTGGATATTAACCAAGTGAATTATTTTACTTCCATTCTCTAGGTTGTTTCCATTTTAGTTAAAAATAATAATTCAGTCATTTACCTGAAACCCCCAAATTGCCTGGGCACAGTTGTACATAGTTGTGTCTTACTTACCAGAAGACTGGATGACTGCTTTTTTAAATACACATACTTCCTTAAACTGCTGTGTAACTTCAGGTGAGAAAACTACCATGAGCTATAGTTAGAAATCACTTTCTCACCAGCATGGAAAGGGAATCTGCTGGAGGCTCCTCACACAGCAGCAGATTAGTGCTCCTTGATAAATGGTCCCCTCCAGCCGGTGAGAACAATTGCTGCCTTTCGGCTTATTTTTCAGCTCTCCTACATGGCCTTAGCAATAAGCATTTGCAAATTGATGTCTCTTGAAAACTGGGATGCATCCAGTAATGTAATCTATTCCCATGCAGTTGATCTTGAAAGCCTTGAAATAAAGAACATGATGAGTAGGGAGTAACTTCTATTAGATACTATTAGCGAAAATGAGCTTTCTGCAGGGATTCCTAGAATCATTAGAGAATCATTATAAGACTAAGGAGGCAGGGATGGATCTCTTGTAATTCAGATATGCTGGAAAATTGGTTTTGCATGTTTTTTATTTCTTAATGAGCTCGGATTTTTTCAAAATTAATTTTATTATAGTAATGGTAGGTATCCATCTGTTAATATAAACCACAACACACAAAAATCTACTTAAGATTTTTCAACAAATAGATTTACTTTCTACTGTCTTTCATCATAAATTAATTATTCATGGCCTCTTATGAACCTCAATATAAATTTGGAGATGCAGGTTTAAAAAGTGAGTTGTGGTTATTATTTATTTTATGGCGTTCATTATTAAAATCCGTAGCCACTTCAGAAAGCCCAGTTTTCTGACTGGAGATCTGGACATATGTTACAGTTCATTCCCCCATGAAGACAATTGTAACCAAAGGTAAAATAACTGAAATCTAATGAGAGAGTGAAAAGTTTCATTTATATCTTCAGCAGAACACAGTGTGTTCATTGTTCACCCCAAGTGGTCAATAAATATTTATTTATTGTAACGAAGTCCCTGATGTTTCATCAAAATGCTCCCCTGATCTCTGAGGCTGGCTTTCATTGCTTTCTCTAAACTGGTATTAGGTATTAAATTGTCAGCGTCCTTAGGCTCATTTCATAATCAGGCACTTTTCTTTCAAATGGACTGGCAGATTCGTAATCTCAAACAACAAATTCCATTAAAAAATGCATGTATGTAATGCCATCTTAAGTTCACTTCGTCGTTGTCAAATAATTTAATATTTGAAACTGTGCAGTGTCTTCCTGAAGCTGAGTGCTGCAGAGGCAGTGGCATCACGTGGAAAGGAATAAATCACCAGGCTTCGTTTATTTATTTTTTAATTTTTAGTTCATGTGCTTTGTTAACCTACACACAATTACTTGTCCTCAAGTTCGTCCAAGCAGTAGGTCAGACAACAGTAGCTGCAATAATGGCTGGCAGTAAAAACTCCAGCACCACATTCATATGAAGGGCACCCCCAATGAAGGCAACTCATTTTGCCATTTTCATTCACTTTGTAGTATTTCGGAACAGCCGGCTTAACCTTCTTTCTCTTATGCTTATTCTTCTTGGGAGTGGTATAAGACTTCTTTCTTCTCTTAGCACCATCACGAAGTTTCAGCACAAGATGAAGAATGGACTCTTCTGAATGTTGTAGTCAGACAGAGAATGTCCATCTTCCAGCTGCTTGCCAGCACAGATCAGTCTTTGCTGCTCAGGAGTTCTTTCCTTATCCTGGACCTTGGCCTTTACATTTCCTATTGTATGTGAGGGTTCAGCTTCGGGAGTGATGGTCTTCCCCATAAGGGTTTTCATGAAAATCTGCATCTTGGTGGCAATTTCACTGCAGATGGTGGATCAGAAAGGAAGAAAAATCACCAGACTTTAAAATGTCTAGATCATCCAGGCAGATATGTCCAGAGAAATCAGCGCAACAGAGTATGAAGATAGAAGTACAAAATATTACAGGGTTGGTTTGATTTTTCCCAACAAATTCATGTGGGCAAATGTGACTTAGTTATATTAGCAAATTAAAGAAAAACAACTTTTAAGCACACCCCTTTTTGCAGCTGGATGGTCATATAGTGGTAAGTTCTCATTCAAGTGAAGGTGAACACATCAATATTTTTCTTGATTTGAATATGTATAAATAAATAAACCTTTGCTTCATTTAAAAATTTACCTTAATTCCTTTGTTCTTATTTTGTTTAAAAATATTATAGTTTTCTAATTTGCTTATCGCAGTAATTATGAGTGCCATGATTGCATTAAAATTACTGTGCTCTTTAAAGGTGAAGGAATAAGAGTTGTATCACTCATACATGTTTGTGCATTCAGCAACTGTCTACTACCTGCCAGACTCAATGTTTGGAGCTGGGGAGATGTAAATGAATTAGATTTGACTGTTGCCCACAAGGACCTCACAGTCAGGGAGGTAGACTGATGGCAGACGCTCACAGAGCAAGAGGACTGGTTTCACGACAGAGCTCTGTCTGGTGCTATGGAAACTGCAGTAAGTGTGTCTGACCCATGCCAGGACTCCTCAGAAGAAGCAGCTTTTGAGCTAGAAGTAACCAGGGGAAGGCAGAGAGGGGCCTCCTTCGGAGAGAGAGAGCATTATCAGATAGGATGAGGGTGATAGTACAGTAAGGACTCTAATCTCATTAAGGTTGGGAAGGATGAAGGATTGAAAAAAGCCCTCCCATACCCTCTCAGATCTCTGAGATTTTTGGATACCCAGGTCCAAGTTCACCAAGAGAACCTCATCTTTAACTGTATTTCCTGTTTTGGGCCTAGAGAGATTAGGGGCCTAGCACACCTCATTCCTAACTGTACTCCCATCTTTTCTCTTCTTGCCCGCTCCATAAGGGTCTGGCACCCCTTCCATGATTCTTCACTAGCACAGTCTGGAACGGTGTAACCAACCCTGAGGTGGACTCCAAGTTTGAGACTCATTTCCTGAGGTTGTAGAATGATGTCATTGGACTGGACAGTAGTATTTCCCCTTTGGTCACAATTTGCCACATTAGGGCATGTCAGGCAAATCTGGCATCTGTAATATGTAGGTATACAGTTGACCTTTAAGCACTGGGGGAGTTAGAGGGGCTGACCCCTGAGTGGTCGAAAATCCATTTATAACTTTGACTCCCCCCAAACTCAGTCATCTCTCAGTGTCTGCAGGGGATTGGTTCCAAGATGCCTGTGGATGTCAAAATCCACAGATGCTTCAGTCCCTTTTTTAAAATGGCATACAATAATGCATATAGTCAGCCCTCTGCATCTGCAGATTCCCAGCCATAGATGGAAAATACTGATCTGTGGTTGATTGAATTTACAGACGCAAAACCTGGGGATACAGAGGGCCAACTGTATATTTATTGAAAGAAATCCACATACAAGAAGACCCACACTGTTCAAACCCATGTTGTTCAAAGGTCAATGGCAGGCAAGGGAAACTATTTTCTATTTGATATTGAAATGTATTTTATTCACAAGTCTTCATCTTGTCAGTAGACATCACTGAATCTCACACTAATAAATCAAGTGCAGCCTAAATTAAGCGTGAACCTGTAATTATGGGTTGCATTTTGTACTTGCTAGAAAGCAGCATGGTAGGGATAGAACACTGTTCTAGGGGTTAGGGAACCATAGTTTGGGTTTTTTTTTAGTGATATGGTGTAATATTCATTCCAGCTGGGAGAGGCTATGCTTTCGCTTTGGAAACACAGGGTGTGTTTGGGGTGGACATGGAAGGTGAGAAGGAAAAAAGGAGATGGGGAAAATGGAAGAAGAAATTATGATAACTTATGTTCACAATGT
Source organism: Artibeus jamaicensis (assembly GCF_021234435.1). Lineage (NCBI taxonomy): Eukaryota > Metazoa > Chordata > Mammalia > Chiroptera > Phyllostomidae > Artibeus > Artibeus jamaicensis. The sequence continues at coordinate 30,856,952 of NW_026522025.1, read as the reverse complement.
GGGATTATGGCTTGATGAATAAAAATATTGAATTTTATTCAGCCTAAGACATTATACTTATCCTACTTAATTAACCAGTTGTATAAACTCATGCCTTACTAATGATAACCCATTATGAAATGAAGTTGAATTTGCTAACTCTATTTCAAAAGCCCTGCTTGCTCAGCTAATTATAGCTCATCTAATAAATAACTTTTCCTGTAGAAAACTTTAAGTAAAAGTCATTGAAAGAGCATGAGTCCTAGACCCACAGAATTTCTACCATCACACACCACTTTCGTCAGTGTATCCTGCTGGATGTTTCTGTGGTCAATTTAAATCAGTGGCTCAAAGGAATGAAGAGCAAGTGGGAACAAGTTATGTGCTGTAAGTTGTGTTTTTCTGTTGTAACTAAAAGGTTCAACTTGCCCAGGGCAGTTCTTGCTTATAAACCCACCACACATGTGCTGATTTCCATTCCTGGAGCTAAAATTGAGTTCCATTTTCAAGTCAAAAACTTTGACTTGGGTCTTCCAAAATGCGTAAAGTTATGTTTCTGAGTGAACACAAAAAAGTAAAAGATAACTGTTTCAATGTCAGCTTTCTGTAGTAAGCTCTGCACAAATTAAATTGTGAACACAAGTTTGATGTAATTCTTTTAAACTTGCACATAATGCTTGTGGTAAACATAGACATTTTTAGCCTGAAATGACTAGGAAAACCTGGAATTAATTAAATTATCTTGTTGCAATTATAAGATAATAATAGAAAAAAATTCATTTTATTTTCTTAATCATTATTTTTTTAGTCATAAAGGAACTTTCACTTTATGAAGAAAGAACAATATAACTGCAGTTTGATGTCATATTTTAGGCCATTTGTGATGTAAATGTACTTTACAGTTCAAGAGGTTTATGTGGAGAAATTGAAACCTAGTGCTTTATTTTGGGATACTCAAACCATTTTGCCCTTGCTTTTGGTGACTCCTCCTGCAGGTCCCTCAACTTCCAGCTCCCCTTTCTCTGAGAAAATGGTGGTAAGGAGAGGGACCCTAGTTCAAAGGGGGACTGACCAGAGATAAACTGCCATTTGACTCTGAATGGAGCACAGCTTCAAAACCAGTTTTTTTGTATGGTTGTGTTTCCTGTGTGTTTTCAGATTGCTGCTTTCCACCGCTATAGTGGGGTCATGAAATCAGTTTAGTGGATCAGGACCAGCTCGTTCATTTTTAATGCAATAGAATCAATAGAAAATGTCATAGTTGGCTCAGTACTGTTTTATAAAACTCTTTTCATTTGTATACAAATGTGTTTGTATGTGTACTGATTGGGTATGTAAAATACATTTGTTACTCTGGCTCATGGGTGAGAAGAAAACCATGAAAAGCCTTTCAAACACATGGTGCCACTTGGCTTCTCCATAGAAGTTCTAGAGGGCCATGCCCATTTCCCAGCATGCCTGCGTGTTCTGGGAATCGTGCTCAAAATTGCAAATGTTTCTTTAGCATATCAGGTCATGCTTGATTTCTGCTTGCCTAGGTTCACTCCTTACAGTGGTGATATCCTGGCCATTTGGACCCCTGCCCATCCAGCAAAAAAAAGAAGGAAAGAAAAATAAAGGAGGAGGAAGATGGTGGTCTTTATCATTTGCTAGAAACTGATTCTAACTCTGCTTCTTTGGTGACATTCTAAACCAATTAAAGGAAGATTACATTGATTAAGACAGGAAAGCATAGTTTCCATCTGAACTTGCATCTTTCTTCTTTTTTTTTTGAGGGTCAGTGCAAGGGAAGCAGCACATCCTGAACCCCACGCCCCCTTGCTTCAGGATGGGTTGCGTTCTTACATCTTTCTACCAGCAGCCTGCGGGTCCAGGGTCAGGATTTGGTGATGCGCACTCTTGGAATCTGGGTGGAAACTCAGAACATTTTTTTGTTGTTGTTGTTTAAAGAAACCCAGAATGTGTGAAAAACACATAATGTGCTAAAACAATTATAATGTTTGTCATTCTCAGACCACACTGCCTTTAGGCCTAGGAAGGGACCTTGAAAAATACTGTTTGTATCATATCTCTTTACACTTCTGCAATACTAAATAGGTGGAAATCCACCGCTAAGCCTTTACAGGAGAACGCCCGAGGGAAATTCAATTTTTTTCCCCAGGTAGCCTATTTCAGCTATATTTGATGGTGATAGTGCTCATCAAGTGTGAGACATTTAGACTGATGTACAGGTTGTGGTTCATTCTCACAGTGTATTTGACTGGTTATAACGAGTGGGTCTGTGGCTGCGGGGAAACAGCATCAATTTTCAGTGTAACCCCCTTTCCATAGCCGAGCAGCCATTACTAAAAGTGGAGTGCACTCCTTCACACGTGCTCTTTTGGCCCCTGTAGAAGGAGTGGTTTGAAGATTTTGGTAAGAGAGTTTAATGACTGGCAAACAAGGTGTGGCTGTGACTGGAGAAATTGTGAGTTTGTAGGACAAGGGCTCGGAATTGTGTGTCTTGGAGCTATACTTGCCTGAGGTAAAAATGGGGAGTGAGATTGTCATGTCTGTGTCTGCATTTTTCTTTGTGAGCACTGAGCTGGATAACCGAGCCCTCTGAGTGGTTTGCAAGAAAAATGAGGATTAATATTGTTCTGAACTGGACTCCAGAGAGAAGCTTCTTAGGGAGGGGGAGGGTGACAGGGATTTACATTAGAGCATTTTCTTGAACTTAAATGCAGAAAAACATACAAGATCTAGCTTGCTGGCCTCAGCACGGCCGAGAGCTCCATTGTGATCTGGTACACACTCCCTGAAACACTTGCCTGCCCTGAGGTCAGCCTGATGACTGGGAATTCTGCAAATGTGACAGCTACCATCCTTTGGCCTGTTTTTAAAACACACACACACACACACACACACACACACACACACTCACAGAATTTATATTCATTCTAAGTAAGGTTTGGATAAAATCAGTTTTCTCACAATACCTGCCTTGTGAATGATGCCTGGTAGTAATGTGGGTCATCAAAAGTGATTAGAGGGGTTCTTGAGTTACATTGTCTTGGTGGGTCACTCCTGGGCCAGGAGAAAAATATTTTACATAAAGTGCACTTTTTCACTGTACTCTTTCAGTCTGTGGTCACCTCCATGTTGCCCTCCCTTCCTCTTCACCCTTTTCTGGAGCTGTCAGTGGAAGAGAAGGAGAGCAGGCAGCTCCTGGGCCTTCCCTACCCTCCTCTGCTCACCTGTTCGTGGGTGTTCCTCTAACACCATGGATTTTTTTTTAGCTTTATTCTTTTTTTTTTAAGATTTTATTTATTTATCTTTAGAGGGAAAGGGAAGGGGAGGCTGAGCTTTATTCTTTTTTTAAAAAATTTTATTTAGTTATTTTTCAAGTACAGTTTTTTGTCTATTTCTCCCATCCCAGCCTCCCCCGCCCCTTGCTCCCCACCTCCCTCCCATTTCCACCCCCCTTAGTTCTCATCCCTGTGTCCTTCCTATTTGTTCCTCCAAATCCCTCCCCTTTTTTCCCCTTAACTTCCCTTCCTTCTCCCCTCTGGTCACTGTCCCCTTGTTCTCTATTTCAGTGTCTTTGTTTTTTTTTTTTTCTGCTTGCTTGTTTGTTCTGTTGTTTAGCTTCCTGTTAAAGGTGAGATCATATGGTATTTGTCTTTCAGCACCTGGCCTATTTCACTCAGCATAATGCTTTCCAGTTCCATCCATGTTGTTGCAAAAGGTAGTAGCTCCTTCTTTCTCTCTGCAGCATAGAATTCCATTGTGTATATGTACCACAATTTTTTGATCCATTCATTTACTGATGGGCACCTAGGTTGCTTCCAACTCTTGGCTATTGTAAATTGTGCTGCTATGAACATTGTAACACCATGGATTTATCCTTACATTCTGGGTCTGCATTGCAATTGTCAAATTAAGACTTTCAACTCAAAAGTGGATCATGAAGTCCACCTAGTGGGTCACTCCATTTTTTATTTGCTTTTTTGTAAATGAACTAGAATCAAACTGAAAAAATTGCAATATCAGAGTGCATTCATTACTTGTAAGACAGCCAGGGTTTTTTTGTGTATGTGTATGTGTGTGCGTGTAACCTTTGTCCCTTTTATACACATACATGCACATACCTGTTCCCTTGGGCGTTGCAGATTCCAGTGCAAAGTGTATTTCTTACTGTGCGTCATTGTCATTGAAGTCTGCTTATCTAGGAGACCAAGATAAAACTTACATAAATGCTATCTTTAGCTTTTGTTGACAATCTTTGCCAGTTGTTGCAGCAACAGTTGAATTTTGGTGTGTGTCAGTGTCTGAGACACTTGACTTTTATTGAGTAAACAGACAGTTTGGTCTCAGACACTCCTTTTGTTACCTAGCAGGAGGGTAAAGCCACCTGTCTCAATGCAGCAAAATGCAGGAAATGGAGAGGAAGAGAAGGAAAGTGAAGGGTGGAAACATGGTGAAAAATAGGTGGGAAGTCTCAGGCTCTTTTCAGTGAATAGACATTTTCAGGTATGAAGGATTCCCTTACATAAATGTAATAGAGTATTTACATATGCTTAGAAGTGATATGTTCATTTGTAAACCAAATTATGACATTGTGTTATTACAGCCCAAGATGGCAGCTGTTCAGAAAGCTGAAAAGGGCCATATCAGACCCCAGAACATGTTCATGTTTTGTTGACCCCAGCCTCATTTCTCCCGACTCTGCATACCCGTGCTCCCCAGGATCTGCCCACTTGCATCCGACTCAGCTCGCTCCATTCCCCAAGTCCATGGTCACTTGAGGTGTCACATTATCTCAGGCACTTCAGTCATCATCATCATATCCCCAGCATGTGCACCTCTCTCACAGAGCCTGGTATCTAGAGACACACGCTCTGAAACTGGCTCTGGAGGCAGTCTGACTCCTGTGCCACACTCCTTGAGCTGTACTTCTTCTTTCCTTGTGTGTACCCTGCGGGGTGGAAGAGGACAGCTGTGAATTCAAATCGTGGTCTCACTGCTTATTAGCTGTGTGGTCTTGAGTAAGTTGAGCTTCAGTTCATCATCAGTAAAAAATTGACATGGTTTTGACTGTCCTATAACTTAGTTATGATGATTAGAAGCATTAAATATGTTAAAGTGCCTATCAGTACCACGCAAAAGTAGCTCTTCCGTCTGAGGTCAACCTTCCTCTTTCTGCTGTTATCCACTTTGCTGTTCTAGAGGGCAGTCATTCAAATCCCTAAGGATCAAGGCTGTGATCTTGCTACTTTCTCTCCCTTGGAAACTGGAGATCTCTATCCCTTTGTCTGTGTGGCCTTGCTGCCTGTGGCCTGCCCAGACCTTGAGACTCTGCCCAGCAGTCGGGATTCGTGGCTCTTATATTTTGGACTCCTGTGCTCTACCTGGGGGGTTGGCCACATGCTGGGGGGTTGTTTAGCATCTGCTTGAGCCTCAGTGCACAGTCAGGCCAGTTCCCCAGCACCCGTACTACCCTAAAAGCAGATCTAATGTGGGCACTGGCCTTCTCTCCACCTCACCTTTTTAGGAGTAAGTCATCACAGTCATCTGAATCACCTTCTCTATCATTTCTCTTCATACTTCTACTCTTCTCAGTGAATGAATACTTATAGAATGTTTGCCTTTAAACTTATCATTGATCTTGAACTGGTTGTTCACAGGTGCTTAGGTTTGAATTCACATTTCTAACTTTACCCATTTAATATGTTTTCCATTTTTAAGTACTTTAAAAATTCTTCTTACATTGCAAGGTGCAATTCCACCTGGACTTCAGTCTTGGTTCCACTTCTCAGTTATATCACCTTGGGCAATTTACAAGTTTCAGTTTCCAGTAAAATATCTTTCTGCCTGCTTCCCAAGGATATTGGACATCAAAGTGTTCTGAGTACTGTGATGCCCTATATAAATGTGATTACACCAGTAACATTGTTGCAACAACTGCTAGATTGTACGTAATGGCAGTAGTAACATTATTATTTATGGACTGGAGATGGCCAGCTTATTCTTGATGTTCCTGACTGACTAGATATGACCAGTGTCCCTCTAGCTATTATTACTAAGCTCTGAAAACCCTTTGAGAGGGGCCCTGATGGAAACAGGCTACTCTTAGAAAGCTTCATCATCTCTACAGTCCAGATCTTCCACTTATTAGCAAGGTGAACTTGGGCAAATAACCTTTGGGTATAGTTTTGTCATCTGTTAAGAAAGAATAACATGACTTTTACTCATCCAACAAGCAGTTATCGTTGAGTGCCTGCTATATATAAAACTAGTTAAGTAAAAAATGTGACACCCACCCTAATGGATCCTACAATGTAATTGTAGAGAGAAACATAAAATAAATAATCACAATTGTACATGTAACTTGAAAACAGCCCTAAGTGCCATGAAGGAAAAAGATGACTTACCTCAGAAGGTTGTAAAGAATTAATAAGAGACCTTAACTAGAAAGGCCCTTGAGCATTAGTTCTTAAATAAGACTTCTTCTTAAAGAGTAAGCAATAAATGCTTGTTGACCACACAATAAATAAGTGGCCTAATGTGGTGTTACCAGGGACCCTCTCTCTCAGACAGTGAAGAGGTAGGTTAGCTTCGAACAGGACCTGAACTAGAGTCTTAAAACTTCTATTTAAAAGCTGTGTAGTTGAGGTTTTTGCTGTGGACTTCAGGATTCCCATCCATAAACTGGGGATCACACTGCTGCTATTCAGCCTCTGTTGTGCTGATGTTTAAATAAAGAAATGAATGTGAAAGCCCGCTGTAAGGATCATAGTTGTGGGTATTACGTAGTGGTTGCTTCTAATTGCTAAGCTCAGCACCCATTAGGAATTGGGCCACAGACCACCTGCCATGACAGCTAGAGATGGGTCCCTGGACCCATGGTCTTCTACGGAAGCCTTCGAACTGACACTTGGCAGCCCCCATCCTGCCTCAGGTGGCTCTCAGGACTCTAATAGCAGGCTCTACAGAAGTGGCACAGGGTGTGCCTGGCTTTTTTCCCATGTTAGGGGACTAGCTAGTTTATGGGACTCCTCGAAAAGAGGCCTGCTGCTATGAGAGACTTGGGAGACTAATCATATCAGAATGCGCACTGTATAAGTAGAGTTTGGGAGCGAGGTAGGCTCTGTGAACACACGTGACTACCACTTCATCGTGTGCTGTGTGTGCTGCTTTGTTTGTCCTGCTTCATCTCGCCCATACACTTGCCCCCATTTTACAGATGGGGAAACAGATGAGCAGAGGTGACACAACCTGCCTAAGGTCAAAGAGTTACTAAGTAGTGAAGCTGAGATGGGGAGCCAGGTCTTTCTGATGCCCAAGCCCAGGCATTCGACCAGCATACTGCAGAGAAGGCACAACCAGCAGGCCAGTCACTAGAGAATTTGAGACCGTATGGATACAAATACCACAGCCACAAGCTTGATGCCATCAACGGACAGCTGTCCCATCTGTTGGTGAGGGCACCAAGAAGATTGTGAGACAAAGGCTTTTCCTTCTGAAGACAGGGTTTCAGCTTAGCAACGACTCATCCCTGTATCCCTCATCCATGAGGCTAGCCCAGAAATCTCCCCACCAAGGAGAACATAGAGGGGCTGGCCAGTATCTCCAGCCATGCTGGAGCTTAGTCTGGGCTTAATATTTGGTGGCAGGGTCCCTTGCCAAATAATTAAACAACCAATGGAGAACCTTGACCTTAATTTGTACACACCAGAGAACATGCTGAGTAAGTCTGAACAGGAATCCTGGAAATGGCCCCAGTTCAAGGTGCTCCCTGGCTCTTTGGAGTGGAAAACAAGAGTTAATCTTATCCATATACTTACACTTAAGTTTTTCTCAGTCTCCCCAGAGTGTAATCAGGTGAAAATTACATGAAAAATATATACACAGATTGTCACTATTCTGAACATAGATGTTACCCTAACTCTGTGTGTTTCTTAGTTGGTAACATAGACCCTCTCCAAGTCAAAAGACAAACTATATTACAAGCCACAATATCAGGAATAACAGAAGCAAGCTGCACCTTGTATAATTCCTGTCCACCTGTGTGTTTGAGGGAGTGGGGATGCACAGAGTATGCCTAGATGCTGTTCTCCCTGTGTCTTAGAGCAGGGAAGGTAGGATAGCATGCCTGGCTTTGGGTCCCAGATCCCTTAACCTCAGAACCAAGACACTTAACTCTTGTTGAGTTGGCTAAACCCTTAGCTTCTTACCCTTCCTCTCTCTTCAGTCTTGCTGTGGGGACCAATGTTACCCATATTTAAGAGAAATCAGTGTACTACCCATGTTGTTGCTCTTGTTTGTCCAGCTATTTTGCTCACATGAATATTCCCTCTCCCCTCTGGAGAGGACTAGAGTGCTGCCCCATGGGTTCCTGCCTCTGCATGACCTTGGATCCTGCCACAGCTGCCTGGACTTCTACCCACCCAGCATGTTGTTCTGTGTGCCTCGGTCTAATTTTGAGGTTCCCTTCAGGACCCCATGCAGTGTGTGAAGCACAATATATAACAGCAATAATAAGATCACCTATCATGTATTTATTGTGCTTCAGCACTTTAAATTTATTATTCTTACCAGTTGTCTCGTTCCTGTTCCAAGCTCTTGGAGCACTCTGGCTATTAGCAGAGGAAACGAAAGGACCCCTTGATCACTAGGTCACTGGATAAAAGCCTGATCATTTCTGCTGTTGACCTTGCTCTGATAATGACCCTTCTTCATTTCATATGCTGAAGTTGTGCCCTGGTCCCATTAACTGGTTTATGTCTTGACCCCCTTTGCTGATATTTTTGCCTAGATCCCTCCACAAAAGACCTCAAGGGTGACCTCTAGTCCTTATGTGAGAGAATCCCTGAAACTTACTGCCATGCTATCTGGGGTCATGTCATGCCAGCCCTCTCATATATCTGCTCGGAAAATGCATCAGGCCGAACACCAGCCTGCCTTTTGCTGGGGTCAATTCATCAGTCTGGTTGCTTTTGCTGGGACCTTTGATGCTGGTGTCATTCTGACTCTTCTTCCTTCTGCCCACACTTGGAACCATCCCTGGTCACTGGCCTTGCCCTGGGAGACCATTCTGCTGACTGGAACTCAGACGCAGTATGTGCTCATATGTTTTAAAATATGTATTAGGTTCCACTTATTAGGAAGTTTGGGATAAGGTGACTTGACTACATAACCTTAATTTTCCTTCTCCTTCCCCACCTCCTCAAATAATGAGCTATCAATTAACTGCTACTTTTCTGGCTCAATTTAATAAATTTGTTCATGAAATTTCTCAGTAAATCAACTTTAGTATAGTTTAATAAATTGGCTTTTGCTGGTAGAAAGGTAATCTTACTGTGTTTAATTAGACAAATTAAAAAGCGATTATCTCAATTGTCAAAACTGTTTGTATAGATTTCCTGTGTTTTGTGCTGTTTTTTTTGGTAGAAGAAAAATCATTCACATTATTGTAATTCCATATAGTTCAACAGTAGAACAAAGGAAGTGATGCAGGTCCCTTAGCAGAAAGGTCATTTGAGTCATTAGAGGGGACTTGCACCACGTGGGACTTAGAGCTGCCATTGATGCACGGCACATTTCTCCAGGTTAGGACACCACTCTCTTATGCAGATGTTTTTCACGTGAGTATTTGCACTCAAGGAGCGCCATAGAGAGACATTCACTTATAAACAAAGGCCAGTGGTGTGAGAAGGAAATGAATCCTTCGTAGAACTCTAAAAGAAACCAGATTCTCAGAACCTCTCACTCAATTCCTGCCATTCTTTATCTTTTAGAACAGACGTGATTGAGAGAATTAAAGGGCAAGATTAGCGATAATAAAAAACATGAGTTTTGATAGGTGTTTCAAGGATAACAACTTCAAACTAATAGACCTTGGTATTCTCACAAGAAAGGATGGTGAAGATTCTGGCTGCTGAGCATAATTGGTTGATGTTTACTGCTGAACACATAGCACCATATAAGGTCCATGTCTTCCTCAGGCTGATTATAAGTGATGGTCATGGGGCACAGCCAGCTTGTTTTAATGATTGAATGTGAAGGAAGGAGGTGGTATTGCAGAGGAGAAATCTTTCCAGTATTTCCATTGAAAATTAACCTGTTGATGAGGAACTTCACAAAGCAAAGGCCAGTGTAACTTTTGGTTAGCATTTTGCGTAACTCAGACTGACTAAACCTACAATTCCTAGTCATTCAATTTGAACCTTTGGCAAGCTTTGGGACTAACTTGATAGAGAGTGGTCAGATCTATATCCAGGCTAAGACTAGCAATCATATTCTTGGGCCAGTGATTTTATATTCTAGTCAGTTTTTTTTAGGGTTGTAGCAATCACCTGAGACCTATCCACATCTACTGCAAGAAAAAGGAGGAAAAATGCAAGGATATACTCAAACTGAAACCACAAAATCGTTAGGAACATGGAGTGTCTCTTCTTCCTCATGCTCCCTCTCTCCTCTGTGGATCTGCTTCATTCTGTCCTGTTTTCCCGTAACTTCAGCTTCTTTGTGGTCCAGAATTTACCTCATATCCCAATGACTTAGTTGCCATATCAAGCTGACTCAGACTTACGGTTCCTGAATTTCAGATTCCCAGATCGGGAGTCTCATGGGCCTATTCTGACTTTTTGAGCCAGACAGCCAAGTCATAGGTAGCTGGCCAGCCTAAGAAAAAACTGGATTTGTGTCAGGAGCCCAGTATTCAGTCAGCTGTGCTTCAGGATCAAAGACCAGAGTAAGTTTGCTTAGAGCAGCGGAGTCTGTGAGTGGAGCAGATTCCTGCATAAGAACAGGCAGGCAATGGCCGTGTCTCCGGTGTAGCTAGCTTCCTCCTGCTAGTGAGTGAATCTGAACACTGAACCCTTGTAAGAGAAGAAATGCTCTGGGTACCACAGTCTTGTCTTTCTACCCTTTGAGTTTTGAAATTCAATGATGATAACCTTTTTTCCCCTGTTGAAGGTGACCTGCCTACCCTGTATCCCTTTAGTGAGAAGAACACTTCTGTCCTGCCCCCAGGTAAAAATTAAGACATAATATAAAAGAGTGGAAACTGAGAAGAAAAAAAGGCAAATGGGAAGTGAGAAAGAGAAGAACGGGGGTGAACTAGTTGGAAATGAGATCCCCAGTTTCCACCCAGAAACTTGGTGCATCTCCATGATACTGAGCCATAAATTACATGATTGGGGATGGTGATACGAGCTTTGAGGGAAATGAAGGTGCGGAAGGTCGGGCCAAAACAAGTGGGGGAAGAACCTGAAGGAGAGTTCGGGATAGTGGGCCTCAGAGGGTGGGAATTCCCCCTGAATGCCTTTGAAATGACACTGCCCAGGGACAGGACAAAAGGTGGGCTTGAGACGGAGATGAACAACTATGAGTTAATCTGGCTTTCAGCTTTCCCTCTTCCTGAAAGCACCACTGTAGGCAAGTTCATGAACAATCTCTGGCGTAGTACAGCTCAGCATGTCTTAACTTCTAACAAGCACCAATTAGAGTTACAGCAGAAAACAAAGCATTTGGATATTCCAGACATCCGTACTGGGTGGTAATGTCTGTTTGTCATTTTAACAAATGATCAGAGTTGAAGATGACATTTAACTGTTGAGATAAATTTATCTGGCTTTAAAATATAACATGGTATTTTCATGAGCAATACCTGTTAGGAAGAAGAGATAGATTGCTTTATTCTTTTTTGTATCTTTCCTTGCTTCTAACATTAACCATTTCTTCTGATTTGATGTCCATGGTCTGGTCTGCAAAGCAACATATGTCAAGTTCCTAAATATTTGGCCTTGGGCACAGTGCTTATGTTGCACAGATCACCAATCTTTGCCCTTCTTTTCTGACAATTAAAACAGAGTCTGCTTGCTCAACCCCTGAATTCAACCTACTAAGTCTAGCTTAGACATCCCTCCTCCTTGAAGCTGTCACAGACTCCTACAATTACTGTGTCCCTGTACTTTGGTGAGCACATACCACTCTGTATTGCAGTTATTTGCATGACAGTCTCCCTCAGTAATCTAGGAACTTCTTTCCTGCATCACCTGTGACTTTTTCACTTCTGAGCCTCCAACACTGAGCACAGTGAGTGGTACATAGTCAGTAATGGATGAATGTTAGTTGAATTGAAGGCACTATATATGTTCAATATGCTGTGGCGTTCACAATATTCTCAGGGCCCGTTGTCATGGGTGGCGACGTCGGTGTAGGGGGAAGATCACAGGAGTTGGACTCAGAACACCTGTGTCCCAGCCCTTGGCCTTGTTCCTCATGAATGTGTGTGTCTTTGGTCATAGTCTCCCTTAGCTTTAGTTTTCTCATATGTAAAATAGGAGTGATGATTCCTGCTGCTCAGGGCTTTTGTGAAGATGAAATGAAAAAAATGTGAAAATTCTTTGTAATGTAAATGTATATATATATATGATATCATCAAAAATCATCTTATTTGGAATTTCAGAAAATAATCCTCCTTAGATGTGTGATCCAAGACAGACCTTAACTCTTGCTGAATCCTACTCCATAGCAAAAATGTCATAGAGTTGCAAGCTATGCTGTTGGGAGAATAATAAATACAAAATACTAGTCCAGCACCTGGCGTATAGTAGGCACTCCGTGAATGAGAGCTGCTGTTGCTGTGATTACTACTATTAGGATAATGTAGCATCTTCTCGGCTTGCTCCCAGGAAAGCAGTAGGGTGATCTGAAAAGAGTGGCAAATTTTGGTCCTTAAGTAGTTCTGTAACCCTCCATCCCCGAACAGGCAGCTAGTTTCTTGTCTCCTTTCTCCACTCTCTAATCTTCCCTTTGTGTGCTGTGAGGATGACTTGAGCGCAGTGACGAGGAGCTGTAAGAATCAGGTAAGCGTTGCTATTTTCTTGAGAATGCACTTAATGCTCTTATTTTCTGTGTCTGTCAGACAGTGGAGCCTCTACTGAGAATGGTGAGGCTATAAAAATGTCTGCATTACCTGCAAGGCCAATGAGCTACTTTATTTGGAAGTCGAGGGGAAGATGGAAACCTTGCAAAATATTTGATGCCATTGAGCCTTGTTAATTTGCAAAAGGGTTTTGTACTTGCCCTTTCTTTCTTTTTTTTTTTAAACCATTCTTAATTTTCCAATCCTGCTTTTTGTTGGCTTCAAATGTGCTCACCAGAATCCTGCCAGCTTTAGTTGGAAGGAATATATTTCCGAGTTTAGCTGGACATGAGTTATTTTTGGGCTGTGCCCAGACTTTTGACAGAGAAGGTAGTGTAAAGGGAGTCGATGGTGTCTAGACAGTAAAATCAGAAACTGTGTAATTTATGTTGTATTACAGACATCCACTTCCCGGATTGGAAAACGGAAATAGGTTTTTATCTAAGGAAGTTACATTAAAAACCAAAACCCCTGGGTATTTCTGACCTATGAAAAGTTGGAGCTGGTATAGTTTTACATAACGTTCTCCAGCCCCTTCAAAGACAGAAGTTATTGAGAGTATTACTGTGTAGAGCTAGAGATGAGAAATAAACTTCCAAGTTTCAGGGACAATTCACAGAACTATATATAGTGATCCTTCCTGGCTACCCACCACTGATTAGACCCCTACAAACTCACGATACAATCTTGGTAATACAGATCGGTTTCAGGGGAATATTGGAAAGTTGGAGAGGAAAGAGGCTAATAACCAAAAGAAATGGGGTTAGAGTTGCTTAGAACTGCAGAGAAGATTAAAGATTTGACTCAGGAATCCATATATAAATAAATAAATAAATAAACAAACAAACAAATAAATAAATAAAGCTCTGGCCCAGTGGCCCAGCTGCTTGGAGCATTGTCTTGTACACCGGAAAGGCTGTGGGTTCGATCCTCAGTCGGAACAGCAGGCAACTGCTTAATGTTTCTCACATAGGTGTTTCTCTCTTTCTCCTTCTCTCCCTGTCCCGCCCTTCCTCTCTCTAACATCAATAATAAAAAACATCCCCCCCACCACCAGTGTGACTCACTTTGTTGGGTGGGCATCTTCCGCAAAGTGAAGCCCAGGTTGGTTTCCTGGGCAGGAACTCTTGCCTAGGTTGTGGTTTCTTCCCAATCTGGGCGTGTACAAGAGGCAACTAGTCAGTGTTTCTCTCTCACATTAATGTTTCTCTCCTTCTCTTCCTTCTTCCCTTCCCCCTCTCCAAAAATAAATAAATGAAGTTCAAAAAATATGTATGCTAGTGTGAAGATTAAGAAAAATTTTTAAATCAGACTTTGACTTAAAAAAACATGCTCTTCATTAGGAAAGAGTATAGTGAACAATTTAATAAGCCTCAATTATACCACAATATTTTATTTTTCTTTTTTGGTTATAATGCTTATAAACCTCAGAGACTCAATAGTCATTACTCTGGACTATAATAGAAAAACAAAAGTCTTCATAAGCTAGGCAATATGTATGTGGATCTAAAAGTTTTTAAAGCCCATGGTAGCTTTTGTTTTATTTTGACCTATCCAGTGTTCAATTTTGACCTATCCAGTGTTCAATTAAAACTTGGTGTTTCTTTCAGAAAAGTATAAATTTCTCTGCGCGGAGCTACAAGACATCATATCAAAGGCTGCTATCTGAACTGTTTGCTAGCACATGCACTTAAAATTCTCTGGTTGTCCTGGCTGGTATGGCTCAGTTGATAGGAGCATCTCCCTGTAATTGAAGTGTTGTGGGTTCAAATCCAGGAGGCTATGTAAAACTCCCTAGTCTGCATGTGTCGGGAGGCAACCAATTGATGTTTCTCTCACACAGCTACATCTCTCGCTCTCTCTTCCTTCCTCAGTCTTTAAAAAGGCAACAAAAAATGTTCTTTGGTGAAAATAAATAAACAAATAAATAAATAAATATGGAAATAAATAAATAAATGCTATGATCTTATTAGCATTGTGAATTAAACTTTGCTTTTCTATTATTGTTAAAAATATCTTTTATTAACATAGAAAAATTAATTATCTGACTTTATTTATTGCCAAGGAATTGTCTTATTATTCTTATCAGGTCCTAGATTACTATACTGAACTTATATTTCAGTTTAATTGTATTTTTCTTTTTTAATTCTCACCCCAGGCCATTTTTTCATTGCTTTTACAGAGAGAAGGAGAAACATCGATCAGTTGCTTTCTTGTAAGTGCCATGATCCCAGGCTTTGGGTTTGAGCCCTGAATGGGAATCAGACCCACAACATCTTGGTGTATAGGACGAAGCTCCAACCAACTGAGCTATACTGGCCTGGACTCAGTTTAATAGTTTTCGCTGAATTATACCTGGGTCTTAATAGGCATTTAAATGTTAATTGAACTATATGTTGAGTTCTTTCTAAATCTTACATAGAAAGCACTTTATTTTTTTCTTTTAACAAAGGCCCAAGGAGCTTAGGGGGAGGGGGAGGTAGAGAGAGACCACTCCCTGGAGAAAGAAGTGGGTGGGGAGAGGTGTGGGCAGAGGGCAGGGAAAGAGAGCTGAAAAGTGCCTTTTAATGTGTAGTAGCTAGCCAATTAAAATTTTTTTTAAAAACAACAGTTTCAGAAATATTGATATTAGATATTAATATTGGGTATTAGAAAATAGAGAAAAGTATATTGCACGGATTACTAAACACTCATAATATGTATAATATGCAGAACTCTCTGTGGTGGGCAGGGATTGTGGTGAAAGCCTTTTCCACAGGCTGTGTCTCTCAGGCAAGAAGACTTGGAGATTAGAGTTGCATCAGACCCTTGGCAAGCTGAATTCACTTGGTCAACAAGTCACCTCAATTTGGGATGTTTGCATTGCTGACTTCCCAGGGTGACAGTCTACATTCTTCTATAGTTTATTCTATAGTTTTTTCTTTAGTTTCTGGAGTTTTAGCACAATGCCCAGAACATAGAGGATACAGTGGGGAAATTTTTCATTCATTGGTGAATTGTCTGCATAAAAGAATGCTTTCGTAACTGGCATGAGCTGAAACACGAGTGTTCCACCACCGCTAATTATGGTAGAATGCAATGATGGGAAACCTGGAAATAATGAATGTCATCATTACTTAATGGTAATAACAATCATCATTAATTAAGCACTTACTATCAGTTCACTTAATCTCTCCAACAACTCTATGAATTTGATGTTATGATCACAGTTTTCTAGATATGCAAATTGAAGTTCAAAACACTTAAGTAACTTGACTAAGATCACAAACTTAATAAAGACTGAAGTTATTTAGATTCAAACTGGTCTGTCTTGGGTCCAAAACCCATCCTCTTAATTATCATCCTGTTATAGAACTTTTTACTCGCCTTTTCCACTAGTTCCTCCTAAGAAGTTATATTCTGGCCTACTCTAGTCTGCTCAACAGAGCTCTCCGGGTGGGTATTCATATATTGTATCTCCAAAGCTAAGGGCCCTTTGAAAATAGATCTTCCCCCATTGTCACCTTGATTCTTGTTCTGGTTATTTAATGCTGCATAACAAATCGTCATACAACTAGTGGCTTAAAGCAGTGACAGAATTTAATTTGCTCATAAATCTGCAATTTGGGAAGGACTTAGTGGGGATAGATTGTGCCTGCTTTGCTTGCTGTCAGCTGGGGTGGCTCCAAGAGGAATTGAATAATTATTTATATTTCTGGTAGTTGATACTGATAGTCTCAAACAGCTGGAGGCTGGTACAGCTGAGACTCCCCCAGCCTTTCCATCTCTGTGTGGACTTTCCACTGGTTCTCTCCACACGGTCATATCAGAGTTGCTGGGCTTCCTACACATGGGCTCAGGACACCCGAGGGACAGAGTCAGAGGACAGAGAAAGAAAGACAGGTGCACACTGTATATTGCCTAGTCTCAGAAATCACTCACCATCACAGTTCTTTTTTATTAGAAGCAAGCAAGCTACAAAGAAAGGCTAACCCATGTTCAAGGGAAAGGGAAATAGTCTTTACATTTTGCTGGAAGAACGTCAAAGAACTTGTGAACTTGTTTTAAAACTACTGTGATACCATGAACCTTGCTTGAGTAGCTTCTCCTCTGTTTCAACTTTGGGTGACAGGGCCCGCTGTTGGCAGAAATATGGAAGAAGTATGTGTTGCCAGAAACATCCATCATTCCACAGTGTGGCCTTCACTTCCTTTCAGGATCTCTTCCCACTAGTAATGACCCTGTGTGGCCATAGAGCTTCTCTGCTCCCCCAAGCTCAGAACTTTCCAGCTCAGTTAACCCACACCCCTCCTCATCTCCACCCAGGACACTGACACCCAGAGAGATGCTGGGCACCATTACCAATGCAATCAGCAGAGCTCCTCCTGCAGCCTTAGCACCACCAGGTGCCTGAGCCTACTCTGACCAGAGCTCACAGTGCACTATCTCCACAGCACACGATATATTTATTACCTTCTGTTCATTTGTGTGAATGATATGCCATAGCTTTCCAAAAATATTTCTGCCAAAATCTTCATGGTCCACTTTGGCACACTACATTCTTGTGATTCCTAAAATATTAAATCAACATGATTGGCATTAGTAGAAGATATTAGCTCTGGTCTGGCAAATACCTGTTCAATGGCATAGAAAAGAGATGGGTTTGCCCTTCCAGGGAGAATACAGTGGTTGCAAGGACAGAGCGGGAATTTTCTTCTCTGGCTCTCTCAATGATTTCAATATGCCAGAAGATAAAATGCAGCACCTCAGTATTTTCAAAATTCTTGCTGCATATTTCTCTCAATTTTGTGAAAATTCATTTTTAGAAAATAAAATTTAAGTACTAAACCATCTTAGAGCTTTGAGAAATAATAGGGAATGCTGTTTCATGTGCTACCAAAGGAAATTATTTTATTATAATTTTGTTTATATTGTCTAGAATGTCCTCTGCTTTATTTCCCAAATATATTTTCGTTGTGTTCTCAAAGCTGAAGTCATCTGCAGGATTTATGGTGTGGGGTCCAATGACTCTCCACCTGGATTTTAATCATCTTATAAATTGTGAAGTGGTCTATAAAGGCACCAGCCAAGTACATTTTCTGATTTTAAAATATGGCACTTGGTATAGGCAGTGTAGACATGGCCCTCACTTCCTAATTCTTAATAATTTTATCATGCATGAGCAGTGGGGTCTAATGCTACTTAATCTTACTTCCATAAGCAGCTGTGTCCAAGCTCTGCTCTCCAAGAGGATGCAGTCACCTACATCAGGGGTCCTGGTGTGTTACCACAGGCCAGGTGGTGAGGCCGAGTTCAGCCACAACTGACTATGACCATCACTAGTGGCTACTTAGTGAGTGATTATTTGCCAGGGACTTGAAATATTTTATCTCATTTAATCTTCTGAGATAGGTGTTAATATCCATATTTTACAGGCAGTAAAACCAAAGCCTTGAGAGATTAAATGATGTGCCCAAGATTGCCAGCTAGTTCATGATGAAAACTTGATTCTAAGCTGAGCCTTTTGACTCCCCACTCTGCTTTTAGCCAAGTATTCTATTGTATAATAACCATTACTAATGACTAATTACTAATTCTTTGTCCTTTACCTCCCTCCCACTACTTTATTGTCATGCAAAATGCTCCCTCTTTGCAGTGGTTTTGCTGTAGATAAATTCTCTCTCTTGCACTGGAAGAACACATGTATAGTAAGAGAACCCAAACAGAAGTCAGAGCTTGCAGTTTTTATTTGCTTGAGGGCCAAATAAGCCTCGGAGGGCTCAGTGACTTTGCGCTGCCACATAATGAATGCTTCTGTAATTGAACTGAACTCATGGGAAGCATTGGAATTGATAGTTAGCCCTGCATTGAGACTGTGGATGAAGGAGGAAGGACCCAGGCAGGCTGCTGCCCACTGCTTTGTGTTAATTGGACAATTTTATGAGCAAGCCTGTGGGAGACTTGTGCATCGTTCAGTGAGATGATAAATTATGAGAAACTGAAAGAGAAACTCTAGTAAAAGGAATAACAGTGAACAAGAAATGCCTTAAAAAATTAAAAGCCTAGAAGGCAAAGGGGGCTTCTTCCACCTCTCCAAAAGGTTGCTGAGGAAAGAAAGGCGAGAGCAGAGACTCCCAGACTGGCACCCACCTGGAGGCAGTGTAGACAGGATTCAAGCCTTGTCAGCTACCTGATGGCAGTGATGACAAGATGAGTCTGCTCCACAAAAGTTCTGGTGGCAGTTCCCTTTGGACATTGGCTGGTGGTGTCATCCAGCCAGCTCTTATGATAAAAGGCCTACATGAATTCAGTGTGCTAGGCACTAAACCATCATTGACTGGGGTTGGGGAAGGGGGAGGAAGAATAACCAGACAACTATAAAAGTTTCCTATAGATAATCTTTATCGAGTTGAAGAAGTTCTCCTCTGTTATTACATTACTTGGGTTTTTGAGTGTTTTTATCATAAATGGTGTTGAAGTTTTTTCAACACTTTTCTGCATCTATTGGTAGAATCATATGATTTTTCTTCTTAATCTTTTAATATGATAGATTATGTTGATTTATTCTTGGAATATGGAAGCACCCAACTTGGTTATGATACATATTTCTTTTTTATATATTTCTGGATTCTATTTGCTAATCTGTCATTATGGAGTTTTGTGTATATGTTTATGAGAGATATTGGTCTGTAGTGTGTGTGTGTGTCTGTGCTTTGTCTGGTTTTGTTATTAAAATAATACTAGCTTCATAAAACAAATTGGAAAATGCTCCATCTTTTATTTCCTGGAAGATATTGTATAAATTTGTTGTAAAAATCTTTAAACATTTGGCAGAACTCTTCAGTGAAACCAGCTGGGCCAGAACAGTTCTTTTTTTAAGTTTTAACATGATCAATTAAATTTCCCTAATAGTATACAACTATGGAAATGATAGATTAATCTTGAGTGAGATGTGACAGTTCATGTTTTTTAAGGATTATTTGGTTCCTCTAAGTGTTGATTTATGAGTGTGGAGTACTTTGTAGTAGTCCCTCATTTTTCTTTGTCTTCAGAATCTGTAGTAGTATCCCCTATTTCATTTTGTAATTTTTATCGAATTTGTCAGGGTGACCTTGGTTAATAAAATTTTATAGGTTTCAGGTATACAATTTATAATATGTATATTGTATAGTATATTCATCCCCCAAAGTCGAGTCTCCTTCCATCACCGCTTATCCCCCCTCTTTTCCCTCTCCCACCCCCTTTCTCTCTAGTAATATTGATATGGTAACTTGTATCTTCTCTCTTTTTTTACTTGTCAGTCTTGCTAGATCATTGTCAATTTTATTGAGTTTTTCCCAAAGAACCAGCTTTGTTTTTAAAGTTAAGCATTTTTTATTATTTATGTTATTGCAGTTGTTCCAATTTTTCCCCTTTTGTCCCCCTCCCCCCAGCCCACCCCCCATTTGAATAGTTAATTCCCACACCAGTTGTTCATGTCCACGGGTCATGCATATTAAAGAAACAGCTTTTTATAACAGCATTTTCTCTCTTTTTTCTTTTCAATGTCATTGATTCCTGTTCTTGTTTTATTATTTTTCTCTTTATGTTTGCTTTGATTACAGAGGGTTTTTGCTGCTCTTATTCTGTCTTCTTGAGGTGAAAGCATAGATTATTGATTTGAAACTTTTCCTCTTTTCCAGTCTAAGCCTTTAGTGCTATAATTTTCCTTCTTAGCATTGTTCTAGCTTCATCCCACAAATTTTGATATTTTGTTTTTTCATTGTTCCTCATTTCAATGTATTTCTCAGTTTCCCCTAAGACTTCTTTTTTGATTCACTGTTTAGAAATGTGTCATTTAGTTTCAAGTAAATGAAGCTTTTTCTGTTATCTTCCTGTTATTAATTTCAGGTGTGATTCCATTGTGGTTAGCACACTCTGTGTAATTTCAGTTCTTTTCAATTTGATGAGGTTTGTTTTGCAGCCCAAGGATATACTAAGTTAAACATGTCTTGAAAAGAATGTGTATTCTGATATTGTTGGGTGTTTTATAATTATCAGTTATAATTCTATAATCATAATTAGCTGGTTCGGTTGGTTGCTGTTGCTAAATTCTTCTGTATGCTTCCTGATTTTATGTCTAGTTCTACTAATTGTTGAGAGAGGGGTAGTGAAGTCTCCAACTATACTTGCTGATTTGTCAGTTTTTCTTTTCTGTTCTATCAGTTTTACCCCACATGTTTTGCATCTCCATGGTTTGGTGTATAGCCATTTAGAATTGTTATGTCTTCCTGGTGGATTGGCCCTTCTAACATTTTATAATGTCTTTCTCTACCACTGGTAGTTTTCTTTGTTCTGAAATCTACTTTATCTGACATTAATGTAGCTACTCCTGTTATCTTTTGACAAAAGTTTGCATGATATGACTTTTTCTCATTCTTTTATTTTCAACCTTCCTATATTATTATGTTTGAGGTGAGTTTTTGTTGACAGATAGTTGTTTAATTCACTTAGGTTTTTAATCCATTTTATCAATCTCTGACTTTTAATTGGTACATTTAGAGCATTTGCAGTTAGTGTAATTATTGATGTTTTAGAGCTAAGTCAGTCATTTATTTTTTGTTTTCTGTTTTTTTAATATCTCTGCATTTTTACTGTCTTCCTTTTTATTTATAAGTGTTTCTGAGTGTATCTCTTTGTATAGCTTTTTTAGTGATTGCTCTAGGTATTATGTTACATATACATAACTTACCACAGTCTACTAGTTTTGACATTTTATCAGTTCAAATGAAGTATTGAAACCTATCCCTCCTTCACTTTCCCTCATTTATAATGATTATCTTAATCGTTTCTTCTACATACATTTGGAATAATATCAGATGGTATCATTTTTTCTTCAAATGTCAAGTATTTATTTAGGAAACTCAAGAGGAAAATTCTATTGAATTTACTCATATTTTTTTATTTTCTAATGCCATTTCTGCTTTCCTAATGTTCCAAGATTCCTTTCTTTATTATTTCCTTTCTGTTTAGAGAATGTTTTTTAACCTCTTTTTTTTAGGTTAGGCCTGGTGATAAATTCTCTTAGTTTTAATTTATCTGAGAATGTCTTCCTTTTTCTTCATTGCTGAAGGACATTTCATGTATATAGGATATTTGATTGACTACTTGTTTTAGTACTTTAAAACTGTGTCATTTGCTTCCAGCCTCCATAGTTTCTAATGAAAAGTCCACTTTTATTTGAATTGTGTTTCCTCTGTAGATAAGTTGTCATTTCTCCCTTGCTGCTTTCAAGATTTTTTTTTATCTTTAGTTTTCAGAAGTCTGACTGTGATGTATGTGTCTTGGTGAAAATTTTGTTTTTAGTTCATCCTGGTTGGAATTTGTTCAGCTCTCTGAATCTGTAGGTTTGTGTCTTTTGCCAACTTTGGGAAGCTTTCAGCTGTTACAGCTTCAGTAACCTTTTCAGCCTTAGTCTCCTTCACCTCTCCGTCTGGGATGCTGATGACATGAGTGTTAGATTTTTTGATATAGCTCCACAAATCCGTTTGGTTCTTCTTTGTATCTTCTAGTTCTTTGCTTCAGCTTTCTGGTTTTTTAAATATGTTTCAAGTATGTGTGTAATTCCTCATTGAAGCATTTTTTATGATGGCTGCTTTAAAATCTTTGTCATATAATTCTGACATCTCTGTCATCTCACTGTTAGTACCTGGTGGGCTTTTTTAAATTTTCAAATTATGGTTTTCCTTGTTCTTGAGATGATGCATCATTCTCAATTGAAACCTGAACTTTTACGTATTATATTTTGAGATGCTGGACCTCATTTTAAACCTCCTGTGTTAGCTGGCTTCCTCTGACACTGTTCTGGCAGGAAAAAGATGAAGAAGGCACAGCTTCATTCTGCCCGGTGAGGCTTTTTCGCGTCTGGCTTCTTTTTGTCAGAATAACCTTTGAAATTCCTTCAGGTCATTGCCTGTATCAGTAGGGTGTTAATTTTTTTAAATTTCTGAATAAAAACCCACTATATGCATAGTATTCCTAAGTACCTATGGAAAAGTTTAGCAATTTTTTTCATTCATATTTACCTATTATATTGAATTAGTAGATCAATTTTAAGAGAAATTACATCTTAACAACATTGAATCACAAAAAGAAGACTCAAATATTTATTTAGGTTGTATTTACAGTGCCCCTGCAATGTCATGCTCTTTTGTAGTTTACTTATTTCATTGATATTTTTGGCACTATTATAAATTTTATTGTTTCTGAAAATTAATTTTCTTTTCCAGTTGTTTTTTGCTAGTTATAGAAATACAATTGATTAAATAGTATATAGTGCCCTGGCCAACTGTGGCTCAGTTGGTTGGCGTATCATTCCATAAACTGAGGGGTCCCGGGTTCTATTCCCAGTCAGAGCATATGCCTAGGTTGCAAGTTTGGTCCCCATTGGGGCATGTGCTAGAGGCAAGCAGTTGATGGTTCTCTCTTACATTGATATTTCTTTCCCTCTCTCTCTCCCTCCCTTTCCCTCTCTCTAAAATCAATAAGCGTGTCCTCAGGTGAGGATTAAAACAAAACTAGAAAAACAAAATTGTGTGTGGTGACCTTGTGTCTGCAACCTGGCTAAATTCACTTATGTTTTAATATATTTTTTAAGATTTTATTTATTTTTAGAGAGAGGGGGAGGGAAGGAGAAAGAGAGGGAGAGAAACATCAATGTGTGGTTGCCTCTCATGTGCCCCCTACTGGGGACCTGGCCCACAGCCCAGGCATGTGCCCCGACTGGGAATCAAACAGGTGACGCTTTGGTTTGCAGGCCAGCACTCAATCCACTGAGCCAGTTCTAGTATGTTTTTCTTTGTGGAATTTGTAAGATTTTCTATGTATGTGATCATGTCATATGAAAAAAAATATTGACTTTACTTCTTCCTTTCTAAACAATATGCCTTTTCTCCTTTCTTTTTTCCTTCCTTTTATTTTTCCTTCCCTTATTCTCCTCCTCCTCCTTCTTCTTCCTCTCTCTCTCTCTCACTTACTGCTCTCTCTAGGACCTTGATTACAACATTGAAAGAAGTCACGAGAGTGAACATCCTAATGGATTTCCACTCTTAAGGAGAAAGCATTCAGTTTTTCACCATTAAATGTAATATCAGCTGTAAGTCTCTCACAAATGCTCTTTGTCAGATTGGGAAAGGTTCCTTCTATTCCTAGTTTGTTGAGAGTTTTTATGATTTCATCTATAGGTATTCAATGTTTTCATATGGCTTTTCTATAGCCATTGAACTATCACCTGGGTTTTTTTTTATTCTGTTAACATTGTGAACTGACATAATTTTTTAAATGTGATAAATAACTATTTAAATCAGTGATTAGCATAAACCACAAAAGTATTCCTATTAACAATTATCGCAAGTTAAGAAGACCTATTTTTACCTTTATTTAATATTGTTCTTAAGTTTCAAGGCAATCCAATAAAATATAAAATGCAAGTAAGAGGCCCAAGCACAATCAGATGTGTCATTACTTCACAGACTTTTACGTCCTGTGCTCACTCCCATCTGGTCGCTGCCCAGAAGCACTGCCTCCTCAGGGTTTCTCACTGCTCGTTCTGTCTGCCTTGACCGCTTCTCTCTCAGGTGTAGGCATGGCGCGCTCCCTCTCTTCGTCAAGCTACTCGGGGAGGTCTGCTCAGACCACCTTATTTAAAATTGCAATACCTTCTTCC
Organism: Artibeus jamaicensis; assembly: GCF_021234435.1. Classification (NCBI taxonomy): domain Eukaryota; kingdom Metazoa; phylum Chordata; class Mammalia; order Chiroptera; family Phyllostomidae; genus Artibeus; species Artibeus jamaicensis. The sequence continues at coordinate 30,832,377 of NW_026522025.1, read as the reverse complement.
TTCTTTATCCCTTATCCTGCCCTATTTTTCCAGTAAAAATATCATCTTCTCACATACTATATTCATTTATTGTTTTATTTATTGTTTTTATCCCCCACTAGAATGAAAACCCCACTGGAGCAGGACTTTTTATATGCATTACTCACACAGGTATTCCCATTGTCTAGTATCATGCCTAGTATAGTAGATGCTCAACAAATATGTATGGAATGAATAGATAATTATTGGAAAGGAAGAGACCAAAATCATGATTATTTACCTTGCTAAATTGTCTAAAAATCCCAAGGCAATTGGGTAGAAAACAACACTCATAGGCAAATCACATGGAAAGATCATTTGTTATTTATTCTCTCACATCATATTAATAATCTATTAGTAAATATGTTTTTTAACTTTTTTAAAAAGATTTAAATTTATTGATCTTTAGAGGAGAAGGAAAGGAGAGAGGGAGAAAAATATCAATGTATGGTTGCCTCTCATGCATCCCCTGCTGGGAACTGGCCTGCAACCCAGGCATGTGCCCTGACTGGGAATCGAACCGCAATCCTTTGGTTCACAGGCCCATGCTCAATCCAATGAGCTACACCAGCCAGGGCTATTAGTAAATATTTTTAAATCTTCTGCAAATATCAAATGCCTGGGAAAAACTTTTATTAAAAAAATTATAGGATGCACATAAGGAAAATTGTAAAACTTTATGTAAAAACATAAAATAAGAATAAGATAAAAGTGTATGTTTCTGGGTGATTACTAAATATCACTATATGTTGAGAGAATTTCTATTTTTCTAAATTAATTTATATAATGAATCTTTAATGTTTGGGTTATTTAATAGTATATATCTAATATTATTCCAGTTAAATCCCAACAGGATTTTTTTTGCCTTCACAAATGAGTTAAAGTGTAAAGGTCTAAATTTAAGAATAAGTGGGTAGAATAGCCAAGAACACTTTTAAAGAAGGGAGGATTATGTTTGGTTAGAGAATTCCCCTATTATAAGGTATTAAGAAATAATGTTATACAGTGATTCAAGTGATACTGCTGCAAAAATAGACATAAAAATTAATGAAACACAACAAATAGTCTAGCACCAGACTCAAGGGTACCTAAGAATGTAATAAATGTGATTGATAAGAGGCATCACAAATCAGTGGGCTAGGCAACTTATTAATCATTTCTTAAATTAGAGATCATGTGACACATCAAAATAAATTCTAGATGGTTCAAAACGTTAAATGTCAACCTAAAAAGCAATCCCCAGAGGAAAAGAGAAACAAATCATTTTTCCTTGCTGTCAGGATAGGGAATGGAGAGAACAGGGTAAACATAAAACAGGGAAAGGTATCACAATGGGAAAAATCAATCATTTTGATATACTTTTCACCCTAATAACATCCTTTAAACTAATTTTTAATTAATAAAAATAAGGTATACGCAAATGTTGAATTGTTACATTTTAGCTCTACATTAGCTCTGAATAACTGAAATAGTTACCTGAAGTTTATGTGTGTTTCTTTTCTACAAAATCAAATTTCAGAAACGTCTAACATTATACCTGAATTTTGAATTAAGTAAATCAAGAATAATAAAATATTTTATCCTCAGTTTAAAGTTTCCCTAGGATTTCCCTTCATAATTAACACAGCTTTGGCCACAAATAATATACCTAGATTGTACGGCATGGTTGTTAGCTTGTTGACATTGTTCTTTTTATGATAGAACATGGATGGTTTAAATGATATTCTTATTAAAGAATGGTGTTAAATATGTAAGCATGAGATTTTTAAAAACTAGCTGATTGTTTTTCGGTTTAAGAATTCAGTACAAAAAAAAGAATTCAGTACAAATTTTATGTATATTATCTTTTTGCCTAGTTCTCAAATTACCAATAATATCTGTGAAATTCCTTGTAATTTTGTGTATTTATTAGCCTTCTCCAGGAAATTCCAGTGATATTCTCAGACTGTGTGCTATGTGTATATTATTGCATTTGTCATTGTTTAAAATTAAGAACAGGAATCTGTACAGATATCAACAAAATACTTGATGCATTTTCCGGAAACCATTGAAGGGAAGTAGATTTTGTAAGCAGGTGTGAAGAAGAAAACTCTCCCCAGCGCACCAGCTGAACTCAAATCCACGCTCCTTCCCTGCTACTCCCTTCCTCTGGGTCTGCCAACTCGGGTCCCTTGCCAGGCCCTTAATGTCTTACCTCCTAATTACAACTCTTCTTGGCACCACAGCCTATCTCCAAACAATCACTAGGTGGCACATACAGGGCCTTAAACAAATGAATACTCTGTGTGTGTACAGTCTTCCCCAAAACCAGTTTTTACATGGATTGCTATCACACAGTATAAATATCAGTGTCCTAAAGTGGATTCCATGGTTTGGAGTCATCTTCTGTGAGCCAATAAGTTTAAGCCAAAGCCAAATGGAGAATTATAAGGTCTGCAGTGTTGTCATGTTTTTTTGGTTTGGGTTTGTAAGAGTCACTGCAAGTTTTGATCAGCTCATGACCCCAGTTGGCTGTCACCACCCCATGCCTTCAAGATACTAAAATATACTAGATTTAAAAGTGAGAAATTTTGTTGGTTTTGTAGATGCTTTAAATACTAATCATTTGAATTCACTAATAGAAGGTGGAATAAATAAACTAAATCATCATGTAAACTGAAATTCATTTATGAGTGTATCATGTGACAATGTCCTGGGAAGAGTTACATTCTTAATTATGTTTGGTTTACAATAATATTAAAATAACCATATTTCCTGAGTACAATTCAATTGTGACATTAAGGGGTGTGGTATTCTTTCATCATTCTGGGCAGGGTGGAACCCAGTGGGAATAAAAATTGGCCATGAATAATCCACACAAAAATAAAATAGACTTGACTATATTTAGAAGCATCTGTAACAACAGAATTTGTGTTATCTCTGTGTCGTAATGTTGCTTAGACATCTCAGAATCATGCTCCGCTTTGGGAGGGATACTGGGGAGTCTTCTCACTAACTTAGCATAGGTTAGCTGAGTATCTACTTTATACCGTGTATTGTGTTAGCCCACTGGGAAAGGAAAGTGGAAGATGGAGAGGTCATGTCCTCTGGGAGTTTCTGTTGGGCGGTTTTCAATGTAGCTATCTTGAGCCTTTGTTCATTCACTCACATTCCAGGACTACCAAACAGAGTTAGTCAAGGAGAGGTTAGGCAAAGGACATGAAACTAAACTGTGAGTCTAATTCTGCAAAGTCACCTCACATTTCCTGAGGCTTTCTTAGGACCACCTTTTACTATACTTGGAGATCAATGAAATATTGAACCATAATGCTTACAGTGTTTGAGTTACCACAGATAGTGCCTACCGGGGATATTAGCACAAATTAAGTGCCTGAGATAGTGGGAAAGTAAATCGTCCTCTGAGTGCCCTGCCTCCTCTTGTATTGATTCCACAAGCAACCTCATGGGCACTCTGAGGCCATTGACCTCACCTACTTTAACTTTCCTGCTCCTTCTATGAGGCTGTAAATGAATTACATAAGGAAGATTGCTTATGCCTCCACACATCAGCTTCATCAGGATGGAGGTGTTGCTCACCCACTAACAGATCAAGAGATGCCTGACAGGGTCATATGTATTACTGTACAAGGGAAGATGTAAGGAAGTGTTTTTAAACACTATCCTAGAACTTTGTGGAACAAAAGAAGGAAGGAGGGAGGAAAGTTTTCCTGGTTAGTAGACACAAGAGGAGGATTCTAGCTTAAGGAGTAGCCTAGGCCAATTCAGTCCCTGGAACTCGGTCTTTTTGCTTTCATGCAAGGAAGGTGAGGCATTTGCCCAGGGCCCTGCTCTGCAGACCCCTCCTAGCTATCCTCAGCAGAGTTCAGAAGCTTTCTGTCCCTGCAGCTCTCCCCAGCTTCCCAGCCTTCTAGTCTGTAGCTCTGGACTTCAGCGATTGCCTCCTTTGCCTGCTTCACTCCTCTCCATGTTGCTCTCTCTTGCCATGTGGCCACAAATTCTCATCCTTTATCACACATACTCAAGAGGAGAACCTTTCTCTAGAAAATTGCAGTCCAACAGCGCCCTGGCCCTCTGGGGCTAAAATGCTTCATCATCCTGAATAAAGTGCTGCTTTCTTCACTGTCCAGGCAAGCAGCAGTAAACAGGCAGGCTCAGATATCTGCTCACTGACCTGGCAACAGTCTTACTCTTCTGGAGTAGCATTTGTCTCCAAGCAAACCTCCCCACGTGCAATAAAACCTCTTTTCTGGGCCTTGATTCTAAGAAGCCTGGAAAGGCAGATGGATAACTTCAAGAATATTGGGTGACACAAATGATTTGGGTTCTTAATATGGACAGAGAACTTTGCGACAGTTCACTGGGACTCAGCTGCTTAACACCTGGCTGCCACAGCAGTCTGGACTTTCTATAACCAGTTAAGACTGGGATATGGGTTGGTGCCATGAATACAAGAGTTGGACCTCAGATTATACTTTTCTTGTTCATGTTCAGACCTGAGTGTTGGAGGAGATGTTGGACACCTGAGGACCAGACTCTTTCCCATACCCACCCTCCCTCCCTCCCTCACCGAGGATGTTTGGGGCACAGTGCATCAGGAAACACATCATGTGAAATGGGAAGATGCAAAAAGAAAAAAATATGCTCAAATATCAGGGGCCCCTGTTGTGACCTTTTCTATCTCTTCTACTTTTTTCTCTTATTTCTTTTGTAATATTTACACCATGTTTATTTGTTTGTTTTCCAAGAGCAGTTGACAACAGTCAATGTAAATACACCCAGTTTTAACGGTCATATAAGACAGATGAGTATTCCAGTATGTCTGTTTGAGCTGGCCCTGCGTGGACTGGCAAGACACAAGCATTTTGCACATGCCATTTCTATACACAGATCATACAGCTGTAAAAGTCTTGCTTAAATCCAAGTTATCGTATGAACCAGCTGGAATTAAAAAAAACCCTAAACAAAGTTTTATAACTAGATTGTTCCTTCTAGGTAGACTCCTTGACTGCTAGAAATCTGAAGCTTCACATTAATAAATTTCAAAAGATGGCCCTGGCCAGATGAATCAGCTGGATGGAGCATCCTCCCATACACCGAAAGGTTGTAGGTTCAATCTCCAGTCAGGGCACAAACAGGAGGCAACCAACTGATGTTTCTCTCTCTCTCCCTTCCTCTCTATATAAAATCAATAAATGTATCCTCAGGTGAGGACTTCAAATACATTTTTTTTTCAGAAAATGAACAAATTTTTTGATATGCCATAATATGGACTGCTCTCTTCTCCAGGTCCTTTTACATGGTCTCTTCTACTTTTGGGGGCGGGGAGAAAGAAAGAAAGAAAAACCCCTAGAACTATAAGAATAATCAGCTGCGTACACCCTGGTAGGGTTTGAGTGGTAACAGGAGAACTGTATCTTATTTTATATGTGGACACACCCAGCACGTACTTATCTTCAGTCAAATATAAAATGGAAACTGGCACTGAATCACTGTGATCCTGAGGAAATTACTTGGCCTCAGCTGTTTATAAGGAACTTGAACTAGAGCATCCAGAAGATAACAAGGAGGTTTAGAAGCTTTATCCCAAGTGGGTGTGCAAAGAAAATTTACGTAATGATGTTTCAGCACCTTTAAGATCTCAGGTAATTTGAGAGCCAATATTAAATTAGCCCACCCCTGTATATCACTTGATTTTCACACTCGCGCTGTGGAGTGGAAAGGGCAGATATCATCACCATTTCGCAGATGGGGAAATTGAGACTCAGTTATGTACATGAACACTAATTTCTATCCATTATTTCTGGGTTCCAAGGAGACAAGGAATGGGGAGAATATGAAAGGAAAACTTTTAATGAAAATTAAATGTCCTCTGATGATGAAGAAGATGATAATGATGATGGCAGCTAATATTTCATGAGTTCTCACTGTGCGCCAGGCACTGTTCTGAGTGTTTCATGTGTATTAACTAATGTAATTCTCACAACAGTCCTGTGAGGGAGGTACTGAAATTATCCGAACTAGTGATGAAGGCAGTGTAAGCTCCACTTACACAGTCTCATTCACTGCTCTGTCCTCAGTGGTTAGAATAGCACCTAACATGAAATGGGCACTCTATAAGTATTTTTTGAGTGAATGAATCAGTCATAGAGAAACTAAGGTGCAGGATAATTAAGTTACCGTCGTTGCCCAAGATCACTTAGCTGATAAAAGGTGGATGCAAGATTTGAATTTACACAGCTTAATCCAGAATTTTTCAAGACTATAAACTATCCTCATATTAAAACAAAATAAGCCACCAACCAAATTAAGTGTGTGGTTTTATAGAAGTTTTAAGCTACCTGGAAAATCATGATAACTTTTTTATTTTAGATTTAGGTTCTTGCAAAGAAACAGTTAATTGTTGTAAAATTCCAGACTTGATATATAATCCTTATGTACTGATAGACATTGGGCTTGGAAAACAATTGTCTAACAAAGTATTCTGACACTTCTATTTACAAATGTATGCTCTGATTAAGAATGTGATGTTTTATGTTTATGTTGGTTGAGGTGCTCATTACAAACTAGGAAAATCTAGCTCTAATTTATCCATCATAATATAGACGTCTGAGAGATGGTGTGACTGGCCATAGAAGCTTGAGATGTGGGTGGAGAGGAGGAATGCAAATTCTGGTCACTCAAAGTAAAATACTTAAGAAAAACTGAGTCATCTGCAAGTTGCTAGTTTATAAAGATGAACCAGTGAACATCTAGAAAGAAAAATAAAACAAGAAAGGAAATGATGGATTGCCTTTGAAAACTACAAATCTAAAACATGTAATTTCAAAGTGAGATTTTGGTTTCAACATAAAAGAATATTGTGAAATGTAGCACCTAACTTCAGCCAGTAGTTAATGTGACATGACAGCTCACCTGGAAATGAACTGTAAAGGAATGCTTAATTTAAAAATGATAGTACAGATCTCAGTAGTTGAAACATTGAAGGCTTCTTAGCAAAGCATAAGTAAATGTTTCAGTAAAAAAGTATGTTCTCTCTGACAAACAGCTAACAGCCTTTGACAAACAGCTAACAGCCTAATAGACTATAGGCCCATGATCATTTTCATTGTTTATAATCACTAATGCAATTTTTACCTCTTTTCTATATGTTTATATTTCTTGTTTTACATTGATAAACTGGAAAGGAAAGCCACAGATAGATTCCTCTTTATTTTTTTTCTAATTATAAAACTACTAAACACATACTCATTAGAGACTATATGGAAAATGCAGAAAAATGTAAAAAAAGATTAAATCTCAAAAGAGCTTAGAAATTTTCTTTGGAGAGGTATGTTTCTGTTAAGTCCTTTAGGAATTAAAAAACAAACAATTGACTGGTATTTTGTAATTACACACTCATGTGGGAAATACCCATTAGGAGGGAGAGAATGGTATCCATTTTTACATTTGAGAATATGAAGATGCTGGCTAAGGAAAGAAAAGATGGATTGTTTTTTTTAAAAGTCATGTTCACTGAAATCTTTTCTGATGCATATGTGTGTATATGTGTTGACAGATAACATCTTAGTTCATATTTATGCAGAAAAATGTGTATGTCCAGTTGCATAATCTATACTATACCCTATTCTCAATAGTCTTATAGTCCCTTTACGAGCTTAGTCCCAATGTAGTTAATAACCTTCAAAAGAAAAGAAAAGGCAAAGCACCAGGCCCAGTTGATTTTGTTGATGAATTCTCTTCAACATTTAAGGAAGAAATGACACCAGTTCTCCATAATCTCTTCCAGAAACTCATGCCTAACTTCCTAATTCATTCTATGAGGCCAGTATTACCCTAAAACTAAAACCAGATAAAGACACTACAAGTAAGGAAAATTAAAGGCCAATATATCTCATGGGTGTGGATTCAGAAATTCTTAACAAAATATTAGCAAATTGAATTCAACAATGTATAAAAAGAATTATAAACTATGATCAAGTGATATTTATTCCAGGTGTGCAAGGCTGATTCATCATTCGAAAGTTACTCAATGTCATCTATCACATGAACAGGCTAAAGAGGGAAAATCATATGATCACATCAATAGCTATGAAAGAAAACATTTGATAAAATCCAACACTAATTGATGATTTTAAGAAAAAATCTAAGCAAATTAGGAATACAGAGAAACTTTCTCAAACTAGTAAAGAACATCTGCAAAATACCAACAACTAACACTTAATGGTGACAAACTAGATGTTTTGTCTAAATTTGAGAGCAAGGCAAAGATGTTCTCTCTCACCACTGTAATTCAACATGTAGTGAAAGTTCTGGCTAGTTCAATAAGACAAGAAAAGGAAATAAAAGATATACACATTGGAAAGGAAAAAATAAAACTGTTCTTTGTTCACAGATGACATGATTGTCTACACAGGAAAATCCCAAAGAACTGATCAAACAAAAGCAAACAAAACAAAATGAAACTAATAAGGAAGTATAGCAAAGTCTCAGAACACAATGTTAATACACAGAAGTTAATTGCTTGCCCTGACTGGTATGGCTTAGTTGAGCCTAGCATTATCAGACAAAGCTAAAGATCACTAATTCAGTTCCCAGTAGGGCACATGCCTGGGCTGCAGGCACTACTCCCTGGTTGAGGTGGTCCCTCATGTGGTGTATGCAAGAGGCAACCGATCCATGTTTCTCTCCCTCTCTTTCTCCCTCCTTTCCCTGCTCTATAAAAAATAAATAAATAATATCTTTTTTATTGTTGATTGCTTGCCTGTATACCAGTAATGAACAATTTGAACTTGAATTTTTCTTAAAAATACTAGTTGTAATAAAATCAAAAAAGAAAAATGAAAAGAAAGAAGAAAGGAAGACATAAACCTAACAAAATATGTACAGGATTTACATGTCAAAAACTACAAAATTCTTGTGAAAGAAATTTAAAGAGACCTAAATGAGGGATTCTTTCTTTGTGCATCAAAGAGTCAATATTAAGAGGTTAATTATTCTCTAGTCAACCTATATATTTGATGCATTCCCAATCAAAATCTCCAACAAGCTATTTTGTAGATATCAAAAAACTCATTCTATGGAATATATAGAAAGGCAAGAAACCTAGAATAGCCAACACAATACTGAATAAGAAAAAAAAATTGGAGGACTCACAACTCCTGGTTTGAAAACTTACTATAAAGCTACAGTAATATATACACCATGGATCATAGACCTAAATGTAAAATACAAAACTATAAAACTTATTTTTAATCATAAGTTTTCTTGATTATGCTATTACAGTTCTCCTGATTTTTTCCCGTTGCTCCCCTCCACCCAGTACCCTCCAGTCCCTCGAGCTAATGCCCATGAGTCATGTGAATAAGTTCTTTGGCTGCTCCATTTCCTATACTGTACTTTACGTCCCCATGGCTATTCTGTAACTACCTATTTGTACTTCTTAATCACCTCACCTCTTCACCCATCCCCCCAAACCCCCTCCCATCTGGCAGCCATCAAAATGCTCTCAATATTTATGATTCTGTCTCTGTTCTTCTTCTTTGTTTTTTAGATTCGGTTGTTGATAGATTTCTATATCTTGCCATTTGATTGTTCATAGTTTTGATCTTTTTCTGAAATAAGTCCCTTTAACATTTCATATAATAATGGTTTGGTGATGATGAACTCCTTTGGTTTTCTTTAGTCTGGGAAGCTCTTTATCTGCCCTTCAATTTCAAGTGACAGCTTTGCTGGGTAGAGCAATCTTAGCTGTAGGTCCCTACTTTTCATGACTTTGAATATGTCTTGCCAATTTCTTCTAGTCTACAAAGTTTCTCTTGAGAAATCAGCTGACAGTCTTATGGTAACTTTCCTATACATAACTAACTTTTCCTCTTGCTGCTTTTAAAATGCTCCCTTTATCTTTAACCTTTGACATTTTAATTATGATGTGTCTTGGAGTGGGCCTCTTTCCATCCATTTTGTTGGGGACTTTCTGTGCTTCCTGGACTTGCATGTCTGTTTCCTTCACCAAATTAGGAAAATTTTCTTTTATTATTTTTTCAGATAGATTTTCAATTTCTTGCTCTTTCTCTTCTCCTTCTGGCACCCCTATGATGCAAATGTTAGATCTCTTGAAGTTGTCCCAGAGGCTGCTTACATTATCCTCATTTTTTTTGGATTCTTTTTCTTCTTGTTCTAATAGGTTGTTTTTTGCTTCCTTATGTTCCAAGTCATTGATGTGATTCTCAGCTTCATCAGTTCCAGTGGATGAAGCAAATTTATTTTAATTAGTGTATCCTTCATTTCTGACTATACCTTTTTTTTATGTTGTTGAGGCCCTCACTAAGGTCCTTGAGCATCCTTTTAACCAGTGTTTTGAACTCTGCATCTAATAGATTGCTTATCTCCTTTTTGTTTATTTCTTTTTCTGGAGTTTTGATCTGTTCTTTCATTTGGGCCATGTTTCTTTGTCTACTCATTTTGGCAGCCTCCCTGTGTGTGTGTGTTTTTTTTCTATGTATTAAGTAGAGCTGCTTTGACTCTTCATCTTGGTAGAATGGCCTAATGTAGTAGGTGTCCTGTAGGGTCCAGTAGCACAGCCTCCCTTATCACCCAAGCTGGGTACTCAAGAGGCAATCTTTGTGTGGGCTGAGTACACCCTGCTCTTGCAGTTGAGCCTTGGTTGCTGTTGGCAGATCAACAACCAAAGCCAGTCAGTTGAAAAAATTAACTGTGACCACTTACTACCAATCTCCACCATCCATGGAGGATCAGCTGTGCAGGCGTAGGGTGGCAGTGCTTCATTATGGTCTGTAGCTATCCACTGAGTGCATTGGCCCTGGAGTTTTCTGGGTGGTGCAGGCCAAGGTCAGCCCCCATCTGTGTTTTCCCCAAGGCCACCCTGCCTGAGCTATAAAGCAATCTGAGATGGCTGCTACTTGTGTTGGGCTTGGAGATTCCCAGGCAAAGCAAAGCTGTGAAACTAGGCTGACTGCTGCTATTGCTAGGCCTGAGGCTCACAGAGGCCACATGTTTTTTGTTTGAGAAGATATAGAAAGTTTCGAAGCATGAGCCAAAGACCAGCTATTCATATGGAAAAGCAGCTTGGGTGGGACAGGGTCTCTGGGGATCTCCAAGACAAGTCAAACAGTGTTAGGTTGATGGAGTCTCAAATATGGTACCAGCTTGCTGGCTCTATGGAGGCAGGGTTTAGAAAAGGGACAATGGCCTCTGCTCACCTTAATGCCAGATACTTCAGTCTCTCCCTGTATACTATCAATGCCTTTCGAGCTGCTACCCTAGTGCTGGAGCTCAGACAAATGAGTCTCAGTAGGTGAGTCCTTGTGTGGGTTCTTTAAGAGGAACTGCATGGGACTCCAGAAGTTTCTTCTACCAACTCAATCCTTGCTGGTTTTTGCCGCCAGAAATTGTGGGGACTTAACCTTCCTGGCATTGGAACACTGGGCTAGAGGGCCTGGTGTGGGGCTGAGACTCTCCACTCCTGAGATATCCCTCCTGAATTTTTATCCACCACACATGGGTGAGGGATATGCCCCTTCTACATTTGCATTCCTCCTACCATTCTGGATGGATGTGGTTTCTTTAATTCCATAGTTGTCAGGCTTCCATTCATTTCAATTTCTGACAGTTCTGAGTGATGGTTGTTCCATATTTTAGTTGTAATTTTGATGTGGTTGTGCAAAAAGGCGAGCCATGTCTGCCAGCACTGCCATCTTGACTGAAAGTCTAAAACATCTTGAAGAGAAACATAGGAGAAAATATAGGAGACTTCATGGTTGGCAGCAAGTTTTTAGGTATAACACTAAATGTATGATCCATGGGGGAAAAGTGATAAATGCACTTTATTAAAATTAAAACTCCTGCTCTGTGAAAGAAACTGTTGAGAAAGTAAGACAAGCACAGATGGGAGAAAATATTTGGAAAACACATATCTGATAAAGTATGTTCAACAATTCAGAGAGCTCTTAAAGCTCAACAATAAGAAAACATCCTAATTAAAAAATGGGCAAAAGGTCAGAACACGCTTTTCACCAGAGAACATATGTAGTCAGCAAATAAATATACTATGTAAAGATGCTCAATATCATTGTTAATGAATTGCAGTTTAAAATGAGATAACACTGCCCATCTATTAGAATGGTGAAAAAAATGATAGTGCAAGTCACCAGCAAGGATACCGAATGACAGAAACTCTCATTCATTGCTAATAGGAGTGGAAAATGCACAGCCATTTGGTCACTTCCTTTCAAAGCTAAACATAACAATCTGGCAGCCATGCCCCAAAGGTATTTACCTAACTGACTTGAAAACTATACCACTTAAAGCCCTGCATATGACTATGGCAGCTTTGTTCATAATTATTAAACCTGGATGTTGTTCTATGGGTGAATGGACCTTTATATGGTACATCCGTATAATTAATCAGCAATAAGAAAAAAGTGAACTATAAAGCCCTAAAAAAGACATGGATGAATTTTAAATGCATATTGGTAAATGAAAGAAGCCCATCTGAAAAGGCTCCATACTGTATTATTCCAATTATACGACATTCTGGAGAAAGCAAAACCCTAGGGATAGTGGAAAATCATTGGCTGCCCAGGGATGAGGGAGAGAAGAGTGTTGAATACATGAAGCACATGGGATCTTGTGGGACAGTGAGACTATTCTGTATGATACTGTAATTATAGATACATGACACCACGAATTTGTCAAAAGCTGTAGAAAATTACAACACAGAAAGTGAACTTTAATGTATGTAAGTTTAAGAAAAAATCATTTCAGACTTCCGCCAAGATGGAGGCATAGGTGGAGACGCCGTGCTTTCTCACACAACCAAGTTTAGAGACAACTAAATATTAGCAACAGAAAACACAGCCAGAACACAGAAAATTGAACTTTTCGGAAGTCTGATAACAAATTCTTCAGCCTGACCGGTAAGGGGCGAAACTAGCAGCTGGCGGAGCGGGGTAGCACAGGAAAACTTGGTCAGACGGACTCAGGTGCGCAGAATCCAGGTGCAGGGTTAGACCTAGTGAGAGACCCAGTGAGCGACCGGGGGAAACAGCGAGGGAGCAGGGCTGCGGGTTGACTGTGGTCCTGCAATCTTGAGCGCATAGACAAGCAAGGGAGTGGGTGATTGGACCGGGACTCAGCGGGTCCCTGCGGTGAGCGGCAGCGGAGGGCTTCGCCATTTCCCCGCTCTGACCCCACCTCCACATACAGCATCATAACCCAGCGACCTAAGTGGCCCTGCCCTGGTGAACCACCTAAGGCTCTGCTCCTCACCCAGCAGCCAGAAACAGCAGAGGGGGACGCCATTTCCCCGCTCTGACCACGCCCCCACATGCAGCATCACAACCCAGTGACCTGGGAGTCCAAGGCCCCGCTCCTCATACTTAATGGGAGCAAATAGACCAAAAATGGCTCAAGAAGATCTCAAAGCCCCAGAGCCTATAAATCTAAGTGATGAAGAAATAGCAAAACTCTCAGATGCACAGTTTAAAACACTGGTGATCAGGATCCTCATAGAACTGGTTGATTATAGCCACAAATTAAACAAACATATGAAGGCAAAACTAATTGAAATGAATGGAATTGCACAGGAAACCAATAGCGATGAAAAGGAAACTGGGACTCAAATCAATGGAGTGGACCAGAAGAAAGCAAATAATGGCCAAACAGAAAAGAGCGAAGAAGCAAGAATTCAAAAAAATGAGGAGAGTCTTAGGAACCTCCAGGACATCTTTAAACGTTCCAACATCCGAATTATAGGGGTACCAGAAGGGGGGAAAGGAACAGCCACCAGTGGAAAACTTATTTGAACAAATAATAAAGGAGAATTTCCCCAATCTGGCAAAGGAAATAGACTTCCAGGAAATCCAGGAAGCTCAGAGAGTCCCAAAGAAGTTGGACCCAAGAAGAAACACACCAAGGCACATCATAATTATATAAGCCAAGATTCAAATGAAGGAGAGAATCCTAGAAGCAGCAAGAGCTAAGGGGACAGTCACCTACAGAGGAGTTCCCATCAGACTGTCAGCTGATTTCTCAAAAGAGACCTTACAGGCAAGAAGGGGCTGGAAAGAGGTATTCCAAGTCATGAAATCCAAAGACCTACAACCAAGATTGCTCTATCCAGCAAAACTTTCATTTAGAATGGAAGGACAGATAAAGTGCTTCTCAGATAAGATCAAATTTAAGGAGTTCATCATCACCAAGCCCTCATTATATGAAATGTTAAAGGGACTTATCTAAGAAAAAGAAGTTAAAAAAAACATGAACAGTGAAAGGACAACAAACTCACAGTTATTAACAACCACACCTAAAACAAAAGCAAACTAAAAGGACAGCTAGATCAGGAGTGGAAACATAGAAATGAAGATCTCAAGGAGGGTTAGCAACAGGGGCGTGGGAGGAGGAGAAGGGGGGAGAAGGTACAGAAAATAAGTAGCATAGACAGTAGATAGAAAATAGATGGGGGGGCAAGACTAGTATGGGAAATATAGAATCTAAAGAACTTGAGACACATGGTCATAAACTAAAGGGGGGGGTAATGGTGGGGACAGGGGGTAGGGTGGAGGGGAATGAAGGGGGAATAGAACAACCATAATGGCATAATCAATAAAAAATAAATTAAAAATAAATAAAATAAAAATTATTTCAGAGGTTGAGAGCCCAGAATTGAAAGCAGAATGTAATGTAAGAAAAAATGTAACTACTAACAAACAGCCTCACTGAAGGGGGTAGAGGAGAGAGCTGCTGACATAAGTAACTTTGGAAGTAATTGGAATCTATAAGATTAAAAGCAAAAGAAAAAGTACATAAGCACTGTGGTTGACAAAATTGTTGTCTTTGGAGGTATAGGTTAGTAATTCTGATGCTGCAGTACACATGTCCTGGAACTGAAGAAAAGGACGGCAGATGGTGGAAGCTGGTAGAGTAAGAGTTTACAGATAAGAAGAAGAGCTACAATGATTTCTATGGTAATAGAGTCAGAGACATTAGTGCGAATTCATGTTGATACAGATGGTTACATAGGGAAACATTCATACATACATGGGTTAATATATGCAAATACATTTCTCGTTCTATCAGCTGAGAGGACCCAGACTAACACCACCCCAGCAGCAATGATTACACCTATCCCCAGATCTTGGTTTCTAATACCATTCTCCGATAAAGGGAATCAGGGCTCCCTAGAGAAAGAGCTGATTCTAGGACTTGATCAGGAAACATACAAGATGAACCTAGAGCCATGGTCTAGTGCCAGAAAATTTGGAAGCGCTTTTAAAAACACACACAACAATAGAGTATGTCAAAGGGACACAGGAGCCAATGAGAGAGCTCCAATGGCTGCTGATGGAACCATCTGTGCAACAAAGCGAATAAAGTACTATTGAATTATATCTGAGTATAAAGTGAATATACTCAAATCCATACTAGTGTAAATAAATGACTGAATAAATAAATACATATGTGAGGAAAGACAAATCTTCCATGCACAGGGATGCCAAATAATTTATGTAGATACCATGCTTTCAAAGAGTTGGAGCAAAAACTCCCCAGAGCTTAATTGTGATTGGTGCATAGTGACTTCCTCTCAAAGGAACAAAATAGAAAGAGGGAGAAAAGGTAACCTTACAAAGCAGAAACCTGACAAACCCTGTCATAACCAGGTGATCAAGGTCAGTATTGATAATGATAAGTCATGCTGACAGTATATGCTCTTGATATAATATGATGAAAATGGCACTTTACCTCTGTGGTCTTTGCCCCCCAAAACCACAGACCCAGTCTAATCATGAGAAAAACATCAGGCAAGTCCAAATTGAGGGAGATTCTACAAAATACCTGACCAGCAGTCCTCAAAACTATCAAAGTCATCAAAAACAAGGAAATTCTGAAAAATCATCACAGTCAAGAGGAGCCTAGAAGACATGATGACTAAATGCAATCTAGCATAGTGTCCTGGACAGGATCCTGAAACAGATAAAGGACAGTAGGTTAAAACATGAGCAATGTGAGTAAAGTATGCACTTCAGTTAATAAAACTGCACCAGTTCATTTACAGTGCATTGACGTATGGTAACAGGTGTGCCATGCTAATGTGTGATGTTAATTGAAAAGGAAATTGGTTACAGGGATGCGTGGGAAGTATGTACATGGGTAGCTTCATAATTTTTCTGGAAATCTAAAACTGACCTACAAAGAAAGTTTATTTTTTTTAATGTTACCCAGATTTTCCTGTGCTGCTGTCCAAAGGGTCGCTGCATTACACATCTCCAGGAAACACCATTTTTACACAGTTCACTGTGAGTGGTCTCTCCTGCAGTAATTCTCCAACTTTAGTGGCTATTTCCTAACAATGATGATGTTTGCCATGCATCAGTTTACCTTTTCCCTGTGTAACTTTTCATGGATTGATTTAGGTCCTACTGCACTGGTTTCCTTAGCAGGGGACAGTTGGGCTGGATGTGTGACTGGCATTTTTCAGGAAGAGGCAGGAAGAGCATCACTCGCACTCTTGTGTGACATCCTCAGCCCAACCACATATGCACAGAGGCTGAGGATGGAGCCAAGTTAGGTAGCTCTGACTGGCTTCTCCTGTCCTGGCCTGTGACCTGCACTCCAGACCTCTCCCCACCCCTGACCTCAGTTGTGGGCTGGGACCCACAGAATGGCACAAACGGCAGTACTGATGCTCCAAACTTCTGAACCAGGAACCAGTACAGATGGGCCAAGAAAGCCCTGGGAATATGGGAACTAGGGTGAAAATGTCAGCAGCAGCATCTCTGAACACTTTCCCAACATCTGAAGAAATGCTGTGTTTTCCAGCTAACTGCAGAGAGAATCTGAGAGAAAAACTTTTGTTGACTACTATAAAAATTTGGGTATATAACTGAAATATTAAATGAAATATTAAATCCCCATGAAATGTGAGACCTTCTCCTAGTATTTGGTCCATTAGTTGTGTTCCAGTAGATTTGAGACCATCAAGTTCCCTCCATTCCAGACCAAAGCAATGCTCTTTCACTTTTTGTTCCTATGAACTATAAACCCCAGATGTGTCAAGTTGTGTAATGAAAACCATACAGAAAGAAATTTGAGTTTTAAGGAGCTTCATAAATTTTTTGTTTTACTGAGGTTTATTGGCTTTATTTTAATAGGACAGAAGAAAATTTGAACCTTTCATGTTTTTGCTTTTTTCAAGCTGAAGGAAGATCCTGAATTGTTAGGGCTAAAAGGAAAAATGCTTTTCTCGGGCCAATTTTTTTTTCTTTTTTCTAGCAGAGTAGGTCCAGTTGCTAAGATAAGCCTCTTGCTGAATCAAATGTATGTTTTTGTATTTTGTCTCGGATCTTATCTGTCTGCAGCAGCAGCAAGCTTAATAACAAATGAAGTTCAAAGAGATGAAGCTGCTGTTTTAGCCTCTTACCCTGGTGTTTTCAAAGAGCCCTGCAGACTTGGTCATTCTGCCCATCCTAATCAAACGCTTTGAAAGCTTATCTCATGCCACCATTTCCTACAGTCTTTCCGCAAAGCACCCATAATTTGTAGTCATTAGTGGAATGGTATGTGGTGTGTAAATATACTTGATAGTTACATTACTAAGACATTGTTAAAGACCATCTTTTAAAGAATCTCAGCCTGATGTGAGGTTTTTAATTATTAGTGCTTAAATCAGAGTTTTTTGCAATTATTTTGCATATATTCCAGCTGACTTCCTAATTTCCTCTTTAGTTCAGGAGCAATATGGCTTTTATAGTGCAAATAAGTTAAATAGATGCCATTTAGGGGTATAGATGATGGTAGAGATGGTTTTATTTCATGGGTGTAGGATAATGCTGCAGGAAGATGCTACAGATTATAGGGAGAGCTATGTATGTGAAGGTTGATAAAGAGAAACATTTTTAAGGCTTTAAGATTTCCCCGGGAATGCATGGAATTCAGGCTACCCTTGGTTTTCTTCAAAGGACCCTCTTTGTTTGCTTAAACCCTCAGAAAATATGATTAGACTTTTCATTCAACTAAGTTGTGAGAGTGGTCGGGTGCCCAGCCCTGAAGAGGGGGCCTATCAACCTTTGGAGAGTCTGGAGCAGTGATGTTGGGAATGAGACTGGCATGATGGGAGGGATGGAGACTAAAATTCCTAGAACTCAATCATATTGAACCCACTTGCCTCTCTGTGAATGGGGCTCTTGACCACAGGCCTGGCTTCCCTCTCCTCCCCTCCCACTTACTCAGCAGAGGACGGACCCAGGCCGGCCAGGAGACAGCTGTCCTTGGCTAGAGCCAGCTCCTGGCTGCACACAGTGCTCCACACAGCCTTCCAGCCCAGCCAGCTTGGCTACGGAGGTCTCAGATTTCATCTCCAAGTACTAACAGAGTCCCTTCACTAAAATCAGATTTTTTTTCTGGTAATTTGATTACTTCTCAGTTGGTGGAGTTCACCCATAAAAATTGTCTTCTAGAAAATGAAATATACTCCAGTGTTATCTCGCATGGTGTTACATGTCAGAATGTTACTCAATGAAAGCTGCCGAAGAGAGCGAAGTTTGGTTAAAATACCGGTTCAGTTGTCTGATCCACTCCACATCTAGCCACACCAATCTAAACTCTCTTCCTTTGAGAAATTAGACCTAACTCTTTAAGAGCAGTATCATTTGGGGATGTTACGCACTTCATGAGCATGGTCACACTAATGAGACACTATCTGTAGAAGGAAACCAAAATCACAGTCATACACAGACTGTGACAACATGAGTGACTTGCTTAAAGCAAACAAAAAAAAATTCAAGAAAGATCTATTGTTTTTTCATACGCTGAGGTAAATTTTATGTAAATATACCCTAACATAAGCAAGCTCAAAACCCAAAAGTATAAATATCAACATAGATAAATCAGAAAATTATTTTATTTGTTTTACTAAGGCTTTTGTGATAGAATTTAGAGAAGTAGGTAATTCCTGTTGTAGGATTCCTGTAGAACTTGATTTATTTAAAAATGCAGCCCACATATCATTTTTAATTATTGAAATATGCTTAGTGAAATACAGTCAGAGCAAAAAAATACCATATGATTTCACTTATATGTGGAATCTAAAGAACAAAATAAACAAAGAAAATAGAAACAGACTCCTATACCGATGACTTCCAGAGAGGAGGGGTGTCAGGGGACTGGGTGAAAAAGGAGATGGGATTGAGAAGGACAGCATAGAAGATATATCCAATAATGGTATAATAAATACATATGATGCCAGGTGGATACCGGAAATATCAGGGGCAATATTTTGTAAAGTATATGATTGCCTGCTATGCTGTACACCCGAAACTAGTACAAAGCATTGTAATATTGAATGTTAACTATAATTGAAAGAAATTTTCTTAATTAAAAATGTTCTTGAATTAAAAAAATACTTTATACAGTCTGAAGAGTGTTATAACTGAACAGCTTAAAGAAAAATAATAAATGAATGTGTGTATTTATTACACAGATTATGAAATCAAAGACTCCCATATGCTTCTTCTCAGTCACAGTCCTCCCCACAGAGGTAACTACTCATCTGAATTTTATGTGAACCTAGTCCCTTGTTTTTCCTTATGACTTAGTCACCTATGTATTTTTCATCCCAAATATGTGTTTAATTTGTTTGTTTTTGACCTTTGCATCAATAGAATCATACTTTATGTTTTCTGTTTGACTTATTTTGCTTATCATTACTGTGTATTGTATTCCAGAGTATGAATGTATACAACTAATTCATCCATTCTACTGCTGATTTACATTTGAGCTGTTGCCAGCTTCTTGCTATTATGAGCAGTCCTGAAGTTAATAGTCTTGAACAACTCTCCCTGGCCACATATGCAAGAAATTCTCTCAGTTTGATACCTAGTGAGCTTGGATATCGTTTCACATGCTTACAGACCATTAGTGTTTTCATTCATTCATTCAACAGATACTGTTTGAGTACCTCCCATGTGCCAGACACTGTCTGGGTCTTTTCCCCTTCTTAATCTGTACCTATTGATTGCCTGTTTTTCTATTGGGTTGTTTTCCTTTTTCAAAGAAGTTCTTTATGTGTTCTGGAAACATCTTTTGTTATATGTTTTGCCTTTTTATTCTGTGGTATTTTTTTTGGAACAGTAGCTCTTAATTTTACTGTAGTGGGGTCCTCTTTCTTATATTATCTTTTAAAAAGCCTTAGAATTCTGTCTTTCAAATTTAAGACCTTACTTCCACTTGAAGTGTATTCATATATATTATATGAAGAAGGCATCCACTTTCTTCCTTTTTTCCCCAA
The DNA here is from genome assembly GCF_021234435.1 of Artibeus jamaicensis. Taxonomy (NCBI): domain Eukaryota; kingdom Metazoa; phylum Chordata; class Mammalia; order Chiroptera; family Phyllostomidae; genus Artibeus; species Artibeus jamaicensis. The sequence goes on along the minus strand of NW_026522025.1, from coordinate 30,812,057 downwards.
ATGGAGAACTAACTTTTCCAGCGTCATTATTGGATGCTCTGTCCTTTACCTGCTCATCTACACGCTCTCTTTGCCATGAGTCACATCCCTATAGGTATGTGTGGGTCTCTTTCTGGGATCTCCCTTCTATTTCATCATTCTAGTTGCTTCTCTATGCCAGTTCTGTGGCACCACCTTGTATTAATTGCTCATCATAAAAAGAACAGGATAGTAATTGTTTTGGAAGTTAAATGCATAGTGCCTAACACATATTAAGCACTTGGTAGATGTCATTTTTTATTATCTTACTACCGAACACATTTTAATATGTTGTTTTAAGTAATATCTAGAACTCTGTAGAGAATTAGTGAATAGTCAGTAGACATAACCACTTCTTTTAGTACTTGATCTGATCAGAGACTTAAGACATATACATGCACAGTCATTGCCTTTGCCTCTTCCAAAGCCTGTTGGTCAAGGTGAATGATGAACTATAGCTTCTTCACTCATCCTCCATCTGCAGTCTCTTAGAAAGGCTAAATGAGGGGGACTTGACTTTGGTAGTTTGTTTTCTTTCAGAATTCAGTTTTGAAAGAGAAAATGATGTGAAAAATAAAGAAGCATATCCAGGAAAGACTTTCCGTGAGAAGTATCTGGGACATCCAGTGTTCTACACCGTGCTTCCATTCTGTATTTTACTTTTTATAAACCACCTCAGAGTCTTCATAAATAAACCCATTTATTTGATGAAGGAGAGGGAAGTGCCACAGTTTAACTGTTACTGAAAGCAATATTCTTTGCTCTGTTGGTCTTGGACTTCCACAAACTACTTGATTCCAGATGTTAAACTGTTTTTTCAGAAGCTTTGTTAAAGTGCCAGAGCATTAGATTTTTTAAGGCATTTCCAAACCCCAGCTGATTATCACAACGCGCAGGAATCCAAGCTTTCAAAGCTCAGCTTTGGCTCTGAAGTGTATCAGCAGCTGCAAAAAATATGTGCGAAGGCACAGGTTCACAGGCCTGGGATCTAGTGTCCTTACGTGGTAAAACTGTAAGTAAGTTTCCTTTACTTCCTGAGTGTCAGAGATTTAGTTCAGTAGTTTAAAGAACTCTGAATTTTCTCAATGCCATCAAAATGAATTGCAGTTTGATGATGGTAATAGTCATGTCACAAGGTGATATGTGGGCTCTGAGTAATATTATAGATTGTTTAAAAATTCTTTAATTTTATTACTTCTACCCATGTGTACACAGTGATGAATTTATTTTACATCTCACTCCAGCTGTATATTTCAAAATACATGAACAAAATAACCTTTCCTCAAATTATTTTGCATTAATACACATTTACCACTTGTATTTTTCTTGAGAGGCTTCATTATTCCCTAGGGAACCAAATTTGTGCTTCCCAGGAATGGAGAGAGTGTCTTTTCCTTCCACCCCATCTCCCTCCAGCATATGGCAGAGGAATCGTCAGTGATGCCTTCCACATAATGGATGTGGGAAGAGGTGGGATTAGGAAAAAAACAAGGGTGACTTTGAGCCTCATCTTAGCAACTGATTGATAGTGAGGAAGAGGGGAAGACTTTTTAAATAGGGGGATGACTAAGCAAACACATAGAGGCAGCAATAACTAAGAGACTATAGCCATAGGAAGGCAGTTTTCCCTAAGTAAAGGGGACAGGTTTGCTGAGAGGGGAAACAATTGGTAGAAGATCCTAAAAGGTGAAATTCAGTGTTCCAACAGCAGACTATTTTTGTATCCATTTGTATCATTTAACAAATTAGAACATCTAGCATGGTATAGTAGACTTCACATTCAATAAATTCTTGTTGCCAGATGGAGTTGAATTATAATGAGAGTTTACAGTAAATGAGAGACTTCCAGGCCTTAAACCCAAATGCTTTAAGATCAGTTTTTAAAAAGTTCAATTTCCTACCACTAATACTATGCCTGGAATCTGTTACATTAAGGAATTTTTTCTTAAATTCGTCCAATGCCTCTTTCTTTCCTAAATTCTGCAAGTACATTCTACATTGGCAGGATAATTTAGAAGGAAGTCCTGATGATATCAGTGCAGAAAATTCCTCCAGGCCTGGGTAAGATAAAAATTCTGCTTTTTTCCCGGCCTAATTCCTTTTCCAGCTATAGATTGGCCTGTACAGTGCAGAGCAGAAGCCAGCATGGCCAGACTACTTCGAAGGATTCCTCAGCAGCAGTCTCCAGGGGGAGCCTCAGATGGTAGTGAAACACCGCAGTTCCCCCTCAGATGGCTCAGCGGTTGTCATCATGGCCGCTCTCAGGAACTGCAGATGTCTTTCTCACAGTCATTACATTTTGGGCCCACTAGAATCCATTTCTGCTGCCATGGCATCTGGATCTAGACAAATATACTCTGAGCAGTCATTTTGCGAAGGGCTGGGATCCAGAAATGAAAGACAGACACCATGACAGCACAGTGGGATAATCAACACAGCACCAATCCCCCCATCAGGGTCAACACTGACTTTGTCAGTCAAAGGAGCATCCTGCTTAAGGCAGGTCCCTTATCCATCTAATTGGTTTTCCAGCTATTTGAAGTCTTTTCTTTGTCCTACTTGACCTGAATATGTGTAGTTGGTTTTAAAAATCCTCCTCAAAGCTACTTATTGCAATTGTTTCAGATGTTTAATTTGTATTTCTTCATTCTAGTACCTCTAACTGCTTTGTGAAGGTACCAGTGATTATTTTTAAAACCATGCAAAAGCAACAACAACAACAAACCCTCAAGCCTACTTTCTCTAGGCAGTAATTCTCTCTATTCTAATAAGCTGTGTGAAAATTTGATTTGAGCAATTCATAACAATTTATTGCTATTTCTTGGACTCCTGCTTCTCTGTGAAACTGTTATTGATCTGTTTTATGGGTGACGGTGGCTGAATAGTTTCACATGGCCCACACTGGGTTCTGCGATGCTGTGAGCTAGACCAAAACTGGCTGGTCTGGGTCTCTGCCAGGCACTCAACTGGAAGACCTCCGGTGAATATAGTTGGATAGAACTGGGTCTTAAGACATTATCTCAGCCCCATGATGAGTAATGCTATCTACAACAGCCCCGCCACCCTTTGATGACTGTGCTAATGTGGTGTCTCCCTGCACTGTTGGTCCATATTCCCCAAGGTTGTTACATCAGAAGTAAGGGTTTTATTCTCTCACTACTTTATTTGCTTTGGTGTTCCATCAGAGAAGCAAAGAATTGATTATTTATGAGATAAAGTTAAGTAAAATTGATAATCAAAATATTCCTGGGACTAGGTCATGCCTATCACTGCAGAATTATCTTTTAAAATGTAATCAAATTACACATTCTAAACTAAAATCACATTCAGTACCTAAACCTAAAAATATTCAATATTAATTTTATTTTTCATTTTTTCAAAAGGAGATAAACATTAATTTGAGGGATTTATAGGTCTATCTTTTTATATTCTCTTCTGTTATATATGTAAAGGAATTTGTATGATTACAATAGGCATTGAATCTGCCCAGTTAACTTTTAATCCAACATCTCAAGTAGGGATAAAGGCTAGTGCAATGAGTCATGTCCGATAGTAAATTTTTATAAAAACTTCAGCATAAGACCCTCAAAATTGGTTTTAGCCTGTAAGTAGCATTTCCTGTACACAGTGTTGAAAGCTCATATACGCATTACAAATAGTGCTGAAATGACATGAAGTACCATCAAGGTGAACACACACTGCTTTGGGAGCACAGAAGTAAATAGCTGCTGTGGGAGTTCAATAACCCTTCACGAAAGAGGCGGTGTTTAAGCTGGGTCTAGGAGGATGAGTAGGAGTTCCAGATGGAGGAAGGTGGAGGATATTTTTGGCAGTATGTAAAGAAAAGCATAGAGGTGTGACAAAGAATCTCTGTAGGACTGTAGGTAGTTTGATTTGACTAGAACTTAGAGTAACAAGAGACTAATTAGGAGGTTAGACATATGATTGCCATGAGATGGTTAAGCTTTGTTCTGTATAAAAGGGGACCCCTGGAAAAAGCAGAATTGTCTTCTGGAGGGTGGGGCCCCCTGTAGTACAGGCTTCTCCTGCTAGGTGAGTGTTCTGGGAACCTATCTGTATCAGGGTACCAGTTGGTGATGTTGTAAGAGGCTGTGTTCAGCATCATTGAATTTTTTTAGGACTTTTTCAATGCATTTGCCCATTTCATGATGGGTGACTTACCAGTACACCTGCCCACACTGTGCTGAGTATTTCCTGTTTTGTTTTGTTTTTTTACCAAAAATGGCATGACCCCCATGCTCCATTCTCCCTATTCACCCGTTCTCACCCCAAGTGACTTTTTTTGTTTACTGTTTCCTCAGATGAAAAAAAAATTCTCAAAGGGAAATGTTTTGCCAATGTGGAAGAGGTGAAATAAAAAATGGCAGAAGCACTAAAAGGCATCAAAATCAATGAGTTCAAAAGCTGTTTTGAGCAGTTGAAAAAGAGGTGTATTACATCAAATGGAGAGTACTTTGAGGGTGACTGTCTTTAAACATGTAAGAATAAATACAGCCCTAGTCGATGTGGCTCACTGGATTGAGTGCTGGTCTGCAAACCAAAGGGTCACTAGTTTGATTCCCAGTCAGGGCACATGCCTGGGTTGTAGGCCAGGTCCCCAGTAGAAGGTGCATGAGAGCAACCACACATTGATGTTTCACTTCCTTTCTCCTTCTCTTCCCCACTCTCTAAAAATAATTAAATAAATAAAATCTTTTTAAAAAGAACAAATATACAATTTTCAATAAATAAATTCTGGGTTTGGGGTCCCCCCTTGTATTTTAGTTTAAGGGAAAATAATGAAGGTGTTTTGTTAGTCCCACAGCATGGTCATAACATGATGTTTGGGGATATCTCTGCTGGATCAGAGGATTAGAAGGTTAAAATGCTAGACTCAGGACAACCACTTAGGGGATCCTGCAATAATTCATCCTAGAAATGTGAGGAGTCCAGACTAACAGTGATGGGGGGATGGAGAGAAAGAGATGAAGATGGAGGGTATGTACAGTTTGGCTGTTAGCTCCATGATGGCAGGAACCATCATGGATTCATGCAGTTTTGCTCCAGAAAGCTCTCTACACCTGTTGTGATCCCCCACTGGACATGGCCCCTTTCTTGCAAAATTCCCATCCTCTTAACTGGTGGGTCCAAATTGTCCAATGTAACAAGTTCATTTATCGATTCTACTGCTGTCAGGTGCATAGAATTGTCATCAGCGAAGAAGGTAAAATATTAAATATCCTCAGTTATCTATACTTCTTCATACATTTCTGCTTCATTCTGTTCATCTAGCTTGTGCTGAAAGAACAGCTACGTTTTTAGTGGATTATATAGTTTGCCCCATTGCAGAAAATAAGGTACATATTACGAAATATTTTGAGGCATTTTTAAGTGAAGTAGATTTATATGTGCAAGTATGAAAGTTTCCAAGAAGTGTTTTTTGTTGGTTTTTTTAACTACTTAGTAGATTGAATGTCGGGGGTGGGGGCAGTGGGTCGGGCAGGGCAGGAGGTACTGATGGGGGAAGGATGGGGACAGCTGTAATTGACTGACAATAAAAAATTTAAAAGAAACTAATTTGTAGAACAATGTGACGATATATTAGAGAAAAAACAAATCAAAATTACATATCTAAGAAACGTGTGTTTATATAATTATTTAAATGCCCAGAAAACAGTATGAAAGAGAATATTCCAAATTGATAATATGGTTACCTCTGACGGAAAGACCAGAAATGGAGAGGGAATCTTTTAATTAATCTTTATTGTTTGAATATTTTACAAAAAAAAAAAACAATGCAAGAAAAAGAGCAGAAGAAGGAGAGGATGCTGAGGAGGAGGAGCAGGAGGAAGAGGAGGAAAGAAGGAGCAGGAATGTCTGTTAAGAGCAAAACAAAGTATGTCTTTGTCTAACACTGGAAAAAAGGACTTAGTTTCATTGATTACTTTTAATATTGCTGCTGAAGTTGTGATTGGTGAGGTAGTGCAATCGATCTAATCCCCAATCTTGAACTAGAAAATCTACATTGTGAACTTGGACCTGCCTTTGAATAACTGTGAGCTCAAGCAAACAATTTAAATTCCATGTGCATCACCTTCCCGCAGGAGAAATAATATTTACCCTTAAAGAGGATGCTGGAGAGACAGGTGGCAAATGTGAGCAAGAGAACTGAACTCTTTTGAGTTTTATGTAAATGTAAAACAGGATATTCTGGTATGAATCTCTTCATATAAGCATAAACTAACAGATACTTGGTATCTGTTAATAATATTTAACAATTTTAAATGTATAAATTATCGTTTAGGGTAATCTTGCATAATGCTTGAGTCAATATTGTAAAAAACTAACAATCAGTTCTTTCAGTTTCAGATTTCAAAAAGCCTCCTTTCAGATTTAAATGGAATGGGCAGCCATTATTTTTAGTGCTTATAAACACGGTGGTGTTGTCCCCTTGAAATCTTCAATTAGTAGCATCTACTATTTAATTAGGTGAAAATGATAATCTAAGAAGGTCTATCGGTTATTGTAAAAGCAGATATTATAATTCAAGTGTATTTCCAGATGCCAGTGAGTTGCTGGAAAGCTGTAAGTTTGACTTTCCGCTCTGATAGAGTTTTAAAAGAGGTCAGGGTACATTTTACCATAGTGTCTAGCAATGTGAGTTTATTCAGACCTTTTGGCAGACATTCCTGCACATTCAAGCTAAATCAATGAATCATCCATTGTTGGCCAGCTCCACTCTCTGTTGCTAAGAGATTTTTCAAGCATACTGAGGCTTCATTCTACATGGGCTGTGTAAAAGGGCAAAATGCATTAGATTTTAAAATGTCTCCTCTTTCCCAAATTAGTAATTAAAACTTTGCCACATCTTTAATATTGAGGCAATGGGAAAGTTGATGAGCAGCTAGAAGACTTTCCACTTGTGAAAATACAGGAGAAAACTACCTGTTTTTAACTCTTCAAAAATATGTGTGCAGTGGGAATGGAAACATTTAAAAAGTGGACACAGCCCTGCCTGGTGTGGCTGAGTGGATTGAGTGCCAGGCTGAGAACCAAAGGGTTGCTGGTTCAGTTCCCAGTCAGGACACATGCCTAGGTTGCAGGCCAGGTCCTCACTAGGGGGGGCGCATGAGAGGCAACCACACACTGATGTTTCTCTCCCTCCCTTTCTCCCACCCTTCCCCTCTGTCTAAAAATAAATAAATAAAATCATTTAAAAAATAACTAAAAATAAAAAGTGGACACAGATACTAAAAACAAAAATTCAGCTAGGAAGGATTAAACTCTTAAAGACAAATAATGTGTGTTTGTTTTTATATGTTTCAAGTGAACATTTTCTTTAATTTTTATTAAATACATTCTAATTTTTATAATTTCTCTTTCAGTCATAAAGATATTCTTTGTAATTTAGCATTGTATTTTAAGCTTTGATATGGTTTTTTAAATGTAAAAATAAAAAACCACCATAAAAGAATGGAATGGAATTTTTTCAACTTACATTTGTGAATGTATAAAGTATATTATGTTCTCTCTCATATATATATATATACATATATACATATATATATGTATATATATATATATGAGAGAGATTGTTCCCGAATATATATATTATTACTGAATATTTCAAGTTTTAAAATATATGAATTGTTAAAAAATAAAACAAAATGAGCCCTGGCTGGTGTAGCTCAGTGGATTGAGCACGGGTCTGTGAACCAGAGTATCACAGTTTGATTCCCAGTCAGGGCACATGCCTGGGTTGCAGGCCAGTTCCCAGCAGGGGACACATGAGAGGCAACCATACATTGATATTTCTCTCCCTCTCTCCTTCCCTTCCCCTCTAAAGATAAATAAATAAATAAAATATTTTTAAAAATAAAATAAAACAAAATGTATAATAGTCATTTTATTTATGTTCCTTTTGGACTCATTGATAATTTCACATTATTGAGAATCTTAGTTTATTATAAAGGTTAATCTTTTGTTTTGATGAAAGGAAAGGGATAGTTTTGACTAAAAATTTAAAGAAGAAAAAGCAAGAATAATATATCTTAACTGAAAAACAAGTTTTAAAAACACATATTGGATTTGGGTGTTTTTCATAGTTTACCGGATAAAATTCTATTCCATGCATCTCTCATGAAGATGCAGCTTTGGAAACAGAATGCGGGCTTTGAAGTTCAACGGGCCTGCCTTGCGTTAAGATCTGGCCTTTCCATGTTGTAGACGGTGTAACCTCGAGCAAGTTCCGCACCTTCCTGGGGCCCAACCTCCACACCTGTGTCATGACGAGGCACACCACACCAGGTTGCCGCAGGGTTCATGAGGAGACACGCTAGCCCTGGCACGCAGTGGGTCCGGATAAATGTCAGTTCTCAGCTTCTCTGAAACTGTTGGAGTCTAATATCAATATGCTCTTAAATGCCCATATTTAAACCCTTTCTGTTTGAAGTTGGCAACATAAGTTTTTTGTTGTACTTCTCATGTCAGCAGAAATGCATTTGGGTGAGTGGGGCAGATCATTCATCTCTTGTTGGGGAACTTGGGATAACAGCACATGGAAGAGTCTCACACCTTGGCCTTCTTTCTCAACGAAGTCTTGTCTGTCCCCTTGTGGACCCTGGCTTCTTTGAAGACTTCTAGTCCACATGGCATCTCCAGTTTACTATTTACTGCTATAAAGCAGGACTTCATCAAGGGCACCTTAATTTCAGCCAAGGGGCAGGTATTCCCTAGCCAACTGTGGAGCAGGGAATGAACCACACCTTAGTACCAGCCCTGTTCTGTCAATCAAGAACATTACTTTTTTAAGACGTTAAAGCAAACTTACCAAAAATGAGTGACCCTGTTTATATGCTTAAGCTTCCTGACACCTGTGTTTGTTTAGAGGAAATATTTCTGTGTCTGTACTAACAATCTGATGATGTACTCCCATTATACAACCAAGTACATTATTTTTACAGTACAATTTTTAATGTCAGGGAAAAACAAGATCTTTTCCTCAGGTGTTTGACTATTTCCTTGTGTAATCTTAGATATAGTCTAAACCGTGTTTCTTTTAGGTAATCTTTGTTATGCTAGATGGTAGACCAAATGGAACCAAACCCTGTTTGGCCTGTCTACTGAGTTAAACTGAAGAGACTTGCCAGAATCTCTGCCCGTGGAAAAATGTGAAGTGGCAGCTGTATAAAACTGATAGAGAACCTAGTAGGGCTCCATACAAAAAAGAGAGGGGCTCATGTAGCTTAACCATGGTATCAGCAAAAGAGCCTGTCTGCCCTCACCAAAGGAAGATAAAACAGTTGAAAATGGCAGTGAGGGTGCAATATCAGGTTCTCCAAGGCAAGATTGTAGAGCCAGTCATTCCCTGGAAAAACAAAAACAAAATGAAAGAAATACAATCTTAATGCTTAAAGAAATGATGTTCCCCACAAATAAAGAAAATGGCCTAAAGTGACTTAAATTACAGTGACAGCATTCAATAAGAGCACTAAATGGCACAATTCTTGTGGCTTCCTATTAGAATTTCCCTTTGTAACTATAATTTTTGTATGATTCAACTTGAGAGAGAGAGAGAAAGGAAGGGAGAAGGAGAGAGAACTTCCCTCACTTTCTAAATCATGGCTCAGTAGTGTGTTATAAAACACCAAGGACGGAAAAGCCATTACGTGGAATATAAAGAAATACTTGAGTCTACAGTATCATTGAACTCTTGGAGTCAGTTTCAACAGACATGCTCTGTATTCCCACAAGAGTCTGGAAAATTAACTTCCATTTTTTTCTGTCTGGAGTTGCAGTTAGTGTTATTATTTGCTCCATGGCTCAATCCGGGTCAGACTGTTCTGCAGTAACACAGGTGGATGTTAAAACAGGGAATCTGTTGAAAAGATTGCGGAGCGACTGCTTCCCTAAAGCAATTTTGGATGGCAGTTTGATGGCAGTCAGCTATGGTAAGGACAAATGAAGCTTAGCAGTACCTTCTAGAATGTGGTCTTGCAGCATTTGTCACCTGCTGTCCTACAGGTAGAAGTTTCATGTATAACAGGTGTTGATGTCCCAGTGGCTTCCTCTGAGAAGGGGAGCCTAGAAATGGAGATCATTGAATTCTTAATACTAGTGAATTGTAATGTTGCTCTGAATTTTTTATTAGCTTTATTTGTGGAATACAACATGCAGTTCTTAAAGGAAAATTTCATAAAGCTTTATATTTCTCTGTGAGATTTAAAACATATTAGAAATTTACTGTTAAAACTAGTATAAGTGTGATTTTTTTATCTTACTAAAAGTAGCAGGAGGGATATAGTTATGATTTAAGATACAGAAATTGTTTTTGTATTAACTTAATGTTTTATCATCAGCAGTTACATTGTTAAAATGTAACATGTAACTTTTGCCAAGAGTACACTATGTATCTATTTATTAGCAATCACACAAAGGGAACTATGTTTTACGGTTCTGCCCATTGAACTATTCTTCTAGTAAACAACCTGAAAAAATACACCAAATTTTTCATTTTTTAACAACTATGTTAAATTGCAGATCAATGGTCCAAAATAAAATCTGAACTGATTTAAATCATAAATCCACATTAGATGGAGGAAAATAGATGTTTTTCCAACTGAAGAGAGATACAACCTTTTTTTGTGTGTGTGGATAACTTATTTTTCCCTTTACTAAGTTTAGGACTTGCCTGAACCACAGCCAGCCTTAAGAATCCCTTCGTTCAGAAATGTTCAATGTTCTGTTGACTAAGGAGCAACTTGGGGGTTGAAAAATAGATCAGTACTTCAGTTTCTGACTTTAGGCTATTTTTAAAGAAAAGTACTGAGAGTTCCAACTGAAGAATTGCAAGTGCTCCAGGACACTGTGCCTGGAAACAAGATTCCTGAACAGTGGAGCGGGGGATGTTTAGGCTGCCCTCACAGAACTGCGCCTTTGAGTACATCTTAACTGTGGTGTGTCTCGCACGTTTTGAATGGTTCTCAGATTTTCCTTGGATGTAACTTTCCTATTTCATTTTACTCCTGTTCTGCAATTCTGTTTCATTAACCTGGAAGTTTACCTCTCCAAGGGGAAAATTCCCTCACACTGGCTATCGTCAGTCTCCAGATCCAACCCTCAGAAGCCCTAAGGGAAGGAGGGTCCCAGCCCACTGCCAACACACACAGATCCCTTCTTATCACCTGCAGCAGGCATTCCTCCAGGGCACACACACACAGCTCTCTTAAGAAAGCAGGTATCTGTTGGGGTTAAGCTAATATTTTTGGAGGAAAAACAGGAATTCTAAGATCTTTATTAGTTAGTTGTTTTCTAGAAACAAAACTTTCGGTCACTTGTACTTACCAGAAAATCTACAAAGTGCTTGGTATTTGTTAATGAAATTATAGATTTCAGAAGAAATGATCAAATTAATCTGAATCTAAAATAGTGTGGGAAATTCATATATACTGTCTTTTTAAAAATAGTTTGTCTATAAGAGAATTGGGGAAGTAGACTCATGTACTGTTGGGTGAAAGACTGATTAGGGGTAAGGGGGGCCATCAAGGAACATGTAAAAAGGACACACAGACAAAGCCACAGGGGTGGGTTTGAGGTTGGGAGGTGGGGGTGGATGAGGTGGGGAGGTGTGTGGGGGTGTGTGAAAATGGAGACAACTGTACCTGAACAACAGTTAAAAAATAAAAGTTAAAAAGAAAAAATAATAACTCACAATGGGTAAGCCTGAAAAAATAAAGCTGATTAAGGAAAAAATTTCATATTTAAACTCTGGAAGAGAGAAATATGAGGTAAACTTTTAAAATACTTGATTTTGAAGACATTAAAAAACAACTGAGTGCAGAACAATTTATGAAAATGTTTTCTTTCAAATATGATATTAATAATGCTTCTTTATGAAAATTCATATAGAGCCATATCTGATTGTATAATTCAATCATAGAAATGTTAAAATAGCTCAAAAATTACTTCTCTTAGAATTCAAAGTAAAATTTTATTTAAGCCTCATCACATACTTATTTCCTTAAGATATATATCAACCATGCTATTCTCTATATGCTGTTATCTTTTGTATTTCTGGTTTATTTAGTCATTCCCAGAAAGCGAGTAAATCCACGTAAAAAGGTGTCAATAACAGAAGATTTCAATTTTAATAAATTTTAAAGTTTTCATAGTGGTCTCTTTTCTCTCTTTAGCATTCTAGGCTCTTGGAAAAAAGGAAACATTTCTGTCATGATCTTATTGTTAGACTGAGTCAACACGGTATATTATCATAGTTACTTTTCAGTACTCAACGGCAGTTTGTACACGGCACCAAATTTTACCAGTGAAAGAGCGTGTTAGTCTGGTGTACCCAGAAGAGTTCACTTTGCAGCCCAAACAGTCTAGAAACCCCAGATAATTGCCTGCCACAACATTGAAGAATGTAATCACACATACATTTTTATGTTTTTCATTTACATGTCATTATGCTGCACAGATAGAAAACAGTTTAGAAGGATATGTAAAATGCAAAGCAGAATCGATCAAAATATAGGTAAAGGAGAAAATAAGAATAATTACCATCAGAAAGAGCTTGGAATGAAATTAATGAAATTCATGATTTACACACTGCTACAGACGGGTCACAGATTTCACTCTAAGCTTTCTGTTTGCATGAAGAGGTGAGCCTAGTAGGTGTTTTAGCCTTTGAAGACCCAAAGGTTAAAAAATACAGGAGTTACTGAGGAGAAGTGGAAGTGTTCTTACTACTAAGCTCAGAGAGGAAGTCCCTGTTGGGGACCCCACGTGGGCAGTGTGTGATGGACATAAATAGCACCATCTATCCCATCCCTGTTGTAGGTACAACGCCCCGTGAATTATTAGAGTAGGTACATTTTTTATTGAATTTATTGAGTAACATTGACTAATAAAATTATATATGTTTCAGGTGTACAATCCTATAATGATCATCTGTATATTGTATTTTGTGTTCAGCACCCCAAGTCAAGGCTCCTTCCATCACCATTTGTCCCCTCTTTCCCCTCTCCTACTGGCTCCCCACGCCCTTTTCCCTCTGGTAATCACCATACTGTTGTCTATATCTAGGAAGGTTTTTTCTTTTTTTTTCTTTTCTTCTTTTTTTTTTTTTTTGGCTTAATCCTTTCACCCTTTTCACCCAGCCCCCCAAACTCCTCCCTTCTGACAACTGGGAGTTTGTTCTCTGTATCCACAAGTCTGTTGCTTTTTGTTTGTTAGTTTATTTTGTTTATTAAGTTCCACACATAAGTGAAATCATATGGTACTTGTCTTAATTCAAATGTGCTTTTCAGAACTGGATGAGTAGACTGTGTGTTCTTCAGGCAGTCTTCCCTGATTGTTTTCAATAAATAATGACAATGAGCCCAAGATTTTATTATGAAAAAGTGGCTGGGATACAACAGAACAAGGCCAAGATTTTTCCGAAGAGGAAAAGATATATGTGGGCCTTCTTCAGGTACATAGGCAGAAAAAAAAAGTGTGGGAAGGCTTTCATGACCCCACAGTCTGTTTCTTTAACAGGGCTGACATAGATGCAGTCTCAAAAAACTGTAAGGCTATATATCTGGAATCCTCATGACCAAAATAAAATCTCAATAAAACACATATTGAATATGGGCAATATTTTTTCCTTATGTTCTCTCTAAGATGAGCTATTCGAGAATGCACTCCCAGGCAACTGAACGATTCCATTTCCCCCAGACTATTACTTATAAGGCAAATTAATGACAAAATGACTTTGGTTTTAGAATATTTGATTTGTAGTCCCTTATTTTGGTTATTACTTTATCATTAGTAAGTTTGTCTTAACAATCCAGTCCTAATTAGGGGGTAAAATAAATCAAATCAGAATGCTTGGCTTTCTGCTATCTGCAGCAGAAGAATGAGCATCTGTTTCATAGTAAAACAATATAGGATTCTCTCTCTCCTGAATAAAAAATTGCATGTGGAGTGCAAGAGGCAGGGACCTTTATTTCTTTTTCTCATGTTTCCTTAAAGGAAACTATTTCAGTGAACCATTCTGGTCCTTTGATCCATGCCAGGAAGTGGCTGATCCCCTTGATCAGCCACATTTTTTAGTGGATTGGCAGGTCATTTGCTTCAAAAGGGGGAAGCAGTTTCCACCATTTTCTTCTTGCTCAGCAGAGCATGTCCTGTGCCTCTGTTTCCTGTTTCCTTGTGGAATGTCTTAGGACAGGTGGGTGGAGTGAAGGAAGGTTCAAATGGGTTTTTACATTGTATTCGCCCTGCTGGAGGAGGCTGTACAGTTCTCACTGGAAAGTAGAAGACCTTGCCAGTTCTCCCATTTGGTCATTACCAGTGGACCCTGATTTAAGCTGATATCTGATCCCTATTTGTCCTGTCTTTTCCTAACTAGCCCTAGGGTAGAAGAGAGGAAGCAGGTAGTGATTGACATCCCTAACCAAAGGCGAATAGGGCCACCAGGGCGATTGGGTGACCTAACATAGAAGACTGTGACAGTATATTCCTTTCTATCCTTTGACTTGAGGAATAAAATTGACCCAAGTTTCTTTTTCTATGATAAGTAATAAAGATACTTCTGTGTTTTTTGTTAGAAATGTCAAAATTTGGTTCCACATTCTTTTGCCATTATTGCCGAACTATATTAGCATAACCGTAATACAATTTTGTGGTATTTTACTCATGGTGATCCCCCTGCATGAAATTCCCTCCTTATCTTCCCTGCTTCCATTTCCCTTTTGGGGGCCTAATTCCAACTCCAGCTAGAATATGTGTTCCCTGGGGTCAAGGAATTCATCTTAATCATCCTTGTATCATATCATTCATTCATCCCTTACTCATTTATCCATTCAAAAACACCCAACATCTTGTTGGCATCTCTTGTCTGGTAGGACCATGCCAGGCCCATAGTGACGCAGCTGTCCACAGGAGAGCCAAGGTGCTGTGCTCACAGGGCTCACAGTCTCCGGGGAAGATCTCATGACAAGAGGATTTCAAGGAAGTTGCTAAAGCATTGCACACAGACCTGACACAGCATCAGCTACTCTGCACACATCCCTTCAGTGGATGAGTAAGTCAGTCATGATGGAAGTGGCACATAGTCCGTTCTGAGTTTTTCATGTGGATTTTCTGGCTTCCCAGACTAAAATGTAACAGATAGTAAGTAATATTTAATGAACATTTGCTGTGAGTAGACACCATGATAAGTGCTCTGTGTGTACCATTTTATTCATGACAACAACCCTGCCAGGTAAAAACAGCTTTTAACACCCACTTTACAGAAAAGGAAACTGAGTCTCAGTGCAAGTAACTTGCCCAAACAATGAATAACTCTCAAAACAAGGATTTGAACCAAGGTGTTCAATTCCAAAGCTTGTGAGCTTAAGCACTTGGCTCTACAGCCTCTAGGACTTGTCTATTTGAGTTCCTTTTAGTGAATCCTAGGCCAGTGGGACCTTAACAAAGAAACATCTATCAGTCAGGAAAACAAATACTCTACATTGAGAGTAGAAAAAATCTTCATCAGGAACACAGTGAAAGTGATGCTTTCTTCTTTTTGCCATTTAGAGAGTCATTGATTGTCCTAGAATGGTACTATCTGCTAGGATTTTTCCTGGGTGTTACATCCAGGAAATAATTGTTGTGAAGTTATTTAATAAAAGTGTGTCTGTATAAGAAGAGATGCCTATGGATTTTTATAATGAACGTGTCATGAATTCTTAAAATAAAGTATAATTTTATACTTTATTCAGGGACTTAATGGTTCTGGACAACACATTTATAAATGGAATGAGGGGTAGGGAGTCGCAGCAGAGAACCAAAGCAAATGTAATGCTTTGCTTCCAATTTCATTTCTAAAGGAAAACAGTGAACATGGTTGAAATTATTTGTACATAATTACTTCTCATTCAACCACTCAGATTATTTGTATAATATCATAGTTTATAATATTCACTGTCTATTTGTGTAACTTGGATTTACAAAGCTAGTGTTCTTCAGGAGACAGTTTTTTTCCTTAACAATAGTAGTAATAGTTAACAGTGCTAAAATTGAGTTTTCTGTGTGTCAGGCATTGGACTAGGGCTTTTACATGCATCAATACATTTAATCATCAAAGCAATCCTATGAGACCATCACTGTTATAATCTCCACTTCAAAAACAAGCACCCCAAAATTTGGAGAAGCTGAATTCCAACCTAGGTCAAGGGACCAGAAGGACCAGAGGTTGGAGAAGTAGATTCATATTGCAAGGTCACACAACTCATAAGTGTTTGATCTTATACTTAAAATGCAGTGTTGTAACAGGGTACAGAGCATAACCTCCATAATCCTTTGATAAGGGGAAGGGAAGAAGGATGGTCCTGTATTTAAGACACATTGCATAACAATGGCAAGTTAATATCTGTGCCTTCCTAAAGGGAAGAGGGCTGCTACCCAGGACAAATTATGTCTGTGACTGTGAAAACATGAGGGAGTGAGGGTCACACTATACCTGTTAAAGAGGCAGGGGGCAAATGCCCACCCTGGGTGCCCAAACACCTGTCTGTCTCTGAAAACTTTTGCCCTGACTGAAGACGGCAGCCAAAAGAGGGTAAAAGACACTGGAAAACTGGCAAAAATGGTGGATACTAATACGCTATAGGAAGGGCTGGATATGAAGTCACACAGGAATTTCTGGGCTGAGCATTTAAATGAGGGTGGGCTTAGATAACTTCCAGCCAAGATAAGAGGGGTAGGTAGACATACTGTGCCTCCTTGCACAACCAAAAGTAAGGACAACAAAGATTGAGAAACAAAGAAACAACCAGAACTGACAGAAAATTGAACTGTACAGAATTCTGACAACCATTCATACAGACTGGTAAAAGGGGCAGAGTCGGTGGCCGGCAGAGAGGGGTTGAGGCAGGAAAAAGTGGCACAGGCAGCGGTTAACAGATCCCAGGAGCACAGGCAACATCTGGCAATGAGGAGACCCACTGAGGCAAGTGAGATGGCTGGCTGACCACGGACACACATTCGTGCACAGATAAACCAGGCAAAAATGGGGAGCGAGACAGACTATGCAACGCAGGACCCCAGCACTGGGAAATAAAGCCTCAAAACACTGATTGAAAACACTTGTGGGGGTTGAGGTGCCAGGATAGACTCCCAGCCTCACAGAAGAGTTCGTTGGAGAGATCCACAGGGTCCTAGACCATACACAAGCCCACCCCCCTGCCCCGGGAACCTGCACCAGAAAGGCCCAATTTGCTTGTGGGAACCTGCAGAAGGGACTGAAATCCAAGATAGAGCAGAACAAGTGCCATTGTTCCCTCTCTGACCCCACCCCCACATACAGTGTCACAACCCAGTGACTGGGTTGCCCTGCCCTGGTGAACACCTAAGGCTCCACCCTTCATATATAACAGGCACACCCAGACAAAAAAAATGGCTCAAATGGAAGAACAGATCAAAGCCCCAGAACCATACTTTTAAGTAACCAAGAGATAACTAACCTATCAGACTCACAGTTCAAAGCACTGGTGATCAGGATGCTCACAGAACTGGTTGATTTGGGTTCCAAATTAGATGAAAAAATGAAGGCTACACTAAGTTAAATGAAGGAAAATGCATAGGGAACCAATATTGATGGGAAGAAAACAGGGACTCAAATCAATGGAGTGGACCAGAAGGAAGAAAGAAACAACCAAACAGAAAAGAATGAAGAAACAAGAATACAAAAAAATGAGGAGAGGCTTAGGAACCTCCAGGACATCTTTAAACATTCCAACATCCGAATTATAGGGGTACAGAAGGAGAAGAGGGACACCAACAAGTGGAAAACGTATTTGAACAAATAATAAAGGAGAACTTCCCCAATCTGGCAAAGGAAATAGACTTCCAGGAAGCTCAGAGAGTCCCAAAGAAGTTGGACCCAAGAAGGAACACACCAAGGTACATCATCATTCATTATATTACCCAAGATTAAAATGAAGAATAGAATTCTAGAAGCAACAAGAGGTAAGGGGACAGTCACCTACAAAGGAGTTCCCATCAGACTATCAGCTGATTTCTCAAAAGAGACCTTGCAGGCAGGAAGGGCCTGGAAAGAAGTATTCCAAGTCATGAAAGACAAGGACCTACATCCAAGATTGCTCTATCCAGCAAAGCCTTCATTCAGAATGGAAGAGCAAATAAAGTGCTTCTCAGATAAGATGAAGTTAAAGGAGTTCACCATTACCAAGCCCTTATTATATGAAATGTTAAAAGAAGTTATCTAAGAAAAAGAAGATAAAAAGCATGAACAGTAAAAAGACAGCAAACTCACAGTTATTAACAACCACACCTAAAACAAAAGCAAACTAAGCAAGCAACTAGAACAGGAACAGAACCACAGAAATGGATATCACATGGAGGGTTAGCAACAGGGGAATGGGAGAAGGAGAGAGGAGGAAAAGGTACAGAGAGTAAGTAGCATAGGTGGTAGGTAGAGAATAGACAAGGGGAGGGCAAGAATAGTAGGGGAAATATAGAATCTAAAGAACTATGACACATGGACATGAACTAAAGGGGGGGAATGTGGGTGGGAGGGGGTGTGCAGGGTGGAGGGAAATGAAGGGGGAAATGGGACAACTGTAATAGTATAACCAATAATATATTTTTTAAATAAAAAAATAACTGAGGCTGGGCTTAAAAAGAGAGAGGGGGGTCAGCCATTAGGTCTTGGAGTGAGATAGCAGGTCTGCTGGGAGGTCTGACTTGAGAGGATGGCAGCAGAGCAAATGGAGATACAGGACCTGCCTAGCCACCCAGACTTGTGAAAGATGCTTGGAGCTGAACTGTGACCAGGAATGCTGAGTTGCAGACTTCTGCTTTTCTTAAAGATGTACGGGGAAGTCACTCTCTTAGGAAGTGCTTCCCTGGAATCCTCCATGACCCTGTGTAACACAGCACATGTTTTCCTGAACCACTACATGGAGGCTGAGAACAGCGCACCCCAGGTCCTGAAGGAGAGCCGCTGTGAGAGGAAGGTGATGCTGGAACCCACAAGTGCCCATTCCAGAGAGGATGGGGATCAGTTTGTGGGACCAGCTAATGGACAGATAAGGATGTGGGGGACTTCTGGGCGTGGTCTTGGCTTGTAACCTATTGGGAGGCAAGGGAGGATCTGGGTCTTGGAGGACAGGAGGGCTTTGAGCCAGAGTGCTCTTGGCCCCCCTGAGGTTGTAACCCTGTAATTAAAAACCTGTTTCCTTCAACACTGATAGTTGGGTCATATGTAAAGGCACCAGGTGGTCCATCCCTGGTTTCCTCAGTAACAGTCTGGCTGATTCCAATGTCCATGAACTCAATTACTCTCTTAGGCAGCATCCATGCAGGGCTGTCTAACTGACACTAAACTGCCCTTATGTAAGGCCTTGTGGTCCAAATATATAGGTTTCCTGGTGGCAAAATGATTTAAGAAAGAGACTTGTACATTTTCCTATTTGATATTTTTAAATGTGTTTTGAAATGAGATAGCTCTCCTAAAAGCAAATTACTAAAGAACCATTAATGACTAAAGAGTCATTAAGATAAAATTTAGTACCTGTTTTACTAATCCTTTCTCTTGTAAGATGTTCCTGGTTTTCTTCACCAGGCCTAAATGGAATATTTTTTCCTCAGCCATTCTGAATTTGTTATTACTTCAAGTTAAAAGAGCTCCCTGAGTATAGTGATAGTTCCATGTTTCCAGCTGCTCTGCTCTGTGCCAATGTCTTTGACTCCCTCAGCAAAGCTACTCTGGCACACCAAGGCTGTCTTACACAGGAGCTTAAACAGGTGTTGCAGAGGAGAAGAGGAAAAGAATCAGCAGCACTTACTAATTGTGCTCCTGGGTCTCTTTAAGTTTAGTACAATAGTTAAATTTGATTATTAATCACTTGCTACAGGTCCATCTCCCAAATACATTCCAGAAAAAAAAGACTGCTGTATAGATACAGATGGCCTCCTTAATTAATTCCCAGGCCCCATTAGTGTTGATAGTTAAATTAGAGCAAAGCATTTTAAGTAACATTGAAATAAATACTAAAAGAGTATCACACTTTCTGCCCACTTCCTCTCATGCCAACATCACCAATGTCATCAAGAATCACTATACAATTTATCAAAGCAGGGCACAAAGAAAGATCACATTTTCAGAACTGGCCTTAAAAGTAATTGTTGTGAAATTATTTAATAAAAGTGTGTCTGTATCTAATATTGCTTTAACTGTTTGGCTATTGGTAAAAATTTTAAGTAAAGCCAGTGACCTGGATGTCTGATACAGATAATTTTTGTTTACCTTGTAAAAGACACAAAGCAGCTAAATTGTGATTATTTCAGTGATACCACTGTAAAAAAATCATACTTCTTTTAGTACCAGATATAATATAGAAGGTGTAGTTAGTATAACTGGTGTTTCTGAAAAAATATTTTCTGCTTTTGAACACTGAAAACATTGATTTGCTATAAATGATAAATTTGGGCTTAACTAAATAATGGTAATAATTTCATTAATCCAGAAAATATTCAAATCTTTCAACATTTATGTTCCCAATTTATTTAGTTTCAAGTAGGGTCTGTTTTGGGAAGACAGAAAACCTACAGATTTCATAATTGGAACATTATCTTATTATCTTTTGATTATTGTGTCAAATTGACCTAAGCTCGTTTGTTTAGTTGGTAAAATGTTTATAGGTATTCTGTATCTCTTTGCTGTTTGATCATAGTAGCTTCTCCTGTGAAATAAATATCCCCTGAAAAAGGTTCATAGTAGGTCTAGAATCCTGGGGCAGGGTGGGGCGGGGTGTTGCAGAGCTGAGAGCCACTCTACTCTGCTGCTTGGTCTCACAATTGATAGGAAATTAAAATGAGAAATTAAAAAAGGAATCATGCTACAAAGTAATTTCTAGATAAAGAAATAAGTGTATTTATTTGTTAAAGGGGGAAATATTGGTCTTCATTATTTTAGTGCAAAAAAACATTTGAGCAGGAAGAAATTATATAACGTTGGCACAGAATTTGTCAAGGAAGCAATAGGACACTATTTAAGTGTGTGGAAGTGTACGTTCCACTTCTGTCCCCAAAACCTTTAGGAATATCCTTTTTTTCTGTAAATGATTAGGAAACTGGGCCAGTTGTATGGAATAATAGTTTTCAGACAGTGTACAAGAGGAAGTGCAGGACTGTCATTCCTGATGGAAGAAAAACAAGTGAAGTGAGATCTTCAGTCATCCCAGTTCACTGTCTGGAGGCAGTTTCCAGCCACAGAGGGAGAAAGGCAACTGAATAGAGCCTGATGGTGTTGCTGAGTTGAGAGGACAAGGGTCACAATTTGGAGAGACCAATATCACAGAATTTTCAGAGTACTAGAGATGAGGGAACTTCATAGAGAGAGCATTTTAGAGACCTATAGAATTGATCCTTCAGTCTTTGGCTAAGAATTAGGCTGTGCATGCATAAGAGGAACTACCTAAGACTGGAGAAAGAACCATGAGAAAATAGGTCAAATAATTTCCAGAATTCACACATGGATGGGAATAGTTTATATTCCCACCAGCCAGAATGGAGCAATCTCAAAATATACAGGGCACCACATAGAGCCTCAAAAGAGTAATGCCTATGTAGTGAGGGGAAAATCAGTATCAGAATAAAGATTCGTCTGAAGGCACCGTAAGAAAACCTAAAAGTAATTCTCAGAAGAATCAAACAGATGTGAAAGTTATTTAATTCTATGTCAAAAGAAAAGTTGACAATATTTAAAGGAATACAGTAAAATCTAGTACCCAATAATATAAAAGTTTACAGTGTCCAGAATCTAATAAAAATTAACAGTTATGCAAAAAAGTAGGCAAATATTTTCTTCTCCCCATATTCAGGAAAAAAAATCAATTTAATAGAAAGAAACTTGTAAATAATAGAGATGATGGAAGTAGTAAGCAAGAACCTAAAAACAGCTATTGTAAAATCTCATAAATATGCTTAATGATGTAAGAAAAACTCAGCAAGATATTAAAGACTCAAATGAAATTTCTAGAATCTTAAATGGGAAACTCACTAGATGGGATTAACAACAGATCAGATACTACAGAAGGAAAGATCTGTGAACTTGAAGACATCACAGTAGAAACTTTCCAAAATGGAACAGAGCAAAAAAAAAAAAAAAAAAGAGTCTGAACAAAGCAATAGACAGCTGGAGGTGGGGATAGGACATGAAAAATACTTAAAGAAATCATGTCTGAACATTTCTCAAAGAGGATGAACAATGTAAGCCCACAGACAAAATGCTGAATGAATCTCAAGCAGAAGAAACATAAAGAAAGCCTACCCAGACACATTATAATCACACTGCTGAAAACCAGTGATGAAGACAAAACATTAAAATCAGAGATAAAAAGATGTATCACATATAGAGAAATAAAAAAGAATGACAGCAGAATTCTCATTTGAAACCATGCAGGCCACAAAATAATGTAATAATAATCTTTAAAGTCTTAAAAAAGAAAAAATGTCAGCCTAGAATCATCTATAGCCAGAGACAATATCTTTCAGGTCCACATTCCTTCTTTGAAACCCCTAAAGCCAGAATATGAGTGAGATAAATAAATCTCTAAATACCTTCACATCAGTTGAAGTCAGATTTTGCTACCAATTAAAAAATAAGACTCCTGGTTTAGAATATTAGTATATCAGAATTGTAGGTGATAGTTTTTGTGCTAGTCACTTCTCTAGATATTGTGCCTGTATTATCTCTAATTCTTATCAAACATATGTCACTATCCCAGTTTTACCTAAGTGGAGACTGATTAAGTAAGTGATCGAGTCACTCTCCAGTAATTACTGGATTTGACTGCATTTACGTGGATTATTTTCTGTCTCTAGAAAATATGAAGTTTTAAGAAAATAAAGTTACACTTTCATATAACAGAATTGTGGTTTTTAAAATTATCTACTATACATATGTAGTACTTAATGTCATGGGGCCTGGTTCATCACCTTTGAAACAGGGAAAATAATACCAACTTCAGACAATTAATTGTATGAGATTTTAAGGAGTAATTTGTGAGGAATAAACTTTATACGCTTTTGAGAAAGTTTCAAATGTGAAAATAAGGTAAGCTTAAGTTTCTAAACCAATGAGGTTTCTGTTGTTTTAGAAAATTACTAAATTTCACTACTAAAATTACTAAATGTTGTCAGTAAATCTTATTATTACTCTGGCTACAGTATGTATAACAAATTGGAGAAGACAAGGCATTATTAGGAGGAGACCAGCTTCTGTGAAGCTTCTGCATTGTTCAGGCAGCGGGGAATGAGGCCATGTTTAGGAAATGGCAGTGCACAGGGATTCAAGAGCTGTTCCAGGGGAAGGGTGAAGAGTTCAGGAGGAGTCAGAGAGGACTCCAAGGTTCCAAGCTCAGTGACTAAAAGAACAGCGATGACAGTAACTGAGTTGGAAATTAAGAATGTCAGCAGGTTTGTGGAAAAGATGAGTTCAGTTTAGAGCACACTGAGTATAGGGTACCAAAAAGAAAAAGAGAAGTCAACAGAAGTATAATAGTTTAGAGCAGAGGCATTGCATAGCTGTAGAGGCAGATGCTTGCAAAAGTTACTTAAGCGCCCAGTGCCTCAGTTTCCTTTTCTGTAGAACGGTGGTGAAAAGAGCATATGCTTCACGGATTTTCATAGAGCTTGAACATACAGTCATCCAAGCGGAGCACATAGAAGGGCACCATCGCTGCATGTAGTGATCCAGCCATTGGTGGTGCTGGGAGGACAGTGCAAAGGACACGATGGGGAGAGCACTGGTCACGGCCCTGGGCAACAGAAGACACCGCTCTGAGCTATAACAGCTGGTGACTTTGAACAAGAGATTCAGCTGGACCTCAGTGTGTTCACTGAAAATGAGGGATGGGATAATCCTTTATGAGGCCCTTCATAGCTTGCATACCATGATTGTGTTGAGGCTAAAAGAAAACTTTGCTACAGATAAGCCATAATGGAAATAATTTATTCACAGATAACAGAGAAATCAATGGCATTTAACATATTTTTAGTATCTGTGGGTCCAGCCAAAGGCATATTTCTGCTTTCAAAGCACAGTAAGAAATTTAGACATGGTAAAAGTAAAAAAGATTGTTGATCCTTGCCTCTGGAGATTTCTTTAAATTTATAATTTCAAATATATTCCATTCTAGTGGCCCTTTCTGTTTACCTGTCACTATAAATTTTCTGCAGGGTTCAGATCAATGCAGGGAGACTTCTGTCATGCTTGGTTTACTGATGCCATAAACCATCTGCCTGGATGTTTACTTCATTTGCACAAATAGGGTATTTCATTTTCCAGAATTTTCACTTGTTATAAAGAATTCCAGGTTCCAAAGACAAGGTACTAATTTACTATTTTTGATAAACTTTTGAGAGTAAACTGCAACCCTCTTCCCATTAGGCTTCTAGAAATTTTTATTAGTAAGAACATGCTAAGCACATAAAGGAAGCTTATTTGCATTTGGCACATTTGAGAAAGAGTTTATAAGAAAACAGCCTTTAAGGAGAAGAGAAGATACAAAAAGTACTCCCTCATAGCTTATACCTACTCTATCACTTTGCCTGTAATAGGGAGGATTTCACTCTCATTAACCTCTTTTATCCCTTCAGGTTATCAAAATTTGAATATTAAAATCACCCACCCATGTGGACGAAACAAAATTATTTTTCACTTTTGTTCTTTTTTAATTGCAAATATGCATAATATGGTTGAAATAACAAGATGGAATCCAGTGGGTCACTTATAAAAATCAGTTTGATTACTTTATTACCTCGTGTTCATGCTGACAACAACTTTCATATGACATGTTTTATATTCTCTTTAGATATAGTTTCAAAATGTTCAGCTATCAGAAATTAGAAACAATACAAAAATTTTGTCACAGTTTATATTTTCTGATTTTCCATGTGGGCAGGCTTCAAATATTAATGAAGAAGAAGAGAGGTTGTCACTTTACTTGAGAAGCCAAGTCTTCAGTTCTCAGATTACTCAGAAGTATGACCGTGTGTGTATGTGTGTGTGTGTGTGTGTGTGTGTGTGAGAGAGAGAGAGAGAGAGAGAGAGAGAGAGAGAAATGGTTTCTTTTTTATGAAATAAATTTTTAGGGAAAATCTGGCACACATTGTGAATAACTTTGATTTTTAAAAATTTTTATCATTTGAAAAACACTTGGACCATTAACTCTGCATTGTGTAGAAACTAGAACCACTGGCGTGGAAACATGGAACAGGCTGAAAATGACCAGGGGAAGCAGGGAAGGAGATAATGGTGGAAAGAAGGGAAAGGACTAAACAAAGAACATGTATGAATGACCCACTGACATGGACGACAGTGTGGGGATTCACTGTGGGAGCCTGGTGGGGGGGGAATGGGCAAAGGAGAGTGAAGGGGGGAAATAGTACAACTATAATAGAATAACAATAAAAATGAGTTAATAAATTAAAAAATAATTAAAATGTCACAGGGGAGAATATCCTCACTCTTGTCTTCCAGTGCCAAGCCACATTTGTTCTGAAGTCTTTGGTTTTGTCAGGTGGCAGAAGCTTCCTTATTTGATGACATGAAAGGTGAAATCCCAGCCAATATGAAAAGTTTTAAGTTTTCATATTGTACTTCAAATCTGGTCATTTGTACTTCAGTCTAAGAAGATGATTTAAATGTATATGTATATATTTAATAGTATATTCATTATTCTCAAGCATTTTACAATAGAAACAACGATTTATTATTGGTCTTAATCATGAATTTTTGTCTGAAAAACATTTCTACTGAGTCAGAAATTTTCTTATACTTTAAGTAAGTTCTAGTTCTGCTTCTGCCCCCCATGACTGGGGAGAATTACTTAAACCCGATGGGACTCGGTCTCCTGATCTGTATGACCACTGAGACCTCTTCTGATCTTAATGTTCCATGATTCTGTGGGTTACATATCCTGTGCAAGTTCTCTTTTTCATTTAATTCTTCAAGCTAGAAATTTACCACATATATATATCTTCATCTACCTTTGACATCTATTAGGTGATCAATAAATATTTGTTAAAGTAATGGTGTGTTTTGCTGTTTCTGATGGATTGTGAAATTACTGTAATTTCTCAGCATTTTAATGTTGGGCTATTACTCATTTTTATTTTTGTTGAATCACATTATTGTTGCTTTAACATTTACTTTTTCTCTACTCTGGCTTTGTGCGTGATTTAGAGTTGGTTTTTATGTGTTCTCACTAAGGTGTTTCGGAGAGGAAAATTCTTTCACTACACCTAATCTCGGTCACTCTGAAAAGATAGACACAAATATTTTTATAATCATAAAATAATCAAGAAAATGAATTTTACTTTTATTCAGCTTGACTGTACTGGTGGGGAAAATAAAAGCACTTTGAGTGCATTGGCAGGTTATTCCAAACCAGCAGCTCTATGGAAAGAAATGCCACCCCAGTGTACCCTTTGGAAAATGGTCTGGGTGGATATAAACAGGGATACCCTGAGCTCATGGAGACCTATCCTTTCTTCAAAGGCCCTTCGATGGATATACCAAATAGAAAAAATATAGGAAAATAATTGCTTTCTGTGTGATGAATTTTAAAATTAAACATTTTCTCTTAATTTTAATGTATAATTCCCATCATAACTTTTCAATTAATCTTTGAACGAGGAATAAACTAATTAGTTAGCAGGTAGGCAATGTATGTAACATATTACTTATTTTAAAAGTGCGCAATTCTGTAGTATAGATTTAGTTTTATACATTTTCAGTATTTAATAGTCTAATATAACAGTGGCTTAATATACCATTTATAATGGAGAGACAGTTGTGCTAGTGAAAAGCAAGCTGTGAAGCATTTAATTCATTGTATATTATTATTTGTTCTGAGAAACTAACTCAGGATTTATGATGTTCAATTCTGAACCCCAGAATAAATAAAGGGAAAGGAAGCCAAAACTTCCCTGGTGTTGAGGAAAACCCTCGCTTTCTAACTTCCTATGAATGGCAGTATTGTTCACCACCATTAGTACAGGGGAAATGGGACCTTGCCATTCCATACTTAAGCGTGTTTTTATTTTTAAGGAATGTCGGAAAATTGTGGAAATTAATGTTTTTTTTCTTTTTTTCCCCTTAATATCTCATGGATTCTGACCTTTTCCTTGAAACTGGTTTAGTATGTGTTTCCTTTAAAATTGGTCATCGACCCAAAAATAAGTTTGATTTTCTTTTTCCATGATTTTCTCTAAAGAATTCTGTTAATAGAACACTAAATTGAATTACGAACTTACTGAATAAGTGCTTTGAATTCTGGGCAACTTTGGACTAAAGGGCACAGAAAGAGTACACTGTATAGAATGAATTTGAGCAAGTTAGTATAAAGGAAAGGAATGCAACTGTATGGTTGATGTGATCAACATCTCCTAGTAGGTCATTAGCAATTTAATGGAATATGGTTATTCAAGCACAATAATAGCTTCAGCTGAAATGTCTGCTCTACTCTTTTTTCCCATAGACTTTGGAGTGAGTTGAATGTGACAGTTGAGCTTTCAACAAGCTTCATGAATTTTAAAGCCTTTTCGTTCATAAAATGGGGTACACGGCATGCAGTCAGTGTGGACAAGGAGTTGTCAGCCTCACCGGGTGTAATGGGATATCAGGTGTCTTCAAAATAATGAGGACCTGGATTGAGCAGGTGCATTCTGGGACTGCTCTGCATATCCACAAGAATAGAGGACCCCTCTCTGCCCACATTTGTTAATCATTCTGCAGTCCTAAGGTCACTTTCCCAGCACTTGGTTCAATACTTAAACTTCATGTCACAGAAGTCTTTACTGATGCCTCAGGGAAAAAAGTATTTTTGATAACTAAATATTTCTTTTTTGTTTCTTGCATCTGATTCATGAATATTCAGAGAAGAAAGGCTCTATGAATTCTGACATAGATTTGTAGACTCAAATTATAACATGTATCCCAGTTGATCCTAAAGTATTTCTTCAAATACTTAAGTATTTTAAAAAATTGTTCCCATATTCTCTTACCACAGTAAAAATCTGAATTTTTGTTTAGGGTTAAGTCTTAAAGTATTCTGAAATTCAATACGAGGAGCTTTATTTACTGTGTTTGGAATTACCTAACAACAAAAGACTATTTCAGAAGATCATTTTTCAGGAAGTCCACTTTAAAGCAATCTCAACTTGTGGGAATTTATTTTTTCATTACCTTATAATAATGTCCCGTGTTTTATTAAATGTGGAATATATGAACATATAGTATAACTTTGTAATAGTATGAGAAAAATATTTTCATAAACGTGGGGCAACTTTGCCCACAAAGTCCCCCCATCCACCATGAATGAAAGTGAAACTACCAAGACATGATCTGCTTGGGGAGGAGAGGTGACCAATCTCTCAGAGGAGAAAGGCCAAGAGCCCCTTCCTCAATGGCTTTTATTGGGTTGTAATACACAGGAATATACTCGGCAAGGATCAAACAGTAGATAACATTTCAAAGAAATCTGAGGGCTTAGTCTAAGTCAGTGTCTGTCAGGTAAGGGGGTTGCAGAAACTTTGGGAGACATACTCATTTCCTGCTCGGACTCTTATCATGTGAATGAAAGTACTTTTAGCAAAGCAGGCTTCACAGGACTTTAGGAATTCTTTCATATGCCTGATCACCCCAGATCCCACTCTAGCTGGCAGAGGGCTGCACCTCCCTCCCCGTCATAGGTTTTCAGGCTTACGTGTATTAGAGCCAGGAAGCACTTGTCCCAGATGGAAATGGGGACTTGGACTATGTCAGAATAGCTGGGGGGCAAGGGTCCATCACTCCCTCTTTTTTGCAGCCCCCCCCAAGTCCTTCCATGATGGCCTCCCAAGTGATCGTGTCTGGATTAGGTTGCCCCCCCCAGGGGTCTTACCTGTCACTGACTAACCGACCAAGCACTGGGGGGTGGGGAGGAAGCAGAAGCAGCACTCGCTACCAGAGACAAGCTTTGTCTCCTTAGTGGCTCACATTCTGGAGGTCGCTCACTCATCCTTAGCCATGGGGGGCAGTTACAATTCCTGAAACCAGGCAGGGTGGTTCCCAACACATAAACATAATAGAAAATTCTGGAGGTTTATGTGACGGTTTGTTAATGGTGGTATTTATGCATGATGTTGGGATTACAAAGATTTTTAATGGCTTCATTTTTACTTATCTTTAATTTTGAATCTTTCTACCTTGAGCGTGTGGGATGGGATGTCAGGAGAGAGTGGGCTTTAAAGAGACTGCCTCAGAGAGTTGATATATATTTGCTGCAGTTGGAAAACACCATGAGCAGGAGTCTAGAAGATCCCGAGGGCAAGAAACTGAGTGACTATTTAGATAGGGAGCCAAAGGGGCGCTACTGTGTTGGGCATAGCTGTGCTTCCAGAGTTTGTGGAAGTGTTTGCATGGACTAGAAATAGGTCGTGCAGGAGCAAAAGCTGTGCTGGGTCTGTTTCAAGTCCAGTACAAGTGGATAATCCAGGGAAGCAAGGGGGACTCCAATAACGGGAGCCTAAATGGAGTGAAACATAGATGAACCAAGGGCTGATAGCCCAACCAAATAAGACTTGTTCAATAGAGCAGTAAGCAGTCTATGCTTCCTTATGCAGAGGCACTTGAGTATTTGGATGTTTAGAGTAATAGAAAGCATGCATTGACAAGCTGTGTCCTTTGTGCACAGATCTGCCTTGGGAGCCAGAATGGGCAGTATTACTGTTGTAGGTAGTAGATGTTTTATAGGTTCAGGTATTTCTCAGCTGCTTCCAGTGACACAAGAAGCATTATCTTCCAACTGACCACAGCTCTGTTTTCACACATTTCCTTTTAGTTTTTATTAACAGGCATAATTTTTAAAATCATTGTGATTTATTTATTTATGCATTTTTGCATACTCTTACAGCTAAATTTATCCACATTCTTCTTATTCTTCAAGACATCTCTTAGTTTTTCCTTGGTATTTATAAAGATACTCTTCAATTCATTTACCAAATACCAAATGACAATGATCACTAAAGAGACAGTATGTTAAATTGTGCTCTGTAGACCTGAAAGAATTTATCTACTTTTCAAAGTTCCTGAGTTGCTATCTTGGAAAAACTAAACCAACAAGTAAATCTAGCTACATATACAATGTCAATAAAAAATACTATGGGAGTGTATTTGCGTAATACTAAAATGCTTTTAGTTTTGACAGCATAAACATTAGTGTGCTCAATGGGGATATATTTTCAGATTTGCGTGTCAACTTTTGTCGTGTTAAATTTAATTTAGGTACATTTGAAAACTTTCAAACTATACTTACTGTTAAACAAAGTACATTTTTTGCCAACAGATTGTGTGCTTTTCCAGACTGTAAGTTTTGTATATTTTATAATAAGTACATTCCTGTTGTGAAATGGAATGCATATCCAAAATAAATCTGGTAGAGAGACAATGGATCCCAGCCAGCTCAGCCCTGGTTCAAGGGAAAAGACAATAAACAGGGGCAGTGACATTTATGAAATCTAATTTCATCATGCTCTGCCTCATGAGAAGAGAATCTAGATGCCATTAAGTTTATTTTACTTTGAGAATTACTCAAAACCAGATATGAAGTTTCTTCTGTGTTATATCCTTGGTAGCTATTGCTCAAATGAATGTTTTATTTAAAAATTAGTTAATACTTAGTGATAATTGAAAGCAGAAATAATTTTTTCTTTTTTAAGGGAGGAAAAAACATAAGGGCAAAAAGGTTACCATCTTTTGCTAAAGTAATTTGGGAAAGGCAAAACTCATTAGTGAGGTGATAATTAGTTTTTCTTGGTAAAACGTTGACTGGAACTTTTCTATTAGGAAAATAGGATCAAACTGTTTCAGTCTCAGTCCAGCCGAGCATGCTCAGATTCAATAACAGATGAGAAATTACTCACTGTTTTTGTTATGATCATGTTAGAATATGGACAAACTGCTTTAAAAAAGGGCAATTTATTGACCCTAACCACTTTGTACAACAATGGTTGGAAATAAGACTTTACTTCATATCCATAAACATACAAATATTCAGCTGGCGGTTTTCATAACTTTTAAAAATAAGCTTAAAGAGAAGCAAATGTTTGAACACATGACAGAGAGTGAGTGTTTACTGAACTGCATGCCACACTGTGGCCTGGCATCAGAAGGCAACTTCTCAGAATGAATGGCTGTGTGCTCTGCTGGCCCTGACGGGAGCCTGTCACGTCCATCTCTAATGAAGGCTTTAACCACAACACACACACACACACACACACACACACACACACGACTAGGAAGGAAAAAATTAAAACCAGCATTCCAAAAAATAATAATAATAATAATCCCAGCATTCTAAAAACCATCCTAAATATTGTATTGAGGCACTGGGCAAAGGGGTATAGTTAAAAAAGCACCAACTTGCATCTTGAAACATGCACCAACAACTTCAAACATGAAAAAAGCATTATTTCAATTGGTAAAAAAATTAGTAAGTATAATATTTTTAAAAGAAATGCAGCCTTACTCACGTTTAGTACATACAGCAGTCATTGAGGATAGACTGATGAAGGGCGTCTGAGCCAAGGGCATTAGGAGACCTACTTGAATAAGGAAATAAAAATGTGTTTTAATTAGCACAGCAAGCATTTATTCAGCCCTATAGTGCTGTAGTGTGAATGTATTTTTGGACCAACTGACCTGAAACATGTTTGTTGTTCTTCCTATAGCTTTACTTACTCTTATTTAATTGCTTAATGAGTTTCACCTTATATCCTATGCAAGTGATCACAATTTCAAAGTTGATGGTTTCTGAAAGAATGAAATCTTCTACTACTGTTATGTTTTATAGTTTTCACAAAACTAAGTTTAAAAAGAAAATGTAAGTCAGTTGGCAAGGAGTAGTACACATACCTGTTAAATCAGGAAAGTTTATGACAATCCATTTATGTGTTCTCAGGTCTTTATCTGTGCAATTATAATGAATGTGCATTAAGCAGTTCTTCCCTGTCAAAGGGAAATTTTTCCACCCATTGCTGTAAACAACCACCATACCTTGCAGTAGCAATGGACCAAAAACGTATCATGGAGTGTCTTTCTTGGAGTACTGTGAAGAGGAATTGTCAAGGTCAGATATTTCACATCACTTCCTGCAGGCCACAGTTTGAGAGTCCCTAAGTTTTATATACTGTTCTTATGTTATTGACTCCCAAATCTTACTTTCAGTACTAAGTACTCTCCAGAAGTCTAGATTAATAGATTCAAATATGACTTCTCTATTTGAATATCTAGAAGGTTTATTTGTTTATTTGTTTGTTTGTTTGTTTGGAAGGCATTTTAAACTCAACATGGCCAAAACAGAACTCCTGGATTTCCTCCCCAGACATGCTTCCTCCCTTTGCCTTGTCTATATCAGAGATTGGTCCGCCATCCACCCAGTGGCTCAAGACAAAACTCTGAGTCATTCTTGATTCCTTTCTCTCCTTCATCCTCACATCGAATCCATCACCAAGTGCTGTCAACTCTTCAAAATACATCTCAAATTGAGACACTATTCTTGTCTCTGCTGTCACCACTCTTGTCCAAGCCACCATTGTCTTTCATTTGGAGTACTACAACTGCCACTTAACTCAGTTCTCTGCCTCCATTCTTGCCTTCCAATCCGTTTTCACAATGCAGCTAGGCAGAATGTCTTTGTAAATTAGATTATGCCACTCCCCTCCTTCAACCTGCCAGAGGCTTTGCTAACATTGACAGTTCCGACCCTTTGTGCTGGTTACCTCATTCTGTATGATTTGTCCTCTTCCTGAATCCCCAGCTTTACCTGGTACTTTGCCGTGTTACTTTACTAGACCTGCCATGACAAAGTACCACAGACTGGTGGCTTCAGCAATAGAAATTTTTTGTCCACGATTCAGGAGTATAGGCGTCTGAGATCAAGGTGTTGGCAGCGTTGGTTTCTCCTGAAACACTGTCCTTGGTTTGTACATGACAGCCTTCTCCCTGTCTTCACGTGGTCTTCCCTCTGTATGTGTGTGTCTTAATCTCCTCTCATTACAAGGACATCAGTCATATTAGATTAGGGCCCATGTTAGCCACCTTATTTTTTTCATTAATATTCCTCACCTGAGGATACGTTCATTGATTTTTGAGAAAGAGAGAGAGAAACATGAGTGTGTGAGAGAAACATCGATTCATTGCCTCCCATACCTGCCCAACTGGGGATCAAACCCACTATCTAGGTATGTGCCCTGACCGGGAATCAAACCTGCAACCATTTGGTATATGGAAAGACACTTCAACAGCTGAGCCCCCTGGCCAGGGCTAGGCACCTTATTTTATCCTGCTTACCTCTTTACAGGCCCCATCTTCAAATTCACTCACATTTTGAGATAAAGGGGGTTAGGACTTCATCATATGAATGAGGTTAGGAGGAAGACTAACACCTCTGTTCCTTGAATAAACTGTCTTTCTGTTCCTTAAATAAGTTAAACTTATTCCCACTTTAGGACTTTTGGATTGGCTCTTGGAGCCTTCAGTCATTTAGGTCTCTACACAAATGTCGCATTTCGGAAAGGTTGCCCCTGACTTCCCACTCCACACTTGCCACTGATTCCTTTCATATCACATACCCTGAGTTAAATCTCTGCATGGTACCTAGCACTGTCTAATATATCTAATAATTTTTCTGTTTATTATTTCTTGTCTATCTTGCCACATCCCCACTAGAATACATACACACAGAATCTTCTCTCTTCCCTGATGTATCCCATGGTGTAGAATAGTGCTAAATATATTTAAAAGTTCTGAATAGTTACTTATTGACTGACTAGGTAAATGAATGAAAGTATTGGAGAAGGTAAAGAGAAGAGTGGCAGTTAGTGCTTATTGTGATGAATAGATCCGGGGGGGTTCTTACTTGCAGTTATTTAGAAATAAAGATGAGTCTGGTCACCCTTGAAACACTGCAAGAGTTGTCCAGAGGAGGTCACCCCACCTGCTTACTGTGCTTTGACTAAACAAAGTAGATCATTTTTTTCTTATGCATAAGTTTATTAAAACATTTCCAGAAATTATGTCTCACTTGCGGAGTTGTTCAGCTCTTCATTCAACACGTGTAAAGAGAGCCTACTGGGGCCAGAATTGTAACTAGTAGAATACCCAGGGGGACCCAGGAGCACACAGAAGGTGTATCTAACCCAGCCAGGGCCCATAGCTGGAGTGGGCACAGGGGTATGTTGGAAGGTTTCTAGGGCAGCTTAATGCCTACAGTGTATTAATTGTGTGCTGAACATACGAAGTAGTTCTCATACTTCAAGGCTGTTTGCCTTTATAAATGGCAGCATGCAGCTTCTCCCAGTTCATGGAAATTGTGGGCACTTCAAGCTATATGGTGCTTACTTTGGACTACATGCACAGCAAATTGTTATGCTTTTTGACTTTCAGGAAAATTAGTTTTAAAATTTGTCAGTTTCATAGTTCTCTAACATACTAAATTTTGTGAGCCTTTTGACACATTTTTATTTGGTATTTGGTGAAAAATCGTATTTTTATCTGTACTCTAGAGACAGAATTTCAGTTGATCTTAGATGCTCAATACATGTGTTGTATCATTAACATCAGCAAGGAGATGGACCACTTGAATTACTGCATTATATGTCTAGCGTGACGAGACCAGCAGAGCACCTGCCCATTTTTCATTTTAAATGCTGAATGTTGGTTCCAGCCTTCTAGGGAATGTCTTGCTGCCACCTCAATCTGGAGCAGCCTTTGAGCATCCAGCACTTTGTTGTTGTGTCCACTCCAGGCACTGAAAGGGATCTTTTCCAGCTTTCTTCAGAGCTGTTTTCATCCTCCTTTGTACTCTGGCCTCATAGGTTTTCCCTCTTCATTTCTGTCTAACCTTCCCGGTCACGTGTCCTCCAGGTCTGAGCACTGGTTCAGAGAGAGGTGTGGCAATGTTAACTTCCAGCTCTGACACATGGAGCTGTAACGCTTGTGCTTCATCTACAGAACTGTGGTGTATATTACTTCCTGGGGTACTTTCGGCTTGCAAATTATTAGTTACAATCTGCTGTTTTCTGTGAGCAGGATTGTCTTAGTATCGTGTCATTTGATCAACATTCTTATCAGCCACCATAGTAGGTATTATCGGTTAAAATCACATCTTAGACATTGTGTAATTTGTGTATAATTTGTGGAATGGCAAGTCATGGTGTGTTTCTAAAGACAGAAAAGCCCTCCATGAAAAGTTGTGTCTACATCAGAATTTAATGAGTTTTAGTAATATGGCCTCTTATTACTCTTTAGTTAAGGACTCTTCAGATACTGCTTGTCAATTCTGTTGTATAAGTAAATTAGTTGCTTTTAACTGTAACTAACAGAAAATTCAGTTAAAAGTAGTTAAGGAAATAAAAATTTCATATACAGGGTGGGGCAAAATGTTATTCATGTGGAAAAGAGTACTATAACTAATCAATAATAATATAAGAATGAACTCTGTTTACCATACTCACAACTATCAACCTCCTTTGCCCACCTTGTTTTAAGGACTCCAAGGCTCCAGGGTTGGTTGTTTCGGCAGCTCAACAATGACATCAAGGTCCCAGGTTCTTTCCGTCTCTCCACCCTGCTGTCCTTGATGGCTGTCTCAGAGCAGCCCCAGTTCCAGGTACCATATTTGACAGGACAATGTCCAAACGAACCTTAGTGTCTTCAGGAACCTCTCAACAGACTCCCCCTCAGTGGCCAAAATTACGTCATTTGCATCAGTCCCCAGCCATGACCGATTTAGCCTAGGAGGTACCTGAAGGTGTAATCCATGCAAAATCGCTGAGCACAGTGCTTCACACCTAGATAGAGCTTAATACACTTTACCTAATATTAATGATGATAAGTTCAATCTGTGGCATTAAAATGATAAAAGATGGCCAGAGTTGTGAGTTGTGAGGAGGCGGGTGCCCAGATTTTAGGAATACTGATTCTGTGTTGAGGAGATATAGAGAGATGACAAGGACCACTTGCACATAGTAGGCACCTGGAAAGCTCACCTACAGTGCTGGGTTGTAGGAATAACACTCAAATCTTTAGGGAGAGCACAGAGAAGCACCCTTCTCATCGGATGAGACTGGGATAAATTAGTAGAATAGGACCCCAGTGAAAATAACCATAGGTAGTGCCCAGGAATATGATTAAAGCAGGACAAAGCATGAAGAACAACTTCATGCTGAATCCCAGAGCATGAGTCTGGAGCTTATTAGCTCCTTTCTCAGGTCATGATTGATCCCGGGAACTGGGCATGGGTGAGCCCAAAATTTATGAACCCTATTATACTATATACAGATGTGAGGAAGTATGCAGAGGTTAGCAACAAAACAGGCCTGACATCTCTCTTCTCATGGATAGGCATTATGGGTGCTCTGTATAGTATAATTATATGCACTGTTGGCAGGTAATTAGAAGTACCTTGGATTATTCAAGAAAAAAATAAAATAAAACATAAGTATCATCAGTTAGTGTTGACACTCACACACCTCGTTTTCTAGATGTAGTTTTTCTTTAATGCAGCAGAGTCCCTCTCTGTTCACCTCTGAGGATTTCCATCCTTCTCGGGGGGTTTTATCCACTTTGGGGTTTGTCGTGTCTTCCCCCCATCCATATACCCAACTTCATTGCTTCTGATTGAATTTCAGTAAGCACCAGAATACTTTACTCATGAATAATCACCTGGGACTTTTCAGTAAACTCCATGAGAGGGAGATAAAATTACAGTTAGAGTCATATTTACAAATGCCAAAAATTGTTTTGGGACTACAACTCTCAGAGATCTAGAATTGGAAATGACCTCATTTTTAAGCTCTGCCCCCTCATCTGACAAATACGAAAACCAAGATGCTAAATATCCTGGTTCATTTTTAGAACTTATCACTAGAAATAAACCAGTAAGTTTCGAAATCCAAGAAGCCAGGGGGAAAATGCAATGGATATTTAGTAGTCTGTGGGAAATGTTTCAGGAGATCATACCCATGTACCAACAACAGTTATTGTTATAAAAGTACAGTAAGAGGAAAATGAGGTAAGTAGCTATAAAAACTTTTGTACATGTTAACTGTTCTATAAATATCATGAGTTCAAAGAATGATTACAGGATTAATGACATTTACTTGACTCTGATAATTTTTGAAGATTTTAATATACCAAATAATTTCCCATTCTGTTGACCATTTTCTTAACAAAGAAGCCTTTCACTACATTTTCTAATAGACTAAGGTGCACCATTTATGATCTGTCATCCAGAAAGTTCCTCTTCTTCTAAGGAAGAATTCCAGATGACCCACCAGCAGGAATAGGTAACTACTATTAACATTTTGATTTCTTAGCTCAGATGTTACCTCCTTGGAGTGGCCTTCTTTGCCCCCCTGAAGCATGTACCCCCCCCCTTATTTCCCAAAGCACACTATTGCTCTCCTTTAAAGCCCTTATTATAATGGATAACTGTATTCTGACTTGTGTGAATCTTTCATGTCTGTCACCCTAAGGACACTGTGTGGCTGGGGCCATGTCTGTTTTCGTATGGTCATTGACCACTGTCTAGCATCATGTCTGTCCCTAGACACCCAGTATTTACTGAATGAATGAATGAGAATAAGAATAAGGTTGGGATGGTTCAAGGCACATTTTTGCTTTGGGTCTCTATTTACATAAACACTTTTTTCATGTTAATTTTTGTGAGTATGTACTAGAATTGTAGCAAAAAAAACCAACATTGCAACTTGTTTTCAGCATTTGAAAGTGTAACTGTACAACATTTTAATAAATAACAGATTAAGGAAGTTGGGGGGTCTGGTAACCCAAAGTCATTTAAAACATTGTATTTTTTGGTAATTTTTTAGGAAGATCTTAAGAATCATTGAGCTGTGTTTTGAACAACTTGAAAATGAATGTTTAGTTCAACTTTTTTGCTTCTAACAACAGGCCTTTACAAATACATTTTTAAAAAATAGTCTGTATAAATTTGGGCTTTCTGTATTGATTTTCTGTTGCAGTGTCACCACTTAACCGTAAGCATAGCAACTTAAGAAAACAGCTATTTATGATTTTATGGTGTGAATGGTTGCTACCTGGGCTGTGTTCTGATGTAGAATTTAGACCCCTTCCCAAGTTCATTAAAGTTGTTGGC
Organism: Artibeus jamaicensis; assembly: GCF_021234435.1. NCBI lineage: Eukaryota > Metazoa > Chordata > Mammalia > Chiroptera > Phyllostomidae > Artibeus > Artibeus jamaicensis. The sequence continues at coordinate 30,773,820 of NW_026522025.1, read as the reverse complement.
AGAATTCAGTTTTTTGTGATGGTAGGACTAAGGCCACTGGGGTTTTTTGCTGGCTATCAACTGGAAGTTACTCTCAGTTCCTCGAGGCTGGCCTGTAGGCCCCCTACATAAACATTCCCAATGTGGTTGTTCACTTCCTTCCATAGAGTAGAAGATCTATTTGACTTCCTCCACCTCTGACCGTGAAACCCTCTTTGAAAGGCTCGCCTGATTAGGTCTGGCCCACCTAGGATCATCTCCCTCTCAATTAACTCAAGTCAACTGACTAGAAAACATATTTACATCTGCAAAATATCTTCCCTGTGCCATGAAATGTAACCTAATCACAAGAGTGATGTCATATTTGCAGTTTCTTCTTACACTCAAAGGGAGAGATTTGCACTCAACATGTACATTGAGGTGTGGCAGTCTTGGCACCATCTCAGAATTCTGCCTGCCATATTTCCCAGTGTGGCAGCATCCCACCTCCCCCCCCCCACTGCCTGTCTCTCCAGATAAATTGGCTTGGTTTGAAGTGTGTCTACAAGTCCACATGCTTTTGTAATCCCACTGTAACTTAGATACATTGTTGACTGTTTATTTTTTCCATTTTTAAAATTTTATTGTTGTTTGAGTACAGTCTTCTGCTTTTCCCCCCTTCCACTCCTCCCCCACTCCAGCCTTCCCCACCTCCCTCCCCTGATTCCACCCCCAACCCTCGGGTTTGTCCATGTGACCTTTATAGTTGTTTCTGAAAACCCTTCCCCCTTTCCCCCCTTTTTCCTCTCCCATCTCCCCTCTGGTTACTGTCCATTTGTTCTTAATTTTAATGTCTCTGGTTATATTTTGCTTGCTTGTTTTGTTGACTAGGTTCCACTTAAAGGTGAGATCACATGGTATTTGTCTTTTCACCATCTGGCTTATTTCACTTAGCATAATGCTCTCTAGTTCCATCCATGCTATTGCAAAAGGCAGGAGCTCCTTCTTTCTGCTGTGTAGTATCCCATTGTGTAAATGTACCATAGTTTTTTTATTCATTCATTTACTGATGGGCACTTCTATTCAATATAGTATTGGAGGTCCTAGTCACAACAATCAGACAAGAAAGAGAAATAAAAGGCATCCAACTTGGAAAAGAGGAAACAAAACTGTCATTGTTTGCAGATGACATGATAGTGTATATAGAAAATCCTATTGACTCCACCAAAAAAAGTTCAACCTAATAAATGAATTTGGCAAAACAGTAGAATACAAAGTCAATATTCAGAAATCAAAGGCATTTTTGTATACCAACAATGAAATATCAGAAGCAGTAATCAGGGAAGAAGTCCCATTTGATATAGCAACAAGAAAAATAGAGTACCTAGGAATAAACATAGCCAAGGAAGTAAAAGACCTGTACTCAGAAAACTACACAACACTGAAGAAAGAAATTAAGGAAGACACAAACAAATGGAAGCCTATACCGTATTCATGGGTTAGAAGAATTAACATCATCAAAATGTCCATACTACCCAAAGTAATTTATAGATTCAATGCAATCCCTATTCAAGTACCAATGACATATTTCACAGATACAGAACAAACATTTCAAAATTTTACATGGAACCATAAATGACCCCAAATAGCTGCAACAATTTTGAGAAAGAAGAACAATATAGGAGGGATCACAATACCTGATATCAAACTGTATTGCAAGGCCACTGTAATCAAAACAGCCTGGTACTGGCATAAGAACAGACACATAGACCAATGGAACAGAATAGAGAGCCCAGAAATGGACCCATGGAAATTTGGTCAATTAATATTTGACAAAGAGGGCAGCAATATAAAATGGAGTAAAAGTAGCCTCTTCATTGTTGATTGTTTAAAGATTTTTTTCACAAATAACTCCTTCTCATAAGCTGATCTAGATGTTGGAAAGATGAAGTATTGGCCCCCAAAATTCATTAGCCTTAGTTTGTGTACTCTTGGGAAAACAAAATTCAGTTCAAATTGCTGCCATGTGTAGTCCCTGTACTTCATTCTCCCAAAATGTCTGAGTCTACATTTTGCTCAAATAAATTAAGAGGTATCGTGGATCCTCATAGTCATTTCAACCTTTATTTTCATTTGACTGCATAGTGGATATCTAAATTGTATTTCTGATAGTGACAAATTGTGTAGACAAGAACAACACAAACTTCAGAGCACAGCTGTCTAGGTTCAGATCTCAGCTCCGCTGCTCGAAGACCTTGGGCTTAACTGCCCTTCCTCAGTGTCCTCATCCATAAAAGAGAAATAATGTTTGTGCTTGTTTCATCAGCTTGAGGGTCAGATAAGTTAAATATGAGGTCTTAGTCGAGCGGCACATAGAAAAGTATCTTAGTGTTTGCTGTAATATATTGCTAATGAAATTCCTCCTAACAGCTTTGTCCTAAAATTAGAGTTTAGAAGAGGGTTCCAGTATGTTTTCACTTAGGAATTTTTACGACTGAGTCATTTAGTATGTGAAACCTCTTTTTGATCCTCTTTTTTATTTTGTTGGTAGTGTTGGTTAGTTTGGGTAATTTAATCAGCACATGAGGAGAAGTTCAGGAATGAACCACTGAACATTCCTTGAAGATGAACCTAAAGCATCGCCCCAGATGAAGTGTGGTAATTAATATGCAGACCATCCTGGGTGACCATTCCCAGTGTGGTTTGTACATTCTGTTCGTATTACTTAGCATTTTAATCACATGGTACCTTAGTATCCTAAGACCCTCACTTACAGAAATGTCATTCTTCTCTGATACAAATGTATCATGGAAGCCACAATTACCTTGGCATGGGGTCTTGTAATACCCGGGGGACTTAAATGTACGGAGCTGGAAAACAGAAGGCAGGAGCTGCGATCCTGACGGGGCTGTGCTCTGTGATGGGGCCTCGGGAGTCATCATTGCACCGTGCAGTGGAAGTGCATGTGGGCGTGGGCTCGAGAGACCACTCGGCAAGCCAGTCTACCTCCCTTAGCTGCAGTTCACCCCTGTAAAATGGGTATATTAGTGCCTACCATTGCTACCCCGTGGAGTTATTGTGAGCATCACAACTATTTCATTTTATCATCACTGTGTACTGATAATGTGTATCTGCCCCACTAGATTGTTAACTTCTGAAATGTCGATCAAGTGAGAAAATAGACATGAAGGCATGATACGGGCATTAGGTATTCCTATAAAATCAGCTAAATGTGCCAGTCTGTGTGGCCACAGGAGCAGAGATGTGCTGGTTAACAAAGAACATGAGGGTGGCATGACAAGTGAAACGTGGCCTTCTGAGTGTGACTGGGACAGTGAAACTGCAATGCACCAGCAAGTTCCAAGCCAGCTGTCCATTGACATCCAAGAGTCATCAATCACCTCAGCTTCTCGAGTGGCTTCCTCAGCATTATCTGCCTTGTCACACTTAATACTAAAGGCAAAACAAAATCAGCAACAAGTGGAGAAAATGGAACCGCCTCATCACCAACAAAGCTATGTTGCTGCTGTGCCTCTCTTTAGAATTAGATAAGAACATAAATACATGAGTGTGATTTTAAAGCTCTTATAACAGGATGGGTTAAAAGGGGCTCAGAACATTTAAAGGGCATTGGAAACCGAGTGGTGCTGGTGGTAGCACAGCCCCGTGCAGGGCAGACCTGCCGCAGCTGAGACACAGCAGCTGCAGGCAGGCCAGTGCCGAGGGCCTCGTGTGTGGTCACAGCATCTGGCAGCTCAGTGAGCAAAAGCAGCTAAAGGAAGGCAGGTTGGCAAACAGAGGTTGATGCAGGTTCTTAATGGAACCTCAGCACGGACTGTTCCATAGGCCTCGTGAGAACATACACAGCCTTCAAACGGAACCTGTGAAATGTTCAAAGTGGACATTGTTCAAAGTGTGCCACAAAGTCAACTTTGGATAAGGACAGTGGGACAACATTGGCACCTAAATAAAGTATTAAACTAATTATGCTGCTATTACAAGCTATTTTGTATATACTTCCCAATTAAAAATATATAAGGTTTTATATTTGTTTTGTTATGTTGTTTTGGGGGAAAACTTTGCAAGAACAGAAAAATTGGGAATAAAAGATGTTTGATTTAACACAGCATATGGCTATGTTTTTATCTTTTATTTCTTTTTGAAAGTAATTCAAACTAAGCACTGACTTAATTTAGGACAAAATAATAATGATCTCAACCACTACTGGTTTGTTTAATTGTTTGTTTTTAGCAGCTACTGGTTTTGATCCTCATGGACCAGGTACTGAACTAGATGCTTTTCATTTGTTAGCTTATTTGCTACCCATATGATCCCTGTTAGAGAGAAAATATTACCTCGTTTTTGGATTAGGAAACAAGGCCCTGAGAGGTTAACTCATCCTGAGTCCCATAGCTAATAAGTAACAGAAACTGTATTCAAACTCCCAGTTCTTTCTATTTACGATGAGGACCCAAAAGGAGTGAAGTGGGAAGATAGTACGATGGTGTGAACAGGTCAGTACAAATAAGGAACAAAACTGAGGACCATAAAGAGGCGAGAAGAGAGGAGAGCAGGAGAGGTGAGAAAGGGAGACCAGGCTTTACGAAAAGGGGGAAATTCTTTAGACCAAGTCCTGTTGAGTGGCAATGCCGTTAGTGACCGTAATCATTCTGTATCATCTTGGTTGAGGCCTGTAGGACATCTTACCAGACAGGCCCATTTGCCGCCCAATGTAGTACCTCCAGGGGCTATTTCAAAGCAGAGAAATACAAGAAATAGCCTGACAGCTTCCAGGAGTGAGAAGGAAATCAAATTGGAATGCTTTAAATTTAAATGTGTTCTCCGTGCTTGGGCTCTAACTTTACATCGGCTTTGCAGAAAAGACTAATTTTGGTTTACAGGAGAGCACATGGGTTCTGTCACAGGATGGCACAACTCAAGAAAATTGTCCAAAGGTAAAGACAAAAAGAAACCATTTTCTCCTGTGGGTCGGTTTCATAGAATGAGTATTTATCACTGGGCACACACAAGCTGATATTCATCCAAATAAGAGAAATATCCAGTGTTTACTGAGTGATTACTATGTAGTAAATGCTTTTCCATGTATTTAATGGTCAGGAGGAGCCTGGGAAGTTGGTACCATTATGGTTAACCACCCGTTTTAACACCGAGAAAACTGAAGTTCTGAAAGTTCGACAACCTGAGGTCACTTGGCTAGAAAGTAGCAGAGGCCCTTCGTCTGAACACCACACCATACAAGCGTTTTCAGTGGTGGGCTGGTGAGTGTGTAACTAGTAACTCTGCTTTTTTTGACGTTATTACTACAGAAAGAAAAGGAGAGAAGGAAGAAGAACAGAAAAAAGTAATTACCTCAGAACTAGTACCAGCTCTTGGAAAGAAAGCTGATTGAGTTGGGTGAATAGAAATAGCAGAGGTCGTCTGAAGCCGCTGCGGCCAGGAAAGGAATCTGCAGCAAAGGGTGAGAGGAGAAAAGACGGGACAAGAAGAAATACAAGTAGAAAAGTGAAAAGACGAAACAAAGTGAAAAGGGAAGGGAGAGAGGTCTTGTTTACAATGGAGGATGAAAATTTCATGGCTAATTTTTTAAATTAATTAAGGTCATTTCTCTAATTTACCCTTTTTATTTCTAATTTCATGGGCTAAACTGACCCATTCAACTCAGCCTTGGGAGGTAATACTGTTTGTTCTGACAGGTTTCCCCACTCTGAGTAATGCTAAATTCCACTCTGTAAGGTGTCTCCGCGAAAGGTGGGTGTGTCGCTTGGTCTCTTCTTTTCCTCTCTTGGAAGTTGATTAAGTCAACATTAGCCATGGCTATGTAACCGCAGAGTGAGCAGTTCTAAAGGCTCATGGTTTGGATCTTCTCCTGTAAAAATTCCCACGTCCATAGTTATATTTAGCGTTTTAACTGCCCCGGTAGCTGGCTTCCGACAGGCCCTGTGTCAGGGCAGTGCTGGGCCTTGTTTACAGCCGAGTTGGTCGGCTTTGCGGAGCCCCTGTGCCAAGAGAATGCGGTGCTCCGCGGGCAGCTGCCACTCCAGGATCCCTCGTTTCTTCTCCAGAAACCTCCCCGTGGGTAGCATTGCTGATTTGACGCCATGTGGCCCTGCAGTTCTCAAAACTGTTTACTTGACCTTTAATTTTTTTGTTTTTACTTGTCCATACCCTTAACTCTGAAGGTAATACAGTATCTTCAGTGTTTGTGCGACGGACCCATCCTGATGACTTTGTTTATATAGATGTGAAGGAATATTTTTAAAAAGTACTGCCCTTGCACAAAAGCCAGTTTTTTTTATGTCAGTGCAGCTGTTTTAACTTTTAAGAAACCGCAAGCATTTTATCCTCTAAAACTTTAATTTGAAAGACATAGGACTTTTAAAGAAATACAATGTTTGTTAAACTGGTATGTACATTGGCCTCCTCTGCTCTCTTTAAACTCTTAAGAGTTGAATAAAGTTCCTGAGTTGAGATATTATATTAAACTTCGCACACCAAAATGTGTTACTGCTGAATTCTTAGTAGTCTTTGAAATGTTCGTTATAACAGGAACAATTGCAGCCTTAATAGAAACAAAAGGTATCAGTAGCTCAGTTCTCATGATCTGTCGAAGCTGAATGAATTTTCCATAGACACAGAGGCAGAGGTCAGAAGGAAACAGTCGGGTGTTTTCCTGGGTTCACCGCAGCCCAGTGAGCCATGGTAAATGTTGCTTCCCTTCTTTGCTATGCTATAGCAATGATTTCCACTTCCTGGTTCATAGTAAAACCTATTCCGCTGTTAAAAGAAGTCACTGGGTGTATTTATTACAATATTAAGGCTATTTCATCTATGGAAATAATTTTTATTGTTCTGAGTCACTCTGGTTTGTGGAATTTTTACATGAGTTCCAGGACAAGGATGACATGATATATTTATTTTATTTTGTATCCTTTTCATTGTTTTAACTGCATGAGTGTCAGGGTTGTTCTCAAAGTATTTCCATATTTTTATTACCTTAGCGGTTACTCTGCTATATTTTATGTCTCCAAAACTCTTCATTGACAGCACACTAGGTGAACTGGGAGTGTATTTCAGTAGAACTACGTACTTTCCTCAGTGTCACATGACCTCTGGTTTTTCTCATAGCCCTATTCGTGTCTTCTCCACAGATGTCTCTACCATGCTAAAGATTATACGGACTTCCAGAAATATGTAAATTCGTTTTACATATGGGGGTGTTTGTTGAGCCGCTGGAAGGATTTGAATTAAATTGTGAATTTCAAAGGGCATTTGTTATGTCTTCAGTTGTTTTCTTGTATTAAACTAGACCTCACTAAAAGTATTCCCTAGTTTAACCCAGAATATCTCTGTGTTTGAGACTACAGCCTGGAATTACAGGCCCTAAAATTCATCTTCAAGTATTCTTTGGTTTGATTGCAATTATTGTATTTGTTAATCACCTCTCAAGACTTGGGTTAAGTTTAAATAATAGTTCAGATTACAGAGAAGCTTTAGATGACAAATATATTTTTAAATATTTGAATACAAAAATAATGGCTGTTTCATACGCTAAGATTTCAAGGTACTGGTTATTGACATTGATATTCCTTCCACATATTGCTCTGTGTGTGTACAATTCTTACAGACTTACTTAAAGTTCAAAATTAAATCTTGTACTTTCTGGCAAGGGCAGGAGGACTGGCTGTTCTGCCTCCCACCTTTCTTGACTCATGTGCCTTAACTAGTTGCTATTCCAACAATGTCCTAACTAGCTACCCTCCCAACAAAGGGACTATAATATTGACTTGAGTTTAAACTAGAAGAGGACAAAGTGGACCATTTCTAACAGACAATTTCTACTCTTATGGCTGCAGTAGTTCAAACTATGAGGTCTGTCTGGAAAAAGCCCTGCCATTGTTAACATAACGAGAATGGTTTGCACGACACTGATGTAACCTGGCAGCCAAGGAGAGTGGACTGGAATGTGCACATATGTGAACCATGATGACTTCACTGTACTAGCCAGTGGGGGTGGTGGGCACCATTGAGTGAGCATGTGTAGTGTGTGGACATGGCATTCAAAATGACTGAGCAAATAGAGCAACAAATCTGTATCAAATTTTGTGTTAAGCTTGAACATTCCTCCAGGGAAACTATTCGGATGATTCAGAAGGCTTTCAGGGATGATGCAATGAGTGCCGCACAAATGAAAATGTGGCAGAAACACTTCAAGATGGTTGAGAATCTGTCGAAGTGATCCACACTCTGGAAGGCGTGCAACCAGCAGAACACTGGAGAATGTTGCACGTGTACGTACTGCAATCAACAAAGATCAGCAACTGACAGTGTGAGAACTAGATGCTGATCTGGGGTTCCAAACACTACTGTGTCAAGTTTTTGATGCAGGATCTTGGCATGAAACATGTGATGGCAAAATTCATTTTGTGGCTTCTGCTACCACAGTAGAAGGATCATTGTGGTGCAGTTGGGAGAACTGTGTGAGGTCCCAAGGTGCCTACTTTGAAGGGGACTGAGGCGTCATTGTCCTATATACAATGTTTCTTGTATGTTGTATCTTCTTCAATAAATGTCTCTATTTTTCACAGTACATGGCGGATACTTTCTGGACATACCTCACCATTTACTTCATATATTCATGTATCACAAGGGGTGTGTGTGTGTTTTGCATCTGGGAGCATGATTCAGTATTCAGAAGGTTTAGATAATTAGTTTTCTTTTTAGAAAATGGTAAGATATTAATCTGAATCATTTTCAACAGGTTGACATGATGAAAGAAGCATTAGAAAAACTTCAGCTCAATATAATAGAGATGAAAGATGAAAATGCAACCTTAGATGGTGGAGACGTCTTATTCACAGGTATAATTGTATTTACTTTTACCTATCCAAAAATATATCTAATACCTGGCTAATATTCATATGTTTAATTATAGTTTTTTTAATTACCAAAGTAAAAAATGCTTATTTCAAAAAAATTGGAAAATATACAAAAGCACAAAAGGAAAAAAACAAAAATGAACTTTCATTCAAAGATAAACATTTTAATATTTGGGTATATGTCCTTTTAGTACTTTTGTATGTATGTATTTGCATATTTTTACAGGAATGTTATCAGCATGTACATATCATTTTGTAAGTTTTATCTACTGTGTTCTGCAATGTGAGTTTATGGGTTGCATGGTTTTACATGGTGTGACAATATATCTAATTTGTGTTTAAAAGATTCTTAATTCAAGATGTGTCATTTATAAATAATTTTCTTCCCAGTTAGCAAGATGAATTTAAATAATTATCAATGCACATTTACTTGGCTTACTGCCACATGGATAATAGTAGAGCTTAACAAAGTATAAATACCTAATATTATTACTGATCTAACTGGAATCAGTTTTTACACTAGGTGTAGTATATCTACTAAAGAGTAATTTTAGCATTTAACTTTTCCAACTCTATATGATCACATGGTTTTGTAAACTCATGGGCCAATCTCTGGATGCCCAGATTCATCCTGGTTCTATTAATAAGCATGACAGTCAATAATAATTTTAAATTTATAGCAGTATTCTTCTCCATATGTCAGTGAATACATACGTGTTTCACAAATGCAGCCTGAACAACAGAGGCTGATCCCCAGGGATCTGGGAATGTAGCCCCAAGTGGCCCACTGAAAGCGTGAAGCTTCTTGGAAGTCTCATATTTTAGCTGATGTGAGTCTTATATTGAATACCATGTATATAGGCCACATATAGCCATCTTCATTCCGATATAAAAGTTTCTTAGCCCCGCCCAGCCAGGGTGGCTCAATTGGTTGGAATGTTGTCCCATACACCAAAAGGTGGGGGTTCATTTCCCAGTCAGCACACACCTAGGTTGTGGGTTTGATCCCCCATCCAGGTACATGTGGGAGGAAAACAAACCAATTGACGTTTGTCTCTAACATCGATTTCTCTCCCCTCTTCATCTTTCTCTAAACTCAATAAGCATATTTTTAAATTTATTTTAAATAAATCTGGTAATACTTACATTTTGATATAATTAACATTCCCGGAGGAGGAAATTTCTCCTCTGACCCTTGGATAGTTCCTTGCTGGGTATCACATCCCCGTGGGTGGGACCACTGTGTTGCTGAGCTCCAGGGGGCACCATTCTCATTGGAGGTTTGTGAGCAGTACCCCTGGAGTTATGCACTGCACAGGCAGTGCCCTGCCCCTGGGGTGTGGTGTGCATCCCGTGAGCCATAAGGACACAGAGTGAGGAGCCAAGGGGGCCTGCCCTGCACTGCCAGTTCTGGCCTGCCCTGCACTGCCGGTTCTGGAGTGTCCATGCACACTCGGGCGTTCTTTGAACCTGCGTAGTCAGTCCTCTTAGCATATTCTTTGTGTCTCCCATGGGTGGCACTTCCATTCCTTTTGGCAGCATGGAACAGCAGCCTGGTTCTCTTAGAAGTTAGGCTTTTGCAGAAAGATAGATGTGTAAATCACACCTCCTCACAATAAAGCTCATTTTTTTTAACCAAAACATAGCCATGTAATAAATAATTTGTATGCAGGTACTGATAATATTTGAAGCAGGTTTAAAATAAGCTGTGTTCACAACTATTTAGTTACCCTAACAGCTCAGCTGAGCAGACTCCCTAGAAGCTCATCAGTGTCGTACGGCACAGCTTGTGCCAGAAGCCTCTCCACAGGTCAAAGGTCTTTCCACAGCCTCTCAAGACTAACATTTTTGCCCCAATTTCTGATTAGGTGCCAAGCACTGAGGCTCGCCTTTGACACCATCTGTATACATTTGTGTAATATTAAATACTTAAGTTAGTATCATGAAAGTTCTTTTATTCAAATCTGCAGTTGAGTTAGGATGTTGAAATCTACCTGCTCAGCACCTCATTCATACCCAACACCTGGGCCTGCCTTCTATTTCCTACTTCTCATTTTTTTTTCCTTTTTAAAAACTGTGGTAAAATATATATCACATAAAATTTGCCATTTTAACCATTTTTTAAATATTTTATTTATTTATTTTAACCATTTTAAACGTACATTTCGAGTGGCACTAATTACTTTCACAACATCATGCAACCGTCACCACTGAAATTTTGAATTAGACAGAGTTGGGCAAGAAACAAAATCTGCAGTACGTCCCTGTGCTCTGCATCCTCTTCCTTCTGTGACTCAGAGCTTCCCTAACAATATCGATCAGGAGACGCAGGCGGAAGGCAGCTCTCCAGCTGCGGTCCCGCTGGGAGATCTGTCGCCGGTGTGCTGCTGCTGGCAGAAATCGTCTCAGTCCCACTTCCCTTCAATAGACACCAGCTTACCTCTCTTTTCACGTATTTATTTTTGTGAAGCAAGGGGCATATAAAAAGAGTTATAAAATGTTTATGTACTGTTTAAAGAGCAATAACAAAATGAACACCTGGGTGCCTACCACCCTGCTGCAGACAGACAGCATTGCCTGACCCAGGGCCCCAGGCCCCGCCTCCCTCTCCTCCCAGCCTGAGGTAACCACTGGCCTGGATGGCTGTTAAGCACTAGCTGTCTCTCTTGGAGTCTCGCCTCAGTGCATACATTTCTAAATTATATGTGTGATTTTTCTGCTTTCAAGCTAATTTGAGGCATGTAGTTCATTTTTACTGTTGTGTGGTATTTTGTGGTAAGAATAGATCATGATGGATATGTTCATTGTACTACTGATGTCCACTTTATTTTTTTTCTGGTTTTTGTCTATTATCTTCAATGCTGCTGTGTACATTCTTGTGTTTGTCTCCTGGAGACATGCATAAGAGTTTCTCTATACAGCTAGAAATAAAATTCCAGGTGAAAAACTTTTTTTTGCTTCAGTGTGACTATATATATGATTTTCTTCTTTAACCTATTGATGTGGTTAATTACATTAGTTGATTTTCTGGTGTTTGACCACGCTTCCCTCCCTGAGATGGACACAAACTTGGTCATGATATATTCTCTTTTTACTGCAGCATTAGTTTGCTAATATTTTATGACTTTTGTTTTTGAGACCTATCATTTTTCTTTCTTATTAAAAGAGCTGTGTTAACCTCATAAAATGTACTAGGGAATACTTCCTATGATTCTGTTCTGTACAGTCAGTACTGCTTGAATTGTGCAGTCCTGGAACTGTGATATAACTTACCAATAAAAAGGCCCTGTGGGCTGGTGCTTTCTTTATGGAGGGCCTTTTAAACTCATATTGTTTCTTTAATGGTTGTATGATTAAGGTTTTTCTGAGTAAGTTTTGGTGAACTCTGTTTTCTAAGATTTTATGTATTTTATCTGAGTGTTCAAATGTTGGGCATAGTTATTCATATCTCCTACATATCCATCTTAAGCTTCACAATAATTGTAGAAATGTCTCCTTTTAATTTCATAATGTTTATTTGTGCCTTCCCTTTTTTCTTTCCAGAAATCTGTCAATTTTTTTTAATCTTTTCAAAGATCCAACTTTTTGTTTTGTTGAACCCTCTCTCATGTATATTTTTCTCCATCGTTTTTCTACCTTTATTTCCTTCCTTCAATTTTGTTTTTATTTTGTCCTTTTTTCTTTTCTTACATTTCAAGTTGGAATTATGTCTCTTTAATTTTGAAACTTTTCTTATCTTAGGGTAAACATGTAAAACTATGCAACTTTCCCTCCAGGTGCTGCTTTAGCTAAATCTTTCATGTTTTGAGAGTAATATTTTTGTTATCATTACTTCTAAGTGTTTTTTTAAATTTCCATTGTGATTTATTCTTTGACTCATTAATGGATAAAAATGTTTTTTTAAAAAACATATTGGTCATTATTTTAGATTGCTGGGACAAAGACTGAGGCATGTAGCCAATCTTTCCTTCATAAATTTAATTTCAAGTAGACCAAAAACTTGATTGAGGAAAGTTTTTCTTTACAATTCTAACCAGTAAATGTAGATCCCTAATAAATTAATGGCTCTGTTCAGTGATTAGCAAGGGATGTTAAAACCTTTCTGTGAAAGCTTCACGGGGAATTCATGATGGAACAAGCAGGCTGACACCCCCTGAATGCACTGATCAACCCAGTGCCTCTGAAAACGTGAGTCGGCCGTGTGCTTCAGGGTGAGATGCAACAGCAGCATAGCCCCGCCTCTGAAGTGGTCTGATCCCCCCCCAAGAAAATTGTACAAGAATCTAATTAAGTAGCGCCATAAAACTTTTTGTTCACCAGAAATACCAAGCATAGAGGAAGAATTTAATGGTAGATGGTACCCACGCACAGAAGCAATGGGCCAAATCTGGAGTGTAGGGTAGTCAGGAGGATCAGCAACCTGGTTTCTCCTGCAAAAGAATGATGTGAGGGAGGAAAAGCAAAAGAGGGCGAATTGGTAGAAGAAAATGACATAAGAAACACACAACCAAAACAATTTTTTAAATATTTCCATTTCAGCACTTTTTATCAGTTCATTTTACCAAGAAGGCCATTTGGGGGATCTAGTCCACCAACTAGAAACAGAAGGGATTAGCCAAAGAACATAAATGCATAACCCACAGACACAGAAAACAGTGTGCCAGTGGCCAGAGGGAAGGGGAGTGGGGGCTGGGGGCAGGGAGGTAAATGGGGGGAGGGATGGGAACATCTGGAACAGTGTCAACAATAAAAACAAAGGAAAAAATCAAACAGAAGTCTAACTTACTTTTCAGAGGTAAACACCGTGCTTCTCTTTGTACTTCTCTATCTTTCCTCACTTAGTCTTTAACAATAGAAATAGCATGTAAGCCCTATTGTAAATACGTTTGAATTTGCTTAATGCATTAAAGGTTTTTCTTTATAAATTAAGTACAATTTATAAATCTATCTGTATCTTAATTAAGGAAATTTAATGTTGTTTTTAATTGCAGCTAACTTATTAATAAACTGAGGCATACTTTTGTCATACAAAAGGCCTTTGCTGTACTTAAGTTTTCATTTGTATGTATGTAGTGAATTTTCTCAAGGGACAACACAATAATACCATTACCCCCAAAATGTCAATCTGCCACCAAAGATCCCTGTGTCTGCCCACCCACAAGTCGTTGCAATTGATCATAACATCATTTGACCTGTGTTATTTAGCCCTTTGATAGGGACATCATGAAAATCAAGGTAATAGCATTTATAAAATCTATCAAGCATTTTTTTCTTTATGGCTATTCTTTCTATACTTTACCCTACTCTTCGAGGGCAAAAAATATATACACTGAGTTCTATTTGAATATTTTTTCTCCTTTCATGTAGAATTCTTTTTTCAAAGAATTAAGGGAAGATAAAAAAACCCACACTTATGTATTACCTAAGCCTATCTACTATAATTTTTGTCTATAACTAGGAGACCATTTTTCTTTAGTGTTTTGTTTTCAAAGAAGAAAAATTGTGGAATTTCAGAAAACCAAAAATATCTGAAGTTTTATTTTTCTAAACTTTAGTACTTGTAGATAGGCACCTTTGATGTTTTTGTTTGAAATAAATGGATGTGTATAGTTTTTTAAAGACAGTTCTCAGAGTCAGACCTGAAAACCAGTTGACACTAAGCTCACTTTATGCCCAGATGGTTTCTTCAGCCTTTATTTCATTGTCACAAGAAGAGGACTCCAACTTCATTAAGAAGTCTAGAATTGTGCTTTTAGGAAAAGAAAGAGGAAGGACTGCTAACTTGCCATCCATACTACTTAATTTCAGATGGCAGATCCGAAATTAATATCTTTAATTCTACTGTTTCCTAAATAAAAACTTAATTTTCTTAATGTGGTAAACTACAGTTACCATCCAATCTACCATTTAACTATTTTTCAGTGCCCAGCTCAGAGGCGCTAACCCCACTCCCGTGGCTGTGCCGTGGTCATGGCTGTCTGTCGCCAGCCCGCTTCCCTGCCCCCAGCTGAAACTTCACCCCCACTGAACACTGGCTCCCCGGTGGCTCTTCCCCAGTTCCCTGGCAACCACTGTTCTACTTTCCATCTCTATGAATTTGAAAAGGCCTATTTCTAAGAGTAATGGTTTGATATCAGATTTGTGTAAAAAGAGCTGAGGTCAGAGTAAAAGCACACCCACCCTCTAGGGTAGGAAAGAGCTGTGTGGTGCTTTAAGGTCATTATTTACAGATAAACAAATAGTGTGCTGTCACTGGTGCCACCTACTCACTATGTCCCATGACATTTATTATAGGCAGAGAATTTTTTGTGGGTCTTTCCAAAAGGACAAATCAACGGGGTGCTGAAATCTTGGCTGATACATTTAAGGTAAGTGAAATATAATGTATGCCTGGCACAGAGTAATTAATAAATATTCATAGACCCACTGGGTCCTTAAGTCATGAGTAATGGTATTTATGTGTCACCAGCTTTGCAAACTAATTCCAAACATTTGTATGTTTGTTAGATGTTTTAGAACCTATCACATTCAGGTTTCTCAGTAAGTAGGATTTATTGGGCTGCCACAGCTGCAAGAAAGTTATCACTGACATCTGTTTTCTCCCAGTGTTTAACCATACAACCACAAATGTTCAGGGCACAATCAGTGACAAAAAAATTTGGCGACTCAATTGACTTTAACCTAAAATGTGGAATTTTCAGTTTGGAATCAAAATCACCCGTACTTCATTGCCTACTATGTGCTGAAAACTGTGCTAGGTATTGCACATACCATTCTCTCAAGTTCCCTTCACTCTACCAACCACTAACAGGTTGGCTGAGAAAGAGATAGAACCCCCAGAAAGCTCTCTTCCCCATGAAGAGGGGAGGCTCTAGTTTGCACAGGATATTTAGACACAACCTTTCAGAGGAGCCCACTCCATAGCTCGACAATCACACATCTGGAATACAGCTCTGCACTTTCTTCTTAGAAGCAGTCTGCATTCACCTGGCAATACTGAAACCTACAAATCCCACTTTTCCTTCCAGACATGCAGGCCCCTGGCAGCCTCCAGAGAGGCGAGCATGACTCAGGCAGGTTTAAATATGTTTTAGAAGGATTCTGCAATGCCAAACTGCTTGTTTCTATTATTTGCATAGGACTATGCGGTCTCCACAGTCCCAGTGACTGAAGCTTTGCACTTGAAGAGTTTCTGCAGCATGGCTGGGCCTAACCTAATCGCCATTGGATCCAGCGAATCTGCACAGAAGGCCCTCAAGGTAAATGCAAAAACTAGGTACCTTCTAAGTGCAGTGGGTGACGTCTGCCAAGTGGTTTTCCTGATTCTGTCTGCTGGGTGGGCAGGGAGAGAACAGGCTGACACTTGAGCTTTCTCTGACAGACATTGTCAGGACTCCTTGTTCATCCAGCACCAGGAACACCTAAGTGATGAACCATTCCTACAGAAAACAGCAGGCTTCCTAGAAAGGCCGTGAATCAGAAAAATAAACATCAAACTCATCGCAGTTGTTTCCCCTGGGGAAGAGAGGCTGGCTTCAGTGGATCTCCTTGTAATGTTCCTCTTATGTCAAGTAGTTGGTACAAAGAGCAGGGGGTCTTATCCTTTTCTGTTTCATAACAGTCTTTTAGAGCCATGATTCAGAAATACCTAAAAACTTGAACTTCTTCATATGTATTTGGAATACTTATGTTTTAGGACAGGAACTTTTCTCATTTCATGGATGAGAATAGGAAAGCCCAGAGAAAATATGACTTGCCCAGGTTGCACAGCTAGAGCAGGAGAGGAGCCATTGATAATGAAGAAGACCCCCCATGTTACGGTGCTGTACAGCCCAAAGGCACTCTCCTTCTTCTCTGTAACTAACAACCCCATGAGATGATCTGGAACCACATAAGGGTGAAGACCGTATCTGTTTTGCTTACCATTTGTGGTCCCTTGTGTTCAGCCCATAGCGGGGCCTTAGTAAACATTTGGTGAATAGATGAATGAAGGAATGAACAAATGAATAGGAGAGGGGGGTGTGATCTCTATTTTTCACAGAACTAGATCAAGTGACTCCCCAGATAACAAGGCTAATACTAAATGCTGGCTTGCAACTATTGCCCCCTTCCTCTCAGGTGGTCCTTCACAACAATAAGCATGACTTACCAAAGGACCAAAGACAGAAACTCCTTTTAGGCAAAGAGAGGAAATGTGTGTGCTCCGAGGCACACAGTTTATTTCTTTGCCCTTTCAGAGCTTTACTTTACTCTTCTACCTCAGTGCTAGACTTGCTGCGGTTTGTGTGGGAAGCAATCACTGCCTCCCAGTTGCTGTTTTCCCTCTGCTCTGTGTTATCTGCAATTTCTTCAGCCAGCTCACCTGGCCTTTCTGTCTTTCTATTCTCAGACTGTGTGTCTGATTGTATTTCTGGGACTTTTCACAAGTGTTGCTGAACCATCTGACTCAGAAATTGAGTTTGTTGGCTTTTTCTTTGCTTCCTTGCGTTCTGCTCTATCTGGAAGGCTTTGTCCACTTTTAGCATATAAAAAAGAGGTGTCTTGAAAGAGAGAATTTGATGAGTGGTGTCGCTCATGGGGTTCTAGGGAGATTATTTTCCCACTGGGGGACTGTCTGTGGTATCTGCCCACAGCAGCCGGGTTGGTCTGCTCATATCTAAAATTGATTACAAGGGAAGGAAAGGGATGGAGCTGGCTTATACTGTGCCTTTGTGTGCATTAGCAGAGAGAACCTATTCCGGTAGACAAACTGGAAAAAGTAGCCTCATCTGCCATTCTGGGTAGACCTGATCCCTAACTCAAATAGTCTGGAAACACTAACACATACAAATGAAGAGATAATCCAATATGGTTAACCAGCGCTATATTACATAAAATGGCCCTGTTATTCAGAGGAGAGGAGGGAGCTCCTGGAGGGCTAGGTATTCAGAGAAAGCTTCATGGAGAAAAACGGGGCTAGCTGTCAGTCATAAAATTCTGGGATTCAATGAGAGAATGTTTCTGGTAGGGACATAGGATAAACAAAGACTGAGCAAAGGACATACATGAGATGTAAACAAACTAGTCCAGCTAATAAAGGGTTTTCCAGTGGGCTCCTGGAAGCACAGCTGGATGGGGTAGGTGAAGTCTGAAGAGGTAGGGATTTAGAAGTCTGGAAGAAGATGAATTTACATCCATGAAGCAGTAGTCTGGGTACCCACAAGGCTCTGAAAATCAGGGTCTATATTGCTTCAGAGATGTTGGACCATGATTTTTTTTGAAAGAAAAAAAAATCAAAGGGGGAAGACCCTGCAGTCAGAAAGGAGAACCAATGATGACCTAAAAAAAGGCCAAGACTTTACAGTTCTGTTTCCTGTAGAGCTCATTTGAGTTAGTGTTAATAGGGATATTCGCTCTATACTTGAAACCTTCTGTGTCAGAAGCTATAAATAATCCTCCCTGACTACAAAGGCATTCTTTGGAGATCGTATTTTCTATCAGTGAATGTGCTTCCTAAACCATGGGCCCGTGGAGCCAGCAGATGCCCACCTGTCATATTTCTAGCATCAAAAAAGGTCCTCTTACCTTGTAATGAGAGCAGGAGGACAAACAGAACCGACGACTAATGAGATCTGTGTGAGGACCTGTTCTCAGGTTAGAACTAGGTGGGCTAGTGAAAGTCAGATTTAGTGAACAGCACTTCTTATTTATTTGAGAACAGCTTGGGCTCCCATATAAGAACTATCAATGAAATCGATAGTGAGGTAAGTCCTACTACTAATTTGCAGAGATAAAATCTGATGTAGGTAGGCAAGAAGACAAATGGGTAGAGACAGATACATTATTTGCAAACAATGAAAGCATACTGGTTTTACTTTTTCCATTTCACAAGTGAAAAATACTGACATCTGATTAAATAAAGCATTTTGAATAGAAACTTACAGTTTCAGAATCAAATTTCCTGGGCCCTGATTCCCCTCTCTCCAACTGTCCACCCATTCTTTTTCTATTCAAAGCCTTTCCTGTTATTTTCCCATGGATTTGTTCTAAATAATCTTCCCCTTTCCCCTGCCTTCTCTCCAGCTATTCCCCTCATCTCACCACCCCATTTGGGGGTAGGGGTTCGCTTGTATCCAGGATCTGACCTGTCTCAGTGAAGATATTAGTATCTGTTTTCCCCTTGCAAATCCTGATGTCTCCATCTTACCTCTGTGGAGAAGCCTCCAGCCACTTGGGCGTGTCTTTGAAGGGCAAGGCATTAACCAGAGGTGAATTGTGCCTTCCCGCACCACATACTGAAAGCTTGATTACTTCCCACATCTGTCACTGCTTGCAGCGTACTTGCTTCCTTCAGAGTCTGAAAACCACATCTTACATATTTATGCAAAGCCGAGAGCCCAAGGGCTTCTTACTGCCTTTAAAAGACTTTGTAATGGCTTGCAATCTATTCTTGGATAATGAACTGGGCTCTTATGGAGATATCATCATAACTGTCTAAGGCTGTAGTAGATGCAGTAGTGTGTGCATCAGATATTTCAATGAAATCATCCATCCAGGAAGACTTTAGCAACTCTGAGCTAAAAAGCCCAGAACACATTTAATGCAGGGTACATTTAATACAGAGTTAACACAGACTATATTTAACATAGGGAAGGAGGGAAGGAGGACATATTGTTACTGCATTTTACTGTTGATACGGCCCAGGTCCTGGAGGTTAGACTGACCCACAAATTCCTAAAGATATTTGACATCGAGTCTCATCTTAGAAATACTATTATCTAAGCAAAATTAGTCCTTCAAGCAATATGTTTTTTCTATAGTTTCCCCCCCCAGATTTTTTATTATTCCCTTCACAACCTTGGGCAACTGCCACCTTCACCCTCCCTCTGCAACCATAAAAGAAAATAGCATACAATTAATGCATGCACAGACATACATGTGTCTTGCAGAAGAAATGTTTGCCTTCTCAAGACATGAGAAAACTCCAGTTGCTGCACAGCTAGAACACTGCCCACAAACATAATTTGAGCAAAAGAAATCAATCTCAAAAAGAAACCCACGTATTCTAATATTTCATTTATTTAAACAAGAGACAAAACTATTCTGTGCTGTTAGCCGTCAGAATAGTGGTTACTTTAAGAAAGAAGGAGAGAGTTGTGGTCCAAACGGCCACTTTGTATGTTCTACTTTAATTTTTAAAGCTTGGGGGGAATGTGTGTATTAGACCATTGGAAATGGGCTATGATTAGCTTACAGAAATAATTTTCCAGTAGCTAAGGTCCATCTCTCAAACCTCTGCTTCCCCATCTACATAATGCCTGTCTTTTCCAGACTAGCCTGTTTTTATTAAGGTAAAAAAGACTGGAACTTTGTACCCCTTATATAGCATCTTCCCATTCCTCTCCCCCAGTCCTTGTACACCTTAAATACACACAATTTGTAATCGTTAATGATACCTCAGTTAAGTCGGGAGGGAAAAATGACACAGTACAGAGCAGATCTGCCCCGCATGCCACCCATTCTTTTTCTAGATGCATTCCCAAATGGACTTTGTTTCCAGGAACCTGGATTAATTACACGCTCTCTGTCACAGGAGGATGGGTTGTAATTCCTGCCCTTGGGAGAGACTCACAGTAATGATTTTTAATTCAATCTCCTTGAAAGTATTCATCCTTCCAGTAAATGAAGGGCAGGGGTGGGAGTAGAGAAGAAAGGAAGGGAGGGAGGCAAAGAAGTAAAAAGGGGGGACTCTTAGAAAAACTTTCCTGAAACCGATCAGACGAAGAAGCTGCTGACCTACCTGGGCTCCGAGGGGGACTTCGAGGGGTGGTGGCACTGACAGGTTGGGGGGCTGTGCCACCTGCTGGCCGGGCCACACGTGGAGCTTTCGCACTGACCTCACCCCATGCTGGAGACCGGCTATTTTCTCCTTTTGGCCTTGGCAGTTTAATTTAGTGGCCTTTCTTTTATTAATAATTCTATTTTCTTGTATCACAGGCAGTGATTATTTTTAGATAGTTTTCATAGAAATACTAAAAGGACATGGCAAGAAAAGAATTATGGGATCACCACTCCATTTTTTGTCTCTTGGTCAGGTAAATAGAGCTGAAATACAGTAAGTAAAATTCTAACAGACTTGTAATTTTCAATTAAAATGCTCACAATTCATCTCAGTGGAAATGTCTTATAGGCTTCTTATCTACTTCCTGAAATAACTAACTGGCATTTGTAAGATTCTTTAAACGAGGACATGGGCTGCTTTGCAACTAATTTCAATTGCACAGTACACGGGCGTGTTTTTGTTTTAAATGACTACATAATAGAGGTCACTCAGACAGCGTTTCCTCTCATTTCGACTCAGCTTCAGCATTGGTTTTATGTCCAAAAATGTCCATGTTATTTTATAGGTGGTCATATAAAAAATGAAAATGGAAAAACCCTCAGTGTGTTTTGGTTTTTGTATGTTATTTCATTGCCTGGAATTTCCTTTAATGACAACTGGAAGGGCAGTAGCAAAGACCGAAAGATGGAATGCGAGTTAACTGGTATCGACGGGGTGAATGAAATGGAAAAATAAAGACTGAATTGTCAGCCGTTGTCCCAGGGAGTCGTGCTGTGTAGCCACGTGCTTTCCCGCCTTCCGTCTCCACTGCGAACGGCACACCGCCAATCCCGCTGTGGGTTTAATTCAGTCTCATTATCTGGTTGTCTGTTCCAGTTGTAGTCACCAGCTCGACAAAACAATGATTAAAAAAGGAAACTACCATGTCTGAATTTAAAAATTAACATAAAACGAAATAGCATTTGAGTTTGGAACAAGTGTTTATGCTCCTTTTCCTGGCAGCCCTCCCCTTATCTGACACTATTCCCAGAGCTGTCTGCCAGCGAGACTGGGGGGGCGGGGGGGGGGGGCAAAGCAAAACTCCTTGGCATAATAGAGCCATAAATAACCTGAAGCTGTGAGACCAAAACAACCATGCTGAACTTCAGCCCTAGCCTCAAGGCAGGAAGAAGGCAAAATTGGCCAAGTGGGAGAAAGGGAACAATAACGTTATTTTTTCCCTTGAGCTTACAAGAAACATGTCAGAGGGGGGAAAGGGATGGAATTATTTAGTTTTAAAGCGCCGTTTATTTTGTCTGTGATGTGATTGGATACCAAAAAGTACTCCACAGACTCTGGGATGTTGTAGGAGGAACTCCAGCATCTGTTGGGTGGTTGAGCAAATGGCCTTTAAGGGGCCTTTTGATCTCAGACTCTTGCTTACGAAAAGGAAAGTCTCTAAGCGACTTTAAATGAGTGGTTCCTAAGGAGAGGTGCAGTTTCAAATCACCCAGGGAACTGCTGAAAACACCCTGCCCCTGGGCTCTGTCAGAAAATCCTGATGCCCTGGGTCTAGGGTAGATTCCAAGCGGCCTCATTTTTTAAAAGCTCCACCAGTGATTCTGGTGTGCAGTCTAAGTTGAGAGCTACTGCCTTCAAGGCCTCCTGCAACTTCCAAGAGCATCTGGCCCAGAATCCCGACTAGTGTACCCCAAAGAAGCCGACCACCGTGCACTATAGGTATGTCGGAAGAAGCACCCTAACCTGTAGAGAATTTTTATGAGTTTATTTGAGCCACACTGACAATTGCCAGGAAACAAAATCTCAATGGATTGCGAAAATTCTCCAGAGAATGGCAGTTTTGTGTCTTATTTTATATATTAGAAGCAAAGTAGGTGATGTAAGGGGAGTTACGTGAAGTCCATCGGTGGTAGATTAGGGGGCAGGAGAAAGCAAAGTGGAGAAATCTCTGGGGTTGGATAAAAAGTAAAACAGAGAAACACATACTTCCTTTACATTGGCAAGTACAGGATAGTTAATGATTAACATTTCCAGTACATGGAGATGGGGAGTGGGGGGACAAGATAACAATGAGGGGTTCCATGGTCTCTTGCTCTCATGTGGTAGGTGTGTCCTGAGTCTGGAAAAGAGGATGACATTTCAAAGATATGTTATCTTAAAGAAGACAATAGGCTCAATTAAGGTAGAGAGTGACCTTTGTCAAGGAAGGTAGAGGTCTAGTTAGGAGTTTTATGTTCAGATCATCCTGTGTGGTTACTTTCAGTCTTGAGTTTGTAAGGCCAACATTCAGGCCTCCCCAACTCCTCAGGCTTAGGATTGGGCCTTTTTTCATCCACAGGTACAAAATAACATATTCCAAGTAGCAGTAAACGTAATGAAAGGATCCAAATTAAAGCCATAAAAAGCTAGACACTCCTTACCTTTTTGTGGCTTAGAGTTCAACATTGCATAAACTTATAATACTTAACTGAGTAATAACTTGGATGCCATCATTCAGTAATTTGGCATGCTTATATTTATTATTAAAATATTCTTAGTTACAAAAAATTGCTAATGTTATCATTTTCTGAGAACAGGATATTTGCACTTGACTCAGGTTTCCATATCCCCTTCCCCAACACAAACAGAAGAGAGAAAGAGAAATCTACCATGACCTGATCTTAATGTGCGTAGATCTGTGCCAGAGGAAAAAAAGTGGTTACACGGCATGCTATTACTGATACTAGAGAAGAACTTATTTTTTAAAATAATCACGTTGATTCTACTAAAGAAGCACAATTGTCTAGAGGGCCGAAATGGCTAAGAGGGCAAAGCAGAGAATTCAGGATCCAAATTCACGGGCTGTCTTCCTGGCTCTGCCTCCAGCTCTCCCTGCGTGACCCCTGCCTCCTGTACTCAGTCTCGTCCTGGAAAAACAAAGTTGAATCAGCCTCACTAGGGAATGAGAGCTTCATTCCTGTCCATTGGAAATTTCATGGCATGCAGTCAAGGTGAAAAGACTGTGTCTTGAGCATGAGGGTGAACAAGCACTTGGCAAAAGGTAGCAGCTGTTTAATTATAATACAGAGCACCTGTGATAAGGATAGTTCCCAAGTGGGTTCACTGTAGACCCTTGACCACTGTGATATCATCCTCTCAGGGCAGAGGATGGTAGAAGATGTGCGTACTGAATATCACCACGCCTCTCTGAGGACAGAAAGCTGCAGATGACTCCAACCAAGCTAGTTCCATTTTTCTTTGAGGAGGCTTCAGTGACATATATAACTATTAAATTGGTTATCTAACAGATGACATCATTTTCTAATTCCCACATAAAATTCCGATAGGAAAAAGAGGTAAGGTTTCCGAAACCCTTTATTACTGTCTCTTCAGCAAGAAGACTTTTTAAAAGCAATTGAAAAGAGATCACAGTTGAGCTTGAAGCTTGGGCTGTTTGAACACGATACATTAATCTTTACTGAGCAGCAACTCCATGAAAGGTCTGTCCTAAGAAACAGTCTCTGTCCTCAATGCCCCTTCAGCTTAGCTGGATAAACAGGATGGAACATTAAAAGATAAATAATGTCACAGCGTCAATGACTACTAAACAGTACAGGGTCCTAGTAGAGGATGGGAGTCCCAAGGAGGGAGTGATCACAGAGGCAGGAAGCAAAGTCTGAGTGGACCTGAATGAGCAGCAAGCCATAGACGGGTGCAGAGGAGGAGAGATCACTGCAAACAGGACAACTAGGAGAACAGCTATTCTATAAGCAAAACACAGCAGCTAGCCCTGGCCAGTGTGGCTCAGTGGGCGGGACCATCATCCCACACACCAAAGGCTGTGGTTTGATCCCTGGTTAGGGCACATACCTAAAATGTGGGTTCAATCCCTGGTCAGGGCATAAACAGGAGGCAACAGATCAATGTTTCTCTCTCTGTCCCCATCGCCTTCTACTCTTTGTAAAAAATCAATGAACATATCCTCAGGTGGGGATTAAAAAAAAACACAATGGCTAGACAAGGGGTGTGTGTGTGGGGAAAGAAAGAGATATAAGGTCTGGATAAGTTGATCCTGGTCCAAAGATGAAGACATCGGCATTTTCTTATCTGCAGGCTGCGGGGAGCCACTCAGAGTTTCGGCAGAGATATAAAGCTGCAGATCCTTCAGAAAGATCTGTTTGGCCTAATGCCTATAATGATTTAACAGGAGAAGGATTAGGAGTGATAAAACTAGTCAGATACAATCATACAGTCCATAAATACAGGTAAGAAGGATTTGGACTGGGAAGGTAGCTATGACCATGGAAATGTCCGTGCAAGATGAAGACCACTTAGAGAAGTAACAAAACATTGTGACTGATGGCCTTGAGCGGACAAGGGAGCAAAAGGGAGCAGAGCCACACTTTGACAGGTATTTGTAGAACTCTTGCTCTGCACCAGGCACTGTACTAGGCCCTGGGGGACAATGATGAACAAAATGACTTCAGAAATCACTACCACACAGGGTGCCTTTGGTAGAATGTTTGCAAAAAAGTTCAAAGTCTCCCTTTCACCTCATCTCCACAGGAACAAGCCATAAGAAATCAGTGGGCAGAAGGGTTCCACTGACCTAGGTTTGTATTTTGGGAAGTGACCTGTACTCAGACACATCCAGCTGACAGCAGCTCTGGGAGACTTCTGCAGGCTCAGCCGTGCAGGACTAACGAGGCTGGCTCCCACATCAGTTTCCACTGGCAGCAGTCAGTGGCGCGACAGAATTCGGAGTCTCTGTCCTTTACCCTTTCCCATGTATTCGTTATTATCTTAATCTACTCACTCTCAGGGCACACCAAAAAGAAAAGATCACTTCAACGTTTGCGTGCACTTCATCTCCAGCAGTGTCCCCTTGTTTCTTGGCTAAATTGAGTTGGCAAAAGAGCACAAAAAAAGAAAAAAGCCAGGATGATTTCTGCCTCGTGGGCTGAAATTGCACATCGCAGGACAGCCGGCGGCGTGACACTCTGCGCCCTGCCAACACCAGCGCCCGGGATGTTGAAGGGATTAGGAAATGTGTCAGTTGAGCTGGAGGAAGGATGGTTGAGTTTTGGGTTACTGTTTTGCCGCAGAAATCACATGTATTAAATACCCTAGTTGTTGATGAGTATCCATTGCTTGGCTGAAGGTTAATAAAGGGTAAAATGTAGACACTGAAGTAGAAGTGATATTTTAATTGTGAATTATCTATAGCCTCTCAGTAAAACATCCACACTGCCGGATACAATACTGGAATTCGAAGCATCCTTAGAAATACTGGCATTTAAGAGAAACAAAGTGGATTTGCCTCTACTTCCCTGCAAAACCCTTCCACGAGTATCGTCATACTCTTAATAAGCACTTGTTTTCATCTTTCAAAATGCCACATGGATCCAGCAACCTTTAAGAATCTTTGCAAACTTATTTTTTATGTGCGGTCACTGGACACTGTGGTTGGGGCCCAGTGTTACTCAAACACTATCTGTCTAAAGTGTGAAGGTCAGCTTTGGAGACAGGTCGCGACAGCCATCCCCTCTTACCTCCTTCCCAAGGGAGGCCAAGTTCGAAGCTGTGACCACTTACCCAGAGATGACTCATGGCTCAGAGTTCAAAATGAAATTTAGAAGTTAGATTAAAGGTGTTAAATCTATTACATTTTGTGCATTTTCTAGTCAACCATTTCTTTTTCATCTATACCTGGGCAAGTGATAATAAGAGCTTGATATAGGTGAGTTACTAGGAGTCATAATATCAGTAGCAGAAATAATACCTGTGAGGTATGAAAATCATGTTTATTTAACCTGAAAAGTCTAAGTGCTTTCAAACTTCAGTGTACCCAAGAATGACGTAGGGTGCACGTTTGAAATGCACATCACATTCCTGGGGTTCACCACGAGACTTTCTGTGTCTGCAGGGCTGGGGCGGAGGTCAGAGCGCTGTGTGGTTCGGAGGCAGGTGAGGCTCCACAGACCAAGCTGTGAGACAGGCCAGCTCGGTCCCTACACTAGCATTTGAGGGCAGGGGAATAAAATTCATTCCCAAAAGTAAATTACGTCCTTAAACAGGAATTGCCACCTAATACCATTCAGAATAATACTGTATTGAGTGAAATAACTGGCACTTCAATGAAATAGCTCTCATGTGGAAGAAAACCATGCAGGACTCTACTAGATTATTGAAATACAAATACTTCTGAAGAGCTAATTATTCTTTAAAATGCTGTGTCTTGTTAGGGAAATGCTTACAGAATAAAAGTTATTTATCATGTGTTCCATCTAGTGCCTTTCTCTCTGTTGATAATATCTGTATATTAAAATACAGTCTCTCTGCAGTGAGTACTTATTGCTCTAATTCTCATTAGGCACATAGATCCTCGGACTTGAACAGAAAAGTCTGAGTTTCTGCCCTGGCTGAGCAGCTCAGTTGGTTGGAATGTCAGCCCATTTGCCAAAAGGTCGTGGGTTTGATTCCTGGTCAGGACACAAATCTAGGTTGTGGGTTTGGTCCCCAGTCAGAGAGAATAGAGGAGGCAACCAATCGATGCTTCTCTCTCAAATCAATGTTTTCTCTCTGTCTCTCTCTCCCTTCCTGTAGCTGTCTAAAAAAATGAATAAAAACATACCCACAGGTGAAGATTTTTCTTAAAAAGTAGGCATTGCTTCCTAACTTTGAAGTCCTGTGGCTTGAAAACAAACATGATACTAAATTCTTCAAGCAGGATGAACAGTGGAAGGAGGAAGGAAACTCAGATCTCTCTTTCTGTCAGAACTTTGCCTGGTCCCATCCCTGAGTTTGTCACAGAGAATTAGAGAAGGGCCTTTTGAGAGCAGCCAGAGCTGACAAAAGTCCAACATGGAGGGACCAGTATTGATGGTGCAGAGGAAACGGCCCAGGTGCTGGTTAATGGCTCTTCTCTGCTCTTCACTGAAGGGTGAGCTCTGAGTAAGTGTGTGTTCTAGAAAATCATATCAGGAGATTTTAGAAGAGTGTTAGGAGGTAATGAAACGCTGAAATATACGGCTAAGAGATCACTCACTCATTTAACATTCAAGCAGCATGACTCTGGAAGGGGAGAAGGCACAACTGCCTTTCATATCCAGGCTTCCTGTGCTTCATAGCCAGGCTTCAGGTGGGGATTGAGCACCTCCCACATGCCCAGCACCGCTGCACAGCGCTGCACAGCAGGCCGGCGGCGGGACTCTGCCTCCCTGGAAGCTTTCCTCTAATCATCTGTCCTTCTGGGGTGACTTGGATACCTTGACTCAACTGAGTTCAAACAGTATGACAATTGCCTAAAGGAGCAAAGGTCAAAATATGTACTGTATTTTTCGGACTATAAGATGCACTTTTCCCCCCAAATTTGGGAGGAAAGGGGGTACACGTCTTATACCCTGAATGTAGCTTACCTGGCTCGCTGTGGGTGGGGTGCAGGATCACAGGTTATTAAATATTTTACCACATTTTCTTATTTTCCTCCTCTAAAACCTAGGTGTGTCTTATAGTCCTAAAAATACAGTACTGTAGTGGTGATATAAAAAATGTGTAGACGTTACTCTCTGAATCAGTTGATGTCAGGCAGCTACATGCCTTCTAACTTCCGTTCCCTCTTTCCTTCATTTTGAACTGAACTTTGAGTTGCAGAGGAGCACACTGGCACTAGGAATGAGGCTCAGATTCCTCTGGTTTAGGTACGACATTGAGAGCAAGTATTGCTCACTGAGGCGAAAGTCGCAGCACTGGGTGTGAAACCCAGGAAGCCTGGAATGAAAGGGAGTTGTGCCTTCTCCCCTTCCTGAATCACACTGCTTGAAAAAAGGACGTGATGGGCGGAGCTCCAACAGCTAGTTCGTATCATGAGGACAAGGGCTGTATCCCAGGTAAAGGAGAGCAAAAAGCTAGAAGGACCCTGGACTCCTGATGCCTGTCAACTCACTACACTACACTGGGATCTCAAAACTCCTTTCACATGAGAGAAAAACAAAGTTTTTAAAGTCTCTTTGGGGGGCAGGTAGTTTCTGTAACAGCCAAATGTAGTCTTAATTGGTAAAGGCTGTTTGTCTTCACTAGTCATTAACAGGAAACGCAGTTCAAGCCGACCGAAACAATGGAGGAGATTTATCGGTCCACGTAGTTCTAAAGTAATGCAGACTTTAGGTTTGATCTGTCTGCTCAGTGATGTCATCAAAGAACCAGATCCATTTATCTCTCTTTTTTCACAGATGAGCTTCATTATAAAGCTGGCTCCCATTCAGGGGAGTACAGTGACTGCCAGAAGCTTCTGGCTACATGTTCCCTCACCCACATTCAGGGAGGGGGGCAACAGTCCTTCAGAAGAGTAAGGAAGCTTCTTTCAGATCTCATTCATTCTCATTAGTCAGAATCTGTCATCTGCCCATTCCTGAACTGCTGACTCCAAGTCAGGAGTGGACTCTACCAGAGCAACAGCCCTCTGACCTCACTGAGGCCCTTGGGGCGCCACAGCAAACTCCTAGACCACTGTGGCGTGTTTTAAGTGTTCAGAAAGAAAGGATGTACCTGTCAGGTACCACACACAATTCTGCTATTCAGTTGTGTGGACCTAACTGCTTAATAAATAAAAGTGTTAGATTGTAGGGGGCAGGGGGAATTGCGGGGGCTTAGTTTATTTGTTTGGGTTAGATTTTGGGGTTTTTTGGTTTTTTGTTTGTTTTTTGGCCGTGACTGTATTACTGAGATACCACGGGTACTGTGAATCAAGGAAGGAACTTCTGGCCTAGAGCCTCAGTCCTGGAGTCAGGGGTAGAATTAGCTTCTCCCCAATTATGTGGGCTGCACAGAGAGGTGTGGGTATACAGATGAAAATTGGGGTGGTTACTGAGAAAGTGGGGAGCTGTTGTGGGGGAAGCAGCCACAACGTCCATTAGACCCTTGGAAGAGCTAAACCCTCAACCCCTCTTAGCCTGAGAATTATCTTAGTTTAGGAAAGTACAGGTCCTTTGAGGTCATGGTGAGACCCTTGAGGGCTCGGGGTCAGTGGGAGACAGTGCAGCAGCAGAGAAAACAGAAATGCCTTCTGTCGGGCAGCAATAGAAATGTAGAGATTGGGAAAGCGGAGAGAAAGGGGAGTGGGGAGAGGTCTGAACCACAAAACAGAGTTGTCAAATCTTTGACCACACCAGTGTTGTTTCATATTCTGTGTTTCTATAACTGCAGCACTCCAACTGCCAGACTTGAGAAAAGTCTATTATCCTATGTGAATAGGGGTTTTGGTGGGGTTGGGCAATCAAGGAATGACCGAGGTTTCTGGGTATGTTGGCATGGTTTAAAAGAAGGATAGCACCTGGAACATAATCGTCTCTACATGAACCTAATTCAGTGGGCGCTCGGGCCAGAGACGACATGAGAATATAAACTGTCTCCTTTCCTCCTTCCACCTCTACCCCCCAAATAGGTAGAAATTACGGTGAGGGCACAGGGTAGTGGTTCTCAATCTTGTCTACACATTAGAATCTCCTGGGTGAGGAGAGAGTTCAAAAAGAAATACCAGTGTTTTGCCCCACTCTGGACCAAGTAAATAAAAAAAAATCTCTGTAATTGGGGCTCAGAAATGTGTAGTTTTCTTTTTTGAAAGCTCCTCAGATTATTTCCATTTATAGGCAAGCCTAAGAGCCACTGGCCTAGGACATTCAAGGAATACAGGTGCAAGACAATCTTATCTGATCTTTAGGAGAACAGGGACCCCTTAACTTGGGAGTGGAAGAGGGGTGTAGGGAAGAGCTGACGCTGCCCCTCTGTGTTTCTCTTAAATTCTCTCTACCAAACCGAGACCAAGAGAAAGGGTCTGAACTGAGTCAACTGGGAGTAGTCCTCACTATACAGTTCACTGCCTTTTCATGATTTTAGATAAATCACTTAATTTTTCATCTCTCTAAGCTTCTGTAAAAGAGAAGTGGGTGTGATCATTTCCAAATCCCTGCCTAATTCTCAAACATATAATTTTTAGTTTTTTGTAAAATGACATCACTTTCCTGGTGCTCAGAGTACTTGATCATCATTCCCCAGATGACACTAACAAAGACCGTATCCACTCGGAAAACAAGACTTCGCTTCCCCACTTCAGAAACGTAAAACTTGAAATGTATAGAGCTCTGGTGACTCCGCACGTGAGAGTAGGCCAGGTGGGGATGGCTGTTTGTTAGCCATGGTTTAGTCGCAGTTGCTTGGGGGGGGGGGGGGGGGGGGTGTTGGTTTCTTGTAAGAAATATGTGGGGACAACAGCTGTTTCTTAAACACCAGTCCATTTCTCTTCAGCGATCCCATTAATTCCGAGGAAGCATAGAAGAGTAAACAGTATCTTTACTGGGAAACTTGATTTCTTTCTCTTTCTTTTTCTGTTTTTTTTTTCCCTATTTCCCATAGGTATCTACTCTTCTCCTAAAATATGAATATATTTTGTGGCTTTCTCCTAAAGACAGTGGTTCTTAGCCAGCAGCAGCTTTGTCCCCCAGGGGCATTTGGCAAGTCCAGATATACTTCTGTCACGGCATAGGAGATGGGGTGGGGGGGAGAGAGGCTACTGGTGTGTGGTAGGTAGAGACCAGGGATGCTGCTGAGTACCCTGCCAAGCACAGGATGGCCCCCAAAACAAAGGCTTATGCAGCCCAAAATATCAGCGATGCTGAGCGTAAGAAACCCTGTCCTAAAATATGAAGGAGATCTGTCGACCCTGTTTCACGGAAATTTCCATTTCTGAGCACATCCGAGTAAGATGCTCTCCCTGATGCTTTTAGGGGCAGCGGTGACTGTGGAAAATCACAGAACCCCTGCCAGCAAGAGTGCTTTTCAATAGCAGGGAACTGTATAGCTATACACAGTCCCCATACGTATTGGATCTTTGTGTAACGTATTATTTTCAGGCATTGGGACTATTTAGTATACATGAGCAAAAATTTCATGAATGTGAAGTAATCACAGAGATTGAATAACAAAGCCACACAAATTGCCTCTGTGGGTGCAGAGCCTCCAGAGGCTTTTGTGACCAGCCTGTGAGAGAAGCAGAGTTTGGAGACTCTGATCGGGAGGGATGTTGCTGTTCGGGCTGCTTCACTACCAATTAAGTGGAGGGGTAAACAAGTTTTGTTTTGAGTGTGTATGTGTAGCAAAAAAGATCTGAAAGACCCATATCAAACTTCTTCCCTATGGTTACCCTCAGGGAAAGAGAAGAGATAAAAGAAAGATGGGACAGAGTAGGGAAGAAAGAGTACTTCCACTTTTTTAATTAGTTTTATTGAAATATAACTTTTATGCAATACAATTTACGAATTTTAAAAGTACAAATCAGTGAGTTTTGTCAAAGGTACTCAGCTGCGTAAACTTCAACAAGAACTTGAACTTTTTGTATCTGAATCTTTTACATGAAGCTTATAATCTTGTTTATAATTTGTATTTTTGTTTTTAGTTTAATACATGTTTTTAGAAAAACCGTTTGAAATTATATAATCATATAATTTTATTATATGAAATTTTGTATTTCCTCACTTCGTTTTGTAACAGCGGCTTACAAAAAAAAATCATGAAGTATAGCAAAACAACAACCAGAAAGGAAGGAAAAGATTCTGTAGGGGGGAAGCGATGATTTGAGTTGTTCATTTCCTCATTTACCCACGAGACCATCATACTTCAGCTTCCAGTCAGTCCATGTCGAGAGGGATCCCAGTCATCTTCTCTTCCATGTTCGAGGGCTCTGACTAATTTAGGCACCTGTTTAGCAAATCCAATTGCCATCATTCCTTCCTAGGAATGATACCTCATACCATCAGTTTATTTCATAAGCCCATTGAAGGTTAATCCTCAAATATTATCTGCCTATAAGGAAGCAAAGGTTACAAGAGGCAAATTTTAAAGCTAGCATTCTCCATGGCATTAATAGAGTGTGGAGGGCGACTTAAAGTAATTTCCTATGTAAGGCAAACTTACTCTGAACTCCAGGAACCAAGTACCATAAAACCACAAAATCTGTGTACTTCAGTGGCTTGCTGAAGCCAGCTTCTCCCAGCTTATAAGGACCAATTGTCAAATTTTCAGGAATTTGCCAGCTTGTTGTTAAATATAGCCATTATTAAAGATTAAATTATGTGAACTTACAGTTAAATAAATTATACAAAAAAGGCTACAAATATTTAAAACTCATTATTTCCTAAGTACATTACATTTTACCACTAGCTGTGCTCTTAAGGTTATTCCTAGTGGTTGTATATGTGTGATGGTAACAGTATGAATGGCATACCATTGCACATCTCTTCCCAACTCCATATTCAAGAATGTCATGTTGGTAACTTGACCTTGGCCATGGTGGGAATATTTCATCACAGAAATCAGCAAATGCTATAGGACTCGATTTATCATTTTATTGATCGTCTAAACATAATAAAGTAATGGAGAAATTTTATTTTATTTTTTAACATTTAATTTACTTTAATTGCTGTTCAAGTACAGTTTTCTGTTTTTTACTCCCATCCCAGTCCACCCCCGCAGCCCTCCTCACCTCCCTCCCATTTCCACCCCCCTTAGTTTTTATCCATGTGTCCTCTATACTTGTTCCTGTAAACCCTTCCCCTTTTCCCCTGAAATTCCCTCCTCTTCCCTCTGATCACTGTCAGCCTGTTCTCTATTCCAGTGTCTTTGTTTATATTTTGCTTGTTTGTTTGTTTTATTGTTTAGGTTCCTGTTAAAGGTGAGATCATATGGTATTTGTCTTTCACTGCCTAGCTTATTTCACTCAGCATAATGCTTTCCAGTTCCATCCATGCTGTTGCAAAGGGTAGGAGTTCCTTCTTTCTTTCTGCTGCATAAAATTCCATTGTGTAAATGTACCATAGTTTTTGGATCCATTCATTTACTGATGGGCATCTAGGTTGCTTCCAACACTTGGCTATTGTAAATTGTGCTGCTATGAACATTGGGGTGCATAAGTTCTTTTGGATTGGTGTTTCGGGGCACTTAGGATATAATTCTAGCAGTGGAATTACTAAATCAAAAGGCAGAGATCCATTTTTAGTTTTCTGAGAAAATTCCATACTATTTTCCATAGTGGTTGTATCAGTCTGCAGTCCCACCAGAAAAGGACTAGGGTACCCTCTTCTCCACAACCTTTCCAACACTTGTTGTTTGTTGCTTTGTTTATGATAGCCATTCTGACCAGTGCAAAGTAATATCTCATTGTGGTTTTAATTTGCATCTCTCTGATAGCTAGCGATATTGAGCATCTTCTCATGTGTCTCTGGATCCTCTGTATGTCCTCCTTGGGGAAGTGTCTGTTCAAGTCCTCTGCCCATTTTTTAATTGGGTTGCTTGTCTTCTTAGAGTCATATAAGTTCTTTGTATATTTTGGAGATTAAACCCTTGTCTGAGGTATCATTGGCAAATATGTTTTTCCATATAGTTGGTTCTCTTTTTATTTTAATACTGTTTTCTTTAACTGGTACTGGCATAGAAACAGACACATGGACCAATAGGACAGAGAGCCCAGAAATAAACCCAAGTCTCCTTGGTCAATTAATATTTGACAAAGGGGGCAGCAACATAAAGTGGAGTAAAAATAGCCTCTTCAACAAATGATGTTGAGAGAACTGGACAGCTATGTGCAAAAAATGAAACTTGAGCACCAATGTACACCATACACAAAAATAAATTCAAGGTAGATAAAAGATTTAAATGTAAGCTGGATGGAAAAAATTTTAAACCTGCAGATTAAACTTGAAAGTGAGGGATGTGTATAGCCATTACATGGAGGGAAAAAATAAGGTAATAGTTTTCCAATATTTAAAAACTATTATGTTTTAAAGCAGTCACTCACATCATTGCCAAACAAGCAAAGTTTGAATGTATGTCTTCATTGTTTCACTTGTCTCATTAGTGTAAAAAATATTAGTCAACAGCAATGTTGAAACTACACTGGTTTTTCCGTTGCCATAATATGTTGGCTTCAGATACATGAGCTCTGAAAACGTGCATAAAAAAGCTTCCTATGAGAATCAGCTGGCAATATAACATTTATAGTCAAGTGTATTGAACATTATAAATTGTATGCTACCCACCCTTTCTATTAGTAAAATGTATATTAAACTTATGTGGATATATCATGCTTATATTTTCCCCCACACTTCCTAGCCTGGAACTGAGGATCTCATGGTGCTGCTGCACATGTGCTGAAGACAATTTTCTTCATCCTATTCCGGAAAAAAAACCAAAAAAGAATGGTCTTAACATGGGTACAGATTGTTCCCTAATCCTTTCACAAATGGCAATGCAGACCAAGAGGAGGATTTTGAATGACTCAATACAAAGCAATCACAATTATTGCAAAAAAATTGTTAATGCATGCCCTACTGATAGCCAAGGAATCACTTGTTCATACAGAGGACAAGCATTCATCCATCAGCAGCAGCTCAGAGTGAACAGGGCTGGTCCTGGACATCACTGTGAGGGTGTTTGGCCATTTCTCCTCTCTCACCTTGGAGCCTGCTCCTCTGATACTCAAGAAACAATAATGCATTGCCACCCTCTGTCTCTTTCAATTCCCAATGAATTTGCTCCTTTTTTATCTTTTTAAAGGACATAATAGCTAGCTTTGAGGAAACCAGCCCATGTAGTCCAGAAGCAAACTCAGGTGGCTTCAGGGGCCAGGTTTTCTCTAAAATTAAGTGCAAACTCTAGGCCCTGGCCAGGTAGCTCAGTAGGTTAGAGCATTCTCCCAATATACCAAGGCTGGGTGAATCTCCATTCAGGCACATACAAGAATCAGGTAATGAAAACATAAATAAGCAGAATGACAAATCTCTGTCTTGCTTGCTCCTTCTCTTTCTCTCATTAATTAAATGCAAACTTTTAAAAAATATGTGCATGTTAAATAAATTGAATGTATAGGGAAAATTAGCCCATACGCTGCTAGTTCCTGAACCCAGAGTCTAGTCTCTCAAGGGATATTAGCAACATGGTAGTTTGGGGTGAGACGAAAAGGTGGGCATTTGGAGGCTGATGTACCTGGACATCAGATTCTGGATTTACTGCCTTAATATGTGACCTTGAACAAATAACTGAATTTCTCTGGACCTGGGTTTTCTCATCTGTAAAAATAGATTGTTTTGAGAAACGAATGAAGAATAGATGAACCATCAATAAATTAAAAATAACTCAATAAGTGCTACAGGTATTTCTTGTCATTAAATGCCCCCAGGAGACCAGAAAGATCACCAGGAATTATCCAGAATTAATGTTTGATGATGACATTTAGTGCTGTAAATTTAGGATGCAGTTATCTGGGGAAGCATAACCAGGACTTGGCTTCTATAGACAAGTAGGAGGCTGTGTACTGTACAAAACGTAAGAATAAGGCCGTGGGTGATTTGCTTCTGCCATCGTGCCAGTCTTAGAGAACACATGGGCGGGAGTTCAAAGGGAGGGTAGGATCCCCGATTTCACATTTTGGAAGGGTTGCTTTGGCCCGAATTTCTTTCTTCTCCTCCCCTGAAAGTGGAAACTTGGAGCTGTGGCTTTACTCACCCAGGGAGCCTCCCCTGTTCCTCCTGCCCCTGCCCCCTCCCCAGAATGCTCAGAGTGGTTCCCTAACAGGGCGCGAGGTTCCCCAAGCCCTGCACAGAAACCATCATATTTGAGGGCCCCTTCCAGAAATGGGTCGTGTGAACTCCGGTCTAGTTTCAGTGACAGAAATTATTCTTCCACGTGTTCAGTGGATTGTGTATCTGAGCGAAAGGAAAGCAGCAGTTCCAAATATGAGAGAGAATTTGTGGAGATGACTGCTAGCTTTGAAGGGAATATCTGCCATTGACAGTATGCCCAGATTTAACCAAAAGGAACCAAATAACGTCATCTTAAAATCTGTACAGCCCGTCAGTTCAGACCGGATGTTTAAAAGACAACCTCTCTCAAATTCTGCTCATTTTGACCTGATTTGCAGGACTAGGAAAACTGAAAACCTGATATAAATTCTAAAATTTTATCCATAGCTATATTGACTCAGCCTTCACAGGACTGCCCGGGCTTGATGCCTACTCTGTTGTCAGGCTCTCAATAAACCCTTGATGGATGACAGATAAATGCATGAGTAATTTTAGATAGCCAGTAGCAATGAAAAGTGTGCTCAAGCATCATATATTATATATCTCAATACAATCTATAATCTGTTACTTTTAATATTGGCTCAGATTTGATATGTCGAGATGGGTGCATATGTATATTTCATACAAAGGCCAATCATGAGCAAGCCAAAGATGTGCTCTGGATTTCTCTGAAGGCCTTCTATACACCTTCACTTCAGCATTTGACCAGTAACTCCTAAATTGGTCTGTGAAACAACATAGTCCAAGATTTAAAAAAAAAATAACCTATGTGATACAAAGAAGCCATGAGTAACAAGCAAGTGGGAGAACGGAGCTGCCTTCCAGTCCTTTGGATGAGAAAATTCCCAGAAACGTTGGGAACTGCCGGAAATGCCTGCTTGTGAATGCAACCAGCTATGTAAATTCTCTTGGGCGGAAAGCCAGGCGTTTCCCACTCTGCTTTGTGACAGCTCCACTCTGGGGAGCAAGTCCGGTTCCTCCAAACCGCCAGCTGTGTAACAGACCACATCGTGGCCAAGCTGACACTCACAGCCATTTCCTCTCTATTGCGTGCCTGCTTTGTTAAGGAAGCGCCTATGACAGAAGTGAGGTTCACTTTCTTCTTCCTACTAGCATTACCCTCCACGTGCTCATCCTGTCTTAAAGTACAGACTGTCTCCTGAAGGCAGAGCCTGCAACTATCTTACCCTTCCCACCTTCCACCACCATGGGTCCTGTCCCAAAGTGGAACCTCCATAAAGAACTGTCGAACTGAACCAAATAATAATTATATCTAATTCCAATAGTAATTACTCTACACGGAACAATTTCTTCAGGGAAATGGCAAAAGTCAGAAAGGGCATTTAAAGCAGCATCTAGCCCTGGCTGGGTAGCTCAACTGATTGGAACATCGTCCTAGTACAACAGAGTTGCAGGTTCAGTCCCCAGTCAGGGCACATGGAAGAGTCAGCCAGTGAATACATGAATGGGTGGAACAAGAAATCACCATTCCTCTTCACTTCTCAGATCCTCCTCAAAGTCCAGACTGTGGATCATCCGCAGTCTGGGGCCTCCGGGGAGTTTGTATTGCTGTGGAAGTTTGGGGCTTTCTTCTTTTGGTTCTGTCCTGGGGCCCAGTGTGAAGCCCAAAGCGCAGTCCCTGTGGTTAGAAGAACCCTTTACGTAGATGTCTGAGGCAATATGCCTCCTTCACCGTTTTTTAGGAAAAAAATGTCGAAACACAGAACTAAACAGCCCAACAGCACATTCTTGGGATATTTGAAATGGTGCTCGTCTTTTAACAAAGGCTTCTGTGCATCCACAAAGCAGAAACAAAGCCCATTCCTCCACCTCGCCTCTTCGGGAGCCTGAGCTCTTTGAGGGGACGCCCTGCCAGCCGGGCCGTGTGAGCGCGTCCTGCCAGTG
Source organism: Artibeus jamaicensis (assembly GCF_021234435.1). Lineage (NCBI taxonomy): Eukaryota > Metazoa > Chordata > Mammalia > Chiroptera > Phyllostomidae > Artibeus > Artibeus jamaicensis. Next base: position 30,735,631 of record NW_026522025.1, on the reverse strand, counting down.
TCCGTTTGAACACGACAGGGGAAGAGCGTTGGAGATGTACAGTCTCAGGAATCTTTTTCTGTGCCTTTGTTCCCCGACAAATGGCCAGCGCTCTGCATTGTGCATATAAATGTATCTTTTGAACCCAGCTATAAATAAGTGGCAAGCTGGTTTATTCAGACAGTAACATATAAGAGAAAGGAAAATAATCGCTCTGACAAGAACAAAGAAACCTGTTCTTTGTCCCAAGAGATAGAAACTCTTTGTGTTTAAAACAAACCCGTTGAAGTGGTGATGGAAGGAGACTTGGCTCGGGGTAGTCAACACACAATACAACACACAGATGACGTGTTATAGAACTGCACACCGGAAACCTATATAATTTTATCAACCAATGTCACTCCAACAAATTCAGTAAGAAGGTAAAAATAAATAAATAAAATAAATGCCTTTAGCTTTTTCATGAAAAACGGGATTTTTTTCTCTATTGTCTATCATTACCACTTCCTAAATCTTTTTCACATAGAAAGCCGATGCCTGACAGAGCTTTTGTGTTCTTTATTTCCACAGTCAAGCAAAACTACTCACTGTTCCAAATGGGGCCTGTTCTATTATTAAAAGTCATTTGTTTTGCCACATTTTCTAACCTGTCTTAAAATGATAACCCTGGGGCCTTGATAAATTAATTGAAAAATTTCTAAGGTGGCTTTAGTGGTTTTTGTTAAGACATTTATTTTAAGAGTAACTCTCAGTAGAATTTATCATTGAATTACTTTATGTATTCCCAGCACTAAATTATTATAATTCTTTGCAGTAATGAAAAAAATTAAATTATCCTGAAACAATGCCAGGTTGAGTGTGCATTCTGTGCAGTTCAGTCCTGGCTGCCCCGTGAATGAATGAATGAATGAATGAATGATGACCACAATGGCCTGTCCTCAGTACTCCTGCTCAGAAGCCTGTGGCTTCTGTAATGGAGTCAGCCCATCTCATCTGTATTCTTTCTCTTTGCCTGCTGCCTTCTATTTTTCCCGGCATGACCGTGTTTTCCAAGGAACACTGCCTTCTCATGATGTGCCTGAACTAGGACAGATTCCATGTTGCCATGTTTGCTCCCAGCGATGTCTTGGGCTTCATTTGCTCTCGGACCCACTTGTTCATCTTTCTGGTGGTCCAGGGTACCCGTAGAGCTTCCTTCCAGTGCCGTAGTTGGAAAGATTCCTGGCCCTTATGTCAGTAATTTTAGGAATGCTCCCACTAGAAGCTATAAATTCTATCTTTACAGCTCAGAAAATAGAGAAACACTAAAGGGTGATGAAAAGCAGCAATTATAATGTCAAATCAATGCCCTTAACTGAAGAACAGAGCCAACACAAAGGAACTGGGGAGAGGGGTGGGATTGTTCACTCAAGGAACTGAGGGTGGCCCTGGCTGGGTGGCTTCATTGATTGGAGCATCATCCCATAAACCAAAGGCTGAGGGTCCCACCCCCTGTAGGGGCACACACCTACGTTGTGTGTTCAGTCCCTTGCTGGGGTGTGTATGGGAAGCAGCTGATTAATGTTTTCCTCTCACATCCATGTCTCTGTTCTCTCCTTCTCCCTCTCTCCTTCCCTTTCCCTTCTCTCTCCTTCTCTCCCTAAATCAATAAAAAGCATATTCTCAGGGGAGTATTAAAAAATAAATGGAGGTGAGGGTAAGAGATGGGAGGGAGCATGGTGAGAGCTCGAGCCCTAGTACGTAAAGCACACAGGGAAAGGCAACACACGGCTTCCGTTACTCCAAAAAAACTAGGCACTTTCTGAGGTGGGCACAGCCTTGGAATTTTAGTTAGTTCCCTCGCTGATAAACAAGATTTCAGCACTGATAAGGATCCGTGGTAACACTTCCTCTGGAATGTACAACATTCCATGTTTCTGCTTCATAGTCCCCACCGGACATGCATGAGTCAGATGAAGAGGTGGGAAGTTTGCCCAGGCTGCTGATGGGGCCATTGAAGGTATAGTCAGGCGGTGAGCTGTGGTCTTGCCACACTCCTTTCTCTTTCAGCTCATCTTGTACATAAGTGATTTCTTTATCTAGGAGAAAAGAGTGCAGTGAATCACCTGTGGGCCATGAATTAACTTGGAAAAACAACTGGCAATTATCTAGTGCTTATGAATGCTGGGAGCGACTACCCTGAATGGGTTAGGCCAAAATATGCGACCCACAATGTTCTCAATTGCTTAGAAAATTAAGTCAATGGACATAGGAGATTTTCTAGGCTTTATTTGTGTCTACACTTGACCAGGTAATGGCTGTATATACCATGTTTCAAGGATCTTTGTGAGGCCCTTGGATCACTGGGGTTCAACTTAGTAGGCATCTGGCCCAGGGGACTTTCTCCTTCCTGGTCTGGAAGAAATCTGGAACTCCTGGGTAAATTAGGGCCGATCCCTGAGAGAGATGACAGTCTGGTCTGACTGCAGACGTGAGCACACTGACCGTCTTGGCCCACCTCCAACAGGACACAATAAGCAGAGATTCAGACATAGTGCATTCCTACTCCCTGTACCAGGCAAGAAGCATGCTGGCCAGACAGACCCAGAGTAATTGCTGAAGTCACACAAATCCTAACTTGTGTCTTGGATTTAGAAAGAGCCTCATTTATACCCTGAAGAAACCAATCTGTTTTTTGGGTTCCTATACCATGTTACTAAGTTAGGGGTTGCAAACTGACACAGGCATATGTATTTAGTTTGCTATACACCAAGTTTTTTTCTTTCCTTCCTTTGGTTTAATGCTTTAGGTGCTGTGCACTCACCCCAGGTCCACCATTATTGTCTTACATCCAAGTCCTTTGGGTTCGGACCACAGAGCATAGTGCCTTTCTGTACAGCATAAACAAAGACAAAGCTTGGCCTCATTGAGTTTAGCCTGGTGTACTTTAAGTAGTGAATCGTATTTATGTTTCCGGATGTAGACCATATCTTGTTTTCCTGAGGGAATGCAGCTGTTCACATGTGTAATTGATTGCATAGTCCATCCCAGTGAGTTTCTAAAGTTCCCTATATCCTTTGAAAGGAATGAAGAAATTAATCAATTAGTTGTAAACTTATTTCAATCACCTGCTACATGCCAGGCGACTTGCAAGAAACAAAGATGGAAGAATGCTTAACATTTATTACACACTTCGTGTGTGCTAGGAACTTGTTTAAGCACTTTATGTACATGATCTTTTTTGCTTTGTTCTGTTTTAAAAAATAATCTTCAATGTTGCCCTATTTTAAAGATAAGGGAATGGAGGCTCAGAGAGCTTAAGTAACTTGCTCAAGGTCACAGGGTTAGTGTGTTGCAGAGCAAGGCTGCAGACCCTGACCTATCTGACTTGGGAGCCCACGCTGTGCTCACGGCTTTAGGTTTGTGCCTAAACCTGCATTCAAGGAGTTAGCAGTCCATTTGAAATGAAAGAGAAACTTTATAAAAAACTCTCGTAATAAAATTTGTCCCAGTTTTGAAAAGTCTGGGAACTTTCTAGCAATTATCTCTAGGGGATCCAGGCAGAAAGGATGCTAACCCTGCAAGACCATTGAATTACCTCTTAAATAATGTTTAAGAGCGGCCTTAGAAAGGAAGATGCTAAAGAAATCACCATAGGAATATGACAGATACAGTGTTATGTGGCTTTAAGTATAAAGATAGACCTCCAAAACAAACTCTTTTAAGACTGAAGTTAAAAGTTAAACTTTGCCAGAAGAGTAGATTGTAGACTAGAAACTTGAACTTTGTCTATTCATGCTGTCATAAAATACTAGTGGATTATTAAGGGCTTGTTACTGTGCCTTATTATATACATTATCTCCATTTAACTGTCACAGTGAGTATAAAAGACTATTATTATCCCAGTTTTATAGGTGAGGAAACCAAGAACTCAAGAAAAGCTTAAATTCACATAGCTCATAAAGGTTAGAGCTGAGACTGAAATCCAGCTCTTTCTCCAGAGTTGATGGCCTTAATGTGCCCCCCCACCAGACAGTAATAAATAGAAACTACTATTACTGTGTTTTGAAAACAGCCAAAAAGGAAGTCTGCATTAAATAGTAATTCATAATAGAAGAGGGCTCTTTAGGTCTGGATTTTTTTCTCTTATATTAGCCTCTTCATATTATTTTTGAACATATCCATTTTATAAAAAGGGCTACATTGAATATGTTATTTGCTTAGAATAGTTCATCTTAAGGAGTGTCATTAAGTTCTTATTTGTGCACACATTCAAACAAGTCTAAGACTTCTCTATCAGGGCTCTAAAGGAGCCACCCCACAGCTGATCTACTCTGTGGACCTGCTGTTTTAGAGAACAACTCAAATTAGAAAGTGCAAGAGAGACCTTCAGTCAAATCCTGTAGCTACACCAAGCTGTACCATATCCTAATAGGATTACAAATGAAAAAAGAATTCATGGTACCACCAGAGAATAAATAAAAGAATAAGTACTAAAAAAAATTTTAAAGTACATGCTAATAGCAGTTTAGAGAGAGTGAGCCACCGCAGCTTGGCAGGTCAGGAAAGAGAGCAAAGTGACAGGACTAATAAAGAAGGTTCCGAGTTGCAGAAATCTGGGCTTGGATTCACCTATATGGCCTCGAGCAAGTTATTTGACCTTTCCAAACCCAGTTTCTTCCTCTATAAAATGGAAATTTTGAGATTTGATAATAAATGTAAAATATTTAGCATGGTGCCTTGCTTATTCTTATTGTAATGTGATCTCTATTTGTCAGTCTCCTCCATTAGACTATGGCCTCTCTAAAAACTCTATCTAGACCCCGGCCCAGTACTTCAGTTGATTAAAGTGTCGTCCCAAGGCCCGAAGGTTGCAGGTTCCATCCCCAGTCAGGGAACCTACAAGAAGAACCAGTGAATGCATAAATAAGTGGAACAACGAATCTTTCTCTCTATCTATCTCTCTCTTCATCTCTCCAATCAACTTTTAAAACACTGGATCTATGTCCCTCTCATCTTTGTGTCTCTCAGTCTTTGATGTAGTGCATAAGCTCATCTCATTCCTAATATTCTCTATGAAGGATCATAATAATTCTAGCCTCTCTCAGCCCTTGACATATTTCACTAGGAGAAATGAAGAGTTTGCCTGATTGGTGAGTCAGGAAGGGCTTACTACATACCACTCTTCACATTCTCTTGTGAGCATGAAATCTCTTCCACACTTCCATCCCATAAATCTTACCGTCCAATGCCACCATGACCAAGTGGGCAAGTCTGCCTAATTCTGGGGTCTCGTAATGTGAAACACCTTTTCACACAAATATTGAAGGGTAAAGGGACACGTGTCTGGAAGGGAATATTAGAACCACCATGTGGAAAAGGTCTTAATACCTTCATTACATGACTTTTGGATAGATTCCTTGAAACAAATGGGTATTGCCCTGGCTGGTGTGGCTCAGCGGATTGAGCACTGGCCTGTGAACCAGAAAGTTTGCCTGTTCTATTCTTAGTCAGGGCACATGCCTGGGTTGCAGGCCAAGTCCCCAGATGGGGGTGTGGGAGAGGCAACCAATCAATGTATCTCCCACATATCAGTGTTTCTCTCCCTCTCTTTCTCCCTTCCTTCCCCTCTCTCTAAAAATAAATAAATAAAATATTTTTAAAAACACATATGGGTATTGATAAAGAATGAAAGATGTGAATGACTAAGCCCAAAGTACTACTTGCTTTGCTTCAGTGTTTGGACATTTTTGGTATGTGTGTGGTTTGGGGAGGGCGTTATTTTGGGGGGTTTCATTTTGATTGTGTTGAGGAAGTGAGGAGGAGGTGTCAATATTTTAAAATTTGTGCAGAATTCACTTTGTGTTATTTTTAAAGTTATTTATACTAAAACACTAATAAACCTGTCATTTGACAAATAGTCCTACTAGACCAGTTTTTAGCCAAGTGTGGTCCAGGGGTCTGCCTCAGAATTGCCTGGAGGCGTTTCAGAGTACAAATTTCTATTCCTCACCCCAAATCTTCAAACCGCAGTCGGGCGGTGGGAAGGTGGGAGAGGATGAAGCGTAGGAATATGAGTTTCATATTCTCTCCAGATGATTTTTATGCTAATTGTACTAAGAGCATACCTGCGAACAGAGAGGTATATTGAATTTAAATGTTCATAGAAGAGGAAAGTGTCTCTCTGTGTGTGTGTGCATGTGTGGTTACTGTGAAATCATATTTCTGACCATTCTGATTACTGCTCCAGTCTTTTTTTCCTACAAACCTGGTCAGCTCTCCTTCCTCAGTCAAGCATATCAAAATGCTGGTGAGCCTTTTATGTATGTGGCTATTTTGTGTCTTACTGATAGGTCTTATGAACAAAAACTAGAAAAATTATAGACAGTTTTAAAACTTTTTTAAAAGTTAGAGACCAAACACTTTTAAAAGATCAACAACAGGAACCCTTACAATTGTGCTAGAGTCATAACAGCTTCATCGAGCTTTCCTCTTGTGGCTCTAAGTGACTGAAGGTCACAGGTGGGAGCTCCAGCACAGAGCAACACTTCTAGGCACTGGCGGCAAGCTCCCGTCCCACAACATGGCCTTGCTTGTGTTAGAAAGTGGGGGGGCGGGACTCTAGGCTTAATCCTGTCTTGTTTCTCTTTGTAGATCATGCAACAGATGAGTGACCACCGCTATGACAAACTCACTGTGCCTGATGACATAGCTGCAAACTGTATATACCTAAACATCCCCAGCAGAGGCCATGTCTTGCTGCACCTAACCCCAGAGGAATACCCAGAAAGTGCAAAGGTAAGAAATGATCCTTTGTGGCCACAGCTGCCGGGTAATCTTCCTTGATAATTTTCCTGTTGGGGTGGGGGGTGCAGTTCAAGGTAGAATAACAAGGGTTTCTCTCTCCTCTATACACATCAAATTCTTAGGAAAGCAGAAAGTATAATATAATTGAGGGCACAAGGAAAGTGCGTAGAACTCACTCTTCTCGTTCATATCATTGGTCACTGACGCATACACAGTGGTTGAGATGATCACGCCTGGTATTCAGAGCTTTTCAGGTAAGTTTTTGCACTCCAGCTCTGATTCAGTGTGCTTCCCACACCCACAGACTCGCTAAGCACAGACCTACAATTAGATGGTCAACCGTGGCATTGCTTTCTGACAACTCTGGCTGCCCCTTATCAGAAGGTCGTGTGTCGCTCAAGGCAGAGGCATATGAATGACCCACAGAGGTGGGTGCTCATTGTCAGGGCTGCAGAGAGAAGGGGCTGCACGTCCTAGGTAGCATCATGAGCATTAAAATACTCTTTGTCAAAAGTGTAGAGCAGGAAGAAACACAGTACACAGGAACCAACTGGTCCCTCTAAAAGTCTGCATTTGTGTTCCAACAAGGGAATTGTGCCTACATACGGAATTCTTTCCTGGTCTAACAAAATCTTCTTTGTCTTTAGGGCACTCTGCCAGTCTCATGTGTACACTTTAGTATTTCAGTTTAGTCCTACCAAGCATATAAAACTGCCCATCCATAGGTGTTTCAAGTATCTCTATTTTTTAGGCATTCGGCATCTCATCTCTGCCCAGAAGAACGAGCTGTTTATACTAAACATTGCAGAAGAGCCTGAAGTGACCATTTGTCTTATTTTTTTACACCTTAAACTTTAAAATTTTTAGTTTTTTATGCCACCTTTTAAATATGTAATACTGTTTAATTTCTAGGCTTATCTTCATAATCTGCCTCCCTCTTAACACGTAGAAAGAGAAGGGCAGGGCATCCAGAGGCAGTTTTCCTCTGTTTTTATGGCTGAGTGTGAACCTGAGAAAAACATAGGACTCCTGGTCCCAGACTGGGCTTCACCAGCTCCAGATGAATTGTGGGCCTCGTGCTTTAATGCACATCAGGGTTGTTAAAACTACAGGTGCCTAGACCTCCACCCCAGAATCTGTGATAACAGCAAGCACTTGTATCACCGAAGTCACTTGGAGCTTCACAGCTCTGGATCCTTCATGCCCTTTCAGCCACGTTGATCAGCTGACAACTAGATGATCATTAGCTGTTTCTGACTGTAGCCTTCGTCATCACCGGGAAGGCTAACATCCATGTCTGTGGAGGCCTCCCTGTGCCAGGCACTGCCCAGCACGCTACATGCATTAGCGTACATAGCCCTGCGAGGGCGCTGTTCTTATCCCAGCCTTTCAGAGAAGTAATCCGGGGCTCAGAGAGGGTGTCACCCGACTGAAGTCCCACTTCAGGTAGTCAGTTGGCAGAACTGTGTTTGGAACCCAACCGTATTCAGCTCCAGCCCTTGCTTAACCACAGTGTGAATTTTAAGGAGCAAAGTGCTTCCTAAAGAAGCATGGTAGATTGTTTTTAGTTGGTGTGTTTTCAAGTGATTTTTTTAATGTTCTTTGTTTAATCATCAGACAAAAATGTATGGACTGTTAATTTGAAGTTTTGGCACATGCTTTCTGAGTGTCAGAAAATGCTATAAAATTCTCACTTGTAATTAAAAGGCAATTTGACCTAAAATGCTTCACTTAAATTATATTCTCTCCAGTGTTTTTTCTGAGTGGTGTTGATAAGGAAAGAAACATTAAGATATAGCTGAGGGTTTTAAAAGTGTGAAGAGAGAGTAACTCAGACTGAAAACATGGCCACCGCTTTTCACATGTCACTGAGTCTAGCAATGACAGCATCTCCAGTTCCAACCACATTCTGACACATCTCTGACTTTGAGGTTAAAAGCACAGAGCTAGCGGTTAACCAGTATGCCTAGCACTATGGGTATGGCTGTGGGCACATGTGGATTCTAGACCGCATGTGCATCTTGGGGCTAAATGGGTGAAAAGCCTAAATTCACAATCAGATTACCAGTAATTCTCTATCCCAGGAGGGGAGCAGGTGGTAAGACAGAAGCAGGAACATAAGTCTTCTCTCTTCTTCCTTGATTCCTGCTGTAGGTTTATGAAAAACTGAAGGACCACATGCTGATCCCCGTGAGCCTATCTGAACTGGAAAAGGTGGATGGGCTGCTCACCTGCTGCTCGATTTTAATTAACAAGAAAGTGGACTCCTGAGTGGCAGTGCCTGCCTACAGCCAGCGATACTGCACTCACAAGGCTGACAACTGTCCCCACTCCTGTTGTTTTCATTGACAATCTACTGTGGCACTGTGCTACTAACTCTGATGTACAAAAGTTTAATTTTAAGTTTAATTAGTTCATTCTGCACCTTTCCCTCCTTCCCTCCCCTCATGGTGGCAACCTAAACTATGGATTTGCTAAATGAATTAAGTAACCTAGAAAATATAAAGCAAATGGATTATTGAAAGGTGATTAATGATCGTAAGGCAACACACAGTTAGTGTTTGCATTGTCAATGGGAAAATCATGTAGTTGCCCATATATGCTGAAGAATGTCTTGATCAGTCAGATAAGCTGGGTTTTTTCTTGATGTCATTATTCATCATTGCTTCCTGTGAAATGCACTGGTCCATGGATTCTTCCTCTTTTTTTCTTGCAAACTTTGAAAAATTTTTTCCATTTATTTTCTTCTGCTTTTCTCACCTCTAACACAGTCAGCTTGACCTTGGGTCAAGTCAGGGGTCTCACCTTCTGTATACCTTCCCACAAGTTCCCCCTGTCTGCCATTGGTCTCCTCTGCCTCATGACTGCATCTCCCAGCACCCCCCACTCTCCCTCAGAAGGGCACCTGGGTCCCCCAACAGAACCATGGTCAAACCCAGAGCAGCTGTTTGGAGGAGAGTTAACCATACAGAGGCACATCCCGACAGGGTTTCCCAGAGATCTAAATTCCGGAAGCAGGGCGCCACCCCTAAGGACGTAAACTCAGCACCGGGTGGTTGCTACAGAATCATAGATCACAGAGCTTGGAAACACCTCATGGGCACAACTCTTAGAAAGTCTTTAAGTCACATTCCACAGATTTTTTGCTTCATTACTGGCCATATACAGACCTTGAGGAAGAGTCTTATTTTTTTCCTCAGCTCATTCCCATTTCCCCCCATTGTGACTCACCCTATTACCAGCCTTCTTCCTTTGGCAATTATCCCAGCCAAGCAAAGTTATTTGTTTCAAAAGAGATCTCACATCTAAAAGTGGTTATTGCCCCTGACCGGGTAGCTCGATTGGTTCAAGCATCATCCCAGTACACACAAGGTCACAGGGTCGATCTCAGGCAAGGGAGGCCACAAACAGGAACTAACCGATGAACGCATCAATGAGCAGACAACAAATGGATATTTCTCTCTCCCTGCCTCCCTCCCTCCCCCTTCCTCTCTCTCTAAAAATCAATACATTTTAAAATTGTAATGATTATTAATGGTCTAGTGTGATCCTAATGAAGCGTGCTCAGGAAGTGACAGTCTGGGTGCTTGAAACCAGCTGCTGACAATGGCCAATTCTTTGAAATACCTGTGAGTATTTACTGTGGAATCCAGTGAAAACTTCTTTCTTCCCCAGCCTTTAAGTTACACAATCTTACACTGGCGCAGAGTTCTTTCATAAAACAATGCCACAGCAAAGGGAGAGGTCATTGTCTTTCACTTAAGTCTGAAAGAATTGGCCTTTTAGCAGGCCAGGGAAAGGGTACTTTCCAAGGAATGGTGGCTGATCCAGGCATGTTATTGAATTTTCTAGTCATCGCCACCTGTCCTACATTGCCTGTGGCTTGTCTTTCAAAAATAAGAATCAGGGAGATTAAGAAATACTACTTCAAGCCTTGTTCTGCTCACCTACATGTTCGTAATCAAACATTCCTTATGTCTGACGATCAAGAGAGAATTACCTTCGGTCATTTCATCTCCCCATTAGTAAATGAGACATCCTTAGCCGCTCTGTCTTTTTTATTGATTTGATGATTTTTTTTGCTGGAATTGGAAGAAATTCCTTCTCCTCCTTCTCCTCCTTGTTGCTTAACTTCAAAATTTATTTCACATGCAAATATCTAATTATATACATTCTATGAACAAATGGTCAATGTCATGTTCCCACCTGCCTTGTCATGGGTGAGCAATACGGTTTTACCAGAGAGAGCACGAATGTTGCCCACATGACCAAGTTAATAAAGAAAAATTGTCCTCAGCAGTTATGGTTGCCCTTGGGGGTTCAATGTGACCTTCTGCTGGCAAAAGCAGAAATCCCCTTGCGAAAGTGCTACATCTCAAAAACAACCATGAAAAAATTAACCCAATCAGCTGGTTTAGGCACATAATTTTTAATGTCTTTATTTCTATCATCTCAAATTAAAGAACTACTGTCTATTATGTTTCATCAACTGCAAGCAAATAGATTTTTCCCTTGAACAGCTGGTCCTACAGAGGCCGTTTTCGCTTTTCCCCTCCTTTGCTTCTTTCCCTCTTTCCTTCACTTTGTCCCAAGAAATCACGTAGAGTCCGTGTGCCTCTTCTACAGAACCTCATTCCACTGGGCTGGTGGCGCCGGACTACCTGCGCGATGTGATGATGTGCAGCATAGCATTGGTACTTTTTTCACCTTCTCATCAGCATAATGTCATCCTAGCAGAAGAAAAATAACCTGTGGCGTAGGTCCCCCTCTTGTCTGTTGTGATTTATAGGGATAAACTAACAAAAACTGCTTTGTGACATGATAAAGACATTAGTAGTTGTATTTAGGTAGGTAAAAGTTGAATTACTTGGTCAGTCGGATTCAGTTTAACGAGGACAGTATAGAGAAAGCACATTATTTAGCATTATTTCTTCAACTGTGATGGATTGCTATAGAAATCAACAGGCAGATCTCACTAATGTGTCCTGATTGCTCTTTTAAACTACTGTGAACTGATAGATCACTGAGACTGTCTCCTCGTCTCCAAGGGGAGGAAATAGTCTGTAGATGAATACTGCGACTTATCTAGAGCTGCATGTTAGTCCTGGTAATTATTTACTCTTAACATTCTACAGAGCTCAGATATGATTTCCACATGGTGTTAGGTTTGTGCATTTTCTTTCACTGACCATCTCGTTCCAGCCAGTGTACGGTCACCCACTCCATGTGCCAAAACCAGTAATGCCTTTCACAGCCCTTTAGTCCACAGAAGTTATGCACTGAGTTAGTCCCTTGCTGTCCTAATCCCACAAGTATACCAATCACAGTGGAATAAAGTGTCAGTTGTACTGTGACCAACCACGTATGTCTCTCTCTCTTTATTTTTTAACAGACACTGCAATGGTGAATTCAGTTGTCATTTCTTTGCTATCAGAGATGGAAAGTTTTCTCTCTTCTAAGCTAAGGAGTTAGAAATACCGGACCTGTGAATCAACTGCCATCAGTGGCTTCCATGGAAATGATAGTTGAAAAGAGACTTGATACTTCAGGCACTTAAACAGGATGCACTTCCCCCGCGCTAGGACCGGGGCTCGATTTCACACGTGCGCCTCCTTAAAAAGGCTGCTCTTGTCCGCGTAGCTCCTAACTGTGGTCGATACATCGTGTGGCTCGGTTATGGAAGCAGTTAAATAATTATTTTCTTCTCTCATACAAGAGTTTGAGGGGGTTGTTTTTGTTTGATTTACAGGAAGCATCTTGTAGGAAATTTGAAGGCTTTTTTGGGGGGGGGGTTAAAGCTTTTTTTTTTTTAATATTTTATTTACTTATCTTTAGAGGGGAAGGGAAGGAGAGAGGGAGAGAAACATCAATGTATGGTTGTTTTGTGTCCCTGGAGGGGGGGGCTTTATAATTTAAATTTTATTTTTCAATTACAGTTTACATCCAACATGATTTTGGATTAGTTTCAGCCCTGCAGCGTAATGGTTAGACGATCATGGACTTTATGAAGTATTTCCCCTGGTATTTCCAGGACCCAGCTGGCACCACACACAGTTATTACAGTATTTTGACTACATCCCCTGTGCTCTACATCCTTCTGTAACTACCAATCTGTGCTACTTAATCCCTTCACCTTTTTCACGCAGTCCCCCAACCCCCTCCCGTCTGGCAGCCAGCACTCTGTCCTCTGTATCTAGGAGTCTGTTTCTATTGTGTTTGTTCACTTACTTTGCTCTTTAGATTCCACATATGAGTGAGATCAGATGGTATGACAAAGGAAGCAAGAACATACAATGGGATAAAGACAGTCTATTCAATAAATAGTATTGCAAAAATTGAACAAATACATGCAAAAAATAAAACCAGAAGGCCTTCTTATACCACATACGAGAATAAACTCAAACTGGATTAAAGACTTAAATGTAAGATTCTAAACCATAAAACTCTTAGAAGAAAATATAGGCAGTAAAATCTGACATTTCTCTTAGCAAAATTTGTTCTGCTATCTCTCCTCAGACAGGAGAAACCAAAATAAATAAATAAATAAATGAGACTACATCAAAAGGGAATAGGAAGGTTTTTAATAAGGCTTTTTTGTTCCCAACAATTTTTTCTAGCTAAAAGTAGCTTTGTTTTCTTTTTCTGGTCTTCACTGCCCACCACAAAAATAGCTGCCCACTACAAAAACAAAATTCAAACAATACAAAGAAACTATAGGAACAAAAGTAAAGGAAAAGTTACCCAAAATAACTTCTGGGTTATTATAACTTTTTCATCACCTAGAGATTAGCTGCTGTTAACATTTTGGAGAATATCCACACATCCGTGAACAGGTATAGATGCAAATATGAGATAATTTTACGTAATTATGCTGTTTACAGCCTGCTGCCTTCACTCACCGATACATTGCGGGCATCTTCCTTTGTCAATAAATGCAGATCCACAGCATCAAGTTTACTAGCCCTGAATATTCCATGATATGGTTGTTGAAGCAGCTCTTTCTAACTTCCATGGAGCGTTATAACACAGATGTTCAGTATGCCTGTGTTGCCAGTAGCTGGGGGAGTGGGGAGGTGGTCTTCAAGCTGCCAAAAAAAATGTGTTGCTTCTAAGGTTTCACATATACCCAGAGTTAGTTCAATCTGGTGTCTTCTTTTCATAACCGAACGGTGCCTGCAAATGCTCCCCATTTGTTAGCACAGACCAGTACTAACATTCCTTGGAGAGGTCATTGATTTACTCACATCTTCTCAGTTGAGGTTGCACTGATTAGTTCTCCCATATTTAGGTTGGTAATGAATGATATGGACTATAGAACGAAAAAATGCCAACAGCTACCCCTGCAAACTTGCTCTGGGCCCCAGTGGGAAATGCAACCCTCCCCCCAGGTGCCAGAGTGCTCCTCAAAGAGAAGGGAGAGACTTGGTGAAGGAAACCCTTTGTAGCAGGGTTTCCCTGGCTGACCTTCCTCCCAGCCTTCCAGTTGAATGGAGGAAGATAAAAATGAGAAAAATTTCCTTTTGTGATGAGCTGCAGACTCTGGAAATGGGAATTTTTCTGAATGAAGAAAGCTGGCCAGCGATAGTTTTCCACAAATGAAAACATGTTCGACACGCTCACACTGTACCCGGCTCCGGGTACAGCTCCTGTCTTTCCAGAGCTGACAGTTTGGGCAGGGCGGGGAAGGAAGACTACACACGGGCACAAGTGCATGGGACACAGAAGAGGTGAGGGGAAAACCAGAGAGGAGGGTGCTGTGGTGGCTCCCAAGGAGGAGTCGGGTTTGAGCTGAGCTTGATGGACTGCTCTGGCTTCAACAGGCAGAGATGGGAGTTCAGGCACTGGAAGCTGAGGGAAGAACACAAGCAAAGACATGGCTGTGGGTGTGCACTTCAGAAGCACCTACTGTGTACCAGTTAAGTCTGCTAGGCCCTGGGAATGCAATGGTGACAGCCCCTGCTTTCCTGGATATTTCGTGCAAATAGGAAGACAAACATGAAGCAAGTTCATTCCAAGTGTATTGAACATTACGAAAGGAGAACAGGGTGCTCAGAGCAGGTGGTCAGGACAAGTAAGTGGATTGGTTTGGCCAAAACATGGGGACATATAAGAGCATAGTGAGATCATGTAGGTTGGAGTGTCCCAGGTGGCGTCTGCTAAGGTAGACTGAATTCAGCAGTCTGTGAGCAGCCCCTGAAGACTTTGGGGCCAGGGAGGGATGTTACTGGGAGCTCGGTAGGGCAGCATTGTATTGGATGAATGGGAATTGAGACTGGCGTTTCTCCTGATTAATTTCTCCAGGTTTAAGGTGTCCTTTAAGCATCTCTTCTCACTAAAATGGAACCTGAAAGCTGGGCAATTAACTCTATATTTTCTCTCCCGAAAAACAGATTAATCATACCTTTCCCTCCTCCAAAGGGACATTTTCAAGGCAAATGAGATAAAAGAACTGAGAGGTTCTTTGGAAGAAAGGTGTAATGTAAATATCATTATCATCATCATTATCCTCATTAACTCCTATCCTATTGAGCCTGGATCCCATCAAACTGTCATCTTCTTTGTGAAACATCAATCAACCTACTCCAGAAATAGCTCAGGATTTCATCACTGATGCCTCTAAGCTGACCTGACAGCTTCTGTGGTAGTCAACAGGGCTGCTCCAAAGACACACTTCCATTAGGAAACTGTAGGCAAATTGGAATGTTCCCGTCTCCCATCCCCCTCCACACACTCATTTCTAACTCAGTGAAAACTGGGCCACTTACAGCGCGAGATAACTGGGCTTATCGGGCTTTCAGGAGGATGTGTAAGCACCAGATATGTTACTGTCACTATAAATAAATAAAAGATTCAAGCCAGTATGCCAGCGAACCACTTGGTAAAAATATAGCCTGGGCTAGCTTGTGACATGATGGGTCCCTAGGTCTTGGGAAGCCCCCTCTATTTATAAACAGAAGGTTAGTCATTTGGCTGAGAATACAAAAGACAAGCTTCGGAGAATTAACACAACCTTAGAAGGCAGTTTGCTTTTTCCTCTGCTTAAACATTTTTTAAAATAATACTTTAAGTTCTTGCTCAGGAAAAAGGAAACATAATGATTAGCTCAGATTCGGGGACAGAATTCAGAGGAAAGCTGCTCCAAATTAAACAAGGATGCCATGCTCTCTGTGCTGAAATTTTCCCCTATTCCGTGATGGTACAAAGACTGCATATTTCACACTGAGGCAGGGAAAACAAGATCTGACTCCAAGTAAAAATGTTAGCTCTTCTACCTCCAGAAGAAGCATGTGGAATAAACAGACTCGTGCACCCAAAAGAGGCTTGAAATTCCAGGGTTGGATATGTACAGAGTCATCTGTCTTGTTTACCTGGGACCCAGATGGGCCTATGAGGTCCCCGGAGTTAGTGCTGGGACAGTGACACTGGGCTTGCTTTCCCCATTGGAGGAGATGGAAGGAACATCGTTACCATGGCAAGATAGTAACAAGGAATCTGTCAGATAGGAGATGGGATTACCCCCGGCTCCAATTGAATTTAATAGAGACTTCAGTGAAGATCTATTTCAAAGGTATGGATGTCCAGGTACAAAATAAGAGATGGTGAGACACCCAGAAACCAGCAGCCAGCAGTACTCCTAGGCCCAGCAGGACAAGGACAGGAAATTGTGCTGCTAGATTTGGGACAGGGTAGGGGCCACAGCTCCAGCCAGAGGTCGGGTTCCAGAGCCAGGAAGCAGTAACTCAGCCTCTCTCTTCTTACTCTCTGATTTGCTGGTGCCCCCCATAGACTGGCCACAACTGCAGGCTTATGTCCCAGCTGGATTCAGCCTTCTGGAACCAAGAGCTGGCAGAGGAGGGCAGAGGAGGGATCTGGAACGGGTAGGGGCTCATCAGCACAATGCCACCACGAAAACAAGCTCTTAGCCCATCAGAGAGTGGCCATCACCAGCTCTGTCTCTCAAGGTTGGCATTTGAATTCTATTTCTTGGCAAACCTCTCAGGCACATGCCAGTTCCATGGTCTGGTTCTCCCCCTTTCAATATCAGAAAATGATGGAAGTGGGATGAACAGCAGGACAGGAGCCCGAGGGTGAAAGCACATCACATTCCAGACCCATGAGTCCTGGACCTCTTTAGTAAGCACTATGTTAATTCTAAAATTAGAGCAGTCTCTCTGGCACCTGGTGTCCAAGAACAGCTAGCTGCCTTTTCACAGCGTGCCCAGGACCTACTGGTGACATGAGGTTGTTTAGGATTCCAGAGAACCTATTTTCTGTGGCTCCCCTTTTGTTCATACCTGCAGCAGACCACGTGCTATTTTGGTTTTACCGAGTTATGTTGCTCATGGGGCTCACATTTAGTCTGAACTAATGGTATTGAGTTCCTCGTTCCTGGGGGTGTTCAGATAGAGACTGAGGGACCACATCTAAGGGCGACTGTGGAGAGGCTGCTCTGTCCAATAAAATCTGGTACAGGTAACACTGAACGCCCCTCACCACCCTGAAATCCCACGATCGGGCATGTGTACTCTTCTGATCCTGAGCGACTGTCCTTCCTCCGCGCCACCGCCAGGCTCCCAGGTAGAGGAGCGCCGTTCCCATCTGTTAAATAACAGCGGTAAGGGTTCCATGACGGCCTGAGGAGATCTGCGAACTAGGTCCCCAACCAAACGAATGAAGACTACTTTGAAAAAAACCTTTCAGATCTCTGGGAACTTGTCATCAGAATTGAAAATGTTTATCCTTCAAAAGGAACTTTCCAAAAACTTAGTAGACAACCAACCAAACGGGAGAAAATACTAGTAAATCATATATTCGATTAGGTGTTATATATGGAATATATAAAGAACTCTTACAGCTCAATAGTAAAACAGGCAACCAATGTTAAAGTGGACAAACGATCTGAAGAGACATTTCTCCATATTTCCAAAGAAGATATTCACATGGTCGATAAACATATGAATCAATGTTTGACCTGTACAAAGTGCAACTCAAAATCACAACGAGAAGCCACTTCGCACCCATTAGAATGGGTAGAATGAAAAAGTCTCATAATAGCAAGCATTGGCAAGGAGTGGAGAAGTCAGAACCCTCCTCTGCTGCCGAGGGAAATGTAAAATGCAGCCCCTTTGGAGAAGAGTCGGGAGGACCTCAAACACGCAGTCACCACAAGACCGAGCAACTCCACCCCTAGGCACATGCGCAGGAGAAACGAAAGCACGTGTCAATGCCCAGACCGCATTGAGCGAGAATGTCTACAGACACACTATGCAAAATAAACAGAAGGTGGAAACAACCTACATGGACACCAACTGACGAGTGTGCTAGCTCCACGCCTGGACTATTACTCAGCCATAAAAAACGAAGGAGCCCTGACGCAGGCTACAACGTGATTGAACCTTGAAACCATGTCGCTAAGTGAAAGAAGCCAGCCACAAAAGACCATATAGTGTATGAACACGGTTGTACGAAATGTCCAGAAGTGGCAAATCTATGGAGACAGAAAGGGGATTAGTGGCTGCTTGGGGCCGGGAGGAGGGGGAGAAGGGTATAGGGGGCAGACAGAGGGAGTGGCAGCTAACGGGCTTTCTCTTCGGGGTGATAAAAATGTTCTACAATTAATTGTGGCGATGGTTGCATATATCTGCACATGTGCTTGAAACCATGGACTCGTAGGCTTTAAATGGTGTGCTGTTTGGTATGTGACTTATATCTCAATAAAGCTGTTCTTCTTAATGAAGGGAATAATCCTTTGTCCTCTTCGTCTGGCAAAGGGTGGTTGGGAACATTGAGTGAGAGAGTTTCTATAAAAGTACTTGGTACCCTATGCAGTGCTAAACAAATGTAGCCTATTATACTCTTGAATGGGATTAATCAGCTTTTCACCAGCACCTGTCAGCACAAAACTCCTCAGCTGCCATTCCTGCAACCACCTTAACCCCTATCAGATTTCCTTTTCTTTAGTGGTTGAAACACATCGACAGAGCCCAGCCCTAAAACAGTGCGGCAGAATGATTGCTGACAGGATGCTTCTTGCCATCACAGACTTTTTAAAGGAGGAAATAATGTTTCTTTTATATGGCTTTCTAAAACTCAACTCAAGTGTGCATAATTACCACGCATACCAAGTTCCTCGTTATACCAACCCTGCGGTCCACATGGCTGTGTCTACAGTTTGCTAACTGATCAGTTTGCTAACTGATCATTGTTCCTTTCCTCTGAAGTTCCCAAACCTGCATTATATTGTGGTCACCACTTTGCCCTTCTGGCTGGGTGAACAGCTGTCTGAATAAGCAAAAGGGGGCCAGAGGGAAGGTCACTCAAGGTGACAAGGTTGAGAGCAATACTGAAAGAAGCTGGGTCTTGGCCAGGCAAGCCGACTGATGCAGAATGTTATGCGGGAGAAGGAGGAAGAAGTACTTTTGCTGGTGGCACTTTCTTTGCCTGGCCCGACCTGGCTGATCCCTCTGTCTACACACTCCTTTCATTTTCATCCGGTTGTACAGCTTTGAACTCCAGTTCCACCTCCACTTGCTTGGCAGGCAGCTGTTACCTTCTTGGTCTCTTTTTTATTTTGGTGAATAGAATTTAATCATAATAGAGTTGGGTTCTTTTTTAGCTCTGTGCCCCTGGCAGGATGCCAGGAAGTGATCTGTGCCTCTTTCCCCTAACCTTCACCAGTGCCCTTTGAAGCAGATGACAAAGCTGAAGCCCAAAGACCAGTCACTGGACAAGCCACCCAGCCAGTGGGTGTGCCACTGGGACCCACACCCCGACTTGACTTCGTCTGGGCGTCAGGGCCGGCGCTCACCAACATCACTCCGTGCTGCACAATGAAGCAGGTGCCCGATTAAAATTTCAAAACCATCACACATCAAGGTATTTCCAGAATATATAGTTTTTCTACCTCTATTTTTCCATTTCGGTGAGTATTTGGGGACCATGTGTTGCCCCTCTTTGCACCAGAGGCATCCTTTGGTGGAGCCCCCAAAACAAAGGAAATCTTAGATACCCTCGTTAGCTGACTGAAGTTTGTACAGAAAAATTGTGGAGTAATAGCGCCCTCAGCTGGCCATTTGAGTTTTGTCCGTGAGCCTTCTTAGAGGAGTACAGGGGAGAAAGAGGTAAGAACGCTGTGGCGGCTGACTTGGTGTTGGTTATGGTACATGTGCCCCTCGGGTAAACTGAGCCTTCCTAGGATCTGGCTGTGGACCTGACCTGAACAGATCCTGTGGCCCGGCCTCTCCTTCTTTGGCTGAAACCAGAAATGGAGTCAAGTCTCTGCCAGGGTATTTAAGGTCCATACATGCTGCGATCTGGAAGCTCTGATGGCTCCATAGCCAGGAAACTAGCCCCCAGCCACCCACCCCATGGCCCACATCTGCATTCTCCCATGTAGCATCAGCTCTTTAGCTAAGGATTTGTTTCCTTGCTGAAGAAAAAAATCACCCATCCTAGGGTAGGGGGTAGCAACACTTTAATTCTTACTGATTATTCTCATCTTTGTGTGAAATATTTCTATCTGGCCCTAACCTGTAACCTGCGTTTTAAGGGAAAAACAAGAATCTAAGAATAAAGAGAGCCAGAAGTAGGTGTGGAGGCAAGAAACAAAGAAAGGGACAGGAATTGAAGACAGGAGAGAAGAGGAAGAGAAAGAGGGAAGAGAGAGGTGGAGGGAGGAGGGCAGGGGAGGTCAAAAGAAAAGAGGAGAGGGGAAAGAACAGGGGAAAGGAGGGCAGTGGAGGAGCCTGGCCCAGACGGTTTTGCAGTTTGAGTCAGTCCTCAGTGCCCCAGCTTCCCAAAGCCCGAAGAACCTGCAAGCGCACTTAGTTCAATGCACCAGACATTTCAAGGGCTCCCATAATTGGGCGGTATATAATTGTGGTTCACCAGAGAAACAGAATTAATTAGATAAGTAGATAGATAGATAGATAGATAGATAGATAGATAGATAGATAGACAGACTACAGGGAGCTGGCTCCCACAATTATGGAGGTGGAGAAGTCAAGACCTGCAGTCGGCAAGCCAAGTGTGAAGTCAGAAGACCAATGTCTCAGCTCAGACCACCAGGTAGAGGGAGAATTCTTTCATACTCAGCCTTTCATATTCTATTCAGGTGCTCAAATAATTGGGAGAGGCCACCACTTTGATGAGGGCATCCTGCTTAATTCAGTCTACCAGTCTAATGTTAATCTCACCCAGAAGCACTCTAACAGACACACTCAGAAATACTCCTCAACCAAATATCTGGGCACCCTGTGGCCCACTCAAGTTGACCACGCAATGAACCATTCCACTTGGCAACACCACCTGGCAGCACCCAGCTTTTTGGTTGTTTGTGCCCAGGTTGTTCCCGCCTCAGACAGTAGAGGCTAAGAGCAGAAACAGCTTTCTTGATGTCGTGTCCCAGCGTCTAGCTCAGCAAGTGCTCAGGATGCATGAAAAGTGCAAACACAGATAAATGAACAAACTCCCAGACTTGGGCCCAATACAAAGAAAATACAACACTTGTCTCATTGCACACCTGTGTTCTCCACAGAGGACAGTGAGCCCTGAGTTAGGAGCTATGCAAGTCACCACATTTCCAGCTTAGGTGCTGTTTCACACAAAGTAGGTGCTCAGTAAATACTAGTGGCTGAGGAATGAATGGATCTGACAATGAGAGAGGCTGGAGCCAGCCATCTGTCTCCCTCAGGGCAGGACTGGCTTTGTCTTTCACTCAGAGCTCATCAAAAAACCCGCTCTTAGCTCTGATCAGAATCTGACCAGGCTTTTACATACTGGTGTCTTTGATATTCCATTCAGATTTGCGAAGCCTTCAGTTTTGTAAAGCCCCAGCCTTGCCTGTGGTTAGCCAGAAACTGTCCAACACTATAGAAACCTTAGGGGAAGCCAGGAAGGCTGTACAATTACTGCCTCCAGCAGATGAGAGCACCTTGTGCCCTTCCAGAGGAGAATGGAAATTCTGATTATGCGGAAACTGTCACAGCCAGGAAGTTTGCCGGGCCGACAGCAGATTTGACCTAATGGTGAGAGACAGGTTTCCAGAACCCTTTGGAGAATGGTGACGAGATCCAGTCCAGGTTCATTTTATGTGCTGGGAGTGTAAGAAATTCACAAAAGAAGAACCAGGCTGGCGCAGGCCAGGTCCAGGAGTCCACAGAGGCAACCACAGGGGTAGGGGACATGGGAATGAGGTTTGAAGGTTAACAATGTAAGGACTCAAGAACAATCTGGGCAGTGAGGAAAGGACTAAAGGAGGGTGATGAGTCTGGGAGTTATCCAGCTGTATCCATTCTCCCCTCCTCCTTTCACTAACAGGCCCTGGAAACTTGACCTGGCACACAATCACTCAGCTGAAGACTACAATTCCCAGCCTCTCTTAAAGCTAATTATAGCCATGGGAGTAAGTTCTGGCCAATGGGACGTGAATGGAAATAATGTGAACAATTTATAGGTCATATGCTTTCCTCTTTCTTTGCTACCTTCCTGTGGGCTAAACCCAGACCTGGTCCAGGTGAGGCAACTTCAGCCATGACGACAAAGGCAAGGCCCTAGAACTGGTGATGCAACAAGACAGAAGGAACCTGGCTTCCTGGATGACCTCACCCTAGGCCACTCACTCATCTGTGGATTTTTCCTTAAGAGCTCTAGAAACTTCTGATTATCTGGTTGGTCCTCTGGTTACAGCATCATAGCTCATACCCATTTGTCAATTGTCCAAAATGAACCCAAGATCTAGATCCAAGAATGGGATTACTTTAGCCAGAATCCTAGCCATCGGGCCCCCAATCCAAAGAAATCGTGATCACTGCTCTAGGCCTTCTCTGAAGGACTGGTCTTCAGGGTCTCAAAGGAAAGAGCATTAGTTTCTAAGGCTCAGGGGAAGTGAACTGCTCCCATCAGAGAGAGCAGAGAGGGCCCCTCCCCAGACATCTGGGACCAAGGGCAAGCTGATGCCAATGGTGTTTCCCAACAATCATAGAACAGCTATGATGTGCAGAATAGCTCATTCCTGGGGAAAAATCAGGACCTATCTTTTCCCGCCATTGCGTCCCCAGTTCCTGGCTTGGCACACAGAAGGAGCTCAATAAGAATTGGTGTGAATATTGATTGAATGAGTAGTGAAGCTTGTAAGGGTTGAGCTCTCCAAAACAAGAATGGTTCTGGCGGCAAAGACCAAGAATTGTGAACCCACAGACAGGCAATGGTTGGCGCTGTTTGACCAGCTTCTTCACGAAATGGTGCTCTGGAAACCAAGGGACTGCAAAGGCTCTTCTTCGGCTCTTTGGGCCGAAGAGCAGCCCTGGGCCACTTCCCAAACTTTAGAAAGCAGGGAGTTGGAGGACTCAGAAAACCTGTTTCAGGAAAACTGACTTGGGGAGACTGCCACTGGGCTGCTGACGGTCCAGGCTGAAAAAGTTGCTGAGGAAATGGCACAGAATGGAACAGCCTTCCTTCATCATTCGTTCCTTCTTTCAAACCAGTTTTACTGAGGCTCTACTAGGTGCCAGCACTCAACCAAGTTCTGGCTTTATAAAGATCACAGATTACAACACTGCCCCTGTCCTCAGTGACTTTATGTGGTGTCCCACACCTGTCCTGTACTCACAACCTCTAAAATCCCCAGACCCACTTCGAAGAAAAAGCAGACTGACTGTGAGGAGCACAGCCACCCTGCTTAGGAAAGATTTGAGGATGGAAGCAGAGAATCAGCAATACTACCATCCAGGGAAAGAATGGAAGTGCCAGAACTGTCCTCATCTATGAGACAGCCCCGCCCTTTGGGCCTCCATTCCCTTCCCTCCCACCTGCTGAAAGACAGGCGGGGCTGCCCTTCTTACAAGGTCATACCACTCAGAGTCCAGCCCACTGGGAACTCCTGCTCAGGTTGCTGGCAGCGAGTAGGTACAGAAACCACATCACAGGCTCTTCTTGTCAGAGCCCAGAAATGACAATTTACACAGCCCACTGCCATTGGAAGTGTGGTGGTCATCATCTCCCAAAGCTTCCTTGACCTTGACTAGATCGGAAGTAGGGAGTAGCCTGGTTCACTTGAAAAGGGAAAAACTGGAGGCACAGCCCCAGGCCTGCGGGTTGGGGGCAGAGCGGCAGAACAGGTAAGAGTGGGAAGCAGAGTACGCAGGAGACCGGCAGAGAAGGAGGGTCTCTAACAGGAAAGACCTGTGCGGGTGGGGGTCTCTAACAGGAAAGACCTGTGCGGGTGCCAGTCCTGATGGTGACCATGGGCCGGATGTGCAGCAGCACACGGTGCCCGGAGAGGTGGCCGTGATCTGTGCTGCCCACACATCAGGACAGCCAGCATCCAAAAAAAAAAAAAATGACATCCTGGCTGGTTGTTTAAATAAAATCCTGGCTTGCCTCAGGCTGTAGGAGCTGTTGAACATTTATGGATGATTTTATAGTTGCAGAAACCAACACATACATTAAAAGAGTATGTCAGACTTCTTTTTTTAACTTTATTTTCACATAGTTTTAAATTTGGAGAAAAGTAACAAAAATAGTGCAAAAAATTCTTATATCTCTTCTCCCTTTTCCCTTACACGATCACAGTATAATTATCAAAAATGGGAAATTAACATAGGTACCATATTATGAACTAAACTATAGGCCTTACTTGAATTTCACCATTTTTTTCCATTAACATTTTTTCGGGTTTCGGAATCCCACCCAGAACCCCACACTGCGTTTCGCTGGCATGTTTTCTCATCTCCTGCACCTGTACCAACTTCTCAGTCTTTCAGGAACTTGACACTTTCCGAGAGTTCTGGTCAGTTGTGTTGTAAAATTTGGGCTGGTCCAATACTTCTGGAATCATGTTACGTATTTTCTGATATTGTGTTCTTCTTATCATACCCAAGGGTTCCTAATGGTGATCTGTCTTATGATTGGCATGGTTTCATTGACCCCTCTGTCAAGTCTGCCGAGTTTCTCCACTGTCACGCTACCTCCCCATTTGTAGCTGGTATGTAGATTGGGTACGATGCTTTAACTTTTTTCTCAAAATCCATCACTTTAAATTAATTGCAACTCTTAAGCTCTTCGCATGTTTGATATCCTAGCGTGGTATGGTGATTAGCTTGGCGATAGCACCCTGACCCTGAACACTGGTTTTAGAAGTGCTCAGAAAGTATTCAGCAGATATGGGTGAGGAACTCCACAGTGACCCATGACCACCACATGCAATGTGTGGGCCCTTTGTGCTCTTGATTCAAACTAATCAATTGGGAAAAAAAAGATTTTTATAAGATAATTCAGCAAATGTTCATGTAGCTTGGATATTGACTAATATTAAGAAATTAAGAATGACACTAAGAAACTATTGTTAGTTTTGCTAAGTGTGATACTAGCATTGCAACTGAATTGAATTACCTCTTTCTCATAGCTGTGCACACTGAAGTGCTCACAGGTGCAGCAGCGTGATGACAGAGACTCCTCTGAAACACTCCAGCGAAAGCTGCTGGCCAGTCTGAGGATGCCGGAGCGGCAAATGTGGGCCATCCCTGAAGCAGGGGCGGGCACAAGGTTTCCACGATACTTTTCTAATTCTATTTTTTTATTCCCAAAATAAAACACAAAACTTATTCTTTAAAAACTACTTTGTTATCTCAATTAATCTGCCTCACAAAACACTCCACTCCCATACTACTCTAATTTCATTCTGCGTTCTACGGAAACTGGTGATTTCCCATATTATGATGCCCAGAGCAACACTTTATTCCCTTCTCTGTGCCTGGGTGGCCGCTGCCTTTGGGCTCCTCGTCCATGTGGGACTCACTTCTCAGGGGCTTTTCTCAGGAACACTTCCCTCCTGAGCAGCTTTCTTCTCAGGGAGACACTTCGCTGAATTGCTGCAAACTCGGTCAGTCCTTGGCAAGTACTCACATGGCTCTTGTCCCTGGTATGTCAAAGCACAGCATCGTATTTCATGTACCTGCACCTTTCTCTCTACCTATTCTACCTCTGTCTTCAGCAAGCCTTCTCCTTTGCTAACTCCTTTTGTTAACTTGAACGTTTGCCCAGTTCCTTCTAGACATTTCAGAAGCCATTTAAGGCCAGAAATGGATTGGGTTAGTCAGGCAGCCTCTGTGAGTCTCAAATGCTCCATTTACAGGGGTGGGCAAAACACAGGTAGGGGATGATTATAGTAACAATACAAGAATAAATGCTGTGTTTTGTGTACTCACAACTGCAAAGTTACTTTTGCCCACCCTTATATAAAATTGCATGTTCCTACCACATAGGTCATTAAGAGTATTTCAGAAGATAATGTACGTGTTTCTGTTCTGTTGGAGGTGCTCAATGAATGAAATTATTTCTTTTCTTCCACCCTGACCAGACTGCCCCAGGAAGCTCCATATGGACACGTATGGGGAAAATCTCCTTCTGGTGTGCAAGCCCAGATAAGGAGAGAAGCCCCGGGATTGTCACCCCAAGACCTTTGGCGCCCTGTGCACGAAACCTGGGCAGTGTAACTTGCTGAGTGCCGGAATCATTGCTTCACTTGGTAGTGTCGCTTATTTCTGGAATCTACTGTGGTTAGAGATACGAAAGACAAAAACATCATAATTCGGTGATCATTGTAACCTGGCTGTGTCTCTAAGACCACCCTACATGACGAGGTAGCACACAGGCAACCACAGCTGCACATGGTGGTCTCAGGCATACCCCCCATGATCTGGTCTAATTTCCTGCCTCCCTCTCTCTAGCCCCCCTCTGTTCTTTTCCATTTTTCTTCCTCTTTTCACCCTTTCATGCAAATGGAGATAGCTGTAATACTATCCTCCAAGGTTAAGCAGGGCAAAGTAGATGTGTCTGAAGTGCTTCGTGAACTGTGAAGTGTATACAGAACTTACCTTTCGCTGTTTTGTTTCTCAGCACAGGAACTAGCCTCCTGTGTGCATGTCACATACTATCAGTTAAAGTGTTGGATTTATTTATTTTGGGTTTTGTTTGTTTTGCTTTGGGACGAGTGTGGGGGTTTGTTTGTTTTTGTTGTCGCTGTTCTTGTTTCTGTGCCATTCCAGGCCATGCGGGCGTTAGTGGGTGTTTTAAAACCTAGCTGGCCTCCCAGCAGGGCTGACTCTCCTGGGCCCCCTGAGAGCTCGTCCTCACCCTGCGGCATGCTACCTAGACTTACTCAGGTGAGAAGTGCTTCAACTGCCAACTCACACCTGGCTCTCAGAGTGTCTCTCCCTGCGACTGCAGAATATATCAGAAACCACAGAGTGTTTCCTTTGTTCTAACAGGTAAGACTTGTCCCTGAAGAAGGGCAGGCACATGGGCCTCTGGCTGAATCTCAAACGCAGCAATTCTGGAGGACTCTTTGAAATTCCTCTCCGGGACTTTGTTGGGGTCTCGGTAATGATATTTTTGCTTCCCAGCCTGAGTTCTGAACCTATTGAGAAATAAGACAAAAGACTAAGTATTTAGAGGCCAAAATATTTCATTTATTACTGATAACGTTTAGGAGGATCTAAACTGTGTCTACTGCTGGACCACAGCAAGCCTTCAGCTGCAGGGACACAGCCGGCCCCTGGGGAGCTGGGCAGAGCTGTGCTCACAGCACATCAGCCTGCGTCCAAGAGGGAAAAATGCATCACTGAGCCAAGCTCCCAGGTTTTCCTAACAAATTGACCAACTAACAGGAATGCTGCCATAAAGCAGACCTAGCCAAGTCTTTTCCCTCAAGGTCTTCTTGAGGCAAATGTTTATAGAATGACTATTTCCTTTAAGAGGGACATCTGGCTACCCTATAATCCATCCTATTCTGACATAGTAATTAAAGAGCCTCTATTCCATGCTCTTTCTGGTGTTTACCGCAAACCCCAGTTGCGTTCTGACATTCACACCTCCTACCACCAGTCACTCCTTCCGTTTACCTAACACCCAACACCTACTCACCACCAGCTGGAGTCTGAGGACACGCAGAATAGTGGCCTGAGTTAGCATTTCCTCTGACACTATTAAAATGTTACAACCTGTCCTTCTTTTGTCCTTACAGAGACACATTCTGTTGGCGGTTCCCATACTTTTGGATTTCAATGTCATTGAGTATCATATGAACCCACAACACCAATAAATGGAAAACCTAATCACTGTGGGTTTTTAAAATCTGTTCCATTTAAGTGAGTCATACCATTAAATAAATACATAGTTTCCTTTAAACCTTTAATCAGTTACATAACTACCAAAGAGTTCACTCTGACCCTGTGCTATGTTAAGGTTTTTTCCTTGTTCTGCAGAACTTTTGTTCTTGGATTACGCATTGTCAGGGATGACTGCCAAGTCCTCCCTTTGCCCGCAGTCCTCCTGAGTGCTGTGTGTGTGTGTGTGTGTGTGTGTGTGTGTGTGTGTGTGTGTGTTAAATGTCAGCATCCTAGCCTTGCAAATAAATGCCGCCTTTCCTGTTTTCTCAGCAGCTTGAATCAATTCCAATTTTCTACTGAGCTTCCCTGTGAGTGTGCGGTACGGTGCGCTTTGTTGGCTTGTTCCAATAAGCTTCCCACTCTGTTTCAAAGGCAGCTAAGGTAAAGAGCATTACACTGGAACTAAACGACTTTCTGGTCCTTCAGAAGCTCAGCCTTCTTCGAGGACCCAGCTGCTGGCAGGTGTTCAGGGAAACTCGCAGGTAGTTTCGGCCTCCTGTGTGTTCCCATCGTCTTTCCAATAACACTTCATACTTGCTTCTGCCCTGGACACAACTGCTGTATTTTAATGGCTTGCTTCTCTTTCTCCTTATCCACTCTGTGAATTCCTCCCG
This sequence comes from Artibeus jamaicensis, assembly GCF_021234435.1. Taxonomy (NCBI): domain Eukaryota; kingdom Metazoa; phylum Chordata; class Mammalia; order Chiroptera; family Phyllostomidae; genus Artibeus; species Artibeus jamaicensis. The sequence goes on along the minus strand of NW_026522025.1, from coordinate 30,707,085 downwards.
GGCAAGATGCTGTCCTATTCTCCTTTTGATCTGTTCCAGGTGGCTCCTGACTCCTGGTGGGAACTCATTCAATATTCGAGGAAAGGAAAGAAGTGAGGGAGTTCAGAGGGGAGGGACAGGGTCCCAGCACTCTTGAAGTACTAGTTTCCCTCTCTAGCAAGCTGTTCTCACACGTTTCCATGTCCAGTTCCTTCTGTCTCTGCTAGCCCCATATCCATCAGATGTCACACCCTCAAAGTGCCCTTTCCTGACTTCCCTTCTAACGGAGCCGCCACACTGGCACACATGCACGCACGCACAATCACGGTCTACCTCCCCTGTTTTATCTACTTCACGGCTCTTCACTATCTGAAATTAATTTAGCTGTATGTTTGTTTACTGCCCGTCTCCCTCCGCTATGATGCAGGAGGTCCTATAGCGTCTTCAATAGTGCCTGGCATGTAAGTGCCCCAGGTTTCAAATGAACGAGTAAATGGAAAAAGAGAGGCAGGAAGGATGCGTTTCCCCTCGCCCTTTTGCCCAATTTAATCAACTTTAAAATGTAGAGCGAAGGGAAGCTGTCCTGCTCTTTGCTGCCCCCTGGTGCTTCCATGTGAACTGCAGGGTCCAGAAGACAGCGTTCGTGGGGGAACCCGTGAGGGAAGTGAGAAATGTCTCAAGCTAATTGCCCTTCAAGATATAAAGGAAGAACGCTATAAGGAATGTGGCGATCCAGAGATGCAGAGGCTTCCTAGTGATGTTTCCAGTCACGTCACTTGTGAGCAGTAAGAACAGGCCGAGCTTCTGTTACAATAATAGGACATGGTTCACACAGACACAAGCCTTTAAGCAGAGGGGAGGATTTATTTTAGATACATCATGGCACCAGGAACACTCAGGAGGGCCTGGAGCCAGACCTGGGAAGCCAGGGCTCCTCGGGCCACACCGTCTTCGTCTCTCCTTGAACCCACCCGCGCGTCTCCTCCCTTCGCTCTCACAGCAGACCAGTGCGTAGGAGCCAAATGTGGCTCTCAACAGGCTCAGAGGCTCCATTTTTCAGTTCCCAGGGGCTGGACTCTGAGGGGTCCAGCTTGGGTCGGGTGTCCATGCCCATTCCAATCAGCTATGGGGGTGGGGTCACATTGTATGGGTGTGGCAGCTGGTGCTGAGAAGCAGGTGTGTTCATCGGATCAGCACCCAAAAAACATTTGCCTACATTACTTTCATCAGCAGATGGTGTGCTTCTGTGATAATACCCGATAAACAGTTTATGCTCATTTCCTTGCAAATATCCAACTATTTTCCATTTATCTTCTCTGTCATTAACTCACAATCACCTAGCACTGAAATATATTTAAAAGACTGGCCTCTGAAATATTTGCTGGGTCACTAGGGCATTAAACACTTGTTTCCAGCATCCGTGGGTGGAAAGCGGCAATCACGAGTCAGTGACAGAGGAAAGCACACTGCCCCAAATCAGCCTACGGACACCAAATGTTGCAGAGGTCCTGGGGGTGACTTCCCACCTTCTTCTTTCACCAGTTTTGGGGGGTGAAAAAACAACACTGAGTCCAACCACCTCGACAAAACAAGACACTGCATCCTGAATCCACCCAAAAACACACCTCTCCACATGTAATCGTGAGGGCAGCTCACACAGCCCTCTGCCCCTCCCTGACTGTTTCTGACTCATGCAGTGGTTTTCCAGCGATGTGGTCTGGGTGCAGGTGATACCAGATGACACTGGGTGAGCTCATACCTCCGGGTTTTTGAATACTTGGTATTTTTCAGTTGATTTGCCTTTGAGCAAACTTCTCTGCTGTGAGAAGCCTGTTTAACAGATTGTGGTGGGACAGAAAATGAGGGTTAAATGAGGGGGCTTCAAGGAGAAGAGCTGCCCTGCACGTTAATGTAGGATTTGTCCTAACTATGCACAGAGACATAGTTCCAAGGAGGACACACTCCCTTCGGGGAAATATTCCTGCTCTCAGAGGTGTTACACAGTGTGTGTCCACCACTGTCCTGGCTTGCTGAGAGGTTTAGGGTCAGTTCTGTTTGGTACTGCCTGCCCAGGTACTACTTTATGAAAACCCTCTAGGCGACCAACATTTTGATCTTGAAGCTTTTAAGTGCCCTAGGTTGTTGGAAGAGAGCTGAACGAAATCCTGGGACACAGGCAATTGTCTTCAGACCTAACTAATCAACACGAGCAATCCTCACCCTTGGTGAACAGGATGCCTAATGTAGGTCTTTGGGACAGGTGGACGTCTCCGGGGCTGAGCTGATGGGCCACGTTCCAGTGGCGTACAGCTAGCTCTCTGTCCTTGAGGCTCTTCCTCTCTCCCCACCCCCCAGCCTGTGGAATCTCTAGTCTGGAGGGCAGAGCACACTTTGCAACTATGCACTTGTGCATCTGGCTCTTTGTCCTGTGCCTGCACCAGTGACTTTTGAACTTAAACACTATAAACCTGCCTTCTTTATTATCTAGTTCAAGAGTGACATCCTTCCCCTAGAGCAGGGGGTAACTCATATCTAGTTTTCTGGGCCAGGAGGAAGATCCCCAGGGTATGACTGCAGGAAATCAGAAAGCACAGAGTTGGAGGGGTTGTGTAGATGTGTGGGTGAGTGAGAACATAGAAATAATTATTTAAAATATTATCCCACTCCATATGGGTTAGGCAATTATGCCCATAATATAAGACTTGTTGTTGTGGAGTTGTGCATCCTTGGCCACATGGTTTCTTGCAGGGCTGCAGGACAGACGTGGGGACCTGACAGGAAGGAGAAAGCAGGAAAAGTAGCTGGACTTGGGTCGGTCCAGCACAGTTTGGGCCGAGCTGTGATGCCCTGCTGTAGCATTCACTGAGGAACCCAGATCTTGGGAAATGTACTGATACCAAGCCTTGCATTCTTTTGTCCCTTGTCTTTTGAAGACCACCATGCCAGACCTCACCATCAGAATGAAGGTATGTTTCTCTCTCGAAGGGATGTCCCTGTCAAGCTTTTCTTAATTAAGCTGCCCTAGAGTTGAGTGAAGGGGAAAAGATAAGCAAATACCTTCTCATACCTCCTGGGGTTAGTCAGGCCTAGATTCTGAGGATAAACATGAGTGAAGCCCATGACTGTGTGTTTGGGGAGGCAGGGTTTGTTCATGAGGATGGCCTTTGCTATAGGAGATAGGAATGAGAGAGTGTACCAGACACCAGCTCTGCCCCCGCCCCCAAATGCCTGGACACCCACTGCTTCTTACTGACTCTCTGCCTAGGGCTCTCTCCAACTCCGAAGCACACTCTGCTTTTGCACGTGGCTGCCAGAAACGCCAGGGAGTTAACACTCCCAGAGAACAGTGTTTGTCAGTGATGGTTTGGAGCAAGTGGGTAAATCCAACCAGTTTCTTCAGTTCTCAGGTAAGGTGACTCGTAGGCATGTTCTATACCAGAGCTGTCCAATAGAAATATAATGTGAGTCACCCAGGTAATTTCACATTGTCTAGTAATCATGTTATAAAAAGTAAAATGAAACAAGTGAAATGAGTTTTAATAACAGGTTTTGTTTAACCCCATATACCTAAAATATCATCACAATATGTAATCAATATAAGAATTATCAATGAGATTTTTTTTAACCAAGTGTTAGAAATCCAGTGCATATCTTGCATTTAGAGTACATCTCATTTCTGAGTAGACACATTTAAATGCTCAGCAGCCACAGGCAGCTAATGGTCACCATATTGGCCAGGGCGGTTCTATATTGTGTCTCGACGGTCCCCAGTGGGATTGAGCCCCAGGTGCCCACAGTGGCATGCTTATTGGTGCGCACTGACTAGACTTCCTTTCTGAATGACCTCTCCACTCTCTTACCAGTGCTTCCTGGGATTCTCTGCCAAATGAACCACTGGCTCATGCTCCTGCGGCAGCCTCGGGAGACACAACATAAGACATATGGGTCTAAGCCTGCAAGCTCTTAAGGGTAGCCACCTCTATTAGTTATTCTCAATTTTGAACTTTCCTTCTGCTATTTTTACATTGAGTAAATACATGCTAAAACTTACAGCAAGGTATGCTCTAGGCCATGACAACCTAAGGGAAGTGTCTGTTCATTCTCAAGCCCAAATAGCAGAGGACAGAGCAGTAGGAGTGCCCTCCCCTAAGGCCACAATGGTGGTAGCAGTAGCAGTGCCTCTGGAGACAGCTGTGCTTAGCAGATGAGACAATGTCATGAGGGTCACCAGCAGCCACGTGGACTGAATGACAAGGAGGCTGAGGCAGAAGAGCACAAGAGACACACTTGCTCTCACGCAAGATGGCCCCAGGGACCCTCAGACCAGCCAGAAGACCTTTTCCAGCCACCACACCAAAAGGAGGGTATGCAAGCTACCACAATTGTATATTTAAAAGAAAATTTAAATTTATAGGCATGGGTGGTAAAGTCAGGACACCTGGACGGCATGCAAATCAAGTCTCAATCAGCTGTTTCACCCAGGATGACTTCAGAGAATACTCCAGGTGGGCTTCTGAGAGCAACTAAGAAAAACAATGGCCGATTTATTTATTTTATTGTATTTTTTATTTTTTAGAGAGAAGGGAAAGGAGGGGGAGAAACATCAACATGAGAGAGAAACATTTATCAGTGCCTCTTGCAAGAAATGGTTGCCTTCTTGCACGCACCCTGACCAGGATCAAACCAGCAACCCAGGCATGTGCCCTGATCCGAAATTGAACTGGTGACCTTTCACTTTGCAGAACTATGCCGGACCAACCGAGCCACACTGGTCAGGGTTGGCCAGTTTAGATGCAGACTGACTTTGGCACTTTTCATAAATTCCACCAGAAGAGTTGCATGCTTCTAGGAGTTGGAGCATGACTTACAATGATGTCAAACAACACTCACTGCATAAAACAGCTCTATCAAGGTATGAATCAAACATGAGAGAGCAATTTTGTATGAGTGAGCACTAAAATATGTCTTGAAAAAAACCTGACTCCAAAATATCTACATAAAATGTTTTGTTGTGTATTTACTTAATTAAAACTGGAAATTCCTTTGTGTTTATTTGTATTCTGTCTTCAATTTTCTTAGGCAAAGAGGAACAGTCCTCTGAAAGAGAACCTAGCTGTACATTTCCAGACACAGGTTTTTTTCAAGTCATCATCCCCTCCAAATAAAGGTCAGTATATTTCAACCTCCACGAGCCACACATAATAAATGAACAAAATATCAGCCCTGACTGGTGTGGTTCAGTGAATCGAGCACCCACCTGCAAACTGAAAGGTCGATGGTTCAATTTCCAGTCAAGGCCCAAGCTTTGGGTTGCAGGCCCGGTCCCCAGTAGGGGGCGTGCAAGAGGCAACCAATCGATTCATCTCTCCTTCTCTTCCTCCCTTCCCCTCTCTCTAAAAATAAATAAAAATCCTTTTTAAAAAATCATAAAGAAGACTACTCTATCCTTGCAGCTTTATTTTCTTACCTCACAAAACTGTGTGCCTCCATTACCTTTTACAAAAATCATTTTTAAAATAATATTTCATTTTGCCTTCCACAACACACTCTACTAAAAAATACTCTCTCTATGGGCAGGGGTGTCAAACTCACTTTCACCAGGGGCCACATCAGCCTTGTGGTTGCCTTCAAAGGGCCAAAATAATTTTAGGACTGTATAAATGTAACTACTCCTCAACTGTTAAGGAGGTGAAATTACATTCAGCCCTTTGAAGGCAACCACAAGGCTAATGTAGCCCCCAGTGAAAATGAGTTTGACACCTCTGCTCTACTCTCACCAATAACCTACTCTCCTAAAACCCTCTCTGTTCTCATTCGATTTGAATTTTTTGTAGCATTCAACATATTGAACAAGCTTTACTTTGCTCATTCTATTTATTAGTACCTGCTATAAACCGAGTACTATTACAAGTACCTTGGATACATCAGAAGACAAAAAGACCTTTTCCTTGCCCTGACCCATGTGACTCAGTTGGTTGGGTGTCTTCCTGCAAAGCGAAAGGTCACTGGTTTGATTCCCAGTCATGACACGTGCCTGGGTTCAGTCCCGGTCAGAGTGGGTACCACGGGAAATCGATGGATGTTTCTCTTTCACATCAATGTTTCTACCCCTTTCTCCCTCCCTTTACTTCTCTCTAAAAATAAATAAATAAAATCTTTAGGAGGTCTGCCTTTATGGAGCTTACATTATACCAGGGGAGACACCATAAACCATAAGCCTCAGTACATGTATGTTGTGAACTGCTCTGCCTGGTTTCAGGAGTTGTAACTGCCCCCCACATGGCTAAGACTGAATGAGTGAGCTCTGGAATGTGGGCCACTAAGGAGATGAAGCTTGTCTCTGTTTCCTCCCCTGCCCCCAATGCTTGGTCAATGAGTCTATGACAGGTACAACCTCCTCAGAGGAGGGGCAACCTAAGCCAGACATGATCACTTGGGAGGCCATCATGGAAGGACTCAGGAGGCTGCAACAAAGAGTGAGTGTTGGGTCCTCTCCTCCTGGCTATTCTGACAAAGCCCAAGTCCCCATGCCCTCTGGGAGAAGCGATTCCTGACTCTAATCCACTTAAGCCTGAATACCTGTTGGGGAGGGGTGCAGCTCCTTGCCTGGCCAGAGTGTCCAGGAAGGAAAAATCTGGCATCGCAAAGACTTCCTCACAAACCTGTGAAATCTGCTCTGCTAAGAGTGCTTTCATTCATATGTTAAGGGTCTGAGCAGGAGATAAGTATGTCTCCCAAAATTTCTGCAACCCCCTTTCCTGACAGACTCTGACTCAGACTAAGCCCTCAGATTTCTTTGAAATGTTATCTACTGTTTGATCCTTACCGCCTGTATTCCTGTGTATTACATCCCAATAAAAGCCATCGAGGAAGGGGATCCTGGCCTTTCTCCTCTGAGAGATTGGCCACCTCTCCTCTCCAAGCAGATCATGTCTTGGTAATGTTACTTTCATCCGTAGCAGATGGGGGCACTTGCTGGCAAAGTTGCCCCCACACATGTATAGAGCTTATTAGAAGTTGAAGACTGAATCACGTTCTGAGCAGCAAGGAAAGGACTTGGACTTTGGAGGCCAGAGAGTGTGAGTCAGAGACTTGAAGACAACAGCTATCAAGGAACAAAGTCTCTTCAGTCAGTAAATTCCTAAGGATCACAAGATGTCAAGTGTAATTGGATTTCTTATGGAAACCAAATTTGGGCTGTTGCTTCATATCTGGCAAGTTTCATTGATTCTGTCAAGCCCTAACTTGCTATTTCTCACCATTGCCACCCACTTTATGAGTTCAGGCTCTCAGACTTTAAGCTGCCCTCCCTCCTGGGCTCCAGTCCTATTCTTCTCTACCCCACCCCACTCCCCACATTACTGCCAGAGAAATGTTTCCTTAAGATAAAAATCAAATCCTCTTGCTGCCTTTTTCCTAAAATAGAGCTTCTGAAATTGGTAATGTGCTTACAAGAGATCCCCTGATAATAGACACCCCAAGAGACACCAGTTCATTTCTCAATAATCGTACCTAGAAAAAGCACAATAAAATCATTTTTTCCTTTGCAACAAGGGCAAAATTTCTATTCCAGTTTTGAAATGCTTAGGGCACTTTCACTGCTGTTGTAACTAAGCACAATTGAAATAAACAGCAAAGATTCTACAAAACTGCTGGTGGCTGATAGAGCTAAAAATCTGACCACAACCCACATCATCAAAAGGAGTTGGTTTTTGGTTTTTAGAGTTGGTGCCAAGCATGTGAAGCTAGCTCAACTAAATGCACAGTGCCCAAGCAAAATCACAGCATCAACTACTGAAACAGAGATCTGATCAGATCACCAGGGAAGAATAGGGAGCAGGGAGAGGCCAGGGGAGGAGGTTGCCTGGGGCACTGGTAAACAGTCTAGGACTGCACTGGCTGACGTGTGGACCAACTCCAGGGCACATGGAATTATGGGCCAGAAGATATAAAATAAAAGAAGGGCTCCCTCTCTTCTTCCTCGGGGATGCTTGGATGATCGTGCTATAGCTGCCTGCATCTCCCAACAGACAGTATATTGGATGGGAAGGATCTCTGGGTACAGCCTAGGATTGGGCCGGCCTGGCAGAGGGTGGCAGGGTTATTCTCTGGGTGTTATAGAGGGGACAGGCTCTGAGGCAGAAGCCTGTCGTTCTTCCAAAATTGGATAGTTTCTGTATATTATCTTGTTTTAGTTTGTCAACTAACCCTATAGAATTAAGATAATTCAAAACTAATGGGAGAAATGATAGGAGAACTCAAGTGTTTAAAAGTTTAGCCTTAATTGATAGGTTTAAGTGATTAATGCATGTGGAAAGCTGTTATTTCAAAATTGTGTAACTTTTGAATAAAGACCCCTTTTTTATCACCAAACCTTGCCTCCAGAACTTTGCCTAGACGGTGGTGGTGGGCAGCAGCAGGACCCCCTTGCTGCTCCGTAACACCACTAGTCCTTGGTGACAGAGTTCTCTCTCCGCTCTGAACGCAAGTGCAGGGTGTGGGTGCTGCCGAGAGGGAACCAGAGTCTCGGGAGGTTGCCTGGGGCTCTCTCCTCAAGGCAGCACAGTGGAAGGGAGAAAATTCACTGTGGCCAAGGAAAGTCAAGGTCATCATCGAGAAGAAGGTGTTGACAAGCATCAGCTCTGAAGCATGAGTTACTAAAGACCATAAGCCTCAAGAATAATAAAAGTGGTCATTGCTAACAAATACTGCCTGCATGGCAGATGCAAGAACCTAAGCTCTTCACATGCTGCTCAATTGATCTATGAGACAAGATGCTGCTATTTCTGATCCTTTATATAGTAGCATTTCCCAACATTCTACATTTACTCCTCTTCTTTTCACAGATTTAAAACTTTTTGTCTTGAGTGAATAAGAAACCTGGGGCACAGAGCAGTTAGAAAACTTGCCTGAACTTGAACACGCAAGGACTAATTCAAATCCAGGTGAAGTAAGACTGAAAACCAGAGAGCGAGATGTGAGTCAGAGACCACGAAGCTGGAGGTCAGGTTAGAGGATGGGCAAGGGATGGGTTGCAGCAAGTGGGTTAGAGCTGAGGCCGGGAAGAGTGACAGAACACTGCGCCCTGTGTGTCATAAAAGCGAGAATGGCTGCTGAGAGAAACCATGAAGGACTGCATGGGGGTAAGGGAAATAGTGTGCAGACGCAAAGAAGTTAGAAATGATATTTTATTCGATTGCGATAAGAACACTTAACATGAGCTCTACCTTCCTAATAAAGATCTAGGTATACAATGCAGCAACGTTAACTATGGCACAGTGTTGTTCAGCAGATCTCTAGAGCGTACACATCTTGCTTAACTGAAACTTTATACCCATCCAATAGCTTTTATTTAGTGGTATTTATTGTAAAATAAAGACATGTATTCAACATGTATTTATTGTACCCTACTAACATAGTCCACTCTAACAAATTACCACAGACTGGGTGGCTTACAAAAACAGAATTTTATTTCTCACGAATGCAGCTCTAGAAGCCGCTTAAGTCTAAGATCAGGGTGCCAGCCTAGTCTGGTTCTGCCGAGGGCCATTGCCTGGGCAGCAGACTGCTGACTCATCTCATAAACACGTCTTCACATGGTAGAAAAAGGAAGAGAGCTCTCTGGAGCCCCTTTTATAAGGGCACTCATCTTATTCAGAAGGGCTTTGTCCTCTCCGCCTGATCACCGTCCAAAGGTCTCACCTCCTAAAGCCATCACATGAAGGGTTAGAATTCCGTTAATATGAATTGTGGGGAGATACAAACATTCAGTTAATCGCACCTACTGTATGCGAGGTACTCTCCTAGACATATCACTGAAAAAAAGCAGAAAAAATGCTGGCCTTATGACAGTTACAATCTAGTTGGAAAATAATAGATTAAATATTAAAACAATAAAAATAGTAGGTCTGAGGTACCTTGTGATCATTGCCAGCTTTTTTCAAGGCAAAACCCCAGTGGAGCTGGATTAGGAAAATTGGGACAAAGATAAAGAAGAAAAACAACTTCCTATCCTGCAGGCCAAGCCCCACCCCTTCTAGCAGAGACCCTCTCGATACAGACAGCTCTGGCTATATGGCCACGGTCTTCCAAGGGCATAAGGCTGTGGCCACCATCAAAATCACGAGGCCAGCTATCTTGTTTTCTGGCTTTTGAATCCTTTCCTATGACATCTTTATAGAAAAGTTGTCTGCAGTATGCTTAAATACCTTGCAGGAAAGAAAACATTTCACTTCTCCAAGCAACCCACTCTGGAGAAGTTCAGTCTGGGTTTGGTTTTACCTGATACTGATCTTTGGGAGAGTTCATCTTGACCCTGAGTCTGTCACTAAAAGCATTTTATGTTCTCAGTTTTGGGTTATCCACAAACCAATTAAAATGTGTCCAGGATTACAAGTTGTCAAACAACACTCTATAAAGCCCTGGGAATGGTGAGGAAAAGCTCAGAGCAGTGGGCGGCACAGGGGGAGGTGGGCTGTGTGAGGAGCATCTAAAGGCCCAGCAGTCAGGACCTTGAGAACCCACCCTCTTCTTGGTAGTCTCTGGAGCAGCTCCTCTTCATTGGTTTTATCTTTCCAGCTTCCTCAGAGGATTTCACTGGAAGAAAGGATTGCATGGTTAGAAAAAGATGAAAAATTCTTGTTTCAGATATTCATCCCATGTCATTGGTATAACTGAATGAAGTAGGATTAAGAGCAGGGCACTAAGGCACACTTCCCTGCATGCCAACAGTGATCGCTAGCATCTTGGGTGCAGCTGGAAAACCATCTATGAGCCAGATTCGCTGTTCCACAGGGACCGCCAAGGGTTATGAAATGTCTCCTGTGAAGCTGTCAGAGTATGTTCCTCTGTGTTTCACCCTTTTGTTGGTGTCAGTAGTTCTGATTCCAATGATCTCATTGGGATGAACTGGGATGTTGCACCTCACAAGGTTAAACATAGAGTTACCATGTGACCCAGCCATTCCACTCCTAGATACATCCCCAGAAGAAATGAAAACACATGTCCACAAAATAACTTGTACACAGATGTTTGTAATAACAGCATTATTCTTGGTAGCTAAAAAGTGAAAATAATTCAAATGTTCAAAGTTTATGAATTCAGAGTTTTGTATGTATGTATACAAACTGTAGGATATCCATAGGACGGGATATTGTTCCACCACAAAAAGGAATAAAATACTGATTCCTGCTGCAAAATATATGCACCTTCAAAACATTATGCTAGTGAAGTCAGGAACAAAAGGTCATATATCATTCCATTTATATTAAATGTCCAAAACTGGCAAATATATCGGGACAGAAAGTGACTGAATGGCCACCTAGGGTTATGAGAGATGGGAGGTATGAGGGTGAAGGCTGAATGGTACGGTTTTTTTTAGGAATGATGAAATATGGGACAATTCTGTGTATTTTTACACTTTAAATAGGTGAATTGTATGGCATGTGAATTAATCTCAGTGAGACTGTTAGGAAAAAAGCCTACAAATGCTCAGGTTTTCAAGAGATTTTTTTTAATTGTTCTGCGATGGGACTTGGACATCAGCACCCAGGTGATTCTATTAAAGAGCCCAGACTGAGAACCACTGATTCTAACCGTGGTTAATGGGAAGGGAAATGGCTGATTTTGAGGAAGGCCACACTGTCTCTCAGTGATCACCCTACCTTTCTAGAGAGGCACTCATAATTCTGGGATATTCTTTCCCAGATATTCCTTCTCAGAATTATGCCTTTGATGGAACCCACCCTGAAATTTGCAGGTACCACCTTCTCCCTCCTTGTGCAACTTGTGTTATTTAACCATTCCTGGTTTTCAGCCCTCCTCACTATTGCCCACAATGCCTCGTGGATCTTCAGCAGGAGCTGTCATTCTCATCTGCAAGGTTCCTTCTGTATCCCGGGGTGCCATCTGACAGAACTTCGAACCTCTGAACTCATAGGAAGCTGCTTTGTTACCACCTCTTCATTCACCAAAGGAGAATCCATTTGCAAAACCTCACTATAGACTAAAGTCCTTTTACTGGGTTCCAGAGCTTCAGCTTCAGCTTAATTAGGTTGATGTTACTTCTTTGGAGTCCTGCTCCCTCCCTTGCAACTGTAGGCCTGGGACAGGGGGTCCATGCCTTGGCCTCCTCCATCTTGGCAGATGCTCTTCTTACCAAGCTGCAGTTCAGGGTCCATCAAGAGCCTCAGAGCCCCCTTTCCTGCAGTCTTGGGGGGTTCTCTTCCACATTTACGGAGCTGGGAAGTCCCATGATGTTTCCTGACTTTGTTTTTACCTACTTCAGGGACAGAGAACAGACCTGAATGCATTATACCTTTGCCTGGCCCCAGGGAATGTTTAAGAAAACTCCTCTTGTTAGAGGAAATTGGCAGTTATTTTAAAACATAGCACAGCACCCAGGGAATGACTTGTTTATGGCTTTTTTTTCCTTTGTTTCTTGCTTGCCCCTGTGTGCTACAGATAACATTTCGCTTCTTGGCTCTGTAAGCTGCTTCTTGCTTTCGCGCCAGAAGTAACAGTCTAAGTGACAGACTGCCCCTGACCCTATATAAGCAATTGTTCCCTGCTGATCGGGCCCAGAATTTGGAGACTGCCTCCTCTGGGTCCGCATGTATAGTAAAGGTTCCACTTCGCTTCCTTCAGTATTCGGTCCGAGTCTTTCCGTAACACTCTGAATTACTATTCCCTGACTCGGTTAGCTCAATCTACTGCTAGTCATTAAGAACACTGGCCTTGTTATCAAACAGAGGTGAGTTGGAGTCCCTATTCTGCTACTTGGCAGGAGAGTGGCTTTGGGCAAATCGTATTTTCTAAATCCTATATTTTTCATTTGTGAAGTGAGGATCATAAAGCCCACCTGGAAGAACTGTTCTAGGGATTAAATTACAACAGCAGATGCAATGTGCTTGGCTCAGAGTAGATATTAAATAAATTGCTAGTGATTATTTCCCCCAGGCAATTGTAAGACTGGGAGATCTAGCCCCTCGTTCAAGATTTCCCTCCTGATATACAGATATTGCCTCCCCTCAATTATATTCAAACTATCTTGTCCCATAAACATGCAAGCCTCTAATACCAAATTCCTGTCCATACTCGCCAAACCAACAGTCTTCTAGAGAAAAGGGAGAGAGAACAGTTCCTTCCCTCAAGGTCCCTCATCAGCTCCAACAATGTCCTAGTCTTAAGGTACACTTGCAAATGTCCTCAGAGCATTTGCTAAGGCCACCACTCACCTCCCCACACCCTCTTGGGAGCCAGTCCTGGGGGCGGGACCACCTGGAGTCTTCACAAAGTCCCTGAGCTGAAATGTCTGAATTCCACCACATACCACCTTGCCACTAAAACCCAGGAATGTCTGTTCAGTACTGACCACTCCCCTACCCCCAACTATTTACAGGAAATTTATAATTCACAATCACTTGGAATAGAACTCACTGCAATACAGCACCTGGTATCTGGCAGAAAGTTTTGGAATAAATCATCGACCAGCAGTTAAAGCTCCACCTATTAAAGTCTTCTGGCCTGCTTTAAACATACCTCTTCCATGTTGTCCTATCAGTCAGAACTGGTTTCCTCTTCCTTTCTTCTGCATTCTTACAATACCTATCTTTATTGAAAGCTTATGTGTCTTTCCTAGGTCATGCAGTCAATAATTGGCAAATCTAGACTCCAACTATACAAGTTAAACAGTGTCCTCCCAAAATTCATGTCTACTGAACCTTGGAATGTTGACCTTATTTGGTCAACCTTATTTGAGCAAACTAAGATAAAGTCTTACTGGATTAGAGTGGTCCCTAAATCCAATGACCAGTGTCCTTATGAGAAGAAATTTGGAAGCAGAGACATAGGAGGAAAACAGGAAAGAAGGCCACATAAACATGGGCGCAGAGACTGGAGGCAGAGATTGGAGTTAGGCTGCCACAACAACAGAATACCAAGGGTTGCTGGCAACCACCCCACGCAAGCAAGAGATAAGAAGATTCTTCCCTAGAGCCTTTGGGGGGAGCATGGCCCTGCCAATATTGGCCTTCCAGACTCCAGAACTGTGAAAGGATACATTTTTGTTGTTTTAAGCCTGCCCACTTTGTGGTAATTTATTACGGCAACCCTAGAAAACTATTATTGTACCAGCCTAGGTCTGTCAAGTGCCAAACATCCTCATCTTAACCACTATGATATGCTGCCTTATGTGTGCAGCACCTAAACTGTCCTTCAACTGTACATTAATCAAGTGCCTCGTATTTCACAGTAGGAGGCAGATGGTACATTTAGAAGTTGCAGAGGGGTAGGGTGGAGGGGATGAGGAGGAGGTAGAATTATGGTAAGGTCGAGAATGGGAAGGACTACTTTCTTGAAAATATGCCCAACCTTCATTATAGTCTGAATGTGTGATTTAGAAGAGAAAGGGAAATGATTTTGCTTACTAAGGAAGTATGATATGCTAGAAGAAAAGAAGGAACTACAATGCCGACCATGAACTAGTTCTGTGATAGGTACATGCCATTCAGGCATAGCTGCTTCAGCACAATTTGACTTGAGAACATTAAGACATAGCCTCAAAAACAAACTATTAAACTTTCAGCGGTTAAAAATACCTAAGCTCCTTACTCAGCTGTGCCTCATTCATAACTCCCATTATGACACAGAGCAAACACAACTTTTTAGTTGAATAAATGAATAAGAATATAAATACTGAAGATGGAAGAAAGTTAGAGGTGTCAGAAATGACATGGTCATTTTCCTGGTGGTCAACAACCAGGAAAATCAGATGTAATGTAAGCATCACAAAAGAAGGCTGAAGAACCACAGATATCTGCTACTGACATTTGGTAGTCAAAAGCCATAAGAGAAGCAAATGCAGCAAAATATCAATATTTGTTAAATCTTAGTAATGAACATAGGGTGTTTGTAATGTTATTCTTTATAGTTTGGTGTGTTTTTAATGTTTCATTTTAAAAATAACAGTAATTGATCAGCAACATCACAATTGCTGGACCAAAATGGGTCTGTCAAATTGACATTGTTGAAATCACTCTACCTTGATGGGTTCTGAATCCCCTACTTCATCAGCAGAACTGGTATAGTTATAGCAAAACACAGTTCATTGCTACACATGAATGGGCCAATACTTTGGGTGGAACCTATGGAAATATGTTTATGAAAGGACAAAAAATAAGCATTTCCTTGGGGATCTATATGCCTACTCTTGGAAGTTTATGCAAAGAAAACAATAATTCAAAAGAAAAAAAGATGGGAAATATGGAGGTGAAAATGTGAAGAACAAATGTTTTATAACAATAAAAAAATGGGAATTACAAGGTAATCATGGAGAACTGTTCACCACTGCCCCCACTCTAATCACAGCATGCTCAGCTTTGCCAGGCTCACTGTGGTAGCCTCCCACTGGTCTCTCCGTTTCTGCCCTTACACCTACAATCTACTCTCTCTACTTAGCAGCCAGAGTGATCTTTTTGAAAGGAAATGAAATCACTTCCCCACTTCTCACCACCCTCACAGCTATAAACCCAGTTCTGAGGCATCAAGTCCTAGGGCCTGAATTATGGAAATAGCTCCCTAACTGATCTTCCCTGTTCCATCCTCCTTCCTTCAAGGCAAGTGTAAGATCTCCTTTTCAAATCATAAATCGGATCCTGTCACTCTTCTGCTCAGAATCTTCCAGCGGCTTCCTGCCTGACTCAGAGTGAGCTCATATGACTCAGAATAATGTCAGAGTAAACTTGTATGTTGGCACAAGGACCTCCTACCCTTCCCAGTCACACTGAACCCTTTGCATTGACTTTTCTCTCTACTCATATGTTCTTTCTCCGTATGTCCACATGGCTCATCCTCTCACTTTTCTCAAGTACTAATGCAAATCTCCCCTTTTCACAGAGGTCTTCATTAACCACTGTATTTTATTTTTTGGTTATAAGTAAATAACATTTATAATCTTATACCTATTTTCTTATTCAATATTTTTCAGAATTTATAATTCATAACCACTGTATTTTACATTTTACCACGTCATAAAGCCTCATCGTACTTCCCTGTTTTATAGTTTCTTTGTGCTTATCATCTTCTAACATAATAAATCATTTACATAACATTTTTAAATGTCTATCTGCCCTGCCCCAAACACACATACACTAGAATTTAAACTCCAGAAGGAAAAGAAAATACATCTATTTTGCTCACAGCTGTTTTCTCAAGTACCTAGAACAATGTCTGGCACTTAGTTGACATTTAGTAAATATGCATATTTGTAAAATGAAAGAACAGATAGTTAAGTAAGTTGGGTAAAACCAAGATGATGGAAGATTAAGCAATCAGAAAAAATACAGTGTATGAATGTGGAAAAAGACATATGGCATTAAGTTAAAGTTAAAAGCAGAATCCCTGTGTTGTGATCAAAACTACCTTGGTGTGTCTTTGGCAGCATTTTTCTTTTCTGGTTCTTTTGCTTTCTCTTTCCTTAAATGTTGGGGTTCTGAAGTTTGTTTTTAGTTTTCTTGTTATTTTTATCTACCCTTGTAGCTTCAAATACCCTCTAGTCCATTTCTAGTTTAGTTAGCATATTGTCCAAACAATGGTTGGACCCAGAACTGTTTTGAGAGTCACCCCTATTACTCACGTTACTTTGTTTACAGTGGTATTAGAATAACATTCTGAGACTAGCTGTCTATTCCTCAGTATCCCGCAGTAAAATGCAGGATAAGATGCCTAGTACATACTAGTAATAAATGTTTAATACAAGATCATAAATAATAAATTAGATGCCAACTGTGTGCCAAGTACCTCTAAGAAACTTAACTTTTATCCTATTTAATTTTCACTGCAGCCCTACTAAGGTAGACGTAATAGCTTCATTATACAGGTGGAAAAGGAAATACGTTTATAATGAACAGTAACCAAAATACATGCAAACGTTAAATTAGGTGTTAAAGCGGCGGGATTGTAGGTGGTTTTTCTTTTAAAAAAAATGTCTTTAGTATTGTGGTTAGGCTGCGTGTGTACATTTGCATGCATGTCAGCGTGTGACCAAATAATTTAAAAACTTGAGTTGGAAAACACATCAGGGAATTGTAGGGCAGGGTCAGGGAAAAGGGAGGAACGCAAAGGCTACAGTCAGCCGAGAACAGACTCCACCAGTGAGCAGTCTGCGAGGGCGGGGAGTGCCTACGTTCTTTGTAGCTACGGGTTCCACCCACGGAAACGATTCCTTTCCGGGAGGCCTACCCAGCCACAAGCAAAAAAAAAAAAAAAAAAAAACCTGAGGGAGTGGGCGGGACCACTCCTGAAAGGCTTCAGCTGGAGGGGCGGGACAGGATTGGCCCGTGGGCTGGCACCGATTGGCTGCCGCAGAGAAGGGGCGGGCTCTGCCTGTGGCCCAGCCTCACCGAGGGAAGGCACCCGCACCGGACCTTGTAGGCTAGGGAAGGAGTGTGGGTTCCGAGGGCCCCGTCGGACACTTAAGTTTGCACGGTTGTTGCCCTACTGGCAGGGCCGGAAGCAGTTTGACGCCCGCACTCCTCTGTTTTCGAAGGGGTAACGCTCTTCCGATCTGGACTCGGCTTCTCACCCCTCCCCCCGAGGCCGAAGCCCCCAGCTTAGGTGGGGCAGCGCAGCCAGAGCTCCTGAACCCGGAAGAAGCGCCATCCGCCGCCTTCATGGAGCCCACCGCGCTGTCCCTCACCGAGGAGGACCTGACCGAAGTGAAGAAGGACGTGAGTAGCGCTGTTTTGCCCAGGAGCCCTGCGGGCTGGGGGCGGGCAAGGAACCCGGAAACTCGGGGTCCGAATGGGGATCAGAGGAGGTGCCTGCGGGCGGGAGGAGCGGACAGGGTCTCAGTGAGCCCAGCATCGGAGGGTTCTTAGTGTAAGTAATCCCCCGGCGATTTGTTAATCCGCGTTTTAAATCGCTAAAAGCAGGACTTGGGTGTCTGAAACCTTTTTGGGTGGGGCGTCTCTTCGCAGTCTGCTTCTTGCCCACTCTTCACCTACCCCCTGGTGATTAAAGCCCCTCCCCCTGCGCTTTGGACCCGCGTTGTTAGGGACAGATGGCTCGCGTTCTCTCTTTAGCTTGACTCCCCAGGCTGGTTTTACCAGGAGCAAAAGCTGAACCAGATAAAGTATCCCAAACAGTGGAGTAAATATGTAAAACTCTTACAGAGGGGGTTGGGGGAAGCTCAGCAGCTGAAAGCACAACCTGGAATTCCCCGAGCAAGCTAACGCCCACATATTTAAATTGAGGGGAGGGGGGTGAATACCTGTAGCCGAGAATACTTTACAAGCAAACGTTGGAAATATTCAGTAGTTAAATTTTGTTCTTCTGCTTGGATGCTGCAGAAAATCTAACACTTATTCATTAACGGTGGCTTTGTTGAGATATGACTTGTTTCTCTTTTTCTTATGCCTTTAGTTGTTTTGCTGTTTGAGACTTATATGAATGCCTGCCACTAAGAGAACTTATATCAATTCAAATTAAAAATATAAACATGAAGTGCTCTCTGGCTTAACAACACATAACTTACAAAGTCATCTTTGTAACCTGGACAAGACAACGGCTTTTTAAATGTTCATCTACTTCAAATTTCCTCTTTTTCTCTCTCTTGTAATGTTTATTATGTTATACTCATGATTACGGTTAGAATTCCGTAGCAGAAAGAAATTGGACATGATTGGGACTTACTTGTGCCTTAGTTTTCTCATTCAGCAGATATGTAGGGGACACTTACTGTGTGGAAAGTACTGTCATCTGGCCTGGATCGGACTCACGCAAAAAATAACAGTCAGGCCCCTGCTTTATAAACAGGTTGAGAAAAGGCTGGAACGTTGATAATTAATATGTAATAAATGAGTGCTGTCTTATTCAAGATGTGTGCCAGTAAAACCATGAACTTGAAGCACTAGGCTTGCTATGTTCCAGATGCTGTGTGACACAGTTTACAATGTTCCCGTTTCATCTTTACAACAAACTGTGAGATCATCGTCGTTCCCATTTCATAGCTGGTAAAATAGGCAATGTGAGGTCACAAGTGGGAAGATATAAAGCCCGTACACAAACACAGATGTGAAGAGTGGCTTCTGGGCCTTATTTTTTCCTATGAGATTGTTGATGCTATCCATCTCCATAATTTCATTTTATAGCCATATCAGAAATTCATAACCTTGGGGAATCACAGTTGGATTTCAGGAAGTCTATGAAAAAAAGTATGTGCACATATTTTTCTTAGAAATTTTTGTCATGGTATTTTCAAAATGGTTTATGACCTTAGAAGGTTTTTAAATTATCACCCATGTATTTGAACTTCCTTCTCTCTCAACTATAGGCACTTATTTCCAAATATCTGCTGGAAATCCACTTTTATATCCTGCAGATTCCTCCCCTTGTCTAAAATGAACTTTTTATCATCCCTCCCCCCAAGGCCCCTTGCTATTCCTGCTGTGTTCTCTGTCTTGAATAGTATACCACTACCCATTGTCCTTCACTGTACTCCTCCCTCCCTTCTGCACCATCTAGTTTACTTTGTCTTTTTGGTTGAATTTAGTTCATTTTTATGAATATGGATTACATGCTGCTGTGAGGCTGATGAGTGCAGTTGAATCTCATAGTTCAAAAATCTAAAATTAAGACACAATCCTAGTTTGAAAAAAAGCTTGATTTCTTAGGAAGAGGGAGATAGACCTAAAATGATAATATCAAGTTACAAAATATATTCATCCAAAAGACTGTGTACTTAGCATTCTACTAAGTTCAGGATACACAGTCGAACAAAACATACCTGGTTCTTGCCTACTTCAAACATGTAGATCATTAGGTTTGAAAACAAATAAATGTATAATTACTAATTATGGTAAA
The DNA here is from genome assembly GCF_021234435.1 of Artibeus jamaicensis. Lineage (NCBI taxonomy): Eukaryota > Metazoa > Chordata > Mammalia > Chiroptera > Phyllostomidae > Artibeus > Artibeus jamaicensis. Next base: position 30,687,246 of record NW_026522025.1, on the reverse strand, counting down.
TACTATTAAGGAGACAAACAGATGTTGAGGCAATAACGGGGGAATCTACTTGAAATAGGATGGTCAGGGAAGGTTACATTTAAAGTGGTTCCAGCCTGGCCAGTGCCTCAAGTTAGTTGGAGCATCATTCCCTATACCAAAAGGTCGTGGGTCCAGTCCAGTCAGGGCACATACCTAGGATGAGGTTTGATCCCCAGTCAGGGTGCATATGGAAGACAACCAGTTAATGTTTCTCTCTCACACAGGTGTTTTTCTCTACCTCCTTTCCTCCCTTCCTATTCCCCTGTCTCTAAAAATAAACATATCCTCAGGTGAGGATTTTTAAAAAGGTAAAAAAAAATAATGTGGTTCCTAAAGGATGTGATAGGACTGGGGGAAGAACATTCTAGGCAGAATAGAATTTGCAAAGGACCTAAGCAGGCAACACTTGGGTGACTTGGGAAAACTGGAAGAAGGCAGAGGGTACCCTGAAGTGAAGTTAAGAAGGTGGGTTAGAACCAGATTACAAAGGGTCTTATAATTGTAGTAAAGTGTTTGGATTTTCTTTTCCCCAAGTGTAGTAGGGACCTGCACACTTGGGGAAAACTAATGACATTTTTAAAAGATCCCTTTGCCTATTGCATAGACTGAGGAGAGCAAAGTGAAAAGAGGAAAACCAGTGAAGAGACTCTTCGAATATATATAGGTGAGAGATGATGTCATTTGGATCAGGGCAAAGGCAGTGGAAATGGTTGAAGCAAGAGAATTCCACATTCATTTTTGAAGCAGAACTGATAGGCCATGGTGATAGATTGATAAGAGTTGAAGAAGAGAGTGGAATGAGATTAGTAAGTGGAAGTGTCAAATCATCAACTTGACCTACAAGTCTGAAGATCAGAAGACAGATCTGACAGCTGGGGACATAGGGGAGGGGGCGCTTAGGGGGTGGAGGGGTCAGGGGAAAAAGGACTCATGGACACGGACAACAGTGTGGTGATTGCAGTGGGAAGCGAGTATAAGGGGCACAAATAGTAATCGGGGGGAAAAACATAAGAAATAAATTATTAAAAAGATGAGAGAGATCTAAGCTGGAAATACAAGTGTGCAATTGAATGAGTTCATCTAGGAAGTTGGGAGCTAGAAGGGAAGAGGGAGATCATAGAAGAGTTTTGAAAAGTGAGAAGTTAAGCCATAGAAATGGGAAGCAAGCCAGGAGATGCATGTTAGACAAGAAAAGAGTATTTCCAGGAAGTAGTGGTCAACTGTGTCCATGCTGCTTAGAAGTAAGGTGACTGAAAATGATCAGATGTAGCATGAAGAAGGTCATTGGTGACCTTGAGAAGAATGGTGGGACATAATGGAAATGCCTGGGAATGAACTGGGAGATGGAAAGTAGAGTCCTGCTGTATTGAAAAATGGAGTGTATACACAGGGTACTGCACAGGTAGAGGGGAGGGTACCTAACTAATTCTGGGGAGTTTAGGTAAAGCTTCCTGAAGGAGATGACCACTGTCCTGGATCTTAAAGGATGAATAGCAACTTGGAGTATAGAGAAGAGAAAATAAGACAGAAGTAACAACGGAAAGAAATACAGAGTGACGAACAGCAGTTTGAGGTACAACATAAAGTACTAGGACCAGTGGAGGTGGTGATGGATTAAACTACAGAGGTAGGTAGGATCCATACTATGAAGCACCCTGTCCACTATTATCAAATATCATTCATTGAGCACTTACTGTGTATCAGACTATATCAGGTCGTTACATGCACTGTCCCATTTAGTTCTAGAAGTCCTCCAAAGTAATATTATTATTTTATCAATAAGGAGCAGGAAGTATAGAGATAAGTAACTTACCCCAGCTGTTGCAGAAGTACATGGCAGATTCAAGATTTGAATTGAGGTGGTTCGGAGACCAGAGTCATGCTCTTGATTTCTCTACTCTTCTGCTCTTATTTGATTGAGGAATTATATCCTTTTAAGTCAAGGGTGGAATCGTGTTTTAAATTTTGAAAAAATCAACGGATGGCATTTTAATATTAGACTTTTTATAATACTCCATATTTCCATTTTCTCTTGAAAAATTGTAAGATCTGATAGATGTGTAAAGGAGAAATTTGAGGGGGAGGAGAGAAGTAGGAAGCCCATTGTGAATAGTCCATGCAACATATCATAAGGACCTGAACTGGAGTAATACTGATAATAGAGATGAAGTGAAGGGGCAGGTTAGGTCAAACATAAGGGGTAGAGTGGCATGTCTTGATGGGTGGTGATCGGAGGTGGAATGTGAGTAAAAGAGAAAGGGTCGAGGATCAGTTGTGGATTTATAGCATTATTGGATGCTGGTACTCTTAAATGAGAACATCAAAGGAAAAGAAGAAAGGAAATAAATTTGGTTTTGGACATGTTGAATTTGAAGTACCTTTGGGATATCTAGGTGGAAAGTCTTGATCACACACACAAATTTGGGAATCATTAGCATATAGGTTGTGGAAATGACAACAGATTAGGTTTTTCAAGTTCAAAGTTCATTTTATAGCTTGTCCCTAAATCCTCACAGCTTAAATTTATACACTCACCGTATCTTATATAAGATTTTGCAGCAATCTTCTAATTGGTTTCTTTTCACCCCATTTTTTGCCCCCCCTTCTCTACAAAAGTTTTCTTAATTGCTTATTTGTAAACCTTGGATGATTCTTTTGGTTACAGGGAAATGTGTGTTCCTCGACATGTTATAAAAATTCTCCCATGATTCCACCCCAATTTTCCTTCCTAGCCACATTCCTCACCACCCTGTCATATGCAGCCTGCGTTCCAACTACCCCAGAATGCTCAGCATTTCCCCACGTGCACCTTCATGTCTCTAGTAAAAGTGTAGCCTCTGAATTCCCCAGGCATTGGAAGTAGTCAGTTGCTCACTCTGTGCTTCCCCAGTACTTGGCCAATTGTCTTTTTTGTCTGGGTAATATCACATCATCTTACAGTTATTGGTTTGTATGTGATATGTACTCTCTACTTACACCATGTGCCCTTCGCATGAAGGATTCAGGTCTTACTGATCTTTGCATGCTCCACTCTTGTTATATTATGTATTTAGATATTTGAAATGTTGGTTGTATGAATATATAAATAAATGAATGTGGGGGTTCAGTGGACTGTGAACTATAAGAACCCTTCACCTTCACCTTCACCTAGCCCGCTTTCCTGCCAGCATATACTAGGGTATTTCTAAGATTTGCCATTGCCTTTTTATTCATAATGATAAATGTGAGTCAAATTATTTATCATTGTGATTGTCACTAACATTTATTGATCACTTACTGTGTGCCAGGTACTTTTCTAAGAACTTTACATGAATTTATTCCTCATAATACTTACATGAGGGAACTGAGGTATGTAGGAGTTAAGTTACTTACCCATGATAATGTGTAGTAAGTGGAGGGACTGGAATAGTCATTGGCATCAGACTATTAATGCCATTTATTAGGACCCATGTCATTATTTTGTTATGCAAGTCCCCTTAGCTCTTCTCAGATATAGGCCTGTTTTCTGTGATTTGCTGTTCTTTGTTTCTTTAATATCTTCCAACATTTCACCATACCTTTAGGTTTCTTCCCCCTACATTTTTCTACCTTCCTTCTACTAACTGACTCAGTGAGTTACAGTCTTTCTGACTGACTCCAAAGATAGACACATTATGGGCCCTTTTAGGTTAGTGGGAGGGGAGGTTCTAATGGTTTTACTCTAGGAAGATGGATAATTAACAAACATGTGAGTGAGTTACAAGCTATGAGACCTCTCACCAAGTTATTGACTGTGATCCTAACTAATCCTGGATGCCATGATAAATAGTAACTAAAATGAATGGAAGCCTCTACCCTCATCTTTACCCCCAAAGGTGTCCCTCTGCAGACCTCCCTGTTTCCACAGAAGTTGAATGGCCCCTCTAGATTACAGTGGCCCCTCTTCACAATAGTCTGGTGTTTGTTTATAGGTGTGAAAATGAGATCAGAGCAGGACAGAAGATGTGAGGGATTTCTAATCTAGGACTTTTTTTTTTAATCCTCAAGGACATGCTTATTGATCTTAGTAAGAGGGGAAGGGATGGAGAGAGAGGGAGACAAACATCACATGACAAGAAAATCAATTCCTTGCCTCTCCTACGTGCTCTGACCACACCCACAGCCTTTGGGTTTACAGGACAATGCTCCAACCAACTGGGCTACTTGGGCCGGGGCTAGTCTAGGATCTACCTTTGTCTACTTGGACCTTTATCTTAATCGCATGCATTTTTAGGAGCCTGAGCCTCATGACTTCAGGATGTTTTTCCCACCAGTTAAGATTCCTAATCAGTCACCTGCATAATTTCCTGAGGTGTCAAAAAAAAGTAACATTGAAGCACATTTTATGTTTTTCAGGCTTTAGAAAATTTGCGTGTATATCTGTGTGAAAAAATCATAGCTGAGAGACATTTTGATCATCTTCGTGCAAAAAAAATACTCAGTAGGGAAGACACTGAAGAAATTTCTTGCCGAACGTCAAGTAGAAAAAGGGCTGGAAAGCTATTAGATTACTTGCAAGAAAACCCCAAAGGACTAGATACCCTTGTTGAGTCCATTCGGCGAGAAAAAACGCAGAATTTCCTGATACAGAAGATTACAGACGAAGTGCTGAAACTTCGAAATATAAAACTAGAACATCTAAAAGGTAAGTATGTTAGGATATGCGAGTTCATTTAAATGTAACAATGCTTCTAAAAAGTAAAATTAAATGAACAGTAAAACTCCAAAATGATCATTTTGCATTTATTCAAAAATTTAAGCTTCAAAATTGCATTCATTTACATTTTTAACCCTATAGGGTGTCTTTACATTGGAAAAGTGGAATATCACTTAATGTTCTGTATTTATATTCATTTAACAATATCATTTCTAGAAAATTTAACTGTAATAAAGTCCCAGGCTATTCAGTGGTTTCTTTCTAACATCAGCAGAATGTCAGGTAAATCTATTCAAAAGTAACCCCTGAAAATGCACTTAACACATAAAGAATAGTATGTAGGCAAAGTATTTTAGTAAGTCCAGCTCTGTTGGTTTTTCTTCTACCAGTTGATCTAAGATGAAGTAGTTGGCTGTGTTGATAAGAATTATGTTACATAAATTTTACGTAACTTTTAGCACTAGAATCAAACTCAGTGTGGCAAAATGAGAGAGTCATGAGAACTGAGACTGATGAAGGGAATAGCAAATTCACCTCTCCTGTTTCGTTTTCACCCTAGAGCACACACACTCACTGCTTGGAATGCTGTGTAGACTTGCCTATACCATTTAAATCCCCTGCCCCCGCTTCCGGCAAACTCTTATCTCACCGTCTCTCTCTCTCTCTCTCTCTCTTCAGAGCACTTAATGTGAATGTGACATGGTTTGGTTCCAACTGTTCTAGGCGCTGGGGATACAGAAATGAGTAATGTAGGGCTCTGCCCTTAAGTACATCACAGTCTCTAACACATTGGAAGTGTCCCCTTTTGAACCATATTTAAGAAAATAGTTTCTGTAGCATGGAATAAATCCCAAATGTATTGTGAACTTGAAAAACTAGTGGGAAAAAATGACATAAATGTACTTCATACACTTTGCAGGTTTTACATAAAATTTCTCGACTCTGAAGGTTCTGTGCCTATCAATAGTTACGGGTAGAATATTTGCTAAGCCTAACAGAAAGATAAATTGTGTCTGTGTTTATTCTTTCTACACTTCGGTTAATTATAGCTACATTCTTTAGATATGGTAAAATCCTTACAGCAGAACAACCACCATTTAAGTATATTGTTTGGTTGAGAACCAGGACATTACTTAGTGGGAGGAGGAGGCCTGGAATCTTGTTCTCTCTTTCCATGAAGTGGTCCTAGAATGGTGGGCGTGACTTAACTGTTCCGGGCCTGAGTGATAGTTTGTGTGTGTTCCAGTATGCTAAAGAATGTTAGTAATGACAGCCATTTCTTACTTTATGAAAGATTTTAGGCTACTTTATTTTTCCCAAGTCTTTTAATGGTTAAGTATATAAATATGCAAATTAAGTTTATAGCATGTCATTTAGCTTACTTGAGACTATTTCCTTATCTAGAAAATGTAAATAATAGTATGCATTTCATAGTTGTTGGGAAGAGCAAATCAAATATGAAATAGGTTATGACAGTTTATAAATTGCTATTTAAATTTTGTTTGTGTGGTAGCTTTTAATCTTTAAAAAGTGACAGGATGGCATGCACTCAATTTTTTTGTTACTTTTTTGTTGACATCTATATAATTTCATTGTAGGACTAAAATGTAGCAGCTGTGAGCCTTTTCCAGATGGAGCCACAAACAGCATCTCTCGATCAAATTCAGATGAGAGTAATTTCTCTGAAAAACGGAGAGCATCCACTATCATGTACCATCCAGAAGGCGAATCCAGCACAGCTCCCTTTTTTTCTACTGATTCATCTCTGAATTTGCCTGTTCTAGAAGTAGGCAAAGCTGAAAATCCCACCTTCTCTTCAACTACACTTCCCAGACCTGGGGACCCTGGGGCTCCTCCTCTGCCCCCAGAACTGCAGTTAGAAGGAACTTGTGGAAACTCTGGTGAGATGTTTCTCCCCCTAAGATCGCGTGCTCTTTCACGGCAATGACAGTTCACAGCCTTTTAATGTTTTTAGTAATGACTAATATTTGAAAATATATGAATCTTTTTACAAAACTGCTGTAATGACTTATTAACACCAATACACGTCTTTTAAAATGCAAGGTAAGCACACTTTGTAAATAGACTCTTCTGAGGAAAAAGAAGCGTATTTTTAGATAGCTAAAGTAAATCATGTGGATCATGTACTTTTCAGAATTTTGTATTTTTTTAATGGTTTATTTTTTATTATATTTTTTCCCATTACCATTTATCCCCCTAATACCTTCTTTGAGGTATTTAGTGTTTTCACATTTTTTATGTTTTGAGACCAATTTTAATAGGGAACATTTCTCTATTTAATAATGGAGTCTTAGACTGGGAGTGATGTTGTTTCTCAGTGCATTTATGCTGGGAATTTTCACAGTCTAACAGTCCTTTCCATCCATCCAACAGTAAATTTTCAGTATTAAGCCATTTGTAATTGCTAATAAAGCCAATTACTGATGGGGAAAAAATACCAGTATGCCAAAAAAAAACCTCTTTCCTGCTCAGTTTGGCTTACAGACACTTACAGAGTCCCCTTCTGATGCAGAAGAACATCTGACTAGTTTGAGCTACCTAAGGTCTCAATTAGCCAAAATACATTTATTAACCTTACTAATTCATGCCACTTTCTTGAGATTTTCACATTCTTTAGCATTTTCATTCCAAAAGACAAATCTTTACAAAAACCCATTATTACCTGTAATTTGGTGAAATTCTTAAAAATATTTTTTCTGTACTTTCTACTCTCTTTTACTGAGGACCACTGTACAAGTTTTAAAAACTGGCACGAGGTGTTCTTTTCTATGTGGGTATGTGACAGTCTGTTTTATATAATGTTTGGAACAAGCAGGCCATTAGTTTGATTTGACTTTTTGTTATATCACAAAGTGTGACTAAATTTATGCATTTATAAATTAGGTGCCCATTGTGTTCATTTAAAGTATAATTCTCTGTATTTCCTGATATCCCTCAAAAATATTTCCATTACTTAAAGCAGAGATGGAAACATGCTATTAACAATAAAAATGTTTGAATTGTTGTGCTGTTTTGGAAGTTTCAAACTTTTTAATAGGAAGTAAATATCTAGAATACTTATTTTATATGTACTAATTTTTATAGAAGATATTTCAAGTGTGAGATCAAGTTGCATTTCTGGATAAACCAGTGAGGCAATCAATCCTGAAGAAGATTGGCATATTGGTTTTAAAGACTGGATAATTTTTCTAATGTAAACATCTTCTAAGGATTATGGAGAAACATGTTTCACATCTAGTGTAGCATAAGAATATAATGGTATTACATTTAAAGATCTTATTTTTAGAGATAGGTGTAGGGAGGCAGAAAGAGAGGGAGTGAAACATCAATCAGTTGCCTCTCCTGCGCCCCAACCAGGACTCGGCCACAGCCCAGGCTTATGCCCTGACTTCTCAGTTTACAAGATGATGTTCAACCAACTGAGCATGCGTAGCATTACATTTAAAGAAATCTTTTTTAAAAGCAAAAGCAGGCTTTTCACTAATTAAAACAATTTAATATGCAGTTATTGTTTTAAATAGGATCTACTCAGACCATAATGTTAGATAGGTTAGAGGACCTATATTTATAGTTAATAACACTTCATTTTCTTTCAGATTGTTGAATACCTATATAGACAATAAAATGAAGATTTTAACAAATTGAGGCTTTTGGGTTTTCTGAATCCTATAAAGTTTTTTAAATACTGAAAACCAACCATCGCCAACAAATGTTTAACTTTGAATGATTGACATGATACAGTGCAACTGGTGACTAGGCTAATGAGTGCAGCAGTGAAAAAGTTACTTTTCACAGATACCGCGTTATCACTTAGTCCAAAACATCTTTGAGCTCAGGTTTGTATTGCTTCTTTGGAAAACTAACAGACTTTATTTTTTAGAGCAGTTTTAGGTTTATAGAAAACTTAAGCAGAAAGGACAGATTTCCTGTATGTTCCCTCTTGTCCTGTTTCCCACATTAACATCTCTAATTAGTATGATACATTTATTAGAATTGATGGACCAGTCTTGATACATTACTATTGACTAAAGTTAATAGTCTTTGTTACAGCTCATTCAGTGTTGTGTAATTCTGTAAGTTTTGACAAATGCGTGTGTCATGTATTCACTATTATAAAATACCATACAGAACAATCTCACTGCTCTAAAAATCCCGTATTCCACTTACTCATTCCTTCGTTTTTCCTCCCCTTCCTATTTGGTAACCACTGATTTTTTTAAATTGTCTCTCTAGTTTTATTGTTTCCAGAATGTCATGTAGTTGGAATCATACAGTATATAGTCTTTTCAAATTGGATTCTTTTACTTAACAGTATGCATTTAAGATTCGTCCATGTCTTTTCATGGTGAGCTCACGTTTGCAAGAGGTAATTTCATCTTTGTCAACATGTTACTCTTAATGTAGTGACATGCATAGCTGCTGTCTTTTTACCTAAGCGACGTAAAAAGGAGCAGGAAGTTTTAGGCTATGGCCTTATCTTGTGTCTTGTGTATATATTAGATAAATATGTACACTGTTAACTGAAAAAAAGCACACCAAGAAGCAAATCAATCCATAGTTGTTAAATGTAAACTGAGGAGGGCTTTTTGGAAGGAGAGCTGAAATTAAGCACAAAAATACATAAAATAACTTGAGTGCTCCTCCTAAAATCCTTACCTTGAATTTACCATACTGTTTATTAGACAGTTGTTCTTTGTTACAGTGGTTCCTAAACTTTGCCGCACAGTTTAGAATCACCTGGAGGGCTTTTAAAGATCCTGATGCCCGGGATGTACCCCATACCAATGAAATCAGAATGTCTGGGTGTGGAAGGCAGACATAAGTTTGTAAAGATTTCTGGGTGATTCCAGTGTGCAACAGTATGTGGAAACCACAGCCATATTGTGTGCCAAATAACTGCTCAGAGTTTCCACATGTATGGTCTTATTTATATTTTTAATAACATTTTTGCACTGTAGGTTTTATTTTCAGCTTTTTTAACAGGTGAGAAACAAGCAGAATAAAGCAAATGACTCAAAATCACATAGCTCATTAGCATTAAAATTCAGGGCTGTATAACTCTTAAGATCGATGTTCTTTCCAGGACTCTGTGCTTTCTATTTATTTCTTAAATAGCAAAAGGGTAAGTGGAGATTTTCTATATATGTTATTTATTGAATACCTATTATTCTAGGTGCTGGAGATACAATGATAAAGTCTATGTTCTTGTGGAACTCACATTTATATAAATAAACCAGGAAAACCAGATCGTTCTAGTTACACAAAATAGTGCATGTCTGAGCTAAAAAGTGACTTGGAAAGAGTATTGATAACATTGGGAAGGAAGTCCTCTCAGGACAGGTAACATTTGAGCTGAGATCTAAATAATAAGAAAGAAGGAGCCAGTTACATGAAGTTCTTGGGCTTCAGGCAGAAGTAACATCCATGAGGCAGGAATGAGTTACTGAGGATCACAGGTCTGTGTGGCTGGAACAGAAGTATGAGGGGTGAGTGCAGGGAATTTAAGAGCCTGGTTTGACTTGAGGTTTCGTAAATAGCAAGGACCAAATACGGAAGGGCTTATAGACCCTTGTAAGAAGTTTGGAGTTTCTTCCAAGGTGGGAAACAATTGGAAAGGTTCAAACAAGGGAGTGATACAGTTTGATTTGCATTTTAATAGTTCAGTGTGACTCTGACTGGTATGGCTCAGTTGGTTGGGTGTCATCCCACAAACTGAAAGGTCATGAGTTTGATTCCCAACCAGGGCACATACCTGGATTGCAGGTTCAGTCCCCAGTGGGAACAAGTATGGAAGACAACCAATCAATGTTTCTCTCTCATATTGATATTTCTCTCCCTCTCCCTTCTATTGCCAAAAAAAAAAAAAAAAAAGTGACTGATTTATGAAGAATAGATTGGAGAAGGATAGGCTGGAAGGAGAGAAAAAATCAATTTTATCTGTTTTTCTTTCCCTTCCTCTAACCTTTCATTTCCTTCTCCGTAATTCAACAACTCAATCCATAAGCCATTATCTGGGGCCAGGCTAAGTATTTGCACCAGTAGGTCTTAGGGGAAGTAGGAGGAGTCCACGCTGGAGTGTAGGATGCTGAACAGGATCTGGGTGGCATCAGGATGAATACAGAGCAGTGATTTTTAACCTTTTTCATCTCATGGCACATAAACTAATTACTAAAATTTTGTGGCACACCAAAAAATACATTTTTTGCCAATCTGACCACATAGGTATCGTTTTGATTCATTCACACCAGACAACTGTTGTGTCGGCTGTTGTTACTTTTTTATTTCGCATTCTAAGAGTTGAGTGCCCTTGACTAAGTAGGTATGGCATGTTTCAAAAAGTCTTGTAGCGCACTGGTTGAAAATCATGGAGAGTATTGGGACTCAAGTGGAATGAGAGCATCAGTACAGATGAGCAGCCTGGTGTGAGCTCTCAGGGCCTGAGTGCGGTAAGAGTGGTGTAGACATGCTCAGCAGGGTGTCAGGGCCCAGAGTAAGGTGTCCACTCAAAGGTGTCAGGGCCTGAGCTGGTGAAGAAGGTACCTTTAGGGATGTCCAACATCAGGCCCTGAAGTAGAAGGTAGGACCAGGGTGAGGAGGGCGTCTGTAGAAAGGCAATCTAAAGCAGTATGTTGGATCCAAAGTAGGGCGAGCAGGGCATTCACATGAGGGAAGGGCCAGCAGCAGTGATGGAAGGCTGGCTGTATACAAGGAACTGATCAAATAAAAACATTTAGACTAATGGGAGCCAGATATCTCATTGTTGGAAAATGGAGCTACATATATGGAAAGAGAAAATGAAAAGTAATTCTGGATTAAAATTAGAGGTATCAGTGTGAACTTCCGGTTTTCAATAGAGATAGAAATAAATATATTCTCTCCACCGAGTTAGGGCAGTTTTCTGTCATTTTTTCAAAAAGGCTTTCAGTGTCTTGTTCTACTTCCAGCAACCTCATGATGCAAATGCTGGTACACTTGAAGTTGCCCCACAGTCTGACACTATCCTCCTTTTTTGGATTCTTGTTTCTTGCTGTTCTGATTGTGTGTTGTTTGCTTCCTTATGTTCGAAATCACTGATTTGAATCTCAGCTTCATCCACTCCACTGTTGATTCCCCGTAAGTTGTTCTTCATTTCAATTAGTGTATCCTTCATTTCTGACTGGTTCTTTTTTTATGGTTTCCATGTCTTTTTTTATGATGTTGAAATTCTCTCTGAGTTCACCTGCTCTTCCTCTAAGTTCATTGAGCATACTTATGACCAGTGTTTTGAATTCTGCATCTAGTGGATTGCTTGTCTCCACTTTTTTAGTTCTTTTTCTGGAGTTTTGTTCTGTTCTTTCATTTGGGCTATGTTTCTTTGTCTCCCCATTTTGGCAGCCTCCCTGTGTTTGTTTCTGTGTAATGGGTAGACTTCATGGAAGGAAGCACAGAAAATCCCAAACAAGATGGACACAAAGAGGTCCACAAGACATACCATAATTAAAATCCCAAAGGTTAAAGACAGAAGGAGAATCTTAAAAGCAGCAAGAAAAAAGCAGGTAGTTACCTACAAGGGACTCCCAAAAGACTTCCATCTGATTTCTCAAAAGAAACTTCGGGCTAGAAACGATTGGCAAGAAATATTGTAAGTGATAAAAAGCAAGACCCTCCAACCAAGATTACCCAGTAAGGCAATCATTTACAATTGAAGAAGAAAGAAAGATCTTCCCAGGTAAGAAAAAGCTGAAGGAGTTCATTACCATGAAACCAGTATTGCAACAAATGTTAAACAGACTTCTTTAACAGGAAGAAGACCAAAAATATGAACAATAAAATGGCAATAAATACATATATATCAATAATTGAATATTAAAAAAACAAAGAACAGCCCTGGATGGTGTAGTTCAGTGGATTGAGCATGGGCCTGCAAACCAGAGGATTGCAGTTCAATTCCCAGTCAGGGCACATGCCTGGGTTGCCAGCCAGTCCCCAGCAAGGGACGCACAAGAGGCAACCACACATTGATATTTCTCTCCTTCTCTCCTTCCCTTCCCCTCTAAAGATAAATAAATTTTTAAATAAATAAAATCTTTTTTAAAAAAAGAACAATCAGAACAGAAATACAATCATACATACAGAGAACCCATTGATGGTTGCCAGATGGGAGGGGGTCAGGGTGATGGGTGAGAAAAGTGAGGGGATTAAGAAGTGCAAATTGGTGTTACAGAATAATCATGAGGATATCCAGAACAGCTTAGGGAATATAGTGGTCAAAGAATGTATACACATGACCCATGGACGTGGTCAACAGTGTGGGGATTGCCTGAGGGAGTGGGGCAGGTCTGAGTGAAGGGGGGGCAAAGGGGAAAAATTGGGACAACTAATAGCATATACAATAAAATATAATTAAAAAAAGTAAAAATATACATTCTCTAATTTTGTCTACTGAGAGAACCTGGAGCAATAACACTACATTAGCAATGAACACACTAAACACCTAAATCTGCACTGTGACTTCTACAAGAGGGGGACCCCCCCAAAACCAGAATTTATATAAAACAATTGTGTATTTATTCTTACATGTTCAAACTTCAGTCACCTTCCAAGTACTCTCCATTTGATGCAATACATCTATCGAGACATTTTTTCAACTGCTCAAAACAGTTTTTGAACTCGTTGATTTTGATGCCTTCTAGTGCTTCTGCCATTTTTTTTTTTTTTTTTTCAGTTCTTGCACATTGGCAAAACATTTCCCTTTAGGGACTCTTTTCACCTGGAGGAAACACACACACACAAAAAGTAGCTCAGGGTGAGATAGAGTGAATAAGAAAGGTGGGACATGGAGGGCATGCTATTTTTGGTCAAAAACTGCTGAACACTCAGCACAGTGTTGGCAGATGCACTTGTAAATCACCTGCTGTGAAATGCACAAATGCGTTGAAAGAGTCTTCATCCTGTTCATCAAAGCAAATGACAAAGTCAGCCCAGCTTCCAAGACAGAGGAAATATTCTCCACCTCAAGGAGTGGCATACGTGCACAGGGTACATAATCTTTGTGGATAATCTATCACAAACATGTTAAATTTGAGTGACTTGTTGGACAGTAAAGGTGGAAGTTAAATGCAAGAGTTAGGTGGTCAGTTGCCCTGGCTGGGGTAGCTCAGTGGATTGAGTGCTGGCCTGCAAACCAAAGGTTCACGGTTTGATTCCCAGTCAGGGCACATGCTTGGGTTGCCGGCCAGTTCCCATCAGGGGATGCACAAGAGGCAACCATACACTGATATTTCTCTCCCTCTCTCCTTCCCTTCCCCTCTAAAGATAAATAAATACATTTTTAAAAAACTAAAAAAAAAAAAAAAAAGAGGTGGTCAGGGAAGACTTCTGCACTGGTTATATAAAGATGTGAGTTATTAGTAAAAAATATTTAAAATCATAGGACCTCATTAAATCACGTTGAAATGAAGGACTGATAGAAAAGAGAGGAGAGTCCAGGGCTGAGGCTGAGGCGCTGTCACATTTAGATGTAAGACAAGAAGGCAACAGAGGAAACTGAAAGGACCCTGTGAAATCAGAAAACTAAAGTGTATGATCTAGTGAAAGGCAAGGTGGAAAAAGTGTTCCAAGATGGAGGTCTTTCTTGTCAAAAGGTCAAGTCAGAAGTGGCCCTTGGGCCCTGACCAGCGTGGTTAATTTGGATAGGTGTCATTCCCTGCAAAGCTAAGGTAAGCATTTTGATTTCCAGTCAGGGCACATGCCTGGGTTGCAGGTTCGGTCCCCAGTCAGGGCACGTATGAGAGGCAACCAATTGATGTCTCTCTCCTCTTTCTTCCTCACTTCCCCTCTCTGTAAAAATAAATAATTTTTAAGTGGCTTTTGAACTTGGTTACATGGAGGCTGCTGGTGACTGATAACAGGGACTTGCATTACTCAAACTGGGTAACCAACCCCAGAGGCACTCAACAGTGGGCCAGTTTGAAAAGCCACAGAATAAAGGTGGTCTATTACAATAAAAGAGCTGCATTAGGGACTAATATATAACATCGCATACATTTTCAAGATACTATATTCCCCAAAAATGCTATGCTCATGGGGTTTTGGATCACACTGTATCAGTATCACCTCTGGAAGGACTGAGAATGAGTTCAGCCACATGGGAATCAACAATGTGTACATAACCTCTCCCCATTAAAATCTCTGGATATCAAGGCTCAGGCGCGCCTCCCTAGATGGCAATGCTCCATGCATATGGTCACATACTTTTGCCACAAGAAGTTAGTACTGTCTGCAGTTCCACTGGGAGATGCCAACTGGTCGCTCTGCGTGTGGAAGTCCCTGTAACTCTGCCCCATGTACCTCTTCCCTTGACCAATTTTAATCTGTATTCTTTTACTAAAATAAACTGTAGACATGAGTAAAACAACTTTCAGTGAATTCTGTGAGTCCTACCAAACTATCAAATCTGAGGTTGGTTTGAGGGACCACAAACTTGCAGTCAGTAAGGATGCAGAAGTAAGGATGGACCCCAAACTTTGCACCTTGGGACCATCATTTTTCTCTATCAACATACATACTTGGATGAAAACAACATCTGAGAAACATTCATCTATACCTACACCCTCATAAATTATAACCTGCAATATTTATTGACCATCTATTCAGCGGCAGGCACTGAGCTGAGTACTAGGGATATGTAAGTGAACAATGCATAATCCATCTCCTCCTCCCTAGGAGCTCAGACACTGCTACAGGACTGCAGAAGAGAAGTGAATGAGACCAGTTCTCTGCCTTATGGAGAGGAGTGTGTGGTGTAAATGTGCAGGCATCCTTTAGTGGGGTCTGTAAATGTTTACACGGATACCAACTTTATCACTTTCACTTGGGTATTGTTCCCTCTTAATTCACAAGGAGTAGTTAAGGATTTTTAGTTTCCCTGATGAGTAGGGACATGGTTATGTCATTTACTAAATGCAGAAGCCAGTTATATGGAAAGACAAGTTACTCATCCTATAAGTGGATGTTTGAGACCCCAGCAGGATGTCCATATGTCAAGTTTAAGAGGCCAGTGGAGGTTCTGTCCAGAGCTTGGAATGGAAAGATTGGGGCTGTAGGCCCAGATTTGGGAGTCAAAAGTGTAAGGTAGTTAATGCCATAAAAAGGGATGGGCTGACTTGCAACTCTGTACCCTGTAGAAAAATGTAAGTATTGCTGAAAGACGGTATACTATGTAGGGAAATACCAACATTTAAGGGCCATACAGAGCAAAGCAGGCATGAAAGAAAGCGGCAATGAGAAGCCAGAGAGTTTGCATGACCCCAGCGTGGTGGGATGTAATCCGGTAGGAGGTTCATCAAAGAGAGGTTGCTCAGAGAAGCTGGAATGAGGTCAACTAGGAAAGGACTCAGTCTGTGCCGTGATGAGTCCACCACCTACAGATGTCTTCCAAGACGACTGAGGAAAGCACATTGTTTTTTGTTTGTTTGTTTGTTTTCTATTTTGAAAATGAGATGCAGCAGGATCAGAAAGAAATCCTGGTTTTCTCTGGGCAAGAGCTAAAGTGAGATGGCAGTGAAAAAACAACGTTCTTGGCTTTCCTGTGCCTTTAATAATTTCTTATTGAATGCTAAAGTTCAATAGGAGGACCTGTTTCTTCAGTGCACCTCAGACAGGAATGAGCAAAAGAAGCCCCCCCCCCCCCCCCCCCCCCCCCGCTTCAATATGCGCAGCCTCAGAGCTTCCGCCCGGGCAAGGGCGGGGAGCAGTAGCGCAGCAGAGCCGCCAGGGGACGCAGTCTCCCAGATTATGTGCGAGTCGCGGGGCGGGGCCAACAAGGGGCCGGACTTGAAACAGCTTCCGGCTTCCGGTGTAGCCCTCAGTCTTCGTGCATCGCGGTCATGGCAGCGGAGGAGAAGGACCCCCTGAGCTATTTCGCAGCTTACGGGAGCAGCAGCTCAGGCTCCTCGGACGAGGAGGATAACAGCGAGCCGGAGGAAACGAGTCGCAGAGCTCCGGATCCGGCGAAGTCGGCGGGCGTATGTGGGAAAAAGACGGAAAAGCGGCTGCCTGGACCCGACGAACTGTTCCGGAGCGTGACTCGTCCAGCCTTTCTCTACAACCCTCTCAACAAACAGATAGACTGGGAGAGACACGTCGTCAAGGCGCCTGAGGAGGTGAGGTCCCCGACCCGGGTTCTGGATCTCGGTCCCGGCCTCCGCCCCCTCCCACCTGAGTCGCATCCTGGGGACCGGAAGTCCGTTCCAATACACGCAGTCACCCCCTGCGGGAAGCTGCATCAGCCCCTTCCACATCCAGCCCTGGGAAGCCCGGCCCCCCTCCCCCCTTGGTGGGTGTCAGATCTGACCCGCAGCCCCCGCCCACTCGTGAGGAGACCCAAACCTCCGCGCTCGGTGCCCCGACCTGCGTGGTCAGGACTAACGGTGGTGACTCCCCCCGCCCCCCCGCTGCAGCTTCTCCCTGAGACCCCTTCCCTTTGACGCCGAAGTGCCTGCGGTGCTGCCTCCAAGACAGTGTCTGCTGCAGCCTCCTGAAGGGGTCAGCCTTGGCGTAGTATCTCTGAGACTGGATTCTTCTTTGGTAACTAAAAGTTATTAGCTTTATTCATATAGGGAACCCTTTGGCTTTTCACTTAACAATATTGTGATTTTGATGGAAAAAAATGTATCTTTAAACTTAAAAGAAAAGTCATCCTGAACAATAATCGAACGGCAGGGAGGTGCATGTGCCCATACCGATTATAGGAACCTCGGTTCGTCACAGTGTTTCTTAATGTGTTTGCTTAACAGCCGCCAAAGGAATTCAAAGTCTGGAAGTCAAATTATGTTCCACCTCCAGAGACGTACACTACTGAGAAGAAACCTCCTCCTCCAGAGCTGGATATGGCAATAAAATGGTCTAACATATATGAGGACAATGGTGATGATGCCCCACAGAACGTTAAGAAAGCTAGGCTTCTCCCAGAAGGGGAGGAGACGGTGGAATCAGGTAAGAAGAGTCAGACCTTTTGGTCCCTGTGATGCGTTTAAGAAGATCGTGATAATGAGTGAAATTTAAATCTAGCAAGTTAGATTGATTACGATGGTCTTGGAATACTTTTTACTGCGTTTTTGAAAGAAATAGTATATAGTCAGCTTTAAAACTTATGTCTCAACCAGTAGTAGTTGCTGTGTTTTAGAGAAAGATCATAAATTATTCAGGCTTCAAAGTGAAACCTCTGATAGTTCAACCAGTAGTATATGTGATTTATGAACAGTACGAGTTCATTTATGTATTCTTTTCTTGTGACCGCAGCTGTGAAGGCTTTATTTTACAATAAAGCAGTTGTGTTTTAGAGTCAAAAGTAGTGTGACAAAATGAATTTAACTGAATATTACTATGCAGTAATTAAAAATAGCAATAGAAAAAAGTAATGATTTAGTTGTCTTGCCTTCGTTTGTAGTATAATTTTATCTCTTACTTGGACTATAAGTAATCACAGCAATCTCTGCTTCTGCAGTTTTACCCCCCAATTCCATCCTTCACACTGTGGCTAATGTTCATTTTCTAAAAATCATCCATGATTATGTAACCCACCTGCTTTAACATCTTTCATCAACAGCATAGAGTCAGAGCCTTCCGTGATGTTCTGCCTTTCTCTCCACCCTCATTTCACATGGCCTTCTTTCTAACACTTTAAGATCTTAAAATTCAAAACTGAATAGACCATGTTATTTTATACTTCCATGCCTTTAGTGTATCTTGCACCTTAGTGTGGAACATTCTTCCCTTCCTCTTTGGCTGGTAAACTCCCTTATCCTTCAAAATCCAACTCAAAGAGGAAAATCTCAGATCCACCTCCCTCTAATTTCCTTCTCTGTTCCATTTTTGTTAAACAGATTTCTGATCTTTTTCCCACAATACAAGGGCAACCTACTGAACTTTAGCTTCTTTTGCAACCACACAGTGTTTTGTTTGTTTAGAGAAAGGGTAACTAACTAACTGGTAGTTCTTATTCCAAATGGCTTTTTCATTTCTTTCATTTATTTCCCAAGGTGGATTAGAAATTACTAATTAAGGCACATCTTCAGTAAATGGCATCTTTTTGAAGGTGCCAAACAAAGGGGGCATTTATAATACCTCATATCATATGGTACTTTATATAATTGGTTAAAGACACTTTCACATAACTACTCTTTAATTCTTGCAGCACCTTGTGAAAAACAGGGAAATGTGAAAATGAGAACTTGTGTGACTTGTCCAACATCACAGAATGGCAAACTCTAAGATAGGTACCTTTACAAATTCAGGTCCTTAAATGGGACTGATGCATTATTAAACTGGAATTTGTCTCTTTCTGTTTTTCTAGCTAGAGCACTTGAGAAATACTCTGTAGGAAGAATGGCACTAAAGCCACTAGAGTTGATATTCTAACTAGGATGTCATAGGCAGCTGCAGCCCTTTGTTCCTCTATGGAAAAGGCGAGGATTGTATATCCAGGACAGACAGTAGAGAGTTATCTTTCTCCACCCACCCCGCCCCCAGCTTGCCTATTGAGTTCAGATAGAAGGAATTCCAAATATGTGGCAAACAGTACTGCTGTTGCCATAGATGATTTCTGACCTTTGATCACAGGGTAGTCCTCTATCAGAAGGTGAATGTTGGCGACATTAAAAAAACAAAAGGACCAGTTTAAAGCTAGATTACAAGGTTAAAAGATAATCCTTAAATCTTAAATTTTAACTTTAATATTGGTATTGAATATAACTATCTTCTTTCTGTGACACATGTCTTTACAAAAATTTTTTTTGCTATCTCAGAGTCCTGTGCCACTGGTTTATTTGATCTCTATGCTGTATTACTTGTAGAGCATATATTTTCATGTATACATAACAACCTACTGATTAAAACATTGGTTTGTAAATTCCTGGGATGATTTTCCTGACATAATTTTTTACCTTTTTTTTAAATTCATAAATTATCTTGTATTAGAAACTCCAAACTCTTTAAGTTATCTAAGTTTTTAAATTATCCAATTACTTTTCCACTGCATTTTTGCCCTTTTTTGTAAGTTAACTTCTTTCAGATATTTTAAAAGAGAAGCTGGGAAAGATTCAAGACTGATCATTGAGTCTTGCTACTTATTACCACCTATTGTTTAGTGGTTGTAAAATGTAGACCAGTGAGCCCTGGCTGGTATGGCTCAGTGGATTCAGCACCAGCCTGCAATCCGGTTTGATTCCCACTCAGGGCACACGCCGCCTGGGTTGTGGGCCAGGTACCCCTGGTGGGGAGCGCGTGAGAGGCAACTGCACATTGATGTTCCTCTCTTTCTACCTCCCTTTCTCTCTCTCAAAAAATTAGTAAATAAAATCTTTAAAAGTAAATGTAGATCAGTGAGCCTGACTTTAATTGTAGCTTTACTAACATGTAATTAATCATGAAAGCTTAGCTAAAGTAGTGAATGCTCTTTTTTAATTTAGAAGATTAATAATTTTAACTTATGTATGTCTAGTGACATGGATTCCATAATAGAAGGATTATTTTCTTGCTGGTGTATCTGTAGTATATGGCACAGAGTAGTAAAGTGGGGAGTGAACATTTCAGGGTTTTGGAGGGTGGTTTTTTTGTTTGTTTTTTTTCCCCTGTTCTGGTGCTCAAGGCAATGCCTTGTAATGTCACTAGATGGCATTAGCTGTTCGGTTCAGATAACTTGATAAGAACCTGTTTTTCCAACCTCAGTAGTTTGTTTTTGTTTTTTTGTTGTTGTTCAGTAAATATACTTGTAACAAGTGGTAGATTAAAAGCAGAAGTGTCTTAAGATCATCTTTAAAATAGACATTAACAGTAGATTTTCTAGAAGAGTTAGAAAGTAATATTTTTATTTTTTCACTTAATTTTTGTTATATTTTTTCCCATTATCATTTAGAACCCTTATGCTCCCTCCCCCAAGTAATCCTCACACTGTTGTCCATGTCTCCTCTCTCCTTTTTTCTCAATTCCTGCGCCCCTTACCTCCCTGCTCCCAGAGCTGTCGGCATACTCGCCGAGTCTGTCTTCATTTTCCTTGTTAGTTCAGTTTGTTCATTACAATCCACATATGAGTGAAATTATATGGTAGTTGTCTTTCTTTGACTAGCTTATTTCAACTTAGCATGATGTTTTCCAGGTCCATCCATGCCATTGCAAAGGGTAAGATTTCTTCTTTTTAACGGTCTAGTAGAATTCCATTGTGTAAATGTCCCATAGTTGTTTTATCCACTCATCTACTGATGGACACTTGGGTTGCTTCCATATCTTAATGATTGTAAATAATGCTGCAGTGAACATACGGATGTTTATGTTCCTTTGAATTGGTGTTTTGGGTTCCTTCGGATACAATCCCAGAAGTGGAATCACTGGGTCAAAAGGCAGTTCCATTTTTAATTTTTTGAGGTATCTCCATATTGCTTTCCACCTGGCTGCACCCGTCTGCATTAAAAGTAATTTTAATCTTTATATGTCTGAAAATAATCTCCAAACCCAAACTGGATGATATTAAACTCCAATTAGAAAGCAAAGCCCTTGGTTTATTTGAGCTGTATGCTGTATTAGTTGTAGAGCATGTATTTTCATGTATACATAACAAACTACTGATTAAAACGTTGGTTTGTAAGTTTCTGGGATGATTTGTTGATGTGAATTGTATTTTATTGTGCTGTCTACATAAATAAATAGTGCTTTATGAAATGCATGAATAACATCTCCGTGATGTGTTGGAAGATGAATGAAGATGAATCACCTGCTCTTGATACTAATTATTGTCCATCTCAACAAAGGAGATATAGTTAGCAGTAGGAAATTGAAGGCTTAAGGCTTTAAATATATTTCCTGTATAGTTTATGATCTTATGTCAGTGGCTTCCCAAATTTTTTAATATGAAGGATTCTTTCAACATCAGAATATTTTGTTTATAGATTATCACATGATAGTCGAACTAGGAGTATCTGTTGATTGAGAGAATAAAGTCCGAAATACAATGAATTCAGTAACGTGCTTAAAATAATTTTTTATGAGTCATGACATCTTCTGCAAGTTACTTATTACATCTATATGGAAGTCTAAAAATAAAGCCACGTATTTGTTTCCAGAAATTGAAAATTAGCAGCCGGTCTATAGTACCCGGTGTTTTATTAAAATGTGTACTTGGATATTTTAAATTGAATAAAAGGGTCCACCTTTTCATTTTTTACAATATTTATTTTGGACATTTTCTGTGGCTACAGACAATAATATTTTTGAAAAGTTTTAAAGGTCATGGTTTTAATATAAGGGTTCTTCTCCATCTTCCCTTTTCAAAATTCTTCTCAATATGGTAGAGAAGATGCCTACTCTTCTGTTACCACTGGAATATCCTCACCCTCCCAGGAATGGGAGAGTGAGGGAGGGGAGGCAGAACTAACTGTATAGGACAAAACCGAAAATACAGTTCTGTAAACTACCTACTTGTGAGTGATTTATTTTTTGTACTGCAGAATGTGAGGGGTCAAGGAGTAAGATGAAGAGGGTAGTTGTTCGGCTGGGAGAGAAAGCAAATTGGACAGGAAAGATTATAGCTGGCAGCCACTTCAGTAATGTGGTTAAATTGATAGCTTTTTTTGTTGTTGAAAAATAGACAGTGTGTTCCATTTGTAGAAAGTGTAGGTTATCTATTTAAGTATCCATAATGTGTACACTGTAGGGTACATGAGAATAGCTTTTTCAAAACAAATTTGATTTTATTTTAAGCTACCTCAATATAGCACTAAAAGGGTCTGTGAATTTTGTATTACACAATTGGAAAAAATTCCTTATTTTTACTTGCACTTTAAAATCAGTTCTAAAAATTAACTTTTGGTTTTTACTGGGAAACTTTGAAAGAAACATTAGTATTCTAATGCCCAAGTTTTTTTAAATTACTGATTGAAATTCTTCCTTTTCTGTTTAAAGATGAAGAAAAAGATGAGCATACTTCTAAAAAGCGCAGAGTAGAACCAGGAGAACCAACGAAGAAGAAAAAATAGAAAACAACAAATAACAAGAAATTTTGGACTGCAAATCTTATCAGAATGGTTTTTTGGCAGTTAATATTGTAAATTACTATGAAACATCATCTTCATGAAAGTACGTGGATAAACTAATAAGTATTGCTGCAGGAACTTTCCACTGTAGAATTCACTTTTTATTTAAAATTTATATGTATTTAAAACTCAAATGGTGACTTGTGATTGTGAAGTTGACAACACTTGGAAGCATTCTTGTCACAAAATCGGTGACATGCTTTGAGAGTTCTGTCACATGTTGACATGCCAGTGTTCTAGGAACCTTTTATAAAGGAATGTATTTTTAAAGTAAATATATTGTATCATACTGTGAACTTGTAGGGTGCTTTTCAACAGTGTTTGTACAGTGTAAATAGATCATGGAAATAAAAGTACTTCTTCAATATTACTGTTACTGCATAACATTAACATTTGAGGATCTGTGACAGACACCCTGTTTGCCATGTGATGTTATAGTAGCTATTACCGTTTAGGGAGTGCTTCCTGTGTCCGGGTGCTTCGTGCGTACTTCTCTGTGACCCGCAAGCAGCCTAGTAAAGTATGTATCAGTAGCCTCGTCTTATAATGAAGAGTGATTAATTTATGCAAGGTTACATAGCTAGTGAGCAGTGAATTTGGGATTCAACGCATGATACTTGAACTCTAAAATCATTACACTAAACCACCTATCCACCAATCAAAATTTAGGAACTGCAATTGGTGGCTCTTCCAGGTACTCTTTTGTGGTAGTTACGGAGATCCTCTCCTCAGGTGGATGTGTTACTGCACTTATCATACACATACACTTTATATTATGAAAATTTGTCAGTTTCCCTGTTAAATAGTAAGTTTGCTGAAGATAAGAATCGTCGACAAAGAGTTGCCAGATGTCTCAAATAAAAATACAGGACATACAGTTAAATTTGAATTTTAGATAAACATCAAGTAATGTTTTAGTAGAGGTAATATTTAGGACCTATTTCTACTAAAAATATATCAAAAATTAAAATTTAACTGGGCATCCGGTATTTTTATCTGCCAAGCCTACTTCTATGTGTTTGCTACCCAGCTCCACTTTTAATGCTTTGCATATAGTAATCAAGAAAATCAACAAGGTTGTAGTCAGGAAGATAATCTTTGATTTGACATCTACAGTCCAAAATGCAGTGCTAGTATTTGTGACATTTCGAACAATAAAAAGAAATACACTACATCAGTCTTCTGTGATCATTACGCCTTGAAGAAGAAACAAGTGTTAATTACGAGACCCTGTACATTTAGTGTATGAGAAAAAGACTTTAGTTTTTGAGTTTTAAAAATTCCCTGGTCCAGTTGTTTCCCCCATACTGGAAGCCAACATTTGAAAAACTATACAGTTTGTTTAGCTGGGAACATGATCAAGTAGATGAAAGTTTTTAAGTCTTTAAAAATAGGCCAGCAGTGATGTTTTGTGGGATAAGGAAGGAACACAACAATATGATGGTTGCTAGTATATCTCAAAATTACAAAAACCAGTTTTACAGCTGCTTATCCTCTAGGTTTACAAATGTATGAATCCCCAGGCTGAAGAAATTAATAAAGCAAGAAAATGTTTAAGGTTGAAGTCTTTATATGTGAGTAATTTTGAGGGCTATCCTATCGTATACTGAGTGTCATCAACTGATAACGCATGACCCCAATGTGACACCAAATTAAATTAACAGATGGAATAATTATGAGGCGAAATCTATGGTCTGGATGCATGTATTAGTAGAGCAGATAGAATGTACTGGAGTGTTACAAGATGAAAACATTAGCATGAAAGCAAACCATAACCTCCACAAGAAAAAAAGGCCCAGCAAGCCACTGTCTGGAAATTTTTTTAACCTCTGTTCAACTCCCAACTTATACCCATTAGTTTTAAGACAGAGAACCACAGGTCACTACATCAGTCCCCAGTGGTGCTTAGAGCCTCCTTTCTAGAAGGTAACAGAATGGAGGGGAAACACTTTGTGGAGGGGTTGCATGTCCTGATATTCTACTCAGACAGGGCAGGTAGTGGCTACACTTGTGAGACTATTAAGCAACTGCCTGGAGTTGTGCACCTATGAAATACAAGTCAAGTACTAATTTGGGGGGGAGAACTGAGGGTTTAAGGAAGGAGGCTAAGTATTTTGGAGCAGTCTCAGCCATTTGTATCTTGAGTTTCTTTTCAAAATATGGCCAATGAGTGAAAGAAATTTGTTTATGGATTGCTTCACCTTGCATAGAAACATCTCTGGAAAGTGGACTATGTCACTTTCTACATTTGTCACCATGTTAGAGAATGGATTCTTTTCCCCTTCACAGGTGTCTTGGGCACATGTTTGTTTAGGTGTCTACATGGGTACTGAGGTAAGGGACTGTTTGGTTCAGCTACTGAAAATCCAGTGAAGAATCTTATAAAAACCCATATAGATGAAGAAAATCCTCTTATCCAATCGCTTAGTATTTCTGATTGTTTTATCATCTTTACGATAAGGAAGTTGTGTCAGTCATGAAGGACTTTCTTTTGTGTAAGGATAAAATTTGAGAAAATAAGCATTTAAAGTGTAAATAGTCTTATAGGGTTTTGTGGAAAACATTCTAATTGGACTCAGAGAGCATTGTTGAGAAAATTGGGACTGCTTTTTAGCCATTAAAATACTAGTACCAACTTATTTGCAAACTTGAAACTTACAGAGCTTAATGTTGTATGGTGCTTTTGAGTTCACAGAGTTCAGTCCCATAGTATTTTTCAAAAACCGAATGAGGTAAGCTTTAATTATTTCCAGATGAAAGAATGGATAATTAAAATATGAATGACTAGTGCAGGTTTGGAAATGACCTACATATAAGAAAACATTGTGGTATATGATTTAGATACAAAGCCCTACCAGAGATACTTGAAAAATATGATTTTTACAGGTATCTGAATGATCTTAGCAACTCAATTCAATAAATCAAAACTGACCAATTTAAATCCACAATTGGACTTGAAGGAGTCATGGTGGTGGTATTTTGGATTTTAGAGTCTTGTATCCATACAGAACTGCTCCCATTTTAACCCTCCGTGATCACTTAGTACAGAAGCTCCAAACAGTCCTACAAAGAGGTGTTTAATTCCCAGCAAGTGTTTTGGACTCCATTAAATTCCAAAGTTTTCTCTCTTAATCTCTTTCTACTTAGCTTTCCCAATTTGAAGCATTGTATTTGCATTTTAATGTGGGAGGTGTGGGGAGAGGAGCTACTAAGAAACATTTGTATGTACAACCCCCAGAGGTGGGGCTTTTTGCCTGCTTTGTGCATTGACAAGAACAATGCCCGGCACATAGTAGGCACTCAAAATGACTGCTGCATTCACAGGAAGCTGAATTCCTCACCTCAGGCTTAGGGGTGATCCAGCAAAGGTTTGTGTTTTCAGTTACATGGGCCAATAAATCTTGACAATTTAAACCAGTTTGAGTTAAGTTTTCATCATTTTTGGTTAAAAACATCCCAATTGATAGGAAACTTTTGCTGCTTTGGTTCCTTCCAGGATCCCATGCTATTCTGATTCGCTTCTCTGTTTTCTCTGGCTCCTTCTCTTGCAACTGGCCTTGAACGCCAATGTAGCTTATGTTGTTGCCTTGTCATTCTCCACACTGGTTAGTTTATATTTTTCTATTTTTGTTTTACGAGGGAGAGAAACATAGGCCCTGCCTGATGCGGCTCAGAGGATTGAGTGCCAGCCTGTGAACCGAGGGGTTACCGGTTGGATTCCCGATCGGGGCACATGCTGGGGTCACAAGTGAGAGGCAACCACACATGGATGTTTCCCTCTCTTTCTCACTCCCTTCCCCCTCTAAAAATAAATAAATATAATCTTTAAAAAATAGAGAGAGAGAGAGTGAAACATTGATTTGTTCCACTTATGCATCTATTAGTTGATTCCTGTATGTTGAGGATTGAACCTGCAACCTTGGTGTATTGGGAGGATGTTCTGATTCACTCAGCCACCCAAGCGAGGGCCACACTGGTTCTTGATTCCAGCCAAGTTTCAGCCCCAGATTTGCATGTCCAATTGTCTGTTTTCCCTTGGGTCTCAAAGTCCCCTCAACATTCTAGATGTCCAAAACCAAACACATTGTGTCAAAACCCCTGTCACCTCCATACTTCATTTCTGGTTAACGGCATCACCACCAACCTAGAAATTTGCCCTCTGCCTCACTTCCCATCACGTAGGTTTGATCCATAAGCCCTGGAGCGTCTCTCGTATTCTCATGGACCTCTTAATCCAGCTCTAATGAATTGTTTACAATTCCGCAGACGTGCTATTAGTGTCATAGTTCTGTGCCTTCTCGTACAATTTGCTCGGCCCAGCCCTTCACTTTACTTAGTGAATCCCCCTTTTATCCTCCAAGAAGCAGTTCAGACTTTGCCCCCTTTATGTACTTCGTTCTCTTATCTCTGGACCTGGACCTTTCTTTTCGCCATGCTCAGTGCTAAACAGATAGCCAACAATTACTGAGTACTTACCATGTGCCAGGCTCGTTCTTGGCGCTGTACGTGTGTTAACTCATTTAATTAAATGAGGTAACGTGCTATTAGTAGGCCTACTTCCTGGAAGCAAACTAAGACGCAGAGAAGTTAAGTGATTTGCTCAAGGTGCTAGAGCTGGAAGGTGCAGGCTTTCTGGCTCCAGGCCCCATGGGTTTCCTCACTGCACTGGAGGGGAGGAAGAAGGGCCCAAATGAGCCGGTAGACCGATTTGTTAATTCTTGTGTTTCGTTCAAAGGCTGACTTACCCCTAGAAGGTGCTCAGAATACAAATATTTGATAATTAGTGAATCCAAAACCAGTTCACCAGAGGTGCAGCATTTGTTGAATACACCAGAAACATTTTTCAGATAGATTAGGGTTGGTGTGAAAGGAAAGTCAATAAGTAAGTGTTTTCAGAGGATTTAATGCACATTTCAATAACTTAGTTGCTTATTTATCACATATTTGGAGTATTTCTATTTGAAAGCCTTAAAGCAACAGGGCTGAAAATATATCCCTGGCCCTCCAAAAATATATTTTAGCTTTTCAATTGTATTTTTTTAAGTCTACCTTTTTTAAGCCAATAATGAGATAGCTTTAAGCCACAAATTTTGCTTCAAATTTCCTTGGCTTTTCTCTAACATTTCAAATTATGGCTTGGGTTTAAAATCACAGCACTAGGGCATGGGAAGTCCTTCAGAGGTTCCCTGGGTACGGCCTTCCCGTAGCTTAGGAATGTCATCTTCTCTGTGATCTTTGCCTCTCTTTTCTAGGCTCGCAGACAAGCCGGTGAAATGACGGGTTTATGGGCTGGATTTGAAAGGTCGTTTCCTGTATGTCTGTGATATTTTGGTACCCAGGGTATGGGCTTCCTGTTTCTTTCCCGGTGTTTACCATTTTCTGAAAAAGAAAAAACAGGAGTTTGGCGTATATCATTGAAGTAAAGTGCAGCTCTTGTCCTGGTGTAATTACCTGTCTTTGCTTCTAAATGGGACCAAATTCTAGCAGCCTTCCAAGAACACTGGGGAATCTGCATTAACGTTTTAAATTTAGAATTTCTGAGAGAAAGAAACTGCGGGGAAAAACAATGACTTCCAACTAAGGAGGTGACTTGTCTGCCAGCAAAGCTGTAAGGAAGTCAACTCAGACATGACTCCTCTGAGGACTGCACACCAGAGGGACTTTAAGACACTGGTGCTAGTTTTTGCTGTTTCTCGGTTTGGACACACACACACACACACACACACACACACACACATCTCCTGAGGTTTTAGTAGTCGACAGAAATTTCCTCTCCTCTTTTTACCATGTTTTGCCTCCTGGCCTTCCCCTCCAATCCTCTCCTTAATTACAAAAAGTGGCCGGAAAGCCTTAACAGTAAAATGTCTTCCATAACATATGGAAACCATATGTCAAATCTGCAAGGCATGAACTCTTGATTTCTTTTTTCTTTTAATTGAGGCCTAATAACTTGAGCTCTGAGTACCCGCTACCGCTGCCTCCCTCCTTACCAAACTAATCAGGGTAATTACCTGAGCCGTCCACAGCTACAGGTCTGTTGAGGCCTGTTATTGAGGTTAACAAATGAGAGGGTTAATTTCTCTAGAATGTTCCATAGTTGGGGAAGAAAGATAATAAACCCTTACAAAGTAGGTTGCTTTTGAGTTTTCAAGCTTTTGTCTACACCAAGCTGCCACCCTGGAGAAGGGCTTACTCTGGGATTCCAGACTCTCTGGAACCCTGAGGTAAGTGACTCAGTTCTGAAGCCCTGGAATTCACTCTCACTCATAAAAGAGGCTCCTACAGTCTTGCTGCTTCAACTGTGTAAAAAAGATTTTGATGCTTTTTTTTTTTAAAGAAATGGTATCACCAGGTAGTAGCCTCTGGCACCAACTTGGAGATGTTGACATAAAACCTTAAGACAGTTAGTGGCATTGTCTAGATAATTTGGCCAGGGCCCTGTGTATTTTTAACTTATTTACAAGTTGCTGAATTTGTCCAGTCACTTTGTCTAATTATAAACTGCTTAGGTTTTTCTACTCTTTTCCACTTTTGTTTCCACTGTAACAGTAGCAGGGCTATCCTGTGTCGGTCTCGCTGGCAGCTTCAGCAGAATTCCTAATTTAATCTTTAGCCCCTGAGGGCCTTTTTCACATCACTCGCCCAGCGTTGATTTTTTTTTTTTAAGCCCCAGGGAATTAGTTGAAGGGAAGATTAAATTTTCTTAGTATTACGATAATTTCAACTAATTTTTCCAACAGGGGTTTGTGAAAATGTGACAAGCAGTGATGGAGAACAGGTTTTCAATGACCTCATAGAAGTACCAAAAGTAAGGGAAAGAATCTTTATGTCACAGAAGCACAGAGAACAAAAACATTAATGCTTTCTTTACTACAAATATATCTAGCCTTTTCAAGGACAGGAATAATGTTTACACTAAAAATACAATAATCATATTTAAGTCACATTGTTTCCATTAATTCTCATAAAATGATGTTAGATATAAATTCCTTTTTAATTGTATTTTATTGATTATGCTGTTACGGTTCTGATTTTTCCCTTTTGTTCCCCTCCACCCATCACCCCTCAAGCCACTGCTCCACCATTGTTCATGTCCATCGGTCATAAATTCTTTATCGTAGCAATGTTCATTTAAATGTTTTTCTGATTATGAAAATAATACTCACTGAAAGAAAAAAAAAAAAAAACAGAAATCACTTTTGCCCTGGCTGGTGTGGCTCAGTGGATTGAGTGCTGGCCAGCAAACCAAAGGGTTGCTGGTTTGATTCTCAGTCAGGGCACATGCCTGGGTTGCAGGCCAGGTCCCCAGCTGGGGGTGTACAAGAGGCAACTGTACATTGATATTTCTGTCCTTCTCTTCTTCCCTCCCTTCCCTTCTCTGTAAAAACAAAATATTTTTAAAAATCACTTTTACTGATAAAATCTAGTGTTATTTTAATGCACAATTCTTTCCTTAGAGTGTTTTTTTCAATGCATATATGTACATGTTCTAAACAAGCATTATCAATTCCTTTAAGGGTTCTTCAGAAGCCCAATTTTTATTTTTGTTTATCTATTGGACATTAAAATTATCTCCATATTTTTCAGCACTATAAATAACACTAAGATGAACATCTTTATAATTATTTGGTCATCGTATTTGATTATAGAGCTACTTTTGTGAGTAAGAATTCAAGATGGAGTCATATGTGAAGTTCATCCAGTTTGCTTGATTTATTGCTCCTAACTTCTTGAAACCACATTTAAACAAATACTTTCAAAATTTTTTAATTATCTCCTTGAAGTCCTAAATATGAAGTCTCTTGCCAGAATCTAGCCCTTTACAACAGCTATTAGGCATTTCTAAAATATGTCCTCTTTTTAGTTCCTCTGAAAAACCACATTTCTTTTTCGACTGCCCCCAAAGGCTACTCAAGTTCCAAAATGCTGCATCCTGGTGCTCACATTCAGAGCCTGGTTATTCTGCCCACAGCAAAAGGAACCTGTGTCTACCAGGTTCCTTTTGTGTCTACTAGGAACTAGACACAAAATTGGAGGTGAAAAGAGGACTGGGGGAAAACAATAATAAAGTAGATGGCGTTTTTCCCTCCTGCTTCTGCATAATTAATCATTTTATTGCACTTAGCAGAGAAAAACCTTAGGTGGAGCCAAAGGCTGCTGAAGAAATACCCTGTGCAGTCCAGTCCGGTCTGGTAGGGGGGCCTCTCGGATTCCCCACCTCGGCTGGCTGGCCCCACTGTGGGAGGCACCCAGAGCTAGCCGACCAAGTAGGGAGAGGGCCTGGGAACGAACCCTCCGAAAAAAGAGGAAAGAAAGAAAATGCCTTCTTATCGGGCTCCTGGAATTGGGGAAATTCCACAAGAGCTCCCAGCACGCTTTACCGGAGGGTTGAAAGGCAGACTCCCAAGAGAGGAGCTCCCTGGGAGAAGTAACATTATCCTAACTCTCATCTTGTCACTTAATCTCCTACATTGTTGCCTACCTGCAGGGCATATATCTTCTTGTGGGACAAACTCAGGGTGTAGCACAAAGCCGTAAAATTAGAAATTGTTCAATAAGTAATTGAGTACATGAACCAATCCTTAGCATTTTAGGGCAAGTGAGTTTTCAGATCTTCCCCCAGCCTTTTTTCCATGGGGACTGAGCAAAGCAGCCAAGGGGAAAGAGGACTAGTAAAGAGCTGTTTACCGATGTCCTTATTTCCCTGGACTAGTCCTGAAGGAAGAGAACCAAGTCGGATTCTGATCCAATACCTCAGTTAATCCAACTATTAGTAATCTTCGATTAACTGAGATCCTTACTCTCCACCCATATCAATATTTAGAAAAACAATTAAGAAAATAAGGATTTTTGTTTTGAAAAAGAAAAAGAACAACTAACTAAATCACATTTCACAGGGTTGGCCTTTAACTCGGTGTAAATCCAACCCGACCTCCTCAAGCGTCTCTATTAATGTCTCGGAAAGTGGGTCCCAAGAAAAGTGCAGACGCTCTTGAGGAAAGGGCTTCATTGACAAAGTCTGGAATTCCTCCCTGCTAGAAACTCACAATGAACGTGAGAAGGCTCGGAGGTATCCTTCAAACAAGAAGCCTCTTTACCCCTTTTGCCCTTGTATCAAATTTAGTTGAGCACCGAACTCCCGAGGAACAGCTGGTAACATCTGGGAATGACCCGGGAGACACGTGCCGCTCTCCACCGTGTGGAAGACTCACTTGGGTTCACACTGGTGGGGGGGGGGGGGATGCAGATCACTGATTATTCAAGGAGGCAGAATCTCCTGTAGAGTCTATTCTCTAAAGGATTTTTCAAAATAGTTGTTAAATCAAATGGATGATTTTAAGAGAAATGCAAATTAATAATACTATGAAATACTATTTCTTACCGACTGGATTAGAACAATTCCACTTGACAACACATCCTGTCAAGGCTACAGGATTACAACATGCTCACAAAATTTGGGTCGGAGGGCAAAATGATCCAAGCCCTATGAAGCAATTTAGCAAAATCTACAGAAGTCACAAATATATTTACCTATTGACCTAGCAATCCCTCCTTTGGGAATTTATCCTGTAGATGTACTGGTACATGTAAAATACAATATATGTGCCATGTTATTTATTGAAACATTGTAACAGCAAAATATTGGAAGTAATTTAAGTGTCATAGGGGACTGGTAAAATAATTACGATTTGTCCAAGCGATTGAATAGTATGTAATGGGGAAAAATAAGAAAAAGAAGCTCTCTGAATGGATATGGACAGGTTTCTGAGATATAGCATTATAAAATGAAAAAAAAAAAAAGGGAAAGTTGCAAAAGCTTGGCTAAGCAGGGTCAGGCCTAGTTAGCACTTGGATAGAAGAGCAGGGGTAAATAGTGACAATGCTGAACTTTACCTGAGCCCTGGGACCCAGGAAAATAGTGAAGGTTTAGAAGACCTCCAGCCCAGCGTTTTGCAGTCTAGGAAATAAGAAAGGGCCCTCTGCTGTCTGAAATAAGACCCATCCTCATTCTTCCAGGAGACTCCCATTAGACTGGCATGGATGACTCCCTTGTTAACCTGCCTCCTTTCTTTTCTTTGCAACACCCCTCATTAATCAATATTCCTGCTATTGTGTTAGCCAGGATAAATCATCTCTTTAATTGTCTGGTGCATTTTCACAACAGGTATGGTGGGGCGGAGGGGGGGGCGGATTTCTCTGAGTAAACCTCTTTATATCATTTTGACTTTTGAACCATGCGTGACTGCCTTACCTACTTTAAAAACTAATTGAGCCCTGGCTGGTGTGGCTCAGTGGATTGACCGCAGGCCCGTGAATCAGAGGGTCACTGGTTCAATTCCCTGGGCTGTGGGCCAGGTCCCCTCCCCACGGTGGGGGACTTATGACAGGCAACCACACATTGATGTTTCTCTCCCTCTCTGTCTCCCATCCTTCCCCTCTCTAAAAATAAATAAATAAATCTTTTTAAAAAATTTTAATTGAACTTAAAATATAAAATAAGTCACCCTGGCTGGTGTAGTTCAGTGGATTGAGCCCAGGCCTGCAAACCAAAGGACTGTGGTTCGATTCCCAGTCAGGGCACATGCCTGGGTTGCAAGCCAGTTCCCAGCAGGGGAGGCACAAGAGGCAACCATACATTGATATTTCTCTCCTTCTTTCCTTCCCTTCCCCTCTAAAAATAGATAAATAAAATTAAAAAAAACAAGCAAAAGATATTTCTGATTAACTACTGGCTGAATTGAAATTTCCATGAACCAGAGTATCTCAGAGTTAGCATCCCAGCTAATTATTTCAGGATAGAACTGCATCTTATACTTTGGTCTTTTTTTCTACGGATTGATTAGTTGCTTGCTCACCAGACTTCTCCTCCTCACTTGTACACTTGTACATTAAGTGAGTACACTTGTAATGAGAGCACATAGTCACAAAGGAAAAAGAGGGAAAAGGCAGGAAGTAGTTCTGTCCTCTGACGCCTCTTTTGTTTAGCCTGTGGCTGATAAGGTTCTTTCCTTTGAGCACATAATCTCTTCTCCTATTGCAAAAACAAAAGGTTGTCATTTTCTGTTTCTTTCCTCCACATATTCTTGCCTTTGAATCTTCTTCCTCCTCCCCCCTTCAGTGCTCATTAATGTTTGGAGGCTGAGCTCACATGTGCCTCGTGCATGTTCTTCTCCCCAGTCGCTGGCTGGAACTTGCATGCGGTGGCCTCGCGTTGATGACGAGCCCTAGGAAAGGGCACAGCAATTCCCTGGAAGGAAACTGGATCCCCGAGTGACCACGAAGAGCAAAGCTATCCTGAAAACCTGGACGATTTGCACTGAGACTATTACATGAGAGAAAAAGAAACTCCTTTTTTTAAGCCACTGGGTGGTGTAACTTTATCTTAGTGAACAGTTTCTCTTCAAGAAAATCAAAAAGGTTGTACTGGATAATCTCTAAGAAGCTTCCCAGTGCCAATTTACGTGATTCAAAGCCTAATTTTGCCACTTTAAAGAGTTATAGAGGCTTTGAAGCATAGCTGTGTTTATAGAATGTATCATTGGGCACAGCTGCAATGTATTTGCTACTCTGTGGCCTAATGGATAAGAGCCGGACTTTGGAGTCAGCCCTCATAAATTCAATTCCTGGTCCTGCTCCTCACCACCTGTGACCTCCAGTGAATTGCTTAAACTGTCTGAGCCTCACTTCCTTATCTATAAAATCCAAAAAGTACTAGAAACTATTTTACAATCTGAGATAATTCAAAGAGAAATTCTTGACTAATAATAAATGTTCAATAAATTGTACCTCTTTTTATCATTGTTATTAATGTTATTGCTGGTGTGACTTTAGTAAGAATATAAACTACAACTGTACTACTTATTGTATAGACAAATTTTATTTAAACTCAAATTACCTCCTTTTTATCATATGGAAGAATTAATTGACAAAAAGCGTCAGACTGAAATCACTTCAGAGAGTGAGGTGAACAGATGTGGTAGAGACATTACTGTTTGCTCCTCAGTCGCTCTCTTCTTCTTCCTGAGAATACACGAGACTATACTGCCCAGCCCCGTTGCAATTAAGCAAGGCCTCATCAAGGGGCAGTGAGTCAAAGCAATGTGTATGACATCTGGTGCAAGGTACTTTACAGTGGATATAATTTCTTCCCCTTAAAGCCATTGGTTGAGCCGGTAGCATCACAAAATGATGGTGTTCCCATGGACCTGGTGCCATATGTGAAGCGGGCCCACCTTCCCACCCGACCTCCCACCAGCTCACATGGGATGTATGGAATGAGAAATACACCTTGAGGTATTGACATTAAATATACTGTCACATTACCTACCTTTTTCTAATGTAATGGGTAATAACCAAGTTGCCACCAATATCCACAGTACTTAAGCCTTTGAATTGAATTGAATTGAATTGAACTGAACTGAACTGAATTGAATTGAAAAGTCAAAGCGCTCACCACCTGCTGACTGTGATAGACTTTTGCTGGAAATTTCCATGACCAATATCCCTCAAGGTGATTTAAAATATAGAAAGTTTTATTATTTCATTAATAAAAGCATAGAGTCAGAAATGTTTCAGGAGTGATTAATATAGATTTCCTATGAATAGAGCCCCTAGTAATATAAAGAAAAGCTATTATAGCTTTTTATTGAGCATATTAAGATGATTTTAAAAAATATTTTATTTATTTATTTTTTAGAGAGAGGTGAAGGGAGGGAGAAAGAAACATCAATGTGTGAGAGATATATTGACCAGTTGCCTTTCACGTGCCCCCAGCTGGGGACTTGGTCCACAACCCAGGCATGCACGCCGACTGGGAATTGAACCAGTGACCTTTTGGTTCGCAGGCTGGCACTCAATCCATTGAGCCACACCAGCCAGGGTGAGATGATTTTTTCACGCATATTTATTGCACAGTGGTTAAGAATACTCTACCTCTAAAGTCAGACTGCCTAGGTTGGAATACTGACTTCATTTCTTGTTTTTGGCAAGTTCCTTCATTTCTGTGGCCCTCAGTTTTCTGATTTACAAAATAGTTTTGTACACCTCATTTAGAGGGTTGTTATAAGGATTAGATGAGTATATACATACTTAGAACTTTTATGACCTATTTTATGACCTAAAATATTAGCTATTTTTATGATGATGATTATTTCTGATCATTCTAATGATTTCGGAAATTAGAAATTATGCCATATGACCCTGGCATAGGCATACGCCAATACATCATCGAAACAGAGCAGAGACCCAGGAATAGATTCAAGGCAGGATTGCTATCCAGTCCTCGGTTGGCACGGTGCCCTGGTAGCACCAATTTACCATCAGCATCTGCCCTGCTGGTCTGTGCCCACACTGTTTTCATTGTTGGTATTTTACATATACCCCTTGTGCCAGGACATATGGAAATTTAGGACATGCAAACTATGGTACTTTAATTCATTGGTTAAGGATGACTTATTTCACATATATTATTGACAGACACCTTGCTGTTCATGTGGTAGAATAAAAGTGAGACCATTGCCTTATACTCTGTAAACATAATCTCATATGGATTTGAGATTTAATTGTAAAAAATGAAACAATGGAAACAGCCTGAGACATTGGAGAGATTTTTAGCAGGACACCACCAAGTTGTAAAATTAAAAAGAGTAAAAAAAAAATACCATGAACAAATGTAGTAGACAAATGATACATTAGGAAAAATTTTTTCAATGCACTTGGAAAATGAAAGGTAAGACTATTTATTATAAGTTTTAATCCTTGTACTAAAAAAGGCTTTTAAAAAAGTAATCTAATAGAAAAAGGGTAAGGATATAAAAAGGCAATTTATATAAGAGCAAGCCAAACATGGCCATTAAATACAGAAAAAGATGCCAAGACTCCTCCCTCATGAGGAGTCAGGGAATTACAAATTAAAGTAACAACAATCCGATATCCCTGTAGAGATATCAGATTGGCAAAAATGAAAAGGAGAGAAAGCAGCTACTGCTTTTAGGAATATGTGGAAAGGGACATTCTCATACATTGATAGTGGAAATGTGACTTGTTACTTTTGGAAATTAAAACTAAAATTAAAAATACACATACCCTCTTCCTAGTAATCCACTCACAGAAAAAAATTTCCAGTTAAATTAAAAAACCAGTATGAAAGAATATATATACAGGATGTTTATTGCATCCTTGTTTGTCACTGGAAAATAATTAAATAATTAGGAATTAGGTAGAAAAATAATGAAATAATGGTTCATTCATACAATGAAAAACTCTGTAGTCATTAAAAAAAAATGAATTTAGCCCTGGCTGGTGTGGTGCAGTGGATTGAGTGCCTGCCTGCCTGTGAACCACAGGGTCACTGGTTCCATTCCCAGTCAAGGCACATGCTTGGGTTGTAGGCCAGGTCCCCAGTGGGGGGCACATGAGAGGCAAACACATTGATGTTTCCCTCCTTCTCCCCTCTCTAAAAATGAATAAACAAAAAAGAATGAGTTTAGAACTATACAGATTTTAATGAGGAACCTTCATGAGGGACCTTCATGATGTAGTTTATATGAAACAGATAAAAATTCAGAGAAGTGTCTATTACACACACACACACACACCACAGAGCATAAATGTATCTAATTAAAAACAGCCAACCCTGGACTTTCAGTCAAGATGGCGGGTCAAGATGGAGGCATAGGTAAGTGTGGCTCCTCTCCTCACACAACCACAGCAATGTATTACAGGTAAACTACAGAACAGTATCACTCAGAACCATCAGAAATCAAGCTGTAAGGAAGTCTAAGAACTAAGGAATTAAAACCCATTCATCCAGATGGGTAGGAGGGATGGGGGTGGGGGCGGAGACATGGAATGGGCTGCTCCGAGACCCACATGTGGTAGGTAGAAAACAGAAGGAGAGAGGGGTCTTAGCCCGACACCAGACCACCCAGTCAGGGTTCTAGTGACAGTAAGATAAGTCTCCAGTGGCATATGGTGAGAAACTGAAGTGTCTGGCATCAGGGAGAGAGCTTGGGGATAGTACCCTCTCAGACAGAACTGCAGACAGCCCCCATTGTACCTTTTCTGATCCCCCCGCCCCATGGAGCCACAGTGCAGTAGCAGAGTGGCCATCAACCTGGTCCACTCAGTAAGCCCTGCCCTGATGATTACCTAAGGGTCTGCTCCATTCAACTTACAGGCCCACCCAAGCTGGTAACAGTGGTTTTTCCATTTGAATGCAGAACTAGGAATAGGCTTCAGACCTTCCTAAATCTGCTCAAGCAAGCAACAGCTGAGCCCAGACTCAGTACCTCTCACTGAGTGGCCCCAGGCCAGGCACTAGCAGAAGCCATCAACAGATAGAAATGGGCCTCCAAAGGACCCCAGGCGGAATGCAGGTAGAGGCTGACCTTGACCTGCTCCAAACAGGAAACCCCAGAGCCTGCACACCCAGTGCACAGTTACAGATGACGTCACAGCACCACCCAACCACCTCCATAAGCTACAGAGGGAGGTGGTTGCTGGCCAGGGGTCACAGCTAGTCCTACCAGCTTTCTGAACTGGGTGAATCCTTTCCATTGACCTGCTGACAAAAATCAAGACTCATCTAAGGAAGAGAGTGTACTCAGGCCACACAGACAGCCTGCCTCAAGTACGAAGCTTGGGGAATAGAGACAGCTGTACCCTGGACCCTACAGGACATCTACTACATTAGGGCACATTACCAAAACAGGAAGTCATAGCAGCTCTACCTAATACATATAAGCAAACACAGGGAGCTTGCCAAAATGAAGAGACAAAGAAACATGGCCCAGATGAAAGAATAGATCAAAACTCCAAAACAGAACTAAAAAAAAAAAAAAGGAGATAAGAACTCTGTCAGATGCAAAGTTTAAAACAATGATTATAAGGATGCTCAACAGAAACAGACTCATAGTTGGAGAACAGATGACAGCTAGCTGGGCAGGGGGTGAAAGGATTAAACAAAAAGGAAAAAGAACTCATGGCATGGACAACAGTATGGTGATTGCTGGGGGGAGTGAGGTATAGGGGACTATATGGTAATGGAAAAAATATATATATAATAAAGATCATGTATTTTTTTAAAATATTTTATTTATTTTCAGAGAGAGAGGAAGGGAAGGAGAAAGAGAAGGAGAGAAACATCAATGTATGGTTGCCTCTCATGTGTCCCCCACTGGGAACTGGCCTGCAACCCAGGCATGTGCCCTGAC
Source organism: Artibeus jamaicensis (assembly GCF_021234435.1). Classification (NCBI taxonomy): domain Eukaryota; kingdom Metazoa; phylum Chordata; class Mammalia; order Chiroptera; family Phyllostomidae; genus Artibeus; species Artibeus jamaicensis. Next base: position 30,648,250 of record NW_026522025.1, on the reverse strand, counting down.
TGGGAATCAAACCACGATCGCATGGTTCACAGGCCCGCGCTCAATCCACTGAGCTACGCCAGCCAGGGCAAGATCATGTATTTTTTTAAAAATCATGCTCAAGAAACTTACTGAGGACCTCAACAACATAAAAAAGATTCAGATAGAAACAAAGGATACACTAATTGAAATAAAGACAATTTACAAGGAATCAACAGCAGAGTAGATGAAATCAAGTCAAATCAACGATTTAGAATATAAACAAGAAAAAGACATCCAATCAGTACAGCAAAAGAAAAAAGAATCCAAAAAATTGAGGATAGTGTAAGGAACCTCTGGGACGATGTCAAGAGATCCAACATTTGCATCATAGGGGTGCCAGAAGGAGAACTTAAAGAGCAAGAAATTTGAAACATATTTGAAAATATAATAAAAGACAACTTCCCTAATTTGGTGAAGGAAATAGACATATAAGTCCGGGAAGCACAGAAAGTCCCAAACAAGTTGGACCCAAAGAGAACCACACCAGACACATCATAATTATAATGCCAAAGGTTAAAGATAAAGAGAGAATCTTAAAAACAGTTAGTTACCTACAGGGGAGTTCCCATAAGACTGTCAGCTGACTTCTTAAAAGAAACTTTGCAGGCTAAAGAGGATTGGCAACAAGTATTCAAAGTGATGAAAAGCAAGTACCTACAACCTAGGTTACTCTGTCCGGCAAAGCTATCATTTAGAATCAAAGAACAGATAAAGTGCTTCCCAGATAAGGTAAAACTAAAGGAGTTCATTATCACCAACCATTATTATATAAACTGTTAAAGGGATTTATTTAAGAAAATGAATAAGATCAAAACTATGAACATTAAAATGCAATAAATACATAGCTGTCAATAACTGAATGTAAAGAACAAACTAAGCAAATGAGCAAAGCAGAAACAGAATCATAGATACAGAGATCATTGTGATGGAGGCCAGTAAGGAGAGGGGTATGGGAGAATGGGGAAAATGGGGGAGGGATTAAGAAGTACAAGCTGGTAGTTACAGAATAGGCAGGGGATGGTAAGAGCATTTCCTAATGGAGAAGCCAAAGAACTTATATGCATAGCCCATGGACATGGAAAAAAAGAGCAGGGTTCACCAGGGGGAGTGGGCAGTGCTGGGTGGAGGGGAACAAAGGGGGGAAAATTTGGGACAACTGTAAAAGCATAGCAATTCAAAAATGTATAATGATTAAAAAAATAAAATGTATTTAGAAAGCCAACCCCAAGCAATATAGCAATTTAAAAAAATTATAAGTGCCACTATAAAATAGTGCATATATATTTATTTCATTTACATAAATATGTACTAGATGTATGAGACAAATTAAAAATGGGCACCAAAATGTTAACAGTGGTTATCTCAGGTAGAATTATGAGATTTCAGGTCATTGTTATTTTTTTATATGTTTATATATTGTTTTAAGTTTCTTACAATTATTACTTATACAATCAGGAAAACATAAAACTAATTTCATTATGGGGGAAATAAATCAATAAAAATTCCTCAATGGTTTAGGGAAAAATTTGAAATGTCACCAAAAAAATACTTAAGTAATATTGAATAATCTAATTTATTTAAATTTGATTTAAAACAAAGATATTTAAGTAACTTTTAAAGATTCTTTTCTCTTGAAGATAATCAAAGTTATCAAAAACATTTATTTTCATTCGGCCTGAATTTTTCTCATTGAGAGAAAATTTTCACTGTAATTCAAAAGAGCAATATTTGTTAAAGGATCTATTTTCACACTTTTCATGAAATTTTTTAGTTTTCTATCTTCAAGGGCCCACATCTTTACATGCTGGTGTTCTCTTCCAGAACCTGTTATTTAATGGTTTTATTCCCCTACCCTGCTTCCTTAAATTTGATTGTACTTTCTGGTAATCAAATTACTATAAGAAACTTAGAGTGCTTTGTCTCTCTGTGGCCCCAACACAAAGAATTTATAGTGTTTTCAGTTACTATCTTGTGAGTCCATTCATATGTATATGGCACTTCTTTTAAACAGGTGAAAGCTGTTTAGAAAAGAAAATCTAAATCATAATCCTGAGAGAAGCCGAACTCCTTCACTAAAAAGTGATATTATAGAGAAAGGACAGTCAGCAGAGAAAGGGCTATAAGGATAGACCCATGAGTGATTAGACACAGTGAGGCAGGGCACTGTTTTAAACAGCTCCACTAGAAACACGCACCACATTTTTGTCCTTTCTGGCTCCCTTGGGCTTCTGCAGCCCAGGCCTCTTACCATTATCTACCCACTCAGTCTTTTTCCTTTTTCTTTGAGACATCTTCATGGTTTTCTTGAGTATTATGTTCCAGTAAGTTTTTTCTTTCACAATGAAACAGTGATTGGTATCTAGTTTTAATAAACATGGTCTGTCTTTAGTGACCAGGGTTTTGAAAAGCAGAAAGTAGAGACTCAGCAGAATTTCTGGAGCATTCTCTGGTCCCCAAGAGGGACCTGTTAGTGTGGAGCCGTGGGTCAGCTCAGGGCTAGACCGCTCCCTTTCTCCTCAGGCTAGGGTGGTGTGTGGGTAGGACACTGCTTTGCTAATGTTAAAAATGCAGTGTGCAATGCCTGTCCAGTAGGGAGGTTGTTTGTATGACATTTTCCAACCCATTGCTGAAAGAGCAGTGGAAACCCAGTGTTAGTCTTGTTGCTATGGCCGGCACGACTCATTTTGCTTCAGTAATGCAACAGGTAAACAAACAATAGTTGTTTACAATCAAGGTAAATTTGAGATTTGCACATAACTTAGAGAAACAACTAATTGTCACTTTTCTTAACAAAAATCGTATTCCAAGGGCTCTCTGTAATCACGGGGTATCAATACTTTTTCAAATCAGAGAACGGGTTTTGATGCTTTTGGAAAATTCCAGTTGCTCTCTTCAGTTTCCTTATTGCCAGGACTATCAGGCTTTCCAAGAGGGTCTTATCTGCAAGCTCCAGCCGCGACTGAGTGAGTTGCCAAACAGGTTCAGTGGGATTACACAGCTGCCTGGGAGTGGAGGCCACGCTGGGTGAGCTCCCTGCTTTCTCCTTTCAGGGCCTGCAAGCTTTGACCTGTAAATAGGTGCCTAAACAAGGTCTGATCTGTCACACAAATATGCTTCAGTAAAAGTGGGAATGCCCCTTATTACCTGGCTTAGCAACAATCCCAAGACGTATATTTAGAGAGGTACTTGTATAAATTGCTATACTTGAAACTATGCCTGGTATTTCTCTCAACTTTCCTTAAGAGATGATACAATGATTCAAATTTTATTTATAGCAGCCAATGGGAACAAATTGCTTAAACCCCCTGCTCCCAAGAGCATGCCTGAAACAACAAACCAGCACGTGCGCTTGATGTGCGCCCTTTGGGCTGAGCTCACGTGTTCTGTTCTTGGGGATCGTGTTTTGCTCATTTGAGATGATTTTTAGATGACTTAATGCATAGTCTTAATGCTTGCGTTAAAAAAGATTTCCATTTTTAGTGTTTTCTTGGTAGTTCTGAGATGAAGGTTTTCAATTTGGGGAAAAAAATGTCTCTAAAATTGGAATTTGATTTCTAACTGCTATTCACAATTAGAAATTAAATTCCTAGCTAAAATCTGCTCTGAAATGGAAACAGATGAAGTAATAAATTGAAAGTGTTGTGAAAAGTTATTGTTATGTAAGTTATTATTATGGAGGTTATTGGCAGGTTATTTGGGGAAAAGAGTAATTAGAACAGAGATTAGGACTTCCATTCAATAAACAATATACTTTTAGTATCTCCAGCAGTTAACACTTTCTATTAATAAAAATCCTGATCAGAATAGCTTTCTTCATTAGAAGTGGGGAGAATACCAACTAGGTCATTCTGTTCTGTGAACTCAGTTTATCATCATGAGTAATATTAAAACTATTAAAACATTATCTTTCTTAACGTGTCCTTCACTGATTATTTATTAATGGTAATATTCTGTAAAGCAAAACAGAAGTTATATTAACAGGTTGTTTTAAAAAATACTTAACCCTTAATACATATAGCAAAGCACCCTCTTCTTAAAAGATATATGTTAGTCATGACCTGTGCGGCTCAGTTGGGTATCATCCCACAAAGCAAAAGTTCACTGGTTAGATTCCTGGTTGGGGCCAGGCTGCCTGGGTTAAGGGTCCAGTCCCTGGTCCAGGTTGGCATACAGGAGGTGGCTGATCGATTCTTCTCTCTCATATACATGTTTCTTTCCCTCTCTTTTCCTCTCTCTTACTTTCTCTCTAAAAAGAAATAACTAGCCCTGGCTGGTATAGCTCAGTGGATTGAGCGTGGGCTGCAAACCAGAGGGTCACCAGCCAGTTCAATTCCCAGTCAGGGCACATGCCTGGGTTGCGAGCCAGGTACCAGCAGGGGGAGGTTGAAGAGCAACCACACATTGATGTTTCTCTCCTCCTCTTTCTCCTTCTCTTCCCCTCTTTCTAAAAATAAATAAATAAAATCTTAAAAAAATAATAAAGGCTTTTTCCAACAGTGCTGCACTCTATTACACTCTAGTTCATTAAAAATAATAAATAAGTAAATAAATAAATAAATAAACTCTTTATTTAAAGATAAACTTTAATAGAACTGGCTCCCTTATGGTAGAATAGTTAATTTTTCAATGTTAACCAATGATTATTTACCTCCTTCTTTTTTAAAAGACAGTCTTTTTGAAGGTATTATTATTTACAGGCATTGATTCTAGTTGGAAGAACTTGCCAATTATTCATTCCCATCATTAGCTCTGTGATGGAGGGAGGTGGCAAGTATTGCCAGGTTTTCAGATTTTAAAAGTTGCTAAAATTTTAATATTAAGTGAACAACTTTGAAACAACTTATTTTGTAACAACCTAAACTAATAGGTGCCCTTTCTACTAGGTATCCTACTTATAAATGACACCATACAATTGACACCATGGATTCCTTGCAGCGTTGTCACAGTTTCAGAATTCCTGTTTTTCTCTCAGTCTCAGTCTGACTTGTGTTTCTATGTTAAGACCACTGCCTTTTGCCACACTCCTACTCCATCTTTCCCTTCCTTCCTTCCTTCACCAACTGTTGACCATGTGCCATGCTCTGTGGATAGAGTAATACTTGAGCTGAAACTTGAAGAATAATTTGGGTTCTCTCTGTATGTGGTCCTTGCTATCATGAAGCTTACATCCTCTTTGGGGAGATAGACAGTAAATAAGTAAAATATATCAATTAAGAAGATAATTACAGTTTATGGTATCTGTTATGACCAGAGATGCAACAGAGACTCCTTGTTACAGTGACATTTGAGCTGAGACCTAACAGGATGAGCAGGAGCCAGGCATGCGTTCTCTGCAAGGAGGAATTCCTGTGCCAAGCTCCTGAGCAGGAAGTGGTTTGCAGAGCTGAGAAACAGAACGGTGGCCAGCACAGCTAGAGGGTGCCGGGGAGAGCGGTATGAGGCGAGGCTGGAGAGGAACGCAGAAACCACATCATGCACGGCCTTGTAGCCTGACAAAGGCAGTTTGGAATGTAACATTGAGCAACAAGACCCAGAGGGCTCAAGCAGGGAAGAGTCAGGTAGATGTGTAGGAGCAGGTATTCAGGGTCAAGGGTCACACGGAAAAGTGTGAAGATATGAAAAAGTGCGCTAAAATTGTTAAAATTCAGGAAAGAGTCTACATGTTAAATCTTGTGTGGTAGTGAATATGATTAAACCAAGCAGCTTTCTACACAAAAATTCTCTCACTATTTAAAAATTAAATGACAGCCTCTTAAATCTTTGGGGCACTGCACTTATGCAGGTGGAACCAAACCCACCTATTTTTTTCATTAAAATTTTTTTCAATTAAAGTTGGCATTATTTTTTAAAAAGATCTTATTTATATTTAAGGACAGAAGGGAGAAAGAGAGGGAGAGAAACATCGATGTGCAATAGATACAATCCATAGGTTGCCTCTCGCATGCCCCAGCTGGGGACCTGGCCCACAACCCAGGCATGTGCCCTGACTGGGAATTGAACTGGCAACCTTTTGGTACGCAGGCCAACAGTCCACTGAGCCACACCAGCCAGGGTGACATTCAGTATTAGTTCCAGGTGTACAGCAAGGTAGTTATACATGCAAATGACTTATGAAGTGATTGATCCCCTCAATAACCCTAGTACCCACCTAGCACCATACATAATTATTATATATTACTAACTATATTCCCTATACCAGTGATTTTTAACTGTGTGCCTCAAGAATTTTTAAAACATGCAATACCTGACTATTTAGTCGGGGTCACTGACCTCTTTCCCCTTAGACTATCAAATTAAAAAATAACAAGGACCAACACAACAGCAGCTATCTGATGCGAGTGAAGCAAAATAATACTTATTTCTTTTGTCAGATCAGCAAAAATTAGACTTTTTGCTATGCTGCAGAATTTTGGTAATTAGTTTGTGTGACATGAGATGAAAAAGGTTTAAAATCGCTGCTCCATACTGTACTTTACGTCACTGAGACCAAACCCCTGTTTTTAAAACCAATTTATTGTGGTCAAACAACATACGAAATGAACCAGGTGAGCACCTTTGATCCATTGCTTGTCTCAAGACACGAAACAGTGTTATCACTCCCTTCCTTTTCTCTGGTCACAAGTCATCAGGAATCATTAGTGATCTTCCTTATTTTTATTGGTTCAGAACTGTCTGCCTCTTAAAAGGTGCAGGAGATAATTTATGATGAAAGTACCCATTTCTATGTGTCAAAATTGTATTACCAGAATGAAATTTTAAATTTCTAGGATGTTTAAGTATTCAGCAAGAAATGTTGTTTTTCTAAAAACCTTTCATTAAGTTGTGAGTCCAATTTCGGCCTTTGCACTTGCTGCAAATGATCTCCCTGACGTTGAGGAAGACCTGCTCCACGCCTTCCCGAAGGGAGGTTTCTGGTGGGCGCGTCAGTGACTGCCACTTTAGTTACAACTTGTCCGAATTCCCCTTTGCCTTCCTGTCTTGACTGGTCATTGAGCTCATTCACCATTTTCTTGGGTTCTTTAGGTACCAGGTCCCCAGTGTTTCTCCCAGAGGAGTTTTGGAATGTTTACACAGAACTAGTTTATAGTTTGGCTTGTTCTTTCATTAACATAGCTCTAGGGGATGAAATCTTTGCTTCCCCTCAACCTTGACAGGTCTTGGCATTAACTGCTGCTTACTCCGTTACCATTTTACATTTGGGGAAAAGCCCTCACTTCTCTTTTCATACACAGCCTGCCCTCAGAAGCTCCTCCTGGTAGCACGTTAAACCTCCCTTTCAGCCAGCAGCGAACCCCACATTTTTATCAAGGCAGATGCTTTGGTAATCCCAAGCGCATTCTGTACTTCCCCACCTCTGTGCCTTTGCTCACTCCGCTACGCTGGTGGGATGGCAGATTAGATTCTCAGCAGTTGGTAAGCAGTTCAGCCCTGATGAGGGGAAAATACTGACTTTATTTTGCCAGGTAGTTTCACTGAAGAAATAAAGGAGGAGCAACAGAAATAGTATATATCTAGACAAATACAATAATCTATTTTTTCCTCTAAAATTCCTCAAAATATATTTTATGGTTGAAAGCAAAAAATTATAACATTATCTTATGGAGTTTCAATATATAACACAATTATAATATAAAAGGAGAGTGTATGAGAACCTCTATGTTGGTAGGCTTCTACATTCCACTTGAAGTGGAAAAATACTGATTTTAAGTAGACTGTGAAGAGTTAAGTATGTATATTATATCCCTAGGGAAATCAACTTAAACTTTAGAGAGTCAAAATCACCATAGATAAGTTAAAATGGAATTCTAAAGAGGGTTCAAAACCCTAAAATAAGAGGTGGGGGGGGGGGAGAAAAAGGAAAACAGAAAGGGCACACAGAAAACAAGAAATAAAATGGTAAACCTAAATTCAAAGATGTACATAATCGAATTAAATGTAAATGGAATAAATAATCTTTCCAAAGAAACAGTGAAGTTTTTCTTCTGTCATCATTTCTGTTTGAAGAATTTTCTTTTCTAGCGAACCATAGAAATGAAGATCATATGAAGGGTTAGCAACAGGAGAGTGGGAGGAGGAGAAGGGGGGAGAAGCTACAGAAAATAAGTAGCGTAGATGAATAGATGGGGGGAGGGCAAGAATAGTAGGGGAAATATAGAATCTAAAGAACGTGAGACTCGTGGTCATAAACTAAAGGGGAGGAATGGTGGGGGAGGGGTGTGCAGGGTGGAGGGGAATGAAGGGGGGAATAGAACAACTGTAATGGCATAATCAATAAAATATATTTAAAAAATAAATAAATTTACATTTGTAAAAAAATTTTTTAGAGCTGGTTCACTGGCAATGAATTATCTTAAGTTTCCCTTCATCTGAGAATGTTTTTATTTCACCTTTATTCCTAGAATTCATAGGGAGGTATATGATTCTGAGTTAACAGTTCTTCCAATATCTGAAAACGTTGTGCTACTTTCTCCTCACCTCATCGCCCTGATGAGAAATCTGCAGTCACTTGAATCAGTGGCTGACAATAGGTAATGCATAATTTTTCTCCAGCTGCTTTTAAGGTGTTTTTCTTTGTAGTTTCAGTAGGTTGTTTACAATGTCTGGCCGAGGATTTCTTTGGCTTTATCTTGTTTCCAGTTAGCTGAATTTCTTAAATTTCTATGTTTATGTCTTTTGTCATAATTGAGAAGTTTTCAGTCGTTATATCTGCAAATATTTTTTCAGCTACACTCTCCTCTTTCTGGGACTCGGATGACATGAATGTTAGTTACTAACCCATAAACCCCTGGGGCTCTTTTCATTCATCTCAAGTTCTTTCTTCTCTGTTGTCCAGACTGAAAAATTCCTATTGTTATATCTTCAAGTACACTGATTCTTGTTGTCATTTCCTTTCTTTGGAAGCCTATCCAGTGGAGTTATTTATTTACTTACTGTTTGGTCATTCTGCATTTTTAAAATTTCCATTTGGTTCTGTTTTTTGCTGAATATTTCTATTTCTCTATTTTAAAAGTACCCACATTTAAGCATTTCTATAACAGCTCTTTCAAAGTCATTGTCAGATCATTCTAACATCTGCGTCATCACGTCATTGGTACCTGTTGGGTTTTTTTCCCGTTCAGGTTAAGATTTTCCCAGGTCTTTGTGCCCTGAGTAATTTGGGATTATATCCTGGACATATCAAATATTATATTCCAAAACTCTTGGTCTCGTTTAAACCCTATAGAGAATGCTGATTGATTATTTATTTTTTTAACAATCCAACCAGCTTAAGCCTGCAATTTTCAACCCACCTCCTATGGGCTGTAATTCCAATATCAGCTCAGCTCCTCACGCCTTTGCAGCCCTTTTTCAGGTTTGTTCCACATGTGGGTCATCTGCTGGTCAGTTGGGATGGGTGAGTTCAGGTCTCAAGGTCATTGGTATACTGATCAAGTTCAGATGCACATATACAAAACTCAGTGGCAAACCCAGAAATTCATATATAATCTATCTCAGCCTGTTTAAGCCTTTATAACAAGAACACCATGGTCTAGGTGGCTTAAACAAGTTTATTTATCAAAATTCTGAAGGCTGGGAAGTCCAAGATTAAGGCATTGGCAGATCTGGTGTCTGATGAGGGCTTACTTGCTGGTTCATGAATGGCTGTTTTCTGTGTATCCTCACATGGTGGGAGGGAAGGGGTAAGGAAACTCTTCAGGGACTCTTTCATGGACAGTAATCCCATTCATGAGGGATCTACCCTTATGACCTAACTACCTCCCAAAGCCTCCACCTCCTGATACTATCACAGTGGGGGATTGATTCCTCTACTGTTTTCCCAACAGTGGGAAATTCTAACCCACCCCACAATTCTTTTGACATTGTTTCTGTAAATTCTGGCTCTAACCAATATGTAGCTTGTAGATGAATGGCATATTTGTATAAGGATCCTTTCAACTACAAAAAAATAGACTCCGACCTTCAAGAAAATGACGTAAAGTCAGGATGTTGTGAACCCAGGATGACTAAACCAGGATGATGCCCACTGAACTATCACTTGCCTTCATGGAATGGACTGTGCTCATCTGCATGTAGAGAATTTTTCAACCTTCTCCCTTGATCTCTTTGTTCTGTTCCCCCCTCTCTCCTTTTAAAAACCTCTGCCTCCACTGAGAGATGGAGATGGATCTTGAGACAAGAGTTCCCCATCTTTCCAGGAGATAGGCTTTGAGACTTGAGTCTCCCAGGTTGGAAAACTGCAGGAATTTCTACACTTTTTCTGAGTTTGGAAGTTCCCTTCCACTTTCATGAGAGAGGTTGGAGGGCTTCTCCTAGAGCTCTACCTTTGGTGTGGCCCAGGGCCCAGTTCCAGGTGTGAGGCTGCATTGCATTCAGGTCAAGGGCTACTACAAAAAAAGGTAAACTCACCACCAGTTCGTGGTCCTTTGAACTCTGGTCTTCCCCAAACCACCTGCTACTATATGCTTTTCAGAGTCCTCAAATTGGTGATGCATGTATTCTGTCCATGTTTTATAATTAAGAGATGGACTATGCATTTTACCCCAAACACTAGTTGTCTTTTTGCTTTGCAGATATTTTATTGTACTTGTCTTGACTGCATTCTAAGAGAAACTATCTGGACCTGCGTATGTTGCGTTTTCATTAATAAGTTTTATCTAAGCAAGACTTCTCTTGTTTCTCCCTGCCTGTAGTATGTGATCCAAATATAACTGTGATTCCTATATTAAATGTACACTTATTTAATTTACTCCTGAGGTAAACAGAGACATAAAACTTCTTGTACCTCAAGGCAGGGATGACCTATGCATTAAACTTTGTTTAGGGGCTTTGTTCTCTTTTTATCTGCACAATCTTTGGGTATGTAATTATGTCGTTGCTGACTGGTACTCATAGTAAGAAAAGAAAAAAACGTTTCAGATTAGTCACCTTCTTCTACATGTAAAGAAGAACTTTTTTTCAGTGTAATTTCATGGAGATTCTGGTAGAAATGACATTCCCTATTGGGTCATTTGAAATTCTCTTTATAAAATAAGCTTTTACTCTTCCCTCCCCTCAGACATGTTAGATCAGGTGCGTTAGCATATACCGTGCTGATATTTATATTAAAACATCACACTCTATGATAATTGTCCTGGATTACCAGAACACCGTTTTAATACTACTAATGATCTTGTGGAAATCGTGGTTTCCCAGCAGCAACTCTCCTTCATATGAAGGTGAATTCCACTGTGATGGCTTCGGGTGTGTCTGTTCTGTGTGGGTGGGGGTGTTATAGAAGATTTTTTTCACTTTTCTATGTTTTCATAGTTATCAGTGATTTTAAAGAATCGCTTTCATCAGATACAAAATGCTTTTAAAAGTGAAAAAATTTATATTAGAAGACGGGAAAAGTGGGCTTGGATCCTCCAGAATAACTGTGATTAAAAGGCTTCCTCCCTCTCTGCTGGCTGTCCCTAGACTGCAGGCCATAGGCGGGAGCTGCCTGACTCCAATGGGCACCGATTTTGGAATCTGTTGTAGATGTGTGAGATGAAGCTGTCTTTGCATGAAGGTCTTTGTATCTTTTTTTTTAAGAACAATTTTTAAGACTTTTCATAGGGTACTGATCCTTATGTTCACCATCACAGCGTTTTTTAAAAGTTTAATTTAATTTTTGAGGGAGAAAGAGAAACATTGATGTGAGAAAGAAACATCCACTGGTTACCTTCCGAAGGCACCCTGACTTGGGACCAAACTCACAACCCGGGCATGTGCCCTGACCAGGAATTGAACTGGCAACCTTTCAGTTCAATTTGCAGTTTTCAGGATGATGCCCAACCAATGAGCCACACCAACCAGGTAACCATCACAGTGGTGATCACGACTCTGTAGGCTTTTCTTTTCTCTTAATTAATGGATCAAGCTGCCTGGTATCTTTTATAAGGACACTAATTCCATCAGACCAGGAACCCACACCACATTCATAACGTAATTATCTCCCGAAGATGCCATCTCCAGGTTCCTTCATATTGGGGCTTTAACATGTGAAATTTGTGGAGGCATGAACATTCAGTCTGTAACATCACTTGAATGGCTTACTTGAAGTCTCCCATTTCTACACCAAATGGACATTTCCGGCCTTGCATATACTACGTCCCACTTTCTTGTATGTGTCATAATAATGGGTGTCACCAAATTTTGTCACCAAAATTTGAAATAACAACTGAAACAAAATTGAGATTATTTTTTCTAAAGCAAAACCATGGAGGCATCAATAATTTTATGTGCTTGAACCAAAATGAGCTTGAGAGGAAAATAACTGCTTTTGTACAGTAACAAGTATCTAGTATTCTTTTCTGGATTACTTGAAATAGTTAATAAATGAGTGCTTATCTGAAGTTCCCTCTTTATGTATAGTTGAATAATCAGGAGATGATTTTAATCAGGAGAGAAACTATAAGGAAGTTTGGGTTTGTTTTTCCTTTGAGGTGGTTCCCATGCTATTCCAAAATGTTAGGTAATATGTAGCTCCTTACCCTGTGCCTCAGAGAAAATCCTCCAGTAAAAGAATACAAAAAGCTAAAGATGTGTTTATTTACTTATCTCTTTCAGTGTAATTAAGGTTTTTCTCAACAGTTTCTTGTTTATAGGTATAAGTAATGGCCATTGGTTTTGTTTGCATGAAAAGCCTTGCATTTCCATTAGGAAATGAAAGAAAGCAGTATTTGGCATTATTTCTGAATGCTAAAAATGCGTTCGTTTCTGTTTTCTTGATAGTGAGAGGTTGAGGGGGGGATCTGAAAAGTCTTTTTGCTTATTTAATTTTGTGAGTCTAGGTTTAAATTCATTTGACAATTGATAAAGAAAAAACAACTTTAAGTAAGAAACCACTGGTATGAACCTGGCTCAGTTGACTGGGTGTCATCCCCCAAAACTAAAGGTTGTCCGTTCTGCACTGGTCAGGGCACATGCCTGGGCTGCGTGTACGAGAGGCAAGTGCTCAATGTTCCTCTCACACTCATCGATGTTTCTCTCACTCTTTTTCCTTCCCTTCCCCTCTCTCTAAGAATAAATAAATAAATAAAATCTTTAAAAAGGAAAGAAGCCGCTGGTATTTATTTTTTGCATATGTAGGGTTCAAATAGAAAGCTCTACTGAAAAACTGGGCTGTGGTATGTGAAGGCATTTTTGACAGACTGCCGAGTGAAACAGCTTGCAAGTTGTTTTCATTTAGCTCTCTAACCTTCTCAAAGATGTTCTTGATTTTTTTTCCTTTTTGATGAATATTAGCTGGGAGTATCTAAAGAGAAAAGGTAAGGAAAATAGTGCTCTATTAAACAAATATCGATATAATTTTCTTACCATAAAAATTCCCCATTTTTTAAAGTGTAAAAGTCAGTGGTTTCTGGTATATCTCCAAGGTTATGCCACCATCACCCCAATCTAATTCTAGAACATTCTCATCACAAAACCAAAACCAAATAAAAACCTCTAGCAACCACTTCTCATTTTCCCCTTAACCTAACCCCTGGTAACCACTAATCTACTTTCTGTCTCTGTGGATTTGCTCATTCTGAATAATTCATATCAGTGGAATTATATATACACTATGTGGCTTTTTGTATCTTGCTTCTTTCATTTAGCATAGTTTTCACAGTTCATCTAAGTTTTCTGTTACCTCTTTTAACCTTTTAATGAATACCCATGAAACAATAGCAAACTGATATTACCATGGAGGAAACAGAAGCATACATTAATTTGCTCTTAGGCATGAAAATCACAAATTTCAATAAATTTGTGTAGAGTACCTACACACGCCAGAACTACTTCACAAGGTGGGGTTATGGCAATTAAGGGTGATGGTGGTGTTCCAAATAAACAGTTATCTAATATACTACTAAATAGTAATAGGCACAATGAAGAAACATAGATCAAAATCAGTGGAAGTGTCAGGGGTATTCTTTTAGATAGCGTGGTCAGGGAAGAGCTCTCTTGGAGGTAACATTTGAAGTAAGACCTGATTAATGGAGGAAGTCATGCAGAAATCATTCCAGGCAGAGGGAATAGCCAATGCAAACGCAAGCGTTTTGGGGCAGGAGGGTGCTTGGTTTATTGGAGCAACCAGGAAGCCAGGGTGGGTAGAGGGCAATGAGAGGAGGGAGGAGCCAAGAGAGAGGGAGAGGAGGCAGAGAGTGGGCCTCAGGTAGACTCAGGGGCAGCTCATCTATGACAAAGTGGGCGGGGGAGGAGGTGGAGTATCAGGAAACAAACAATGCCTGCTGGTAGATTTGGTGATGGAAGGATGAGGACGTTTTCTTTTGAGGGTTTTATCTTAAAAGTATAACAAAAAGAAAGTCCTAATTGAGGAAGAGGATGAGTGGACTTGAAATTTAGTGGAGTTGTTGAGCAGCACTGAGGGGCCACTTAAAGTTTGTGCTGTGTTTTTCCCTACCCAAGTTAAGCCATCCAAGTGTCTATCAAAAGTTAGCTCTAACTGGAGTTGAAGTTTTGCCAAGTGAGTAGGGCCATGGGAAAGCAGGGTAAGAGAGTTGAAATTGTATGCAGGGGAGTGATTATACAAGGGCCATGCATGGCAGAAAGGACAGAGGGAGTGATACACAGGAAGGATGGCAGGATCAATGTATTGTGGGAAGCTGAGTGCCAGAGGGAGTGAGCTAGAAAATAGGAACTGGCATTTGTACAGTTGGCAGTTTTTGGTTATGGCAAACTCTAATGCATGGCTCTGGGAGTGGGTGGCTGATATGGGTGGAGGAAAAGAGAAGTTCAGGGAAACGACAGGCCAGTGTATTGGAAGGATCCTTTTTGTGAATAATGAAATCATGAAAAGTAATGACAAGAATAGCGGCAGAGAGAAAGAGATAGTGAGGCAGGTGCTAGAATGAATGAAGGGGAAGTTGGTAGATGAGTACAAAAAAGCAGAGGCAGCAGGTGATAAATTTTAATGCCATGAATTCCAACATCGAGCTGGGGATTTTTAGGAGGAAGGAATAAGGATTTGGAATTAGCAAAAGTGAACAAGAGCTCTCCATGATATGTGGTTTTTGTGTATGTGACTTTTCAAGTTAGGGTCTGAACTAGTTCTATCTGATTTCAAGTCATGTCCGTCATATCACCTCAAACTTGGATTGGAATTGTGATTCTTGGACCTAGATTTCAGTATTCTCTTGCTATCCCTGCAGAGTTAACCAGTGGCTGCCCTCAAAGTTGTGTTGCTTTAAACAGCTGTCAGGATCTATTTCGAAAGTCTGACTCCTTCTAAATAAAGAATATATATTATGGAAAATTTCAAACACACACAGACATAGAGACACCACTAAAACAAGCCCACATGCACCCATCACCCAGCTTCAAGAGTCAGCACCTCAAAGCTCATCTTCCTTGTTCCACATCCCGTCTCCTTCCTCAATTATTTTGAAACAAATCTCTGACTCTTGCATGTCATTTTATCAATATTTCAGTATTTACCTCTAAAGGATACAGAACTATTTTTTAAAATTACAACTGAAATTGTAATTCCTCAGTATCATCAAATATCTAGTCAGTGTTCAAAGCTCCCTGATTGGGTCATAATTATTTTTAAACAGCTGTTTATTTAAATGGCACTTCAAGTAAAGTCCATACATTGTAATTGTTTAATACGTTGAAGAAGCTGGATTCTCTGACCTGTTTTCTATTATAGTCTGGATTTCATTATTCCATTTCCAATCGTGTTATTTTACATGCTCCTCTGTTCTCTGAAATTTTTGAAAATTGGTAATCAGATGTTGATGCTAATCAGACTCAGGTTCATCTGTTTGGTAAGAATGCCTCGTAGGTGGTGACGTGTGCTTGATCAGAGGCCCCGGGTTGTGTTTCTCTCTGTGGATATTAGTAGCCACTGGTAGCTTTTGCTTAGGTCCATTATTTCATTGGGGTGCTAATTAGTGGTGTTCTATCATTTTTTTATTAGATTGATAGTTTTTGGAAGATAACAACTTCCCTTTAGCAGCCAAGGGTTAGTCTGAGGTACAGGTTATCTAGGAAAGACAGGCTATACCATCCATTTACTTACGAAAGAGGCTTGCCTAAGGGCTCCCGTGGTTCTAAGGATGCATATATTTTATCTTTAAGCCAGGTATTTAGTTGTAGCTTGTCCTAGTTTTAAAGTTAGACTACATTTACAAGATGCAGTTTCACATCGTGGCTTAAATATGAATAGATTTACTGTTAAGTAGGAATATATAAAGAGGACAGCCCTGAGAAGCATTCAAATGTTTGACAGCTTTCCAATGTTCGGCTACATTTCACAAAAGCTCATAAAATATTAAATTCGTTTTTGATAGGTAACCAACTAAATAATTTATAAAAATGAAGGCTTTGCTGCAAGTGCTATTACAGCAAGTGTCAATTCTCTTTTTCTATTCAAGGAGAGACGTGCCAGGAATGTAGTGGATGTGGAATCAGATAGAGAGGGTTCGAATTCCCCCTCACTTGTTAGGGTGACCTTGAGCAAGTTACTCTGAGTATCTTAAATATATAATAAGAGAATCTGAAATATCAGTGGATATTCTAAACATTATACATTTCTGAAAAGTTAGAAAATGCCTATGCATTTAGCAAAAGCCTCTTTTTAAAATCACTTCGGAGTGTGATAAAGTAAAAAATGTTGCCAATTGCCAGAAGCTGTTAATTATGAAGATGTGAGCAGTAAACACTGCTGTAATGAGCACATGCCACCTTTCATTCTAAGGGCAGTGGTAGTGTAGTCAGTTTTAGGCTGAGCACTTTCTACTCAATACTGATGGAACTGCATGGCAGACCAGGCAGGTCTACTATACCAGAGGATCCCAAGAAGGCAGTTTAGAGAGAAAATGGGGTATTTTCCAAAGTTAAACTTGTCTTCAGTTCCACTAAGAATATAATGGAAGACTAAGCAGCAGTGAGACAGAAATGCGCTCTAATTGCCTAGAAAATAACCGTAACATACCTAGACATTTTCTTCCTATTACTTTTAAACTTAGTTCTGTGCCTCAACATGCCCTCCCTCCCCCACCGCCTCTCCCAGATTGTCAGTCCTGCCCGGTGTCTAGTTTGGCTCTCTGCTGTACTGGAGCTCTATTATCCCACAGCTGTTTCAGCTTTTGTGACAGTGCCGATGCATAGCTGTTAATTCGTGGGGCATCCAAATGATTTCTAAGTCGATGAGAAAGAAGTACAAACACTGGAAAATGAATCCCTCCACCCACTTCAGTCTTCATAGGGATCCATTGATTAGACATATATGAAAATTGAGCTAACAAAAAGGGAGAGTAATGCACACATATATAAGTGGGATTTGCATTTTAAGGTTATTAAATGGTTTCTCATTGTTGTGGCTGCCGTAACTTCTGTTGTGACCCAAATACTTGTTAATTTATGTCACAGAACATTCTCGGCTTTAGTGTCATTAAATTCAGTTGTGCTGTGCAGTAGCATCAGACTAGTTTAAGTAATGCTAGAACAATGCATAATATGTTTTATTGGCTGTGTTCTTTAACTCCCAATGTGGAAGTTGTCAAGTTGAATTAAGAATATTTTTCTATTCATACATTACGTAGATATATAGATAAAACTTGTGTTAGTCTCAACAACTATGTTAACCACAAAGAATAAAAAGGACTTGCAACTAGGAGGTGAAATGGAAATAATTTCTGAGCTAGAGATAAAATTGTGTTTATAGACACCATTTTTGGCAGCTTTACTATCAGTCCTTTCCTGTGGGAATATTTCACTGGGACATAATTTTATGCCTTCGCTGTTCATTAAATAGCCTTGGTTCCATGGAATAAAAAATACGGTGGAACTAAAAATAGTAATGTATGCAAATTACAATGTAACATTTCATGGTATTTTCCTAGATCAGAATTAAGATAATTTAACAAACTGTGTTCCTCTCCATCACTGAGAGAATTTTAAAACAACACTGCTGCAGTATGGTCTAGTGGAGAGTTAGTCAACAGACTGGAAATTAAAGCCTTTTATTTCTTTCAAATTAAAGTTGACATTAATTTAAAAATATTTACTTATCATGTCTACTATATATTACATTAAAAAGGGGGAACAGTTTTCAGAAACATATATAAAGAACACATGGACAAAACCAAAGGGGGGTGGGATCACGGTTGGGAGGTGGGGATGGCTGGGGCGGGGTGGACTAGAGGGGAAAAATGGAGACAACTGAACTTAAACAATAAAATGTGAAAAAGTTATTTATACTGTGCAAACAATACAAAAGTCTAATTTTGTCTCTGCCCTTCAGGAGTTTATGAATTTTGCTCTACAGGAGAGAGTATGTTTTGAATAATTCAAAAACCCCAATAAATACACTTTGTGTGGGTACAAATAAAGTACTGTTGAAGTTTGGAAGGATGGGGGATTATGTCTATTTGGGAGATCAGAGATGACTTTATAAATAAGGCAGTTGGATGGAATCTGGTTTTTAAAGATTTTATTTATTTATTTTTAGAGAGAGGGGAAAGGAGGGAGAAAGAGAAAGAAACCTGGTTGCTTCTGACACCCCTCTCAGGGACATGCCCTGATGGGGAATCAAATTGGCGACCCCTTGGTTCCCAGGCCGGCACTCAGTCCACTGTGCCACATCAGTCCACTGTGCCACATCAGCCAGGGCTAAGTGGAATCTTAAAGGATGAAAATCTTTTCAGAAATCTTAAAGATTTAAGGACTTGCAGAATCTTGAAGATTTCTGAAAATAGAGATGCCGGTAAAAATATTCCGAGGCAGAGACCAAGTACTAACAAAGTTAGTATAGATCAAAGCATATTTAGAGATGAGACTTCGGCGGGGGGGGGGTGGGGGTGGGAATCTCACATAGAGAAAATATAGATGGAAATGATAGAGATAAATTCTCTTATTCAGTTATGTAAGCTTTTATTCAACAAATTTCCTTGAGTACTTACTATGTGCAAGTACTGTGCTAAAAGTACATTCATGAGCTATGCAGACAAAGGCCCTTTCTAATATGTAAACAATGAAAAATGTTGCTGAAATCAGGGATGATGCAACACACTGATTCGATCAGAACATACTTCAGTTTATAACTGTTACAGAGAACATGTTTTTGAGCGTTGGTATTTCCAATTGGCATTGTTTCTCAATTTCAATCCAATAGTTCCTCGACCCAGCTTTAATAAAAATGAAGTGTTATTTAGGTGATGGAGGGGACATTTGTGGCTCCATTTTACAAGTTCTGGCTCATGTCAGAATTAATGGTTTTAGCATTAACTGATTGGAAAAAAAAAAAAAAGACTTGAAAGAGAGATACCGAAGGTGATTTTCTTACTTTTAAAAGGATTTATCCTGATTGAAAAGGAATCGCTGCAAATATCCTTTAGGTAGCTATCTCTCTGTGCAAATAAAATGATTTGGAACGTTTCTAGAACACATGGCAATGAGTTACACCTGTCTTAATACTTTGTCAGTCACAGCAATCTTTGTTTGCTCTTGAGCTAGGGCTTGCTTGTGCAATGGTGGCAATGGGAAGGGTGGTGAAAATGATGCGTGGCGGCCAGGAAGGCACTTTCCCTTTCTGTCTTCCTAACCAAAACTTTGCAGCCTCCAGTCCAGACAGACTCACTTCGTCTCTTCCTGCCTCCCCATTACACTCCCACGCTCCGCCAGCTGGCCCTCCCTCCTTCGGTGTACTTAAGCTCACCCTCACCCACGCCCCGCTCGCCCTCCTCCCGGCTCAGCGCCACAGAACTACCCGGGTCCGCAGCCGGCTCGCCCCGTCGCGGCCCGGGACCCTGGGGCATGCGCTCTGCGGCCCGCCGCCGCCCTCCCCCACCCCTCCCAGCGGCAGAGTTATGCCAAGTATGTGAGGAGCTCGCGAGGGCCCGTGCCGGCCATGGGGAGCCGCGGCCGCCTCCGCGAAGGCCGCTTTCTCCCAGAGCGGGGCTCCGACCTCTCCCCGAGGCGGGAGCGAGCCTGGCTCCTGAGGACGAGGGGATGGCGGACCCTCTGAGGAGGACGCTGTCCAGGCTCCGAGGAAGGCGAGGGCCCCGCGCCGCCGGGGTACTCGGACTCCGGGCGGCCGCTGCAGCTACTGTGGCGGCCTCCTCCGCTGCCCAGGGAGACGCTGGGGGTGCTGCGGCCGGAGCCCCAAGCGAGCACGCCGAAGGAGCCCCGCAGAGCTTGGAGCCGTCCTTGCGGTCGCTACAGGCGTGGGGTCCGCAGACGCGGGTCCCGGGACGGCGTCCGGAGCAGTCGGGGGCGCTCGGGCCTCGGCCGCGCGGCGGAACGGAGGCCACCCCTGGGAATCGCGGGCTCAGTCCCGCTCCTTTGCACGCCGCGCCGGGCTCCGAGGGCAGCGGAGAGGACGCCGACGAGGACGCCGCGGACTACTACGAGAACCTGCCCGGCGGCTCCCAGTCAGCGCTGGAGCCTAAGGGGGCGGAGGCGGAGCGGTGGCCCCCGCCTCTCCCGGCGGCGGGCTCCTCCCCGCGGGCGGAGGGCGGCCGCCGGGAGACGGGCAGGCTGCAGACCCAGTTGCGAGAGGCCTATTATCTGCTGATCCAGGCTATGCACGACCTGGTCCCTGACTCGGGCGCGCGGCAGGGCTGGGCGGATCGCGACCGCCCTGGGGGAGTCCGGGCTCGGGGCCAGCCGCCTTCCGGCTGCGGCGCTGCGGACCGCCGAGCCTGCCCCAGAGACTGGGAGCGGAGCGGCGGGGGCCGCCCTTGGCAGCAGGTGTTCCCGCCCTGGTCGCCTCCGAGGGAGTCTGGGGGAGGCCGCCCGCGGACTCCTCGGAAGCGTCTCCCCTGCAGCAGAAGCCTCGAGAGCCTCCGGGTAGGCGCCGAGTCCACTCCTTTCCAGCGGTGGCCGAGCGACAGCTGGATCAGGTGCGGCGCGAGGGAGGACCGGGACGAGCCCCCGCCACGTGGAGGCGGGATGGACGGCTGGAGCGGAGGCAGCGCCCGGGTCGCCGAACCCTCTGGCCTCCTGAGTCCGCGCTCCAAGGACCCTGGCCATACCCCGGAAATCACTTTCGGGGATCCTGCGGGGTCCCCTGAGATATGCAGCAAAGGAGACGGCCAGGAGGGGCTCCCCTTCCTCAAGCCGCCCGCGGTGACAGTCAAGAAGCTGCAGAAGTGGATGTATAAAGGACGTCTGCTGTCCCTGGGAATGAAGGGTCGCGCCGGTGGGACACCCCCGAAAGTCACGGGAGCGCAGGGCACCTCTCCACGTCTGGCCGCTTTGAAAATGTGTGAAAGCCAAGTCCTCTCGGTGCCTCCAGACGAAAGAATTACGCTGACAGGTAGAATAGTTTGCAATAAAAATGCTAACACTTCGAGCCTTAATGTTAATTAACTGGGCTTCTGCGTTTAGAGGGATTTTGCAGACTGGTACGTGCCCGTGCCAAAGTAAGTGTCATGTAAGTGGCAGCTTAATGCAATTTCGAGGTTACTTAGTATAATGAATCCACTCGTTTTGCTTTTTTCCCCCCAAGACAGTGGCATGAGGAACTTGTTTCGTTGTTGTTGTTGTTGTTATTTCTTCTCTATGAACCAGTCAGTGTGCCTACTTCTTAAGTACAACAGTGAGTAAAGGTTAAGTTCACCACACGCTTTTACTAGGTTTGGAGTTGGGCGGTGCCGCCTTGATTTTTATTCTTTGTAGCTGTAGGCAAATCCGTAGACTTGTGGAGTTTGTACATTTGAATTTGATCCAAGGTAGGCTTTACAGACTTCATAAACTGTCATTTTACTCATTATACATCCCCCCTCCCAGCTGCGTGTGCACGCAGACAGACACACATACACCAAAAACCAAAACCCCAGCAAAACAAGAAAAAATTGCCATAGTAAAATTTATTTTTAATCAGGTAGGATTTCACGTACTTCTCTCCACCTTTCCCTCCCCTCCTAACAAAGTTAAGTAATTTTGTTTATTGTGGAAAAATAATGGCACTAATATTTTAATCAAAAGAAAAATGCCCCTTACGCACTTAAGAAACTGCAGACATAAACGCATTTGTAAACTTAAGTATACTTGTTCTCATAATAGGATTTTGATACCAGTTCTAGAAATCTCTTGTTGTAAATAGCAAAAATTCTCTTCTGAAAGAACTATAAAACCTTCAGACTGAGCCAAAAACAACACGGCCTTTTGAATCTCACTCTTAAATATGAGGACTTTTAGTGAAAAATGACTTACATATCAGTAATAACTTTTAAAACATGAAATGCTGAAAGAGAAAATATATTTACAGCATTTGGCAGTTGCTGTGGTAAGAATTACAAATTCCACAGGACTGGGTTTGTACACATTAACTTTGTTTAACCAATAAACACAAAACAGTGAGGAGAAACAAAGTTCCCAAGACTTCTAATCTCACAATGAGGGATTATTGATTTAAGGTGTATAGAAACAGGAAAAGTTTCTTTGGATCTATAAATCTGTAATTCATGCCTGTCAAAAATCTCCCTCAAATGTATTCCATTACACTGCAATAACAGGGTAGTAGTAGAATGTGATTTTTTGTCGCTGTTGTGAAGAGAGGTGTACCTTATGTTAAGTTCAAATTAAAATATGTATTTCAGGAATAAAGTATTTATAATCATTTATTACATTTTATTGCCATTGTGGCTGTACCTCCCCTGATTTTGGTTCAGTTAACTCTTTTGTAGCACAGTTAAATTTGAGCCACAACAAAAACTGTATAGAACTTCAAGTATTCTTTTATTCTTTGTTGCAAAGGTTAAACTTTTACCATCTGATGGCTTTTAATGCCCTCTGTTGTAGTGTAACATTCAAGGATTTTAAAAGTAATAATAGATGTAATCTTTACAAATAAATTCATTGATTTTTTAAATTGAGAAACGAATTAAATGAAACTAAATATTTTAATTTAATTAAAAGAAATTAAAATGAAACATTAGAATTACTATGTTGTGGTATTGTAGATATTTTACAAGAATTCTAAGCAAAAGCTTAATCTCTGGCTTAAGAAACTTTCTCAGATGTCACTTCTTTGCATATCATTAATTCATCTTTTTACAAAAGATAAAAGTATTTTGTGCAGTGTTTACATATCTAGTATAGATTTGGAGAGTTTATTTTTTGAATAACTTTTTCATGGAGGTTAAAGTTATCAAAACATCCTGGATACTTTATGTGGTTCCCATATAATCTTTATCTGCACCCCCCTCCCCCATCTTTGGTGGTCGTTTACTGTCATGTCACTGTTAAGAAACAGAGAGGTTGAGTAGTTTGCCAAAGGTCACTGCTGGATTCAAACTCAAGTCTTTACGACTCTAAAATCCCTATTTGTATAAAGGTCAAAGAAACTAAAGTTCTTTTGAGGTTTGATTCAATTAATTCTATTAAATTATTTGGATTGAGGAGATGGATGAAGTTTCAACAGTTTACAAGGGTCAGCAACTTCCTCAAAGTTGCGAAGAAGATGGGGGAATTCTAGAATAGGTTTTAAGATATTTTTTTTGATCAACCGCTATATCCATTTTAAACATTTACCTTTAAATGTTTACTTAGTTCAAATTGATGTTACTTGGATTCTACTTTCAAATATGTTTTCTGAAAAATTAATTGGGCAGTCCAGATGAATCAATACATTCTTGATGATATAAAGATGTTAAATAGCTAAAAGGTTTATATTCATTTTTCTACACAGTATTTTTATGAGTATATTTCCTTTAGAGCAGTTACACTTAGAATGTGTAACACAGAATGTGATGAGATAAGATACCTAATCTATGTAGGTATTTTGGAAATGTTTGACCCATATGATATATGGTAGCCAAAATGATACTGTTTTGGTTTTTGTCTCTTATTAAGAACCACTGAAATTTATGGTAATATCGTAATGCCAATGATTTGTTGCAGTTGGGGATGTAGGATTCACAGATTGGCCAATTTGTTCCTAATTGAGATGATTATTTAAGAAATCTAAAGCCATTACACATAGTAAATATTGTCAAGTTCCTGCAAGTCTCACGACTATGAAGGAATTTTAACCTATTTGCCAACTGTACTTCATTATGTGTTTATAAATAAGTTTTCATTAGTATATAGTACACAGAAATAAATTTGAAGGCTCCACTCTGAGACACGTTGTCCTTTTACCACTTTAAAAAATAATTAGCCTTACTTCGACTCTATTTTTCTTGCTCCATAATCTGTGGAAAAAAATTTAGGACATGTAACTTGTTAATATTTTGTCTATAATCTTTAAAGAATTCTTTAAAACTAGTATTAATTAGTAGGTATGATCTTGTGCATTATATCTTGAAGTGCAGTTGATACTTAAATGCAGTTCTTTTCTATTTCCTCTCTTTCCTCACCTAATTTCTTACATTTGTGGGATACAGTTTTTATGTATTTTTCTAAGAAGTTCTTTCATGCATCCACCCTTTGAGATTAGTAGCTATAGGCATATAGTTTATGACTGTGTTCTAGCAGTAGTTTTAAATCCCTCTCAGAGAAATTCTGCCATTGCGGCCCTAGAAGCAAGTCCAATTTTTGTTTTCATTGTGTGTGTGTGTGTGTGTGTGTTTGGGGAAGGGTACCATAGAATACTGGAGTTTCTGGTGGTAGAAAAACTCTCTCCCTCCCTCCCCACCTCACCCAAGGGGTTTGTTCACTGATTCTAGAGACATAGGAAGGGAAAGAGAAACATCAGTGTGAGAAAAACATTGATTGGCTGCCTTCCACATGCATCCCAACTGGGGATCAAAGTGCAACCCAGGCATGTGCCCCGACAGGGAATCAAACCCACATCTTTTTGGTTCAGGGAAAGATGCTGCAACCAACTGATTCACCTGGCCAGGGCTGGAAGTCCCACATTTCTAAGTAGTGTTTTTATTTTGAGAATCACTAAGGATATTTTCTAGACCTTTGCCACTCACTGTGTGTGTGTTTCACAGTTATAGAGCAGTGCTTTTCAAGTTTAATGCGCAAATGAATTCCCTGAAACTCTTGTTAAAATGCAGACCTGAGAGTCTGCATTTTCACTCCTAGTGAGGATGCTACTGTTTCATACTCATTTTAAGTAGAAAGTTTCTAGAATTCTCAATCCTTCCAATCACTTCTTTTAATACATTGGTTAAACTTTTGAAAAACCATTATACTTTATTCTGATAATTAACACTGACTCCTATTAGAGAAAAGCACTTGAGCTCTTTCTGCTTTAATTTTGTGTGTATGAATTTATACTTACTACTTATATATAACAAGTTTAAGCAATTCTCTCCATATAGGTCTGATCTTGCACCAATAAAAATGGGAATTTGGAATCTACAAGCCATATAGTATGGTAGTAAACAGAATAGAGGTTCTGGGTTTCCGATTAGATCCACCACTTACTAGGCTTGTGAACTTGGACAAGTTACTCAATACTGCATAGCCTCAGTCTTCAGGTTGCTATAAGGATTAAAAAAGATAATCCATTTGGTACAATGCCTGGTGCTTAGCTGTTATCAAGAGAAAGGCAGGCAGGCTTTGTGAGAATACTGCCTTGCCAAAGATCATTGGAATTCTGGATGGATAGTGAAATAATCAGAGATTGAGGAGTAGTCCCTTGCCGGGAGTGTAGGGAATTATTGAACTAGAGTAAATCCCTTTAGGAGCACTTACTTATTTTACTCATCTTTTCTTTTGTCCTTCTTTTTTTCTTGTTCCTCCTCATTACTTTTGTGGAACTGAAGATAGTCTCAGTGTTTTCTTCTCTACTTTCCTGTCACAAAAGCTAACACAGCTTTTTTCTTAAGGGTTTTTATTGCTAATCACAAGGGAGGAAAAGTAAAAGATAGAAAAAGCACTTCTTTCCTTTTCAGTGTACTTCTCTCCCCATTTAGATTTATCTGGAAAAGACCATATATATACTTGTATATACACCTAAGGTAAAACTTAAGCTTATTCTAGTCATTTCTTTTTGGCTGCCTGACTTGACTCTATAAGCGGGGCTGCTAGTATTTATTTGAACTTGAATACAGTATGCATGAGAACACTTATATTTAGATTTTTAAGAGAAGTAAGCAAAAGCAACCATTTGTTTATGTAGTAGAAATATTAAAATGATGAAAAGATATCTGTAGACATTGTACACTTTCAATGAAGGTTGGAATACATTATTTCTCAAAGTGTTTGCTGATGATTTGGGGCACTAATTAGGTGTTCAGTAAAAATGAGTCATATAGATTTATTATGCAGTAGAAGTTGAGAACACAAAGTTGGCTTGAGTAGTTCACCACTATGTAAATATTTTTCTGAGTAAAATATTTTAATTACCACTTCTGGATTTTCTTATAGGTATTTAAAGTAAAAATGATTTTAATTAGAACCTGATAATTATAACATGTCATTGTAAAAGAATAAAAACTTTTTTGCCTTGTAACTTTGCATACTTTATATATTTTACTTGTGCTTTATATATTTTTTACTTTTACTTTATATATATGTATAAAATCTGAAGCTAAAGGTAAGTTTTAAGTTTATATAAATAAGGCTTAAGATTAATTTTAGCATAAAAAGGGAATGAAGGGAAGATTGCAACTAGCTTTCCATTTCTATATAATGTACATTTATACACATCCATTTAACTAACTGTGGTACAAGTGAAATAATTTAAATTATTTGTAAATAGTTGCTCAAATAAAATTTATTGCCCTGAATATGTAGCTTATATTAAGCTTTTCAAAAAATTATATTTTATTGATTATGCTATTTCAGTTGTCCTGATTTTTCCCCCCTCACCCCCCTCCACCCAGCACCCCCACTCCCTCAGGCCATCCCCAGACCATTATTCATGTCCATGGGTCATGAGTGTAAGTTCTTTGGCTACTCCATTTCCCATACTCTACTTTACATCCCCATGGCTACCTAGTTGTACTTCTTAATCCCCTCACCTCCTCACCCATTCCCTTATATTCAGTTTTAATAACTGAATAAATTTGGGCCTTATCAGAAATTATAGTAATATACTTATTTATCTAAATTTAAGCTCCACCATCATGCATTTTGAAATATTAAGCAATAGCAATGCAACCTTGGTTTCAAGTTTTTGAAGTTTGTAGTCTAAGGAAAAATAATGTGTCTCATGAGACTACAAAAGGTGTAATTATTCCTTTTACTATTTATTACACATTCATTAATGCTTATGTGAAGTATTAAATTTGCTTAAATATGGGATAGTAGTAGCTTTATATTTCTCATTGTAGTTCCTTATAGTAGTTAGTAGTACAAGTAGCAGTATGTTGATAGTGTATGTCAAAAAACTCCAAATATGTCAAGTTGTTTAAATTTTTTTGCATGTTTTTAGAGATATTGAGAGAAAAGAAAGTAAGATGTGGCTCATAGCAGTTGTGAATAGTATAATTTTATACTTCATGCTTCAAATTTATAATATGTGTTAAAACTACATATAATATCCTAGAAGGTCTGAAATACTATTAAATGATATGGGATTTGGGTGTACCGTAAATGTGAACTAAATCTAGACTGCAGTTCATTCGGCAAAAGGATGTAGTCTCTAAAAACCTGGAAGCTCCAGTGATTCTTCCAGTGATTGTATACGTGCTGATTTTCAGTTCCGAATTTTAAGTGTAAGGGAGACAGAACCAAAGAAATACCTTCTAATCCTCAGAGTTTTGTTAATTAAATTAAACTGGATCAATTCAAGATATTGAACATCTGTTACATGTTTGCATATTAAGTCCTGGAACGTGGAGGCAAGTATCCCAGGTGTACTACGACAGACTTTGAAGTAACAAAAGGGTTTGAGTGCTGCCTCTTCCATTTTCCTATTGGGTGATCTTGGGCAAGTTACTTGACTTTTCTTAGTAGTATTATATAGTTTTTTTTCTTTAAAAAGTTTTTATTGTGTTTTTTTACAATTATATAGTTTCCTAATATTATTTTCCTTAATCCTTACCAGCAGCCAACACCCTGTAAGGTTAGCTGGGTTGATAGCTCACCATGTTCAGAGAGGGTTGCCTATCTCTACTTTTAGTGAGTAGCATGATGTTGGAAAGACTGGTAAGAGCATGGATTTTAGGGTTAGACAGGCTTAAATTTGCATTCAGGGCTAGTATCTTAACTGTATTTCTCATATTTTTTGAGGCTTGTGAAAGTAATTATACTTGTCTCATAGGATTATTATGAGGGTTAAATGAGGTTAAGGTCTTTCTTATTGCTCTATCTGTTGTACCTGACACAAATAGGCACTCAATGAATGTGTTGCGAAAAATGTCTGGCCATAGTAAGCATTCATGGGAGCTTTCTTCCCTTCTGATTTGCCAGTCTCTTCATGCCTCTGGGACTAATTGAACTCGAAACCCAATTGTTTAAGGTTTAAAAATATTTTATCTGTTCATTAATTTTTAATCTGATTTGGTAATGCTTATAATTTAAAGAAAAATTTACATTTTTTAAGGATTTTCTTAATTTTGTGCCTGGCCAGTAATAATGGCTGTTTTGTATTTACTGTGTGACAGTTTTTGGGTTCTAATACGGGGCCTTCTTAAGAGATTTTTTTTTTGCCTTAGATATTTAGAACTTAAACCCTGCATAAGATGCTACTACAACATATGGTTAGGAAACAAAATGTTGAAATTTTAATAATCAGGCATGTTAATAATGAATAAGGTTCACTTATTTTGAAAGATTTATTCAAAGTTAATCTTTGTAAAGGTAGGAATATTACTTGTGTTTTCTAAAGACTTCTGGTCCTTGTAGTTAGTTGAAAATTATTCAAATATTAATTAAAAGTATACTGTGTATAAAGATTTCTGTATAAGCTTTCTTATAGAGTGTGTTTTTCTTAAAGTAAGGCTTTGTTAGCCCTGTTATGTTTACAATGGCAGTCTCATAGTGTGTTTATCCTTTTTTTTTAGAATTCTTATGACACTTATATTCTCAGTCTTTCTAAATAATAGAAATAATTTTTAGGCAGAAAATCCAGCATTTTTCTTGTTCAGTTTTAATTTCTGAATGTGATTAATATTACTTTTCTATCTTTTTAGAAATAATATTTGAATAACTGGTCTCAAGGACCATTTTGTTCTTTGTGTACCAGGAATTATAGTCTACCTTTTTTTTTTTAAAACAGATTTATTTGAAAATGTTTATGGGTCTACAATGAAGAGAAAAGAACTCGATGATTTGAAGGGTAATATTGGACTCAGGGGTCATAAGCCACTTAACAGCATCACTGTGTCAAAGAAACGTAATTGGCTGTATCAGAGTACTCTGAGATCATTTAATTTGGAAGAAGAAGCTAAGAAATGCCAAGATATAAGCCATTTATCCATCTCACCTGCTTCTCTACCTAAACATCAGCTATCACAACCTTTCCTTAAATCATCCGAAGAATATTGTACATATGTGGTGTGTAATGCTACAGATTCTTCGTTATCAAGAAACTGTTCTTTAGACTTCAATGAGGAAAATGATGCAGATGATGAAGGGGAAATATGGTACAACCCCATTCCTGAGGATGATGACTCTGGTATATCAAATGCTTTGAGTTTGGGTGAGGCAAACTCTGCTGTTCTGAAGTTTCCTGCTGTCAGTTTGAGAGTATTATCCAGTAGTGACCTGAAAGCGGAGCAGCGTCCTGAAGACTTGTTTTGCTCTTCTGAATATACAGGCAGTGTTCAGACCACACAATCAAATGAAATGAATCCTGTAGATTCCATCCATTCCATGGACTTTGTGCAGCAGTACAAGCAAAGGCTTGGACACAAGATTCCAGATGGTGTAATGGTGGATGACACTCCTGTGTTGAAATCTCCTTTTGCAGGTAAAGATGATTATATATCTGCCATTTCTTTCTTCTCCCATTTTTGAATTCTTTGGTGGCAGCTAAAACTAAATATAGATGTCTGTTGTAGCTATGTACTTTTCCTTACAAATTGAATGTATTTCCATGAAAATCAAAATCAAAATCATTTATAAACTTTTTATATACATGGTGATTGACTATTTTACCACACACTTGAGTTTGTTAGTGTGTTGATCTTTTGAGATACAATTATCCCTCAGTTGCAAGAATCACATGATGGGAGGTAGAAGAGAAAGATATTATTTTTTTAAAGGTTTTGTTTATTTACTTTTAGAGAGAGGGAAAGGGAGGTAGAAGAAGGAGAGAGGCATCAATGTGTGGTTGCCTCTTGTGTGCTCCCAACTGAGGACCTGGCCTGTGACCAGGGCCCCATGTGCCCTGATTGGGAATAGAACTGGTGACCCTTTGGTCCGCATGCTGGCACTCAATCCACTGAGCCACATCAGACAGGGCGAGAAAGATATTCTTCTTTTTAAAGGAAATAATTGAACTTTGATACATATTGGATTGAAGTATATGAAATTTCTGATATTTACCTGTTTTTGATTTGCAGGAAAACAGTATTTCACATAGCTTAACCTAATGGTTTTAGTCTTCCTTGATTGCTTTTTGTTTTTAAAAAATATTTTATTTATTTATTTCTAGAGGGGGGAAGGGAGGGAGAAAGAGAAGCAGAGAAGCATCAGTTAGTGGCACCCAGGCCTGCGCCCAGCCCAGGATTAGAATTGGCAATGCTTGGGTTTGCAGTTCGGCACCCAGTCCACTGAGTCATACTAGCCAGTGCTGCCTTTAATTTTTTCATGTGCTGCTTTTCAAATTTAGTTACAGACATACCACCCAGGAGGAAACAGAGAATAAGGCATATCTAGTTGTAAATACCAAATATTGGTAAGAAAGCAGTTCTGTTTTACATCATCATTTTAATTTATAGAATTTCAAATGGTACAGAATATTTAAAGATGTGGGGTGTAGTGATGCCATCAGCACCTTGTCCATATCCCTTGGGTTTTATTACTTATTGAAATGGGGGCAGCCTACTTCCAAAGATCAGTGTCTGCATCTCTGCTTGAGGCTTCTTTCAAAGTGTTAGGCAGTCTCTGCAGGGCAGCCTGGGAGCTGCAAGCATTGATGACAGGAGCTGGAGTAGGACCACTCCAGCTCCCTCTTCCTTGGGTGGGATAATTCTGCATGTTTCCCAGAGTTTTCTCCTGAGGTTAAACTCCAGTTGTCCGTAGTGGTAGCAGTCTTCATAATTCACCTTGAACTTTCCCATGAATTTTCTCACTTCCTTGCTGTTGTTTCAGTACTTTATAAGTAAACTACTTGCATTTGAGTCCTTTTCTTAGGGATATGAGGAGGTGGAGTAAATATTATATTGTTAAGAGAAAAATCAAGTTACAAAACTGTAACTATCTGATGCCAATTTTGCAAGAAATGTTAAAAAGTTATACTGGAAATGTTAATGGACCCCCTCCTTCTGTTTTGGGGTTGAAGGTAATAAAAAATTTTTGCGTATGCATTTCTAATTGTATACTGATTTTCCACAGTAAGTTTGTGTTTCTTTTGTAATTTGGGTGGACAGAATAAATACTATATAAAGTAATAGTTAGGGATTTAGGTTGTGATAAAGGTAGACTGAGGGGGAAAGCTTACAGGTGTGTGGCAAACAGTGATGGGTATGGGATGGAGCAGAAAAGGCAAGAGGGCATGGGGTAAGAGCAACGTTAGAAAGCCAGTGTCTATAAAGTGTTACACACTTTAAGTTACTGTATTTAAACTTTAATTTTTTTCTGTCCATGACAAATCTTGAACCTGGGAAGACTAACAGACATTTAAAAAAATATGGTGGTAATGTCATTTATATCTTTTTCCTTAGTGTCATTTTTCCCTTTAACAGTGATTTTCAACCGGTGTGTCATAAGAGTTTTTAAAACATGCAATACCTGACTATTTAGTCAGGGGGCACTGATCTCTTTTCCCTTAAATTGCCAAATTAAAGAATGACAACAGCCAACACAATAGCCATCCAATGTGAATGAATCAAAATTATACCTATTTCTTTGTCAGATTGGCCAAAAATATACTTTTTTTGGTGTGCTGCAGAATTTTAGTAATAGTTTATGCCATGAAGTGAAAAAGGTTGAAAATGTCTACCTTAACATATTAAAATGTAATAAACACATTTCTAAATTTACCAAAGGAAATATTTAGCTTATTTATATTCCACGTTTTTTTGTTTTAGTTTAATCAGAAAGGTTATATAAAGTGACCTGTTTTCTTTAGCAATGTTGCCAGAAAGCTTTTGAGAAATAGGCAAAGAGAATGGTTGAATTTCAAAATAAGTTTTGAATTCTGGCTGGGTAGCTCAGTAGGTTAGAGTGGGTTCAATCACTGGTCAGGGCACAAACAAGAATCAGTTAGTGAAAGCATAGATAAGTGGAACCACAAATCAGTGTTTCCCTCTCTTTTTCTCTTCTCCCTTCCTCTCTTTCTAACATAAAATCAATAGCCCTGTCTAGTGTGGCTCAGTGGATTGAGTGTCAGCCTGTGAACCAAAGGGTCACTGATTTGATTCCCAGTCAGGGTGTTACCAAAGGCTGCACCCTGTTACAAGGGTACACACCTGGGTGGCAGGCCAAGTCCCTTGTAGGGGCCACACGAGAGGCAATGACATATTGATGTTTCTCTCCCTCTCTTTCTCACTCCTGTACCTTCTCTCTAAAGATAAATAAGTAAAATCTTTTAAAAAATCAATAAATAAAAAATTTAAAAAGCAATAAAAATGTTAAATTTTGTTCAAGGAATAGGAAGGCTGAAGTATTTGAATATGAATGACAATTTTTAAATTATTATACTCCAATTATGACTTGTGTTTTTTACTTATTAACTTCTCAATGTATCTTTTACATAGTTGCAATCACAGTGGGCTATTTTTGATTGCTGTTTCCGTGTTATATCTTCATTTTGTACATGTTTAACGTTATTATTAACATTACTGTTTCCCAATCAGTCTAATGTTTAATTGGGTTGATGTGCCCTAATATGTGTGATTGGTTCCTTGATGGGTGTTAATAGATTGTTTTCATTACTATTGCAGTGATTTTTGTCATGATCTTTTTTGCTTCATTAGGATTGATTACTAGTATCACTACCTTTTTTTTTTAATCCTCACTGAGGAAATGTTTATTGCTTTTAGAGAGTAAGGGGAGGGCGAGAGGAGAGGGAAGAGAGAAAGGAAGGGGGAAAGAAAGAAACAGACAGACATCAGTGTGAGAGAGAAACGTGGATTTGCTGCCTCCTGTAGGCAGCCCTGACTGGGGATGGAACTGGAAACCTAGGTGTGTGCCCTGACTGGGGATGGAGCCCACAGTCTTTCCGTGTGTGGATGATGCTCCAGTCAACTGAGCCAACTGTCCAGGACTCATTACTAGTTCTTTATAGCTGGTAACTACTGTAGGTAACTCCTACATTGTTTTTCCTAAAAAGTTTACCAATGTATAGGCAACGAACAATTGGTTGTTGATTTTATTTATTCAGTAAACACTGAATTTCTGCTGTATGCCAGTTACTGAAGGAGTGTGCCAGTTTCACTTGACTTTAGCCTGGTTCATAAATTCATATTTAAATATTTTCATTTTGTATTTTCCCCTTATTGCTAGTCTGATTTGATTAGCATAATTGTGGTTTAGTTTTGAGTGATTGTTGAATTTGGTAATATTTCCACTCTTAGATTTTATTTAAAAAAGCATTTTTGTTTTAGTAAATTCAATGTTGTCTGCAGCAGAAACTGCTAACATCTACAGTATTTTATTTCAGTTAAGGACTTCAGTAGGAAATAGTTAATGCACAATTAAATACCTATACAGTAAAAAAAGTAAGAATGTTAGATTAACTCCTTTATAATTTAATAAAACTAGGGCAATTTAGTATCCTGTGTAGCTTTTTTATGCTGTGACCAACTAGATTGTCGACTAAAGCAGGACTCCAATTACTATAAAATGTTTTAGAACAGTAAACCAGTAGGATTGTACTACGATTTACAGTACAAGGGAATGCTTTGTCTGGTTTATCAAACACTTCATTTCTTATTAGTTGTTTACCAGAAAAGCCTAGCAGGCATACTTAAAATAGTACTTCTTTTATAAAGAAACCACTTCTTTGTCATTGGGAGAAATAAAGAAGGGTGGAGGGAGAATGTTATATTAATACTTTAAAGAAATGTCATTTAATCTATTGATTCTTTAAAAGAATATTTCTTTCCAGAGAAAGGGGAAGGTGGGGAGAAAGAGAGGGAGAGAAACATTGATGTGTCAGAGAAACATTGATTGGTTGCCTCTCATGTGTCCCCAACCAGACTCACCTGCAACCCAGGCATGTGCCCTGACCAGGAAGTTAACTGGCAACCTTTTGGTTCACAGGATGGTGCCCAGTCCATTGAGCTATATCAGTCAGGGTATTGATTTTTTTAAATGAATAAATACTTTTTTCCTCATTTCTAACATTGCACAGAGTAGCTTCTGATATTAGGGTTATCAGGGATTTTTATAAGGAATACTAGGGTCAAGTATGAAAAGTTCATTTAAATTTTAAATAATTGGGATAACAATTGTTTCTTTAGTGGAATAGTTAATGTAATATGTTTTAGAAGATATTTTCATTTGCTTTATTAATTTGAAAATGTACTAAAACCAGGTTCAAATTTAAAAATAAAACTGATTATTCTATACATTTTTTTAAAACTGGGGTATTGAAAATTTAAGGTTAAATAGAGTACTTTAACTTCTTAATAGTTGAGAAAAGCCTTTAAAAGTCAGTTAGAAATATATAGGGTGGTAGGGCAAAAGTAGTTTTATCCTATATAGGGTAGGGCAAATATATAGGGTAGGGCAAAAGTAGTTGTTTGTTTGGAAAATAATACAGTGATTAATAAGTAATAATACAAGATAAATTCTGTATTTTGTGAACTCATAACTGTAAACTTACCTTTGCCTCATCTTGCATATATGGACAGAAAAATTTTTAGAAGGCTGAGAAAGCCTAAAGTATAGAATTGAGGAGCATAGGTTCTGAAGGCCTATGGCTAGGTTTGAGCTGTGGCTCTGCTACTTAAACAGCTGTGTTATCTTAGACAAATTAGTTATCTCTGTGCATGCGGTTTCTTATCTGGAGAGTGCAATGCTAGTGTTGTTATGAGAATTGAATGAGGGTCTATGTATACTATTAAATTAATTTTTTAATTTTGTCTAGCTCAATAAATGTTGGCTGGTGTTATTATTTTAATAATAATTAAATATCCATAGTGTTATATTAAACTACTTTTAAAATTACTTTCACCACAATATTTATACTGATTAATCACTTGCTATAGTGCAGTTTAGGCTGTTATTTATTTTAGTTGTTCATTTTTGTATTGAATATCTTTTTAAAACTTTTATTGTAAACCTGAATAATTCTGACATTCAGAAAAAATTAAAGCTATTTTTGTGGGGGAAAATTTTAAAAAATATTTCAATGTTTTACTCTTTATGAAAAATGAAAATTGTAAGAAAACTTGTTTATATATCTGTGTTGTCTGTTAATATGTTGAATTTCAAGGAAAGGCCCTGATTTAACTTTTGAAGTTCTAGAGTATTGCATAGAAATAATGAAGAAAGAAAATGGCTTTACAGTTTTGAAAATTATTGAGTTAGATTTGATATTCAATATTCAATTCCTTTTTTTATGTTTTATTTTTATTTTTTGACTTTAGAGTTGGGGGAGAGGGAGGGAGCAAGAGAGGAAGAGAAACATCTGTGTGAGAAAGAAACATTGATTGGCTGCCTTCCATACCCCAACTGGAGACTGAACCTGCAATCCAAGCATGTACCCAGACTGGGAATCAAACCAGGGACCTTTCATTTTGCAGGATGCTACCCAAACAACTGAGGCATGCTGGCTGGGGCATTCAGTCATTTTTGATTGACTAGAGTTTATTCTGTATAATCTATATTGATATGTTCTAATAGAATTTTAGCACAGGAGGGGCTGGCTCTTAGTTGTCAAAATTATAAACTTGTTTGGTCCTTAACTTTAACTTCTTTTTTAACTAGCATTACTATGTGAGAAATTTTATTTTATTATTTTAAGAGGAGATTACTTTTATTATAAATTGATTTCTTAAAACACAAAAAGAGGATTTACTAATGGCTCCCTGATACATTTTCTGTTTATTACCATATATGTTTATATATTTACTTAAAATTTTTTATTGAATTTATTGGAATGACATTGGTTAATACAATTATGCAGGTTTCAGGTACACATTTCTATAATATGATCTGCATGTTGCATTGTGTGTTCATCAACCAAAGTCAAGTCTTTTTTTGTCACCATTTATCCCCCCTTTTCCTCTTTTACCTCCCTAACCCACTTTCCCTCTAGTAATCACAATATTGTTGTCTGTGTTTATGATGCTTTTTTCCTTAATCCCTTCACCTTTTCAGCCAGCCCTCCAACCCCCCTTTCCCCTCTGATAGCTGTCAGTCTGTTTTCTGTATCTATGAATTTCTTTCTGTTTTGTTTGTTTGTTTATTTTATTCATGAGTGGAATCATACAGGATTTGTCTTTCTCTGACTGGCTTATTTCGCTTAGCCTAATACTCTCAAGTTCCATCCATACTGTCACAAAAGGTAAGATTTCCTTCTTTTTTATAGCTGAGTAGTATTCCATTGTGTAAATGTACCACAGCTTTTTTATCTACTCATCTACTGATGGACACTTGGGCTGTTTCAAATCTTGGCTGATGTAAATAATGCTGCAGTGAACACAGGGGTGCATACATTCTTTTGAATCAGTGTTCTTCTTGGGATCTAGTCCCAGAAGTGGAATCATTTGGTAAAAATATTTTAGAGGACTGTAAATATAGAGAAAACATTCTTATATTAGAGCAGCATTTCTAAATAAACATTTAAATAAGAAATATGTTAAAATAAATATTTCACTATATTAAAATATGAAACTTTCCTAGTTTCCTCTCATATACGCTATAGTTATAAAATAACATACTCACTGAAGTATATTACAGTGGAAAAGATCTCATAAGAACCTGTATTACCCTCTTCAAACCTTCAGGATAGAAAAGCAGATGCAGAGGGAGATGCTTCTTTCCCTTAGAAGGCATTTGGAGATCCTTCATATTCTGCTTGAACATGGTAATGAAGATTCACCTAAACTTATCACTGAAATGAGGCAAGGGAAGAATTTCTGTTTATGTGAGAGGTTGGTTGTTAAGTTGGTGGTTTATAAAGTAGCGATCAAAATATATAACCTTATGATACTTTTTTTCTTTTTTTAAAGGTCCTGGGATCCTAGCTCCTACAAATAAAACTGAATGGGGAATTATAGAACCATCTTCTCCAAGCCCTAGCCCTGTGAAAAAAGGCAGTTCAATTAACTGGTCTTTCCCAGATAAAATAAAATCTCCACGAACTGTGAGGAAACTTTCCATGAAAATGAAAAGGTTGCCAGAACTTAGCCGGAAACTGAGTGTTAAAGGAAACTTGAATTATATAAACAGCCCAGATAATACTCCTTCCTTGTCTAAATGTAACTGTCAAGAAATTCATCATACAGTTATTCTGCCTTCTGGGAACACAACCACAGCTGCTAAGAGGAATGTTCTAAGTCTGTACCATCTCGATACCAGTGTATCTTCTCAGCACAGCTACCAGAAGAAAACCTCTATGAGTTCTAAGTATTCCTGCAAAGGTGGTTATCTCAGTGATGGAGATTCACCTGAACTTGTAGCTAAATGTAGCAAACTTGGATCTGAAAACAAATTTGGAAAGGGAAAAGAAACAATTCCAAGTAGCTGCAGCAAGAATGAAATTGACATTGATGCTTTTAGACATTACAGTTTTTCTGATCAACCTAAGTGTTCACAGTACATATCTGGGCTCATGAGTGTGCATTTCTATGGTGCTGAGGATTTAAAACCACCTCGGATAGATTCAAAGGATGTCTTTTGTGCAATTCAGGTAGATTCAGTAAATAAAGCGAGAACTGCTTTGCTTACATGTCGGACAACATTTTTAGACATGGATCACACTTTCAACATAGAAATCGAAAATGCTCAGCATTTGAAATTAGTAGTATTCAGTTGGGAACCCACTCCAAGAAAAAATCGAGTGTGTTGTCATGGAACTGTTGTTCTCCCCACCTTATTCAGAGTAACAAAGACACATCAGTTGGCTGTCAAACTCGAACCCAGAGGTCTTATTTATGTGAAACTGACTCTTTTGGAACAGTGGGAGAATTCTCTTCATGGACTAGATATAAATCGAGAACCAGTGGTGTTTGGTGTTGATATTCGAAAAGTTGTAGAGAAAGAAAATACAGGATTGATGGTGCCACTCCTGATACAGAAGTGTATTACGGAAATTGTAAAGAGAGGCTGTCAGGTATTATTTTATTCTGTTTCTCTACTATCCCCTTATCTATCTATCTATCATAATGAATTAATTAGTTAATTAAATTTAATTAGCTAATTAAATTTTGGGGGAAGGAAGTAAAGGTAAAGAAATCTAATTTAGACATTTTTCTTTTCTTTTTTAAAAATATATTTTATTGATTATGCCATTACAGTTGTTCTATTCCCCCTTCATTCCCCTCCACCCTGCACACCCCCCTCCCCCACCATTTCCCTCCTTTAGTTTATGTCCATGTGTCACAAGTTCTTTAGATTCTATATTTCCCATATTATTCTTGCCCTCTCCTGTCTTTTCTTCCTACTGCCTATGCTACTTATTCTCTGTACTTTCTCCCCCCTCTTCTCATCCCACTCCCCTGTTGCTAACC
This sequence comes from Artibeus jamaicensis, assembly GCF_021234435.1. Lineage (NCBI taxonomy): Eukaryota > Metazoa > Chordata > Mammalia > Chiroptera > Phyllostomidae > Artibeus > Artibeus jamaicensis. The sequence goes on along the minus strand of NW_026522025.1, from coordinate 30,609,557 downwards.
CTCCATGTGATCTTCATTTCTATGGTTCTGCTCCTGATCTAGCTGCCCTCTTAGTTTGCTTTTGTTTTAGGTGTGGTTGTTAATAATTGTGAATTTGCTGTCATTTTACTGTATGTGTTTTTTATCTTCTTTTTCTTAGATAAGTCCCTTTAACATTTCCTATAATAAGGGCTTGGTGATGATAAACTCCTTGAATTTGACTTTATCTGAGAAGCACTTTATCTGCCCTTCCATTCTAAATGAAAGCTTTGCTGGACAGAGTAATCTTGGATGCAGGTCCTTGCCTCTCATGACTTGGAATACTTCTTTCCAGCCCCTTCTTGCCTGTAAAGTCTCTTTTGAGAAATCCACTGACAGTTTGATGGGAACTCCTTTGTAGGTGACTGTCCCCTTATCTCTTGCTGCGTCTAGGATTCTCTCCTTCATTTTAATCTTGGCTAATGTAATGATGATGTGCCTTGGTGTGTTCCTTCTTGGGTCCAACTTCTTTGGGACTCTCTGAGCTTCCTGGATTTCCTGGAAGTCTATTACCTTTGCCAAATTGGGAAAGTTCTCCTTTATTATTAGTTCATATAAGTTTTCCACTTGTTGCTGTTCCTCTACCCTTTCTGGTACCCCTATAATTCGGATGTTGGAGCGTTTAAAGATGTCCTGGAGTTTCCTAAGCCTCTCCTCATTTTTTTGAATTCTTGTTTCTTCATTCTTTTCTGTTTGGTCATTTTTTTCTTCCTTCTGGTCCACTCCCTTGATTTGAGTTCTAGTTTCCTTTCCATCACTCTTGGTTTCCTGTGTATTTCCCTTCATTTCAATTAGTTTAGCCTTCATTTGTTCCTCTAATTTGTGACTAAAATCAACCACTTCTGTGAGCATCCTGATCACCAGTGTTTTGAACTATGCATCTGATAGGTTAGCTATCTCTTGGTCACTTAGAAGTATTGGCTCTGAGGCTTTGAGCTGTTCTTCTTGAACCATAATGTTTTGGTCTGTTCACGCCTGTTACTTATGAGGGGCAGAGACTTAGGTGTTCACCATGGTGGGACGACCCAGTCGCTGGGTTGTGATACTGTATGTGGGGGTGGGGTCAGAGAGGGACAATGGCGTTTGCTGTGCTCTCGCTCAGATTTCAGTCCCCTTTGCTGCTTCCTGCAAGCAAACCGGGCCCCCCTGGTGCCGGCTCCCGGGTGTGTGGGCCTGTGCACCCTCCAGGACCCTGTAGGTCTCTCCAACAAACTCTCTGTGAGCTTCTCCCGTCACCTTGACCCCACAAGTTTTTCCAGGTGATGCTATTAGGCTTTAATTCCCATCACTGGGGACCTAGCCTGCACGGTCTGTCTCACTGCTCGCTCATTTGCCTGGTTTATTGGTCTGGCTGAATGGTTCGTTGTTGTCGGATTTCCGTCCAGTTCAATTTCTGTGTTTTGGTTGCGTTTTTGTTACTAAAACTTTGTTGTCTTTAAACTTGGTTGTACTAGGAGGCAGTGTTTCCACCTATGCCTCCATCTTGGCCGGAAGTCCCCTCTTTTCTTTATTTTTATTACATTACTGTTTAGGGTATAATTCATTCCTTAACCTATGTTGGCAATGATTGAGAGCCTGCTAGATGGTTCTGCATTTCATGTTGTAATCAAGAGCTGATGGGCCTTATACCTAGAGATCAAGATTGCTTTACAGTGGCATTCCTAGAATAAGCCAGAGCTGATAACATAGGCAAGTAATTAATTAATTTAGGCAATGTTTCTCTATGGTTTGGTTCCAACAGAGAATCTAATTACTCTGCCCACTCCTAGAATTAGCTTCTGCCCTATTTCCTTCTCTCCCTTAGTCCCACTCTGTGAAAAGCATAAGCTTTTCTGTCTCATAACTTTGGGATAGCATGGAGGATTAAGAGTGGTTTCTACTAATGAAAACACATCTTGTTCTCTTTTTCTTTTAAATAAGAAGGTAAAAGCAGCCCATTAAAACAAACAAAAAGCCTGGTGCTATTTTTAATAAGATATGCAAATATTAACCAGTTAGTTGAACTTATTTTTCTTTATTTGTATTAATTCATGCAGACTATGACAATGAGAAACAGCATATCACTGAGGATATTATTCTGAGGTGTAGGTAATTGTGTATACTCATTTTTGCAACATAAATTAAGCCTAAAAATCATTACATTTTGAGTATTTCTACTTTAGTGCTATCAGAATTTTTAACATTGATTAAAAATGTCGAGTAGATATCACAAAATCTGAGGTTTCTTTATATATAGAAAGGAATTTAAAATCTTATGAATTTTTGGAAAATATAGAAATAGTATAAGTTAATGGAGTTTTGTGTTAAGATGCAGGAAACAGATTCCAGTTTCTTCTTCATTAATAGCTGTGTTTTAGTGGGTAAGTCATTTCATCTTTGTGTCTTACTTGCTTACTTCTGTGAAAATAGATGCACTAGCTTCCTAAAGCTGAAAGGTAGAACATCTGAACTTTTGAAATCTCTTCTCAGGTATATGATACATCAAGTTGAGTTCATGTTGACTATGTAGGAGTGAGGCCTTTAGTTGCTAATGCAACTTTTGGTCCAATTACTTTTTTCTTAAGGTTCTCAATTTTCCCTCTACTTATTTTTCAGGCAGCATATAAACAGGTCAGAGAGCTTAGGCAGACTTTAAAGCTAATTATTAAACAGAAACTTTTACAGTTGAGTATGAAAGTAAGTAACTCAAATAGCACTGTGCTTTTATAGTCTATATTCTAAAATATTTTATAAAGACCAGGTATATAAGACTGTTGTAACTTATTTTAAATGCCAAGAAACCATTTTTAGCAGTGTCTTTTATTTCTATATTTAAAATTCAGAAAGACTGATTTTAATAAAGACTTACTTTAAATGAACTAAAAAATAAGTTTCAGTTGTACTTTGGAACTGTACTTTTTAAAACTTCTGTTGTCTCTTTTGCTTCTCCTCACACCTCTCCATCCAAAAAGAGGCATATTCTCCCTGTATTTTACAGACTAGTATATTGTTTGAATTTTGTTTACCTTTTTAGCCAGTATTTATTCTTGTTTTTTCACCATGAAAATCAGCTATTGATAGTCATGCAAAAAATATTCCATGGCATCTTAAAAATTCTTGAAGGCTGCCCATCTCTTGCTTTCAATGGAAAGTTTACTACAGAAATAATACTCATGGTCTACCAGTACAGATGGCATCAAGCATGTACTTTAAGTGTTTGACTTAAGAAGTTAACCTCTGAAGTTCAGGATATATTTTGAAATATCCTTTCCTTGAAATATTTATATTAGATTTTTTTTCCTTTAAAAATCTAATAAAAAATATGGTTATAATTTCAGGTTTTGGAATAACACATTCCATTTATTACTATTGAAGTATTACTTTCTTGACTTCCAGTCAAGATGGTGATATAGATAAAAATGGGTCATCTCCTCGCACACCCACATCACAATTACAATTAAAATATAGAACATCCATTGCTCAAAACCATCAGAAATCCAGTTGAATGGAGTCTGACAACTATGGAATTAAAGAAACCACATCCATCCAGACTGGTAGGAGGGGTGGAGATATGGAACGGGCTGGTCTCACATCCATGTGTGGTGGATAAAAATTCAGAAGGGATATCTTGGGAGTGAGGAGTCCCAGCCCCACACCAGGCTCTCTAGCCCAGGGTTCCAGTGCCAAGAAGAAAAGTCCTTGTTACTTCTGGCTGCAAAAACCAGTGGGATTGAGTGGTGGAAGAAACTTCTGGAGACCCAAGCAGTTCCCTTTCAGGAACTCACACAGCGACTTACTCAGCATTCACTCCATCTGAGCTCCAGCGTCTGGGTAGCAGCTCGAAAGGTACCAGTGTCATACAGGGAGGAACCAAAGTGTCTGGCATCAAGGCAGGGGCTAAAGGACAGTTTTCTCTCAGACAGAAAGTTGGTCAGAGTCTGCTGTTGCTTTTCTGTGCCCTCTGTAACCTTCCAGTTTAAGAGACCACCCAAACTTTTGCCTGTGACCGTTCCATATGAATGGCTGGTCTTGGCTTATGCTTTACAACTTCCTAAATCCTATCAAACAGGCAACAGCTGACCTCAGTGAGCCCCGGCCCCTGCACATCTTGCTTAGGGGCAACCCACCCAGCACTAGCAGCAGCCAGCCTGGATTCACAGCTTGGCTTTACCTGGAAATCCCCAAGCCCAGCACAAGTAGCAAGAATCTCAGACTCAGGCAGGATGGCTCTGGACAGAACGTAGGTGGGGGCTGACTTTGGTTGGCCTGCACCACCTCTAAACCACAGAGCCAACACACCCAGTGGCAGCTACAGACTATGTCAGAGTACCACCACCCTGCCACTGCACAACTAATCCTCCACAGAGTGCATTGTTGGTGGCCAGTGGTCACAGCCAGTCCTTACAGCTGCCTGGCCTGGGTAAATCCCATTGACCTGTAGTTGAGCAATCAAGGCCCAGCTACAAGAGGAGAGTGTACTCAGTCCACATGGAGGGTGTACCTTGAATATTCAACTTGGATGATAGTGCCACTGGACCCTACAGGATACCTACTACATAGGCCATGCTGCCAAGACCTGGAGTCATAGCAGCTCTACCTGATACATAGAAACAAACAGAGGGAGCTGCCACAGTGGGGAGACAAAGAAACATGGCCCAAATGAAAGAACAGATCAAAACTCCAAAGAAGAACTGAACAAAATGGAGATAAGAAATCTAGCAGATGCAGAGTTCAAAACACTGGTCATAAAGATGCTCAAGGAACTTAGTGAGGACCTCAACAACATAAAAAAGACCCAGTCAGAAATGCAAGGTACACTAATTGAAATAAAGAATAACTTACAGGGAAACAAGTAGAGTGGATAAAGCTGAGAAAAAAAATCAATGATTTGATTTAACAAACTGCAGAAGATGGGTCTCAATATAGGGTAGGGTCAATAAGAGACACAGAGAAATGTTACCCAAAATATTTGAGGTGATAAGCTATTAAGCAAGCAAACAAACAAACAAACAAAAAACAATCAGAATAACAAGAAGAAAAAAGAATATAAAAAAACAAGGATAGTGTAAGTAGCTGCTGGGACAACTTCAGAAGATCCAACATTTGCATCATAAGGGTGCCGGAAACACGAGAAAGAGCAAGAAATTTGGAATATATTTGAAAAAAATGGTGAAAGAAAACTTCTCTAATTTGGTGAAGGAAAAAGATATGCAAGTTCAGGAAGCATAGAGAGTCCCAAACAAGATGGATGCAAAGAGGCCCATGACAAGACACATTGTAATTAAAAAGCCGAAGGTTATAGATAAAGAGAGAATCTTAAAAGCAGCAAGAGAAAAGAAGTTAGTTACCTACAGGGGAGTTCCCATAAGACTGTCAGCTGATTTCTCAAAAGAAACTGCAGGCTTGAGGGAATTGGCAAGACATATTCAAAGTCATGAAAAGCAATGCTCTACGGTCAAGATTGCTCCACCCAGAAAAGCTATCATTTAGAATCAAAGGGCAGATAAAGTGCTGCCCAGACAAGAAAAAAAGAGCTCATGATCACTAAAGCATTATTATATGAAATACTAAAGGGACTTAAGAAAAATAAGATCGTAACTATGAACAGTAAAGTAGCAATAAATACATATCTATCAATGATTGAATCTAGAAAACAAACTAAGCAAACAGTGCCAGAGGCAAACAGGAAGAACAGAGACAGAATCATGGATATGGAGAGCATTTAGATGGTGCCATATTGGGAGTTGGTTTGGGGCAATGGGTGAAGAGGTGAGAGAATTAGGAACTACAAATTGGTAGTCACAGAATAGCTATAAGGCTGTAAAGTAAGTATAGGAAATGGAGTAGCCAAAGAACTTATGCACATGAGCCAAAGAGCAATGTATACGTGTACACTGTTCATGGACATGAACAATGGTGTGGGGATTGCCTAAGGGAGTGGGGGTGCTGGGTGGAGGGGAGCAAAGGGGTGAAAAGTGGGACAACTGTAATAGCAATAATCAGTATAATTGACAAAAAATGCTGTCAGCGTCTGTCAAAAAAAGAAGCATTACTTTGTTTAATTTGTTCTTGGTTCATCTCCTTAAGTTCAAGGTGATATATCTGTATGGGATTTTGTGGCCCTTATTGTGCCAACACAAGAAGAACTCTTCTTAAATTAGTTTCTTTTAAAGTGGTGGTATTTTCTTTGATTCTGTTTAATATTTTAGTTTTATTTTCTGGACCATCTACAGTTCTACCATGTTTTTCTTGCAATGATGTGATTAGCAGAGCACATGCTATTCTCAGTATGAATGCACTGTGAATGTGGACAAGAGTAGGAAATCTGAATTTTCTTCTCAGTTCATCACTTGGTTTCCCATATTATGCTGATCCTTTTGAATATAATGGCACCTTGCATTACCTTCTTTTAGAAATAAGTGTAGGTTCCTTACTACCTTTCAGTTTATACTTAATAGCTTATCACCTCAAATATTTTGGATAACATTTCTCTGTATCTCTTATTGACCCTGTCCTATACTGAGACTCAACCTCTGCAGTGAGTTCCATCAGTCATTTAATTACTCATAAGAGGTTAGTGCCATAAGGAAACCTGGAAATTTCATTTGTGTCCTTCCTCTAGATCATTTGTAACATTTTTAAAAAAGATTTTATTTATTTATCTTTAGAGGGGAAGAGAAGGAGGGAGAGAGAGAAATATCAATGTATGGTTGCCTCTTGTGTGTCCCCTGCTGGGAACTTGCCTGCAACTCAGGCATATGCCCTGACTGGGAATGGAACTACAATCCTTTGTTTGCAGGACTGTGCTCAATCTACTGAGCTAACACCAGCCAAGGCCATTTGTAACATTTTAAAGTGATTTCTAGTTCAAGTTCTATCAGTTATTTTTACTTTATTTCTGCCTTGACATAATTTCTTTATCCATAACTTTCTTCAATTCAAGGTGATGGAACTTACTAAATAGTCTTTGATGTGGAAGTATAGGTGCCAACCACTTATTTTCCTTAATTTTCTTTTTTCCCGCCTGTTATTTATTTACTTACTTAAAAGATTTTATTTATTTATTTTTAGAGAGAAGGGAAGGGAAGGAGAAAGAGAGGGAGAGAAACATCAGTGTGTGGTTGCCTCTCATGTGCATCCTACTGGGGATGTGGCCTGCAACCCAGGCATTTGCCCTGACTGGGAATTGAACTGGTGACCCTTTGGTTCCCAGCTCACGCTCAATCCACTGAGCTACACCAGCCCAGTCAATTTTCTTGGAGGTTTATTTTTTTAAAGAACTTTGATTGCTTAATCTGGTATGCTTTCTCTATACAGATACCATGTTGACTTTTTTCCTCAGTGAATTTATGGTGATATTCTTAAGACTTAATATTTTAGAACTTGTATGTGCTAGTGGTGTTTAAAAAACAATCCCTTGTAATATAAGTTGAGGGGAGGATGCGTAGTATCTGTGCATCTTATATACATTTTGAACTGGAGGTTTTATTATTACCTTTAATATATTTCATTGAATTTCCTCCATCACTCTGTAGTCAATTAATTTGATAAATTAAAAAAAAAATCCTAGCCCTGGCTGGTATGGCTCAGTGGATTGGGTGCTGGCCTACAAACTGAAAGGTTTTCAGTTTGATTCCCAGTCAGGGCACATCCCTGGGTTGTGGGCCAGGTCCTCAGTTGGGGGCATCTGAGGGGCAACCTATTGATGTATCTCTCACACATCAATGTTTTTCTTCTTCTCTTTTGACCTCCCTTCTTCTCTCTAAAAACAAGTAAATAAAATCTTTTTTTAAAATCCTAGGTTTGTTTTTATTTCTTCCTGAGAATCTTTTTTTTCCCGAAAAGATAATTTTATACAAATAGTGTATTGGAACTTTATTTCTGCTAATTACTGTTTTAAATGGATAAATAAATTGAATTTTGAAGAGATTATATAACTTGCCCAAATTTACCAAGGAAGGAGTGATAAAGTGAGGCTTTATGAATTCAAAACCCTTGTTTAACCACTGCGCTGTCTTTCAGTCCAGAGCAAAGATGTCAAAGGGCACGGTCTTAGCATGGAGATACTGGTTGAACATATAAAACTAAAGGGAATGGATTGCATTTTTGCATAAGATAAGGTAGACAGCACTACAGAAATGAGTATATTGTTTGAATTTAAGTGAAAGAATAGAATGTTTTCATTAAAACTAATCAATGTGGTCTATGGTGAAATTTCAAAAGCTGTATTTGAGGTATTTTTAATGCCATTAGAACATACTTGATTGCCAAACTTGCATGATTTATACATACTGTACTGTTATATTTTCTCTTTGTCAAATTTACCACAATATGGCCATAATTTTATTTCTAGGTAGTCGGCCTGTACCGATTATGTGGTTCGGCAGCAGTCAAGAAAGAACTCCGAGAGGCTTTTGAGAGGGATAGCAAAGCTGTTGTTCTCTGTGAAAACCAGTACCCAGATGTAAATGTGATAACAGGTAATGAATAGGTTTAACTTTATGTACACATTTTGGAAAAACTGTATCTGCAGGAAAGAGAATTGAAATACTATTTTTAGCCTAACCTTAATTTGATTTTATTCTGAAATCTTAACTTATTCTGGGAAAATTAGGGACAACTTCCTGGAGGAGGTGACACCTCAGAATTTAAAAAAAATTTTTTTGAGGTGAATAACCTTTTTTTGGTTATTCTTGTGTATTTAGAAAAAACTTTAAAAATTGTTTCTTTGTGTTATATTGCTAAAGGCGAAAATCTGAAAGATTATTTCTGATTTTTTTTCTCCAAATCAGAGCTGGCATTTTTAACTTAACACTGTATATTTCTGGGTGCTAGCATGATAGTGGTAGTAGATTTTAAAGTGAGAATCCTAAAGGAGAAGGGAAGTCTGTGCATAGGAATGACTAAAATTCACTTAATCACTTACCCATCCATATCTGGAAATTATTTACTTAATAAGTATTTATTGAACATTTATTACATACCAGGCATTCTTCTAGGCACCAGGGACAAATGAACAAGATGAACGGTGTTTCAGTGGGGGAAAATATCAGTAATCAAACCAATGAATAATAAGATGTAGTAACTTATTGGCGATAGTAGGGCAACAGGCATGATGCTGATTGGAGTTAGTAGTCAGCTTGGTGACTCTGGTACCATGGTGGTCAGAGAAGAAACTCTGAGAAATGCATTTCAAGCTGTGATCTATTTATATGATACAGAGTTATAGCCATTGGAAGATTTAGGGACAGAGCTCTCAGCAGAGAGAACAGGGTGAAATTTGTGATGGACTAAAACAAAGGTACTACAGACTAGCCTGCCTCCAGAAGGTAGAAGTAGTGTTAATGATTAGAATGGTTTTATATGTATATAGTGGTGTGTGTGTGTGTGTGTGTGTGTGTGTGTGTATATATACACACACCCCCAATATATATATATATATATATATATATATATATATATATACCCAATGTATATAAAAAGTGGCATATATATAATATATAAAAATTTATATATAGTGGAATATATAAATTATATAACTATATGTGCTTAATATTTATACATATATTCAATATATGTGACATTTATATATTTAAATATATACACAAATATTCATATATATAAATATGTATATTTTTTAGTGCGATGATACCTGTACTCCACCATCGGATGAGTAGAGTTTTCCTGTGTAGCTAGTCTTTGTGTTTGGATGAAGGCGAGAGGCATGTGGTTTCATAGTGTCTTATTACAGAGCAGTTTCAGAGATGTAGTCAGAACCATTTCTTTATTTATTTATAATTGCCTGAATTTTCAAGTACATGATAAAAGTTTACTGTGTTGCACTAAATAAATGGATCATACATTTCTTCCAAGTCTCCCTTAAGTAGCTCCTATAGAGTTAAAGATTGTCATATAGACTTAATTATCTTAAGGTTTTTATGTCCCCAAAGTGTTTGAAAGATATTAAGAAGGAAATATGACTTAAGTTGTTCCTGTCTGTCACTTAATTTTGGGGATAAGGCAGGCCATAGAGCTAATTTCTAGGTTGATGAGTAGTTAAAATTTTTTTGGTCACAACATACATAAATACGTCTTCTCTGTATCATTTTGTAAAATTTTTAAATTTTTCCCTATGAACCCTTTGCTTATAGAAAAGAAACTTTTACTTCATGGAACATAATGTGCATTGAGCATACTTTATGTGCTTAGTATTTGTTAATGATAATTCTCTATTATTTGCCCTTAAATTATAGTGAAGTAAGTAATCTTGAACTTAGATTCATTTAAAATTCCATTTATATTAGTGATTGTTTAAAATATTAATTATATAAAGGATAATGATATTTGAAATGTATGTTTCAATAAGTTATAACATTATCTTTTCTAGAGATCATTTAGGTTTTAATTTAATATAAATGCATGATAGGGCAAGTCTCACACTCCCAGGGAATGTTGAGTTCTGTTAGAACTAACAAGTCTTGTTTTGTTAAGGAACACATGGAATCGTTTTTGTTTTTTAAATTATGGGCTAGAGGGTTAGTAGTTTTTTATGTGGCAGCTACAGAAAATTTTATTTCTACTGATTGTAATTCAGCTGTTTTCTTTACACAGAATGTTGCTATTCATTGTAGATAATTTTCAACTGCAAAACTAATGATGGTAGTAAAGATCAAATGGTACAGATTAAGGAATGGGAATAAATAATTATAGCATGCCTGCTGTTTACAAAGTGTTTTATCTTTATCATCACTGTACATCTAACAGGTATTGATTGCTATGAAATGCCGTATGCTGTTTATATATGTCATATATCTTCATTATGTCAAAGAAGAAGTTTGGTCAATATTTCCTTGGTTCCCCAGTGCTTTTTCCAGATTATTACCTTTCACTGTTTAGTAGAAACTTATACTCTCTTCAGGAATGAAGCTTTCTTTTTTTTAAAATAAACTTTATTTAGTTATTTTTCAAGTACATTTTAGGAATGAAGCTTTCTTGGGGCTAATGGCACATTCCTACGTCACCTTAATCTTCCTTATTTAACATCATCTACAGAACTTCTGGGCATTCCCATTTATTCAGTAAAGACTTTGATAATCTTTTCTACTGTTATATTTTCAACCAAAGTCTTATCATCCTAAGCTGTTTTAATATATAAATGACCAATTCAGAATCCATTTGTTAAGACATCGGTCTTTCACCATTAAATTGTTTTTGCACCTTGTCAAGAAACAATTGACCATCAATGTGAGGCTTTATTTCTGGACTCTAAATTCTATTTCATTGATCTATATTATATGTCTGTCTTTATGCCATTACCATACTGTTTTGATTACTGAAGCTTTGTAGTAAACTTTGAAATTGGGAGGTATTAGTCTTCCAGTAATCTTTTTTTTACAGGGGTGTCCAACCCATGGCCCATGGGCTGCATGCAGCCTGGGATGATTATTAATGCAGCCCAACACAATATCATAAATTTACTTAAAACACTATGAGATTTTTTTTGTGATTACATGTTGTAATGTATTTAATGTGTGGCCCAAGACAACTCTTCTTCCAGTGTGGTGCAGAGACTCCAAAAGGTTCGACACCCCTGTTTTTTGTTTTTGGTTGGGTTTTTTTTTTTGGCTCTTTTTGGTTTCTTGCATTTCCATATGAATTTTAGAATCAGCTTGTAAATTTCTGTGAAAAGCTATCCGGATTTTCATTAAATCTATAATCAATTTAGGAATATTGCTACAATAACAGTATTAAGTCCTCTGATTTATTAACATAAGGTATTGCATTCCATTTATTTAGATCACTTTTTTCATCAGTGCTTTTTAATTTTCAGAGTACAAGTTTTGTACCATTTTGTTAAATTTCTCCAAAAGTAATTATTTTTTATTGTTATTCCATTACAGTTGTCCCAATTTCTCCCTCTTTGCCCTCCTCCACCAGTCCACCCTGAATAAGTATTTCTTTTTGATACTGTTGTAAATGGAATTATCTCATTTTTTTGGACTGTTCATTTTTAGTGATAGAAATACAACTGATTTTTGCATATTGATCTTGTACCTTCTAGATTTGTTTACTAGTTCTATTAGTTTTTTAGTGAATTCCTTAGTATTTGCTCTGTATGAGATTGTCATTGGCAAATAGAGTTTTACTTCTCTCTTTTTGAAATGGATTCTTTTTATTTCTTTTTCTTGCCTAATTGCCTTGCTAGGACCTCTAATATATAGTTGAGTAGCAGTGGTAAGAGTGAACATCCTTATCTTGTTCCTGATTTTAGGAAAAAGCAGTCCATAACTACTAGTTATGACATGAAATGGATTTTTCATAGGTCCCCTTTATCAAGTCAAGGGAGTTCCTTTCTATTGAAATAATGATGTGGTTTTTGTCATTTATTTTATTGATTTAGTATATTACATTAATTGGTTTTCAGATGTTAAACCAGTCTTGTATTCCAAAGATAAATCCCACTTGGTGATAATGTATCCTTTTTTTAAAAAAATATCTTGCTGGATCTAATGTGTTAGTATTTTTTTAGTATATTTTATTGATTATGCTATTACAGTTGTCCCAATTTTTCCCTCTTTATTCTTTCTTCACCCTGCACCCCCAGCCTTCTAGCATCCCCCACCCTTAGTTCATGTCCATGGATTGTACATACAAGTTCTTTCCTATGCCATTTTTTATCTATCCCTGTCTATTTTATGCCTACCAGTTAATGCTGCTTCTTCTTCTCTGTACCTTTTCCCCTCTATACCTCACTTACCTCTCCCCACTGAAATCTTTCCATGGGATGTCCATTTCTCTGATTCTGTTTCTGTTCTAGTTGTTTGCTTAGTTCTTGTTCTCGTTTGTCTTTTCTTTTAGGTTCATTTGTTGATAGTTGTGAATTTGTTGTCATTTTACAGTTCATACTTTTGATCTTCTTTTTCTTAGATAAGTCCCCTTTACCATTTCATATAATAAGGGCTTGGTGTTGATGAACTCCCCTTTAACTTGACCTTATCTCAGAAGCACTTTATCTGCCCTTCCATTCTAAATGATAGCTTTGCTGGACAGAGTAATCTTGGATGGAGGTCCTTGCCTTTCAAGACTTGGAATACTTCTTTCTAGCCGCTTCTTACCTGCAAGGTTTCTTTTGAGAAATCAGCTGCTAGTCTTATGGGCACTCCTTTGTAGGTAACTCTCTCCTTTCCTCATATTGCTGCTTTTAAGATTCTCTCTTTATGTTTAATCTTGGGTAACTTGATGATGTGCCTTGGTGTGTGCTTACTTGGGACTCTCTGGGCTTCCTGGAAGTCTATTTCCTTCACCAGATTGGGGAAGTTTTCCTTCATTATTTGTGCAAATAAGTTTTCAATTTCTTGCTGCTGTTCTTCTCCTTCTGGTACCTCTATAATTAGGATATTGGGACATTTCAGGTTGTTCCAGAGAATCCTCAGCCTCCCTTCATTTTTTTTGAATTCTTGTTTCCTCTTTCTATTCCAGGTGCATGTTTATTTCTTCCTTTTGTTCCAAATTGTTGCTTCGAGTCCTGGTTTCCTTCCTGTCACTGTTGGTTCCCTGAATATTTTGCTTTATTTCATTTTGGGTATCTTTCCTTTTTTTCTTTCATTTTTCAACCAAGCCTAATCAGTTCTGTGAGCATTTTGATCACCAGGGCTTTAAATTCTCCATCACATAGGTTGGCTATCTCCTCATCACTTAGCTCTCTTTCTGAAGCTTTGCTCTGTTTTTTCTTTCTTTTTTTTTTCAAGATTTTATTTATTTGTCTTTAGAGGGGAAGGGAAGGAGAGAGGGAGAGAAATATCAATGTATGGTTGCCTCTCATGCTTCCCTCACTGGGAACTGGCCTGCAACACAGGCATGTGCCCTGACTGGGAATTAAACCGAGATCGTCTGGTTTGCAGGCCCGTGCTCAATCCACTGAGCCACACCAGCCAGGGCTGTTTTTTCATTTTGGCCCTATTTCTTTGTCTGGGTACACCTATTAAGTTGTAAGGGGGCAGGGCAGCCCTTCTTGCTGTGCTGCGGTGCTGCCTATAGGGGAAGGGCTAGAGAGGGAACAGTGCAGCTCACCTGCTCAGCTCTGGCCCACTTTCCAATGATCTCTTGTGTGAGACTGGGAGTTTCTCCCACCGTGGCAACCACTGTAGTCCACAGTCAGCTGAGTCTCCACTCCTGTTCAGCCAGCCGTGCCTGCGCACGCAGTTTCTTTCAGCTGACCCTGCGTGGTTCACGGCCTTGCTGAGGGTTCTTACCAGTCTGTTTGACTGTTCCTTTAATACCTTGGTTGTCAGACCTCCATGCAGTTTGATTTTATGGCACTTCTGGTTGTTTATTGATTTTAGATTGGTTGTTATCCTCCTTTTGGTTGTGTGAGGATTTTCTGTGAAAAGTGAAGGGTTTCTAACTATGCCTCCATCTTGGCTGGAACTCTTAATGTGTTAGTATTTTGTTGAGGAATTTTGTGTCTGTATTCCTGAATATTGGTCTGTAGTTTCCTTGTGATGTCTTTGTCTGGTTTTGGTATGAGGGTAATACTGGCCTTGTAGAATGAGTTGGGAAGTGTTCTTTCCTATTTTGGGAAGACTTTGTGAAGAAATGATACTAATTATTCCTTTAATATTTGGTAATATTCATCAGAAAAACTATATGGGCTTGGCTTTATTTTGTGGAAAGTTTTAAAATTACTAATTCAAAGACTGCCAGCCAAGATAGAGGCGTAGGTAGATACATCTTCCTACCACAACTAAAAGAAGGACTACAGCAAATTTAAAAACAAAAAATAACCAGAACTGCCAGAAAATCGAACTGTATGGAAGTTTGACAGCTAAGGAGTTAGAGAAGAAACATTCATCCACACCCGTAGGAGGGGCGGAGACAGGCAGCCAGGGCAGAGAGGATGTGTGGCAAGGCGGCGGCGGGTGGCCTGGGTAGGTGAGGTGGCAGCTGGCAGACCAGGCAGTCCCACATTTGTGTGTGGATAAATTGGGAGAAATAACTGGAGAGTGAGATAGACCACAGAACCCAGGGGTTCAGCGCAGGAGAATAAAGCCTCAGACCTCTGGCTGTAAAAACCTGTGGGGGTTACAGCAGCAGAGAAATTCCCATTCTCACGGGAGAGTTCGTTGGGGAGACCCACAGAGTCCTAGAATATACACAAACCCACCCACATGGGAATCAGCACAAGAAAGACCCAATTTTCTTGTGGGTAGCTGGGGAAGTGACTGAAAGCTGGCCAAAAGTGGAAAAAGAGGCATCGTTCCCTCTCCGACCCTTCCCCTGCATACAGTGCCACAATGCAGCCACGTGGGTTGCCCCACCCGGCAAATACCTAAGGCTCTGCCCCTTACAATGTAATGGCCCCCTGAGACAAAAAATGTGGCCCAAATGAAAACAGATCAAAGCTCCAAAAACAGAATTAAGCAATGAAGAGGTTGCCAACCTATCAGACACAGAGTTCAAAACACTGGTCAGGATGCTCACAGATATGATTGAGTATGGTTGCAAAATAGAGGAAAAAGTGAAGGCTATGCAAAGTGAAATAAAGAAAAATATATAGGGCCCTGGCTGGCATAGCTCAGTGGATTGAGCACGGGCCTGCGAACCAGAGTATCGCGGTTCGATTCCCAGTCAGGGCACATGCCTGGGTTGCAGGCCAGTTCCCAGCAGGGGACTCATGAGAGGCAACCATACATTGATATTTCTCTCCCACTCTTTCTCCTTCCCTTCCCCTCTCTCAAAAAATAAATAAATAAATAAAATATTTTTAAAAAAAAAGAAAAATATATAGGGAACCAACAGTGAAGGGAAGGAAACCAGGACTCAAATAAACAAACTGGAGCAGAAGAAAGAAATAAACATTCAACCAGAACAGAATGAAGAAACAAGAATTCAAAAAAATGAGGAGAGGCTTAGGAACCTCCAGGACATCTTTAAACGCTCCAACATCTGAATTATTTAGGGGTACCAGAAGGGGAAGAGGAACAGCAACAAGTGGAAAAGGAGAATTTCCCCAATCTGGCAAAGGAAATAGACTTCCAGGAAGTCCAGGAAGCTCAGAGAGTCCCAAAGAAGTTGGACCCAAGAAGGAACACACCGAGGCACTTCATAATTACATTAGCCAAGATTAAAGATAAAGAGAGAATCTTAAAAGCAGCAAGAGATAAGGGGACAGTCACCTACAAAGGAGTTCTCATCAGACCGTCAGCTGATTTCTCAAAAGAGACCTTACAGGCAAGAAGGGGCTGGAAAGAAGTATTCCAAGTCATGAAAGGCAAAGACCTGTATCCAAGATTACTCTGTCCAGTAAAGCTTTCATTTAGAATGGAAGGGCAGATAAAGTGCTTCCCAGATAATGTAGAGATAAAGAAGTTCATCATCACCAAGCTCTTATTAGATAGTGTTATTAAAGGCACTTATCTAAGAAAAAGATCAAAACTATGAACAGTAAAATGACAACAAACTCACAACTATCAACAACTGAACATACAAAACCCCAAAACAAACTAATCAAACAACTAGAACAGTAACAGAATCACAGAAATATGGGTCACGTGGAGGATTATCAGAAGGGAGGGGAGGGGTGGAATGGGGGAGAGAAGGTACAGGGAATAAGAAGCATAAATAAATGGCAGATACAAAATAAGACAGGGGGAGGTTAAGAATAATATAGAAAATGGAAAAGCCGAAGAACTTACATGTATAACCCATGGACATGAACTAAGGTTGGGGGGAGTGCGGGTGGGAGGGGTGGTGCAGGGTGAAGGGGAATAAAGGGGAGAAAAAAATGGGACAACTATAATAGCATAATCAATAAAATATCTTAAGAAAATAAAATTACTAGTTCAGTATTTTGTCTATGCAGGTCTTCTGTTTCTTGCATAACTTGCAGTAGTTTATCGCTCTGAGTTCTATTTGCATGTGAGTTGTCTAATTTATTGGCATAGAGCTGTTCATAGTATTATCTTTAAATTCTTTTTATTTCTGTGAGATGATAATGATTTGTCTTCTCTCTTTTTTTTCATGGTCAGCCTAGTTGAAGATTTGTCATTTTCATTGATCTTTTCAAAGAACCAATTTTTGGTTTTGTCGATTTTCTTTATTGTTCCATTAATTTCTACTCTGATCTTTATATTTTTCTTTCTTCTACTTACTTTGAGTATAATACACACATTTCTTTTTTAGTTTCTTAAGCAAGAAAGCCATTGGTTTAAGGAAGCCATTGGCTTGGTTGAGTTGATCATGCACTGGAGAGTGTTCAGTATGTGCTGGGAACACAGGGGTCAAAAGAGAGAAGATTCCTGTTCTCATGGAGCTACATTCTAGTGGTGGGGGTTGGAGGCATAGAGGGAGGTTGGAAGTGAATATAATAGACAAAAGAAGATAATGAAAACAAAATAGTTAATAATTACTTTTCTTATTCTCTCTCTCTCCCCCTCCCTCCCTCTCTCCTCTCTCTCATTTTTCAGTGTCTTTTTAATATCGTCTCACTCTCCTCTATTCTTATTTCAATGACACCATTCTTACTGATGACCGTGCCTCTAACTTCACAGAGAAAATATAAACTATCAGGTAGGAACTTCCTCTACTTCTTGTCACTCAACCTGCCAACCTGCCTGCTTTTCTATCTTTTCTGCAACATTATACAAATGGTTTTCCTCACATTTTGGATTAATTTTAATTCTTTTATGTGTTCTCAGGAGTCTCTTCTTCCTTCTTCTTTGGGGGCTTTCCTCTTTCCTGGGCAACCCCCTCTTTCCTTCTTTGGGGGTTTACCTTAAAAACAATTTTAATATTTTCTTACATTAGCATTTAAATGTTCAAACCTCTCCCATCCTTAAAAAATAATCCTACTTTACCCTGGCTCTTTCTGCTCCTCTGTGCTTATTACCTCTCAAAGCCAAATTTCTGGAGAGGTTGCCTATCTTTTTCCCTTTTTCTCTGTTTCCTTAATGTCTGTTTACTTCCTAATCCACTCCAGCTTGACGTCTGTGTCCTTTATTGTCCTGAAACTGTGCTTACCAAGGTTGCTGATTTCCTTCTGTAGTGTACATTTTTTGGTCCTTGTCTCATTGTTTCTTATCCCTATTTGTAACACTCTGTTGCCTTAGAACCACAACAGGAATTTGTTAAAAATACAGGACAGGAGCCCTGACCCATGGAGATTCTGATTTAGTAGAACAGACATGGGCCTCTGGAATCTGTTGTTTTAAAAGTTCTTCAGGCTATTTCATTGTGTAGTCAAGTTTTAGAAACACTGTTCCCCATAGTATTTTAACACAGTTCTTATCTAACCTAACTGTTGTTGGGTATCAGTTGATACCTGGACTCTTGAAACATTGTCTCCTTGACTTCCTTGGCAGCCTGTTTTCCAGTCATCCTCCACCCCCTTCTTCACCTCTTCTTGCCACTAATACTTCTTTAGCCATTTATTCTTTAGTCACCTTTTGAAGATGCTCTTCCTGACAGCCCATTAAGAGCTTTCTTCAGGGTCTTCTCTCTTTTTAAAGATCTTATTTATTTATTTTGGGGAAGAGAGGAAGGGAGGGAGAAAAAGAGGGAGAGAAACATCAATGTGAGAGAAACACTGATCATATATGCCCCACCTTTCATATATGCCCCACCTGGGGACTGAGCCCACAGCCCAGGCATGTGCTGTGACTGGGAATTGAACCAGTGGCCTTTGGCTTTGCAGAATGATGCCTAACCAGCTGACACACACCAGTCAGGGACAGGATCTTTGTTTTTCACTAGGCCCTCTTATACCACTCATTATGCCTCCCTGGTAGTCCATCATTCTTAGGCTTCCAGTTACCGTCTTTAGTTGGTCATTCTTAGGTCTGTGTCTCTAGCCATCTCTTTTCTGAGCCTCAAATTTTTATATCCAGCAGCTTTGAATGTTGCATAGATACTGTCATGTGTTCAAAATAAAACTCCTTTTGATCCCTGAAAACATGGTTTTCCTCCTTTTTCCCTGTTTCAAGTAATGGCACTACTATTCACCTAGACACTGCAGCCCCAAATCTAGGAAACAGCCTTACTCCTTTTTCCTCAAAAGTACAAGTGCATTTTCATACTTAGCAGTCCTGTTTTGGGAATTATTCTACAAAGTAATGATGTGCAGGATTATTCATTATAGCATGTTTTAGAATAACAAAAAATTAAAAGCACTCCAAGTGCCCATCTGCAGCAACTGACTCTGGGACATCCATGCACTGAAATAACATGATGTGGCTGTGAAATGTTTGAGGAGTCTATGTGTTAAAAAGACCTCAAGCATATGATGCAAATAAAAAGTCAAGTAACAGAACAGGACATATATGCTATCTTTTATGTAATAAAGAAGAGTGTAATAATATATAATTTATTATATATTATTTCTTGATCACATATGGTAATATATTTTCATAAAACTGGAAGGATGCATAAGAAACTAATGAAACATGGTTACTATTATAATTTAAAAGATTATCATATCAGATGGGGAGTTTTCTATATGATCATGTTTAAGTTCAAACTGAGCTTTCAAACTGAGTTCCAAGCTCAGAGCATGTTCCTCATCAATTTTGTCTATACTTATGTTCTTGGTGTCAGAAATACCTCTTGTTTTTCCTTATGATCACATTCTAGTCTTTGACTAAAAACTTACCTACCTTTCTTATATGTAACAACCCTTTCCTCTACTACAGGTGATATCTCTTAGTTCATAACCACTTATGATGTGTTTGAAATTAACTTCTTTCCTATTAAAATAACAAGTTTGATGTTTTCTGTTTTTGACTTTTGGTTTTGTTTATATTTGATTTTAGGAATGATTTTTTCTCTTCCATAGTGTAGTATTAGAGATAATCCAGCCAGCCACCTGCCTTTACTAATGGCTTCTTAAACAGCATAAATCTAGAAACTGCTTTTTAAACAGAATAAATAAAAGGACATGTGTCAGACATATGTCCTGTATTAAAGAGAAAATATATAGCTCACTCATTTGCAAAGGATTTGGACCATTGGTACTCTTTCACTAGCAAATAAAAATCTAGAAATTCAAAATTCATATAATTGGAATAATTGTGAAATGCCCTGCTTTCTTAGCTTTTACATGTACAGAGAGGAGCTTTTTATGAAGGGTCAGAATCAATAGTGTATATATACCAAAAATGACTTATTTTATGAACAACAGACCTAATGTGTGTGATCATTGGAAATTACATTATGCATTTTTAGCTTGGGTTCAAAACTAAAAGTCAGTTAATGAGGCACTTAATAGATACAAAATGCTAGTGTTTTGTTATAACACATTTTTATATTATTGCTTTTATGATTTTCAGAATATTAAAAGTTAGCTGTAATAATACTTAAATTTTTTTAAAAATCACAGTTTTTTATTTCACTTTGAAAACCAATGGCTAATTGTCTCTGGTTTGTTTTCTAAAGGTGTTCTTAAGGATTATTTAAGAGAACTCCCTTCTCCTCTGATAACAAAGCAGCTTTATGAGGCTGTATTAGATGCCATGGCAAAAAATCCCTTGAAAATGTCATCAAATGGTTGTGAGAATGATACAAGTGACTCCAAGTACACTGTAGACCTACTGGACTGCCTGCCTGATGTTGAGAAGGTAAACATAATTGGCATACATTTTTCTTGAAAACCAGCTAGTGAATTATATACTTAGCTACAGTATAGATAATTTTTTAGCCATTTTAATATTTGTGGCACTCTTGAGTTTTAGCTCTGCCTTTACTAATGGCTTCTTAAACAGCATAAATCTAGAAACTGCTTTTTAAGCAGAATAAATTTAGAAAAAATGGTTATCCTTTCTGTATTATTTTTGCCTGGGCATAAATACTCTCATAAGTTTTAAAAGACTATTATTATCTTATTATTATAGTAATATGTGTTCATTATAGAATAATTGGGAATATATAGAGAAGGATGGAAAAATTACAGTGATCAAAACCCAGAGGCAACTATAATTAATATTTTATTTTATTTCCTTTTAGTATTTTTAAAATATGGCAACTATTTTGGTGTATATGGCTTAGCCTCAACTGTCAAGGAACCCCTGGTAGCATTTCCTTCTTGCTTGCCTTTTCCCATTATTCCCCTCCCCACAATCTCAATCTTGGGTCCCATATCTTCAGGTATGCCTGCAGGAGAGAGAGAAGGATGGCTGGATGTGCAGAACCAGTCTTAACCTAGCTTTAGCTGTTGTTTTTTAGAATAAAAGGAAAAATAAGGGAAAACCATGGGGTTGGGCTTGTCTAGGTAAGGTTGACTGCCTAGATTTCTTATGTGAGGGCAGACTGGTCAAGAGTTAGTGGGTAGACATGTTAAGCTCAATAGCTTCATTCACTAGTTTACTGCAGTCTTCTGATTGCCCCGTACTTTGTCCAATTAGATTAGCAATTACTACTCCTTTTGGTGGAGGGAGGAGAGTAGCTGTAAAGAGGTGAGCAGATGCAGAAGGGTGCAATGAAGGGGTAGAAATATTCCCTCACCAATACAATGTATAACTCTAAGTGTCATTTTACGTGTAAGTTGAAATTTGTGTCAGGGAATTTAAATCACTTGACCAAGGCTAGGCAACTTTTATGAGTATAATAGTTTGTCATGTGAATTTATGTCTTTCTGACCCTAAACCTCTTGCTATTAATATCCTTTCTAAAAAGGCTGCATAATATTCCACTGAGTGGATTTGACATAATATGTCACTATTCTCTTTTGAATGATATTTAGGCTTTGAATCTATTTGTATATAGTCACAGATTTTTTTTTTCAGCTAGAATGATTTATATGAGAATCTCAGAGTGGAATTGTCGATTTAAATGATGTGAACATTTTAAGGCTCTTAATACATGGCTTATATTAGTTTTCAAAAGGGACAAAAGAGTTATATGTTTTTGGCCCACCTTATTTAATAGACAAAATAGATTTCTTATTTTAAGTTGCATTTTTTTGTTTGTTGAGATTGGAGCTAATATTTTTTAAGTATTAAAAAAATTATTTTTACAAAGGGGGAAGAGAAGGGGAAAGAGAGAGAGAGAAAAATGTACATACATGTACATACAAGAAATACATCAAAATGCTTCTCAAAAGCTTGCAGCTGGGGACCTGGCCCCTCCACCCAGGCCTGTTCCCTGACGGGGAATCAAACCAGCAGCCTTTCATTTTGCCGGCTGGCACTCAATCCATACCAGCCAGGTCTGAACCTAATATTCTTAACCAGTTAAAAATGTACTTTGTGTGTGTGTGTGTGACAGAACTTTATTTCAAAATATCAATTTATATTCTTTTCTAGCTTTCATTTTCTCTTCCTTCCTTCCCTTCACAACCAAACACTGAAAGAACATTTATTCTGGCTCTCATTATTCTTTACCACTCATTTGTTACTCAACACTTTGTAATCTGGCTTTCCACCCCATCTCTCTGGACTTGTTCTTGCCAAGATTACTAATGACCTTCTAATCACCAAATCCAAGTGTCACTTATAGCTCTAGGAATAAATATTTCATTTTGTTTGTTCTTGTAATTTTTTAAATGTACAGTTTTAGTTGGGATTCATTTTTTCAGTACAATTATGAAGAAGAAATTATGCACTCATTGTTAAATGATTTATTGTGTATCACTAATTTTTTAAAAATCATTCCTTTTCATAATTACTTAAACCTAAATAATCATTTCATTTCTTGAGCAAATTCCCCTTATTAGTTTCTTTAAAGATTAGTGATTTTGGGGTTAGTTTTTTTTAAGGATTTTTTTCAATAAATTTGCTTTGATTTGTAACTATACTGCTTTTCCCTTTTCCATGGTTTGTCAACTTAAAATATCAATTAGTTAAGAAGCACATTGGTCTTTTTCCTAATGCAGGTCACAGTAGAACCTGGCCATGTTCTGAAATGTTAAGCTTCCTAGATTTAAGGATGGCAGCACCCTACTTTTGACTACAGGATTTATTTGTATTTAAAGACAAGCACATGAGTCCTCTTTCTGTAACAGTCTTTTTCCTCTTGTCATTGTAGAGGAGGGAAGGGAGGGAAATGCCGATGGTATATTTACCTAGGGATTCCAGCTGAAATTTGGGATGCATTATGAACATTTTATAAAAAGTATATATTTTAACCACTTAATAGATCAAATTAATGTTGTTGGAACCTAAGGGTCCTGTGTAACATTTCTATAATAAATTGTTTCAAGTTCTAAATGCCCAACTTATAAGCAGATCTTTGAAATGACCTTTTATTTGGGGGGTTCTGTTTTCTAAATTTTTAAATTAAATTTATTGGAGTGACATTGGTTAATAAAATTACATAGGTTTCAAGTGTACAATTCTATAGAACATCGTCTGTATGTTGTGTTGTGTGTTCACCACCCAAAGTTTAATCTCCTGTCGTCATCAAGTATTTGACCCATGTTGCCTTCCGGTAACCACCGTGCTGTTGTTGTCTGTGTCTCTTAGTTTTGTTTGTTTGTTTGTCTTGATTGTTGGTGAAGTAACTTTTTAAAAGTAACAGAATGCTTATTTATATTTTTTGCTATGAATTGTGCCCTTGAATTTTTTCTTATATAATTATATTAAGTGCAACTTAATTTAATTTAATTTAGGCAACCCTAAAGATGTTGTTGGATCATTTGAAATTGGTGGCTTCTTATCATGAAGTGAATAAGATGACCTGCCAGAATTTGGCCGTGTGCTTCGGACCAGTATTATTAAGCCAGAAGCAAGAGGCTTCCAATCATAACAACAGAGTCTTTACCGATTCAGAAGAACTTGCAAGTGCTTTGGATTTTAAAAAACATATTGAAGTTCTTCATTACTTACTTCAACTCTGGCCAGGTAAATGATTCTGTGGCAGTATTTTTCTCTTTCAATGATAGGGTATTTGAATTAGCTAATCATTAAATATACCGTATGTGATTGAAGAAAATCTTCTCTAGACTTTGCTATCTGATACCTGCCCTGTAGGTTTCTCCAGTTAAACTTTCTACTTTTGCTGATAATATGATGTTTTGGATTTGGTCAGATCTGGATTTGAATCTGGCTGTGTCACTTATTAGCAGTCTGACCCTGGGCAGGTTCCTTAACATCTTAGAGCCTCAGTATCACCCTTTGTCATATGGATTTCGTATGTTTGTGGAACTTAAAGGAGGACTAAGTAAAAAATTATATATATAAGGTGCTCTGCACAGTCCTTGGCACATAATAGGTACTCAATAATTTATTTTTCTCCTTAAATCATTTCTTCTTTCTGACATCCTTATTGTATTTACAGTCATTCTTCAAATTATCCAGGCTTGAGTTGACAGTTATCTCTGACCTTTTTATCTTTCTTATTCCTCCCTGTAATAGACAATAACAAAAGGCTGACTGTTATTTTCCATGTATATCTCTTATATAGTTTCAGAGGTAAAAGAAACATGTATTTAATTAGATGTTCCATAAAGGATCCTGTATTTAAGTTCCAAATTTGTCTTACCCTGAAGTTCCCCTCCTCCCTCCCCAGCAATGCACGGTATTTTACTTAGAGGCCTAGTGGAACACACGGTGATAAAAGTGCCTCGGCCCTGGATTCAGGTTTGGGTTCAGATTTGGATTGTGGCATTCACCAACAGTGTGGGCTCAGACAAATACTTTAGTTCCCCCAGATCTCAGTTTGCTTCTTTGTAAATAGTGCTTTCCTCAGAGTTGTTGTGGAGGTTGAGATAAAGCATCTGAGGCAATGAACAGAATGTTTGGCACAAAGCTAGCTCTCAATAAATATGCTTTGGTATTCTTTTATAGACATATATGAGAAGGAGAGATTAAAGTACAAAGGAATGCCTGATTTAATCTTTTAAAATAAATCTTTTTAGCCCTGGCTTGTGTGGCTTGGTGGATTGAGTGCTGACTGGTGAACTAAAGGGTCACAGTTTCAATTCCCAGTCAGGGTACATACCTGGGTTGCAGACCAGGTCCCCAGTAGGGGGCGCATAAGAGGCAACCACACATTGATGTGTCCTCCAAAAATAAAAACTTTAAAAATTAATCTTTTTAAAAGTGAATTAAAATTTAAGCTAATAAAAATTTTCAACTTTTAAATTTAGAAAGTAAAGTTTTTAAACATCAGCTTAAAAATAATTTCTATTGATATTTTAACCGAATTAGTATGTACTATTAATTATTTTAAAATTCTTAGTCAAGATTCTCTGTATAATTGGTCTGATTTCTGCATTTGGTGCCCCAATAAAAGGAATCACTTAGGTTAAAGTTTTAAATGTGTGTTTCCTAGCTTTTCCTAAAACTGTTTTAATTCCAATAAACATCAGGAATATTAACATCATATTAACCACAAATGAAAACTTGCTTGCCTGGATGTGTCATTAGGTTTACTTTCAGCACCTGAGCCCTTTATCATTAATTCTGTACCAGAGGTTCATGTCACTTCATTATTTTGTAATAGCCACCTTTGTTTTGGGTGTAGAAGCAAAAATTAAATCATATCCTTTGTTATAGAAAAAGCAGGTTTAGATTTCAGATTCACTGTATTTCAATGATAGCCTTAAACAACCAACTCTTAGTGCGTTAATACGTTATTCCAAAGATTTGTGTTGTTGGATTTAAAAATAACTGTCACTTTTTCTATAATCTTTTATTTTTCATTAGTTTTACTTCCTCGGACAAATGACAGAACAGGGCACAAAGATAAGAGGAAACAGCAATTAGTTTTGCCCTCTAACTCATTTGCTGTTGGAGTCAAGAAAAGGCAGAAGTCAAGTAAATAAATGTAAGGCAGTTACTGAGCCTGAGAAAATTCAGGGGATAATAGAGAATGGGCCATAGCTTATCAACTTGGTGAATGCCCATCTCATGAATTCAACAGGTTTTGGCTCTCCTTGCTATGCATATCTTTCTTACTTTTCCTTTTGGAATTTCCTCCGTTGCAGAGGTAAAAAGAGTTAGTTCCACCCTTTCGTTTTGCTTTCTTAGCTTTTTGTTTTGTGTTATTTTTTGTTTTATTCATTTTGAATAAGATTATAACTGGCTTTGAGCTTTCCATTTGATAAATTTTGTCTTCCAAGTGGTCAGTTAGAACTCTAGCCTATTTGCATTGGAAGGAGACATCATCCTGCCAATGTTTTTCAGATTTTCTTCTGCCAAAGCCCTAGGGTTCTTTGGAAGCAGCTTCAGGGCCAGATTGGTAGCTTGTTAAGGAACAAAATATAAACTCACTTCCCTTTTGACCAAAATAGTCTTCTTTTCATATTTTCTTAATGTAGGTTTGTACAAAATCGTTGTTTTTTAAAAATAAGTATGCTGTTTTAAGAAGAATGTTGAAAATTACTAATGGGCCACCCTTTCACTTTACAGATAGGGAAATAGCTTTAGAGAGAGTGTAACTCCAGACTAGCTGTTTGCTCTACCACATTTTCTGTGATGAGTAGATTTGGGGCAGGGTTTTTTGGAAACACTATTGATTTTTTCCCCAATCCTTTTTGTTTAATTTTTCTCACTAGATAAAGCTTCAGGAGGGCAGGGACTTATATTCCCAACTCCTAACAGAATGCTTGGCACTACCAGCCAACATATTCTGTTAAATAAGGCAATTATACTGTAGATAAAAGGCCAATAAAGTGGTTATTAAAGATAGAAACATAGTGGTAGAAAACAAGATAAAAAAATTAAATTTCTTAGTACTTATCATTATATTTTGAAACTTTTCCAGAAACCATAATGACTGCAGTTTTTATTTTATTCTGTTGAAGGTAGGTAGTCAGCAGTGCTGGGAAAACTAGAACTTTTTTTGGAGTGGTTAAAATTAGCCATTTTCTGCCTTGGTTGGGTAGCTCATTTGGTTAGAATGTTGTCCCATACACCAATGGTTGTGGGTTCGATTCCCCTGATACCTAGGTTGCAGGTTCGATCCCCAGTTGGGGTGCATGTGGGAGGCAGCCAATCCACGCTTCTCTCTCCCTCCCTCCCTCTCTCTGCAAAATCCTTGAGTGAGGAGTTTTTTTAAAAAGCCATTTTCTCTGCGTTATTAATAGGAAACCATTCCACCATCAGTAGTTTAGAAAGCCAGTGAGATTGGTTTTTCAGAAATTGAATTTTTAGTCTAAAAGATATAAATGTCACCATAATACATTTCCTAAAAATTTTCCAAGAAAATATACAAAAATAATGGTTGAATAAAGATTTGGTTAAACAACTTAGTAAAATAAACCTGGTTTTTACAGGTAAATGTCAGAAAATGCAGGCGCAGTCCACAAGCTCAAACGCAGAGTCACACATGTTTTAGTGTGGTTGCGTCACAAACCGGATGACCTTCGGGTCAGCAGGAGACCGTGATGGGTTGGTGAAAACAACAAGCATGACACGTAGGCACCAAGAACAGAAATAGCACAGAAAATGCAGAGAGAAAAGGAAGGAGATACAGTGGAGATAAGAAGCTAGAGGAGAAAAAGGAATATGAATAATTAAATAATTAAAAAAATTAGATATACACTGCAATTATATCAGTTAATGGTGTGGGATATTCTTTATTAATACTGTTATTAAAGATCAGTTTAAAATAAATACCAGACATTTATTTTCTAGAAACTTTAAATCAAGAGCTTTTAGCTATTATAATATAAACCACCATAAAAATGCAGATAAACAGAAATGTTAAAAACATATCTATACACAATTATTATTTTAATAAATAAGTAAAAAAATTATGTGATCTCTGGAAAATGCTATAATATCACTAAGTCTGGAAAACTAGAACCATATACATGTTTGTATTATTTTTCAGTTATCTTATTTCATACACTAGGGAACAAGCATTCAGTGTCTGTTGGAGAGTGTCAAGTTGCTGCATTATCACTGATGATATGTTCTCATTACCTTATTAGAGAAGGGCAGTATAAATGGAGAGATACTAACGGAGAATAAATAAGCAGAAAGAGAGAGGTATTATGAAAAGGTTTTTAATAGCTATGCCTCAATATTTAAATTAAGTTTGTTTTATATACAGAAGAATCTTAGACAAATCTTTTGTTCAATATACACAAAAGTAAATGCTGAAGCCTTGGTTCGTTATGAGATACTGTGCGTTTCTGTGGTTATCTGAATAGTCAGCATGATGCATACCCTTAGAAGAAATTAGTCTTCTTATGAAGAATGTTTAGATTGTTAGATACCTAACCAGAATGGGAAAATAAAATATCTGTACTATTTTCAGGCAATAAATGAAGACTATAAGTAGCTAATGCTGTATAATCAAACTCAGGTAACATGTGGTCAAGTCTAGTATGTATTTGTGCATTTTATCAAAGTGAAATTTTGGCTGCTTGGTAAAGTAAATTATGACATTGCTGCTAATAGAATTGCAAAAAATCACAAAGGTCAGAACTTTTAGAGTGAGCATTTTAGATGCCTTTGCCTCATTTCGATATTTGCAGACAAAGGAACTTTTTCTTTTGTTTTGTTTGTATATCAACATGCCTTGCCTGCTTTTTGCTGCAGCTTTTAATTTAGAAGCAGCTACCACCTTAGCTACTGTGTGAATTATGGGTAGATAATTAACAGACATTAATCAACATTGGAAATTTGATTTGTTTGGGGATGTTATGATATAGCATGAATTAGCATCACTGTACATTCTACTAGCTTCTGTCCCTAATCTTGATTATGTCTGGTCATAGAAAAAATAATTACGGAATGCTTTCTTTGATAGTGCGCATGTTTTTGTTTTAATGCATGTTTGTAGTTATTAAATGCCTTATCCTTAGCTCTGTTTTTTAAAGGCCAGTAGGATTATCATCACCAAAGCAAATTTATTATTTGTTTTTAGTGCAACATTTAACTGTCAAAGAATCAACAACAGAGCAGAAATCTTCTCTGAATTATTTGAGGAAGAAGAAGGAACGACCCTACCTGTTAAATTTGAGTGACGCTAACTCATTGAGAGTACTGAGGCCACGGCAAACCAGGTTGGACAGTCCACTTAGCAATCGCTATGCAGGAGACTGGAGCAGCTGTGGACAAAACTACTTTGTAAATACAAAAGAAAACTTAAGTGATGTGGATTATGATGATGTCCCTTCAGAAGATGGAGAAAATTGCAGCAAAATGTATGGATCTGATATAATGATTAAACAGCCAATTTCCTTGTCCAAAGAGTGCACATTTCAGACATATTTGACAATGCAGACAATTGAGTCCACTGTGGATCGAAAAATCAATCTCAAAGATCTACAAGAAAGTATTGATACATTAATTGGAAATCTGGAGCATGAGCTTAACAAAAACAAGCTTAGTGTGAGTGTTTGAGATTAAGAGTTTTATTTGTTTTTTCATAATGTTTTGAAGTTTCAAATCATTCTCACAGCGATGTTTTTATTTTTTTATTCTTGAAGGCTTCAATTAACTTCTAATAAGTTAATGTGATTCGATTAAAAACACTATTCACTAATATAACTTATCCCACTGGAAAATTTTACGTCAGGTAAAGATAACTTGGACTTCTTGGATATATTTTAATAAGTCTTGTCAATTCTGTGGAGATAACTTTAAGTGCACTTAAAGGGTTCGGATAAGTTATTAGCCCCTCAGGGTTTTGTACTTTACAGGAACCGCTCCTCTGCAGCTGACACGGCTGCTGCTTTCGGAGGCCCTTGCGGCTCAGTGCGCTTGCTCTGCTCCATCATTTGATCCCATTCAATTTGCAATGAAAATGCTGCTATAAGAAAACCTTTTTATAAGTGAAAGTAAAATTATACAAATATTAATGTATTCTGTATTAATAGTAATTATTTAAGCTTATAAAATTAAATATTTTTATAATCCTGAAATATGTGTATGTTTATAAGTTCATATATGTGTAGTTATTAGAATGGGGG
The DNA here is from genome assembly GCF_021234435.1 of Artibeus jamaicensis. Lineage (NCBI taxonomy): Eukaryota > Metazoa > Chordata > Mammalia > Chiroptera > Phyllostomidae > Artibeus > Artibeus jamaicensis. The sequence continues at coordinate 30,579,706 of NW_026522025.1, read as the reverse complement.
GAAGGGTTTGGTTGGAAAATCACATGTATCTTTAAAATATATATGTCAAGGGGCCAAAGTCATTAGCTTAAAAATGTCTTTTTCAGGGAGAGAACATTTAAGTTAAAGGAGGTGCATAGAAATACACAAACCAAAACACTAGACACATGTGAATACAAATACTAGACTATTTTTTCACTTACAGAAAGTCACAGTATTCCCAATGAGAAGTCATCTTTTTAATTGAAATTCTCTAATTTAAAGGATTAAGTGCCCAGATTTCTGCACTGATGACTTAGATTATAAAAATTTTCATCTGTTCAGTGCAGTTTGAAGTTCTACTTTTTTTTAAAAAAAGTAATTATAGATAAAACATATTTATTTGTAATAGAACATTTATAACATTGACGTTATAATTACCCTTGTTTCTAAAGAAATCTTGCCAGCATACTATGTTACTGATTTTTAAAAATTAACTTATTTTGGCTAAGTATATTTACAGGGTAGTCATTATAGCAATCATAGCAGTGTTTGAAAATATACATTTAGAAGCCTTTTTAAATTAAATTGGAATGTATTTTAAAATTTTTTATGCCTGCAGAATGTATAATTTTAAAATTATAAGTAAAATTTGAATTACCAAGTTAAAGATGTAGCAACCATTAAAAAACCTGACTTCTTGATTTTTTCTAAATATTAAAATATTTAACTGTTTCTATGCATATACATTGGTAAACAGAAAACCTTTTTATTTAATTTGAATATTCAATTGTCTAAAAAAACAGATAAATAACTATTTTTATGTGAAATTTTCAGTTTTTAAGCCTTCTATAACAATTCAGAAGAATACCAAAAGACTATGTAACAGGTATATATATTGAGTAAACAATCAAAAGAAATGTACTTTAAATAATTTGTAGGAAGACTGTCTCAGGCTTCTTTCTTTTGTTTGCTGTATCATGTATATTGTATTAATTGAATAAGTTGTTCCAGAAATGTAAAATTTTATTAAAATATTATAATCTATTATAATGACTTTAAGGGTCACTTATTTTAATGCCACTCTTTGAAAACAAATGTGTTGAAGTATTGGTCCATTAATATGTTATCCATAAATATATGTAATAACTTTTTGGTCAAAAATTGAATTTCCCAGAATCTGATATATTTTAAGAGTCATATTAATTTTGTTATATTAATACTTTTTTAATTTAAAAAATATTTTATTTAATTATTTTTAGACAGGAGAAGGAGAGAAGGATACATCACTGTGTGGTTGCCCTTTATGCGCCCCCTACTGGGGACCTGGCCTGGAACCCAGACATGTGCCCTGACTGGGAATCGAACCAGCAACCCTTTGGTTTGCAGGCTGTCACTCAATTCACTGAGCCACACCAGCAGGGCTATTTTTTAAAAGATTTTAAGTATTCATTTCTAGAGAGAGGGTGAGGAAGAGAAAGAGGGAGAGAAACATTGATATGTGAGGGAAACAGTGATTGGTTGCTTCTCGCACACACCCCAAACAAGGACCTGGCCTGCAACCTAGGCATGTGACCTGACCAAGAATCAATCTGGTGGCCTTTTGGTTTGTAGGCTGGTACTCCACTGACTGAACCACACCAGCCAGGACATGTTATATTATTGTGGATGGAAATAATTTTCAAGTTAATCTCTGTCATTTTAAATAGAAAATACTAAACATTTTTTGGTGTCTGACTCACCGAGACATAACTATAAATCTCATCAATTGACTTTTGCTGTACTCAGTAGTGCTCAATAAGTATGTACCTTTACTTTTTATAAGATTTCTAATTTATGTTATTTTTAGAGGGGGAGCAAGGGAGAAAGAGAGGGAGAGAAACATCTGCCTTTGGCCTGTCCCTTGCTGGGGACCTGGCCCACAAACCAGGCATTAGCCCTGACTGGGAATCAAACTGACAACCCTGTGGTTCACAGGCCAGCACTCAATCCACTGAGCCACACCAGCCAGAGCTCTTGTATTTTTCTAAATGAGCTCCTTAAAATGGATGTTGCTATTATTAATAGTTATCAAAATGCCCTATAATGCCCTGTTAGCCAAAAGTACTAATGTTTCTATACCTGGTGATGATGCCCTCAAAGTCACTGTAAGAATAAGAACGTGAGAGGACTTCGTGTATATCTAAGCCAAGTCCCACATCATAACCACCTGGAAAATGTCAGGTTGTGTAGCTTCATCTTAGTGCTAAAGAAATGGGTTTTGGCAGTGATATGATTCCTGAAAAGAATTTAATTTCCAGACCGTAGAATGACTTCGAGTCTTAAGATTTTATCATTTAATACTATCAGTTTTTAGATTCTTGGGTAGTGATAACGTCGTAGCATGTTTAATAACAAGTACTTCTTTGAGTCTTTTGGACCTGGGGACTTTGGGACAAAGAAGAGTGCTCCCTCCCTCTTCTCCCTGCCCAGTGTTCCTGTGGGCTTCAGTGAGGCTCACATCCGATACACATCGAAAGCCCAGAAATCAGCGTTCTTCATCGCAGTCTGACTCAGCTAAAAACCGCCTAACCCAGGCAGAAACTGAATTTACTTAAAATACAATACTGCATCTGAGAGAAGGCTGTTTTAGGGCACTACACTATTTTATGCTTTGATCTAGGCAGAAGTTTCACAAGTGTTTACATATCAAGTTGTACATTGAAGAATTGTGTCCTTTACATATATTTATAAATATTTACTTTATTGGGATGACATTGGTTAATAAAATTATACAGGTTTCAGGTATACAGTTCTATAATGTATGTATCCTTTATATATTTTTAAGTAATTTTTTAAATGGGAAAGCTAGGGAAACAGGGCTCAGGCTAGGTGACAAGAATGACAGTCGCCAAGGGTAGGCTTGACTAGGGTGCTGCTGTTGGTGCCACTGCCACTGCCACCAGACTGTGGACACCCCTGGAATTAACTGTAAAACATCCTTGCTCCTCTGCATGGTTCTGGATTGATTCAGAGTCCCTGACAGAAGCATGGCACCGTGTCCCAACTTCCAGGAGTCAGAACAATTAGTTCCCAGAAACTTATTACACCATGGTACATTCTCTGAATGTAAGAAGGGGATTTAGCTATGGAGCAGGAAGAGGCTGAGCAGTGACAAATATCCACAAGCCTCCCCTAGTTTTCATCTCTTCCCGTCGCCCCCCCCAAACTGGAGTCTTTCTCTTGCTCTCCATATCCAACCCATCAACAGTTCGGACTCTGCTGTATCCCGATACCATGCGCTTGTTTGTTACTACTAACACCACAGTCCAAGCTCAACCTGTCTCTTCCTGTTTCATCTCCTTGCTGTTCCTCTCTGTCCACACCCACAGTCTGTTCTATCTATCCACAGAAGCAAGGCGATCTTTTAAAATGATAAACCACACCACTTCCTAGGTCCCTCCCCTTGCTGCCCGTGCTCCAGCATCACCGAGGACGTATTCCTCTCTCTGGATCTTTGCACTTGCCATTTCCTCTGTCTGGAAAGCTGCTTCTCCAGCTCTTACTTGGGTAGCTCTTTTTTGTCATTTCACTTCTCTGCTCAAATGTTACTACAGAGACTGCTCTGAAAACCCAGTCAGCAACCTGCTTTGAGAATTGAGGGAGGAAAAAATGGAGATTTCTATTTCCCCTAACAAGGACCAAATAGTTACGGTACTATTTGATTAAACTCAAAACATGTATACCTTTGGAAAATGTTTACACTTAACTAAATTTGAGAAGGAAAACTTTAAAAAGTCCATTGTCACCCTTCTTATCACCCTGGCTCATTTTCACAGGCTTTTTTGTCACCATCTGAAATTACCCCATTGTATTACCTATGTTGACTCTTCGAGATGTCGGCTCCATGGCAGCAGAAACCTTGTGTTTTTAGTTCATTGCCACGGGCCAAGAAACTGTGAGATGTTGAGTGACTTATTAATACAGGAATAAATATAAAGGGATTCTCAGAGAATGATGGTCTTTTTATCAGAAAAAGACCAAGGATGATGAGATGCCATGTCTACATTATTTTTCAAGTATTCGCTCCTGAGTAATAAATTATCTGTGGTTAGGAAAGTAACATTACCTTAAAAAAAAACTTACGTTTCTTTTGGAACTAGAATGGTATTACAAAAATTAGTGACTTAAAATGTTAGTGGGTTGGTAAATTTTGGGTAACATTTTGTGATTTTTTTTGCTGCAGACTTCAGGAAAAATTATTTAAATAACATGTATGAAAAAGTGCATCTCACCATAAAAAAGGAAGGTCTCTAAAAAAGCTTTTGTTAAAATGTATCATTTATTTCTTTACAGAAATTGCAGGCAAATAATATCCTCTTAATTTTGGCCTGATTGACTTCAGTGTGCACTTTTTGCTAGAACTAGAAAAACCTCTTTTTCATGTTATTAACTTCCTAAAGTTGACTTCCTAAAGTTGAATTAACTCTGTAAATAGAACTTTGATGAGAAAGAAAAGCAGAGACCACTTTGGGAGACAGGCATTATCTTTAATACTTCCATTTTTCTCGATATCAAGTGTTTGTTTCAAGCAAGTGAGAAAAATGCCTAAATATTGACCCCTGAGCTGGGTCAACTTAATCCTCATTGTCTGATAAGACCACTTGCAGGCTTTTAAGTCATTTGAGTTCATCTTTCTCTTTTTGCTTAATGGAGGTATTTATGTAGTGTGAGTTGGCCTTGATATTCCCTGTACTTCTTTGAACGTTGTCTTCAAACTAAACTCTTACAAGGAGAGTTTAAGATGCCAACTTGAGAAAAGCACAGTGGATATTAAATCAAGAAGTTGGAAAGTCCCTCGCCTCCCAAATGTTTTTGTGCAAGTGATGAGACAGCAGAGCCTGCTGCTCACCTTTCACAGCTGCAGTTGCTGAACAGTCACCCCTTGTTCTTGACCTTTGTACATGAAAAGGGAGGCAGGTGGCCAGCCTGTTGTATCTGTATCTGTTCTAACTCTCCCCCCCCCCAGCCATTGTAAAGCCCACATTTTAACTGAAGAGTAAGTTTGAATCATCAGGTAGGTGAAACATGTCTAAACTGGTAGATAAGAAATGTCAGAGAATAAAGTGCTGTCTGTCCAAGGTTATGAATTTTTGTTTGACCTGTACCTGATGTCAAAACTCATCTGTAGCCCTGGCTGCTGTGGCTCAGTGGATCGAGTACCCGCCTGCAAACCAAAGGGTCACTGGTTCGATTCCCAGTCAGGGCACATGCCTGGGTTGCAGGCCAGGTGGTCCCTGGTGAGGGGCGTGCAAAAGGCAACCACACATTGATGTTTCTCTCCCTTTCTTTCTCCCTCCCACTCTGTCTAAAAATAAATAAATAAAATCTTTTTAAAAATTGTAAAAAGCTAACCTTGAGTGTGGCTTTTTTACTTCTACTACCACCTGTTTTAATGTTTTCTGTGTGACCAGCATGTGCAGTAATATTCCACACGACCATCTGAAACAGAAATAAATGTTATTACATATTTTCAGGCTTAAAGATTTTTAAAAAATCTATTTGTATTGGTATGCACTCAGATGAATCAATCACCTTGGGGGATAAATAAAATAATTAAATCTTTAAAACACAGCTTATCTGTAAAGCCAACCAAACCATAAAAGAAGCATTAGTGTCTTTTTCTATCAACATTTTGTTATGAACATTTTAAAATATAAAGATAACTGGAAAATTACACAGTGAATACCCATAAATCTACCAGCTAGATTCTATCATTTTAAACATTTTGCCATATTTATTTGGTCATCTCGCTACCCTCCATTAACTGCCTTAATTTTGGTATATTTTAAAGCAAGTTGAAGACTTAAGTATATTTCACCAAGTGTCATTTCAGAAGCCGGGGGAGAAAAAAACACCTGAATTGGAGCTGAACTTTGTATGAATGTAATTAACCTAAAAGGAGTCACATAATACATACTCACCACAAATCCTAGGTTTCATCATGGTTAGAAAGATCCAACATTGCTATTAATAAACTCTAAAGAGTAACATGTGTTTTGGGTCTCCTGTGATCCTTTCCGCATTACTTGTAGCTCTCCCATCTTCCATCCCCTAACCGGTGTCAGGAGGGCTGTGAATGCAGCCCAACACAAAACGATACATTACTTAAAACACTGTGAGATTTTTTTGTGATTATGTGTCACAGTGTATTTAATGTGTGGCCCAAGACAACTCTGCTTCTTCCAGTGTGACCCAGAGATGCCAAAAGGCTGGACACCCCTGCCTGAGTCTAAAATACCTTTTTTTCAATTAACTCTTTAGAGTCAAACTTCATATTGCTGCCGTAAGTGCACCTTTGTCATAAACAACTTACTGGTCTTTTTTCTACATACTAACAATAAATTTATAATGTACATCTTGACCTGCATTCTTTGCTTGGGGAAATACTGAGTTACGGTCCCCATCCTTCCCCCTTTTTTATCACAAATACTGGACACAGAAGAGTCAAAACTGCATTGGAAGTTGAACACAGATGACACCAGGCTACTCTCCTTTTCAGGGACAAAAGTGCCAGATGCAGACGTGCCCGGGCCTGAGCGTGAGCTGGCTATGAGGAGAGGTGACGGCTGCCCCCAGCAGGGCCAAGAAGGGTCTGCAGCCTGTCTCAGGTGGCGCCCCAGGAGCCCTCTGTGGTTGAGCCCAGCTGCCCTGCAGGCGCCGCACTAGCAGGGACAGGACCAAACGCCCAGTCCTTGCATCCTGAGTTGCTACTTTGTGGACTTCTCAGAACTTTGGCCCTGACCACATTTTCTTTTTCTTTTGGTTTCCTCTTATATTTTGTCCCTCTGCCACTAGCATAGCTTCTCCAAACTACCTCCATGTGATCATAGGTGTGGCGGAGACCACCACACACCCATCTTTCCTTCCTGAATTTAGAACCAAGATACGGGAGCCAGACATGAAGGTCGAAAGACCAGGGTTACTACTGATAAAGGTAAACTGGAAAATATAGCTTGGATCTATAGCCAAGTGGGCTTCTTTCTACAGCCTGTGTGATGTGATCATTTCCATCCAGTAACTGGCAGCGTTGGCTCAAAACAGGCCTCCCCTGGCAGGGGTGGAGAGCCTGTCAGCGCTACAAAAACACGTGTGCTGGCACTGTGGGCGCGAGAAGCCAGGAGGCTTCCAGCCAAGCGTGAGCAAGCCCTGCTCAGTTCGCAGCTCAGAGGAGCCAGTCTTCCATGACTTGAACGTGGCAGGCAGGGGGAAGGGGGTTGTGGGGCAGAGAGAGGCTGGAAGTGACCCTCCGAGTGCTTTCCTCTAGAGAGGTGGAGAAGTTCCCTCCCTTCCGCAGCAACAGGAGAAGTCCGGAGTGCTATCCCCTAACAATTACCTCCTATTGCTTCCTCCCCCGGTGACCCTATGTCGCAGGATGAACTTTGGGGCCCTTCGTCAGATGGAGCAGGAAATGGGAATGCCAAACTTTGAACTGCGTGTTGGCTGCCAAAAACAATGTGTAAAGACTTTTCAGATAATTGCTAGGCAATTACTGCCATTGGGCACTCTGGCTGATCTGCAAAATGGCCAAAATTGGGCATGTTCTAACCTCCCTTAATAAATCTTGTGCCATGGCCAGCTCTGCTGCCTCAAGACTGCTTAGGATGCCTCAGCTTAGCATCCTAAGCAGTCTTGGCCTTTCCTTCCATTCCCGGCAGAATCTACCCCCCGCCCCGCTTCATCTGCCTCCTCTGCCTCCAAGGCAAAGTTGCCTTCCATTGATTCTGTGGTCTCACCTGTCAGTTCATTAGTACTTTAATTTAAAAATGGGAGAAATAGATTTAAAAAATGTACTTGAAAAGTAACTAAATAAAATTTAATATTAAAAAAAATAAGAAAAAAATGGGAGCTTATTAAACCACTTTTAAGGAATATACATAAGAGAATATCATTGGAACTTCTTTAGTTTCAGTTCTTTCCGTTCACTGGGGTCCCTCCATGCTGCTGCCACACCTGCACGTCATGTTCATTTCTAAAAGATTGTCGACTTTCGTGTTTGCCGTCGCAGCTTCCCGAAGCTGCTTGCATCCTCAGCCAATACAGAGCAGCACTTACGCTCTTGTAAATGCACTGACACACGCCCTGGGTAACGGAGACACTGGGCTTCTAGCAAATCACCTAGCGGAAATCTTACGAAAGTCATAACCACATATGAAAATTAACACAGATATACACACGAAGGGCCTAGATTACCCAAAACAACTTTGGGGAAAAAAGAAACAGTGTTGGAAAACTGATACTGCCTGATTTCATGATAATTTCTAAAGTGACTGTTATAAAAGCAGTGTGGTATTGGCACCCGGAGAGACAGACAAGCCCGTGGAACACAATGGAGAGGTCAGAGGTAGATCGCACACAGTGGAACTGCTTTTTGACAAAGGCAGTCCGGTGGGGAAGGGTTAGTCTTCCTAACAACGGCTCGGGAACAACTGGACAGTCCTATGCAAACAAACAAATGAACAACTTTGATTCACACCTCATCCCACATGTAAAAAATCAACCTGAAATGATCAGAGACCCTTAAGCTCTAGAAGAAAAGCTTAGGTTATGCAAAGATTTCTCAGATAGGTCATCAAAACCATGGTTCCAAAAAAAAAAAAAAAAAAACAGACCGACAAACTAAATGTCATCAAAATTGAAAACTTCAGCCCTTTCACAGACATGGATAAGAAAATGAGCTCATGGTTAAGAAGTAAGACCACAGTTGGGGAGTGAATGTTCGCAGGTATCTGGCAAAGGACTTACAGTCAGTATATACAAGGAACTTTCAAATCTCAGTAATAAAAGTAACCCTACAAAAACAAGGAGCAAAATATGTGGACAAACATATTGCATTTCATTAAAGAAGCAACGTGGCTAAAAATCAACAACATGAAAATAATCTCAACATTATTAGTCATTAAGGAAACGCGAGTTAACACTGCAATGAGATGCTACTGCACACTGATTAGAACGGCTCACTGCTGAGCCCTCCTGTCAATGGTGAGAACGCAGAGCACCTGGGACTGCCGTCCACTCGCGCCGGTGGGAAGGCGAAACGGCCCGGCCGCTTCACAAACGTTCGGCAGTGTCTTAAAAGGGTGGACACGTACGCGTCACGCGATCCAGGCATTCTGTTCCTAGATATTTACCCAAGATAAACGAAAGCATCTGTCCATAAAAATACTTGCAAAAATGAGCTTAGCAGACTAATTTTTAAATTGAGTCTTTATTGTATTTTTTCCATTACCATTTTGCCCCCATCTGTTCTCCACCCCCAGCAACCCCCACACTGTTGTCCACGCCCAGGAGTCTTTTCTTCCCCTCACTTCACCCCCTCGCCTCCCTCCGCTATTTGTCATCCTGCTCTCCAACTGCAAGTCTGTCCTCATCTTCCTTGTTCGGTTTGTTCATTAGATTCCACATATGAGCATAATCATATGGTGTTTGAACAGACTAATTTGAAACAGCTCCAAACTGGAAACAATCAAACCAAATGTCTAGCAAATACACTATGGTAAGTACAGGGTGGGGTGCAAGTCCGTTTACACATGCTCATATGGAAAACAACACAATAATTAATAAATAGTAATACGAGAATAAACTGTGTGTGCTCACAACTGTAAGCGGACTTTTGCCCCACCCCGAGTATCCATACGATGGAACACTACTCAGCAATGTAAGATAATGATACCAATACACACAATGTGGATGACTCTCAAAAGCGAAAGAATAAGACAAAAATAAGTAAATGCCACATGATTCTATTTATATAAAATAGAGAATGCAGACAGACTGCTCTACAGTAACGGAGAGCCGGTCAGTGCCGGCCTGGAAATTGGGGGAGAAGTGTCAGGGGGAGCTATTACGGAGGGGCATTCAGAAACTTGTATGGGGGATGGGGATGTTTACCTCTTGGATTTCGGTGTTAATTTCATGTCTGTATACATACGTCAAGTGTCAACCAGTTGTATACTTTAAATATATGTGGTGCACTTTATGTAAGTTATCACTCAGTGGCACTATTAAAGTGGCTCCCGCCGCGGTCCCGCGCGCAGGAAGGGCAGCTGACCGATGTTTCTTTCTCCCATCGCTGTTTTCTCCCTTTCTTTCTCCCTCTCTTCCCCCTCTTTAAAAATAAATAAAATTTAATTTAAAAAAAGTGTGCATGTGTGTATTATATATATAAAACTCATAGGGGAGCATAACGTTGCCGCTGAAAGCGGGAGCTCTGGAGCCAGATGGTGTTGGTTCGTGTCTTGCTATGTAGCTTGGGAAGGAACCTATTTTTTCTACGTCTCAGTTGTTTAAGCTGTAAAATGGGCATAACCATAGTGCCACTAACCTTACAGAGTTGTCGAGGCGATTAAATGAGTTAATGTATTTAAAGCATTCAGAACAATAGCTGACACTGTAGCAAAGGGCACATGAAGTGTTACCTATTGTTATTACTAGTATGGCAGCCATTGAGTTTTCAGCAGTAAACAGAACCACTGTCAAACAAACCATAAAGGCCTATTGTAAAATATCCAAGTAATACAAGTAAATGCAAGTGATTCAGGTAAAACTCCCTTTGCTTCAAAATAACCTGGAGGGAAAGGTCAGAAGATTAAAGATTAGCCCTGCCCTGATCTTTCTCGGGGCTGGGATGGAAGAGCTCCCGCTTTGCCTTGCACACGTTCCCTCTGCTCCCACTCCATCAATGAGCGTTTTGATGGTTTTACTTCTGGACCACTTGGTACACATACAGTGACGTATACATATCTACGTATTTGCATAAACACATATACAAATTGACATATGTGCTCATAGTATACAAGTTATTGTACAATTTGGTTTTTCCCTAAATAACTTGTGGATGTCTTTCCTTGTCAGGATGAATACATCTCAGCTCAGCTAAAGACTAGGTAGCTCTTTTTGTGGTTGAATATAATCTGTTTTGTCATTTTCCTATTTATGGGCATATGGATTCCTTCTATGCATTACGTTTTTGTTCTGGTTAATATTCACTCTTTTAAAGTGAAGTTTACAGTTTATTTTAGCAACTCCATGAGCACTCTTACTAACAAGATGCTTATTTGTCTTGTGTTGTCATAATAAGTGTTCATTACAAAACTAGAAAATAATAAGGTTCTTGTGGAAACAACTTTGCCCACAAAGTCCCCCTGTCCTCCATGTATGAAAGGGAAACTACCAAGACGTGACCTGCTTGTGGAGGAGAGGTAGTCAGTCTCTCAGAGATGAAAGACCAAGAGCCCCTTGAGGAAGGGAGAGCCCCTTTTATTTGGTTTGTTTGCACAAGAATACAGGTAAGGATCAAATAATAGATAGCATTCAAAGAACTATAAGGGCTTATTCTCAGTTAGGGTCAGATAGCTAAAGAGCCATAAAACTTTGAGGAACAAACTTCTTCCTTGGACCTTTATCGTTTAAATGAGAGCATTCTAAACAAAGCAGGTTTCACAGGATTTTACATATTCTTTCTTAGGCCTGATCACCCTGGATCCTGCTCTAGCTGGCAAAGGGCTGCACTGCCTTCCTCATCATAAATTTTCAGGCTTAAGTGGATTAGAGCCAGGAAGGGCTTCTCCCAGAGGATGTGGGGACTCGGGCTATGTCAGAATAGCCTGGGGGCGAGGGTCCATCACTCCCTCTTTGTTGCAGCCACCCCCCACCCCGAGTCCTTACATGATGGTCTCCCAAGTGATCGCATCTGGCTTAGGTTGCCCCGCACCTGAGGGGACTTACCTGTCTCTGACTAACTGACCAAGCACTGGGGGCAGGGGGGATGAAGCAGAAGCAGCGCCTGCTGCCAGAGACAAGCTTTGTCTCCTTAGTGGCTCGCAGTGCCGAGGTCACTCACTCAGCCTTAGCCATGGGGGGCAGTTATAACTCCTGAAACCAGGCAGGCAGAATGGTTCCCAACAGGTTCTCATTTTGGTTGTTAGAGTTCTGGAAAATTTGAATTTTGTTCTGTTTTTTTTTTTTAGTTTGTTATATTTAGATTCATGCAGTCTAGCAACTTCATTAAAAGTGAAAAACAATCATTAATTTCAATTGTTAATTTAGTTTGTTTATTAAGGCTGAAATAAAACACATTGGTCATATTTTAGGTTTAACTTAGTGCTGTTTTCTTTTTAGAATTATTTGGGGGGGGATTATTCTTTAAAATATGGCTCCTAAAAGGGGCTGGAAAGTGTTTTTAGTTGACAGGGAAGAATGCGAAATCTTCTACTTTACATTTTCTTGCCTTCTCTAAGGAAAAAAATAAAAACAGCCTAGAATATCACATGTACAGGGGACTTGGAGCAAACTGACTTTCCGTGCTTTTAAATTGACTTTATTGCAGGAAAAAACAACCTATATTATTTACCACATTCACTGTGTCTATTTTTAATGTCCTATTTGTGAACAAGAAAGCATTTGGAAGCATTTACGCTTATTTTTCCGAAACCATTGTTTCCCCCAATAAAATTGCATGTTGTTTTCTTTGGTGTTTGGGATTCTTGTCTGATTGTGTGTGTAGTCGTTTCGCACAAGCCTGCCACCCCCCAACAGCTCATCCGCCACGGAAGGAAGAGATTCATCAGACGGGGCTTAATTCGCCCTTTGCTGAGATACTGCATTTCCACTGTGGGTCTTTGCTCAGTTACACAGTATCTGACCCAGCACTTGGCAGCCTAGCAACCTGGTGGCACTCCATCTACCCCAAGCGGCCTGGGCTGAGGGCCGGATGAGATGTTAATGATTTACAGTGGCGGATTAGTGAAGCTGTGGAAGTGGACCCCCGCCAGCATCTACTGGAGTGACTGTCTTTTCAGCTGAAGTGCACACAGCTGAAGTGATAATGTTTATCTGAGGACCTGAAAATATGCTTACTTCTACAACATACCTTGAGGAGTAAAAAGCAATTTGTAAAGTTGAATGGTAATGAAACTTAATCTAAATAAATCAAGCATTATTAGAATGATTAATTTTTTGAGAAGCCATAAGCGTTTTGAGTTATGCAAAAAAGAAAGCTACTGCTCAGATTTTAAATACTATGTCCACTATAGCTGGTCTCCTTGAAGTAACCAAAGGCCAATATTAAACCAGGCATGCAGAGCCCCTGCGTAAGTCCTGTTTGAGAGGGAGAGACACTTTCATTATTATTAATAATAACAATGTTAAAGTCAAAGATGTTACATAGGACAGAGGAAACATGTGGTTTACGTGGGGGGGTGTACCTGAGACCAAGCAGGAAAAGGAGGCGCTACGTTTATTAAGCACCAGCCGTGAGCTCAGTATTTTACATACATTGTCTTTGTATGCTATTTGTCTGAGGTAGGCAGAATTATTATCCCCATTTTACAGATGATATAACTAAGGCTCAGGGAGAGTGCAGCTTGCCTAGGGTGATGAAGTTGGGATTTGGACTCAGGTCTGGCAGGATCCCGAGTTCCCTTTCCTTCCAGTGTGTCGTACACCAGACCAGAAGACCGAAGGGCAGGAAAAGGGGGCTGGATTGACCCCAAGGTGCACTTGGAAAAGGGTGAGGGTTGGGGTTAAGGGGAATGTAAGGAGGCGTACCAGGTTATCCCATTTTTATTCATGCCCAGTGTTCCTACATTTTCCTCCAGTGCCTCAGAGTCAGAGGGAAGTGAATGTGCGGAGTGAGGAATGGTCCCGACATTTGACCCCTTCCTCTTTCCTTCCTGTGCTCCTTCCAAAGGCACCAGAGCTGCAGAGAGGGCCAAGGCTCTCCCGGCTTCTGGTCTCTCTCCCAGTAAATCTGTTACACCCATAAGCCTGCCTTGGCATCTGCTTCTTGCAGGACCTAAACTAGCACAGAGGTGTCGTCCCAGCACCTTCCCCAGGTTACAGGCCATATTGAGAGATGGGAGCCTTGAGTGCCTGGTGGTTGCAGGTGTGTTTTTAAACATGTTTATTGAACACCATCTTCATCCCAGGGTCTACAGGACACACCTGGGGGCCCTTTGCAGCGGGAAGAGATAGCCAATAAGCAGGTGGGGCAAGAGCTGTTAAAACTTGGGCTATGGCTGTTTTACGTGACCCTATTTGTGGCCGTAGGCTGGCGAGCTGACAAGACCTGGAAAAACCGAGGATATAAACATACAATGCAGGTATCGTACTGAATCGGTAACAATTGCTATCATAAGTAAGACAAACCTCATGTTTTAGTTTCTATAGCAAAGATATTATAATTATGTTGCATTTATAAATTAGATGAAGTGTGATAGCAAACATACTTACTGCTTGCTGTATGCCAGGTGCTATACTAAGCTCCTCACTGGATAAAAGGCAGACACTCACTCTCCATTACCTGCTTCTTCTATGCTAATAAAACCTTGCTTTTGTTTGAGACAACATTGTGCCAGCCCCAGGTAATAGCTTATGCCACACAATCCTGATGCTCCTGTTTTCTGTAGTCCCTGCTTCTTTTGCACGGAGGGGCGCCCACACAGCCCAGGTCTGTCCAGCAGACCTAAGCAGTGGCCGGCTAGGGTGGCGCTGGGGCACCGGGTGAGGGAGCAGGCTTCTCCCGGGAGAAAACAGGGCAAAAGCCATCATGCTCGCAGGCCTTTGCCTAAATGTCGCCTTCCCCGTAAGACCTAGCCTGAGCATTCTGTTTACCACGGTAAATCCGGGCACCTAGTTAGGCATTCAAAATATCTTTTTTTCTCTTTGAGTGAATGCATGAAAAGAAAGGAGGGAAAATCATCAAAGAAA